>NC_141695.1:1466358846-1467088846 GCF_964263255.1 Lissotriton vulgaris
ATACCCATGCAAACACAATGGTAACATATGCATTCTGAAACAAAGCACATACAGTGGGAAATGTGCCAGCAAGTAAAACATTTCCAATTATGAAATTACAAGGACTTGTTCCAAAAAATCTCTTTGCCACTTCAGTTCTCTGTGTGAACTGGGTTCTGTATCACTCATAAATGGTGGAATTAAGCTAAATGGATAATACTATTAGCAAGAGGATGCCCTTTTTATGCTCACACATTCCTGCAGATTAGTGAGTGTATGGCAATGCGGAACATCATTGTGTACACATTGCAGTGTAATTGTCTCACTGTGTGCATGTCACAAGGGTCGAAATATTTAGAAATATGACACTGTATAGTGCAGCAAATCACCTGTCAGCCCTGCAGTGCCTCACTGGCAAAGGGCAGTGGTGAAAACCATATAGTCCATACAGCACATTCATGACTTTTAAACCTGCACTGGCACACAATGGGCTGCCTAGCACAGAGACAGGCACACTTGCAACATGATGCTCTGGTGCCTGCATTTCATGTGAGTTTGACTTTATGCAGGAGGACGAACCCTTGCTGGATGCACACATAGTTTGCAGGAGTTTCTTAGGTGACTTACGTTATTTTTCCTTGGTATGCATGACCTTGGAAGAGCAATTAATTTAACACATTTCACATTTACCTAGTGTTGGATGAATGGCATTCCTCATGAACCATGGGAGTTACATGGGGACGCACAAACAACCACCATGGTGCCTGAAGATGTAGGCATCATGAACACTCCCATTGTACCTGGCCAGCACATTTCTAAACGGCCCCAGATGGTCCACGATTGCCTGGACATTGATGGAGTAGATGTGCTTTCTATTGCGGAACAGGTGTGATGTTGCTGCAGGAGGAAACTGTTGCACATGTGTGCAGTCCATAGCCCTCACGACATGTGGAAACCCTGCAATGGCATTGAAGCCTTGCTTGGCGTCCAGCTGCTGTTATTGTATCTTTGGGAAAAGGAGGTACTGAGGTGCGAAGCTGATGATGGCATCCAAGATGGAGGGTAGGAATGCACAAAAAGATGGTTGTGATATTCCTGACACTGTGGCTGTTGTGCTCTGGAATGAGGCAGGTGCCAGCATGTGGAGGACTGCCATCAGCTTGACCTGCAGAAGGCTATTTGTTGGTCAGGCAGTTGGTGGCTGCAGCCTTCAGCCAATCTGATTCAGTAGTTCAAAGATGCCGATGCACAGGAATTTGGACGCATTTCAGGCTCTGCACGCCCCTTGCCGACGATGTGCAACATATTAAAAAAACAAGAATATCACTGCGTCAGTTTTACGTTAGAATTTATGAGGGAACCCCCATCTAGCATAGTTTAATGTCTGCGTGGCGCAGCCAATTCTGGTGCAGGTATTTTAGAATGCAGGCCTACTGAAACTGACACATTGGGCCATATGGGTCAACTTGCAAATATGGAGTACTGCCTGTGCCACTGTCCTGTCTAAAATAATGACACAACAGCGGCACAAGGCTCTCACACATATGCCCTCAAATGTTTATTTAAAGATCAAATGTTATTTGTAAAGATTTCACTAAATTTGGATGATTTCTTCAGCTCCTCAGCAAACTGATTTAATGTCAGTTTCAAGAAGGCCAATAGAGGGAGTGGTACAGGTGAAAATGTCAATTTTGTTTTAGACATATCTTTGTCCTCTTTTGACTTGGAAAAATGTGAGTGGCCAGTAATGGACATATTTATGATGTTTTACCAACATGAATTCAGTAAACCTGGAACTATCATTGGTAACAGAAGGATCAATCTGTTGACTCCAAATGTAGAGAGGTTAACAATACAGAAAGTCCATATGCTCCTGTTACCACAGGTATATATATTGTTAAACAATAAGCAACAGAAGATTCTGGCAATGGCCTCAGAGTCATTGTACAATCCACAGTAAGTTTCTCAGAAATCGATGATGCAATGCAGGATACAATTGTCCATCAAATATTTTCTAACTTTATTGTCAACTAACTTAGCACCTCCTTTATGAATATCTTATTTTCCACAAATGTAATTTCTCACAAGTATTCAGTGTGCAAGCAGATTGCATATAAATCACAAATTGTCCTACCCTTAAAGAACATTGATTTCTGTAACATTTTACATGCCTACTCATTAGCTGTCATTTCAAGATGAAGTGCATTTTGTTATGATTAAGTTTGAAGCCAAAATGATAGTGTGAACACAGTTTCAGTGAAAAGAAGAACATTAAGCCTCTCTGCCACTACCATTGTTAGCCAAATATAAAGCAAACTTCCTGATCTACATTCAGAACATGAAATTGTGTTTGGCCGGTTAAAATTATTTTAAGATGAATGTGAATCTGAAGATATGTAATACTATTGGCAACATTAACTGGTCCTGGTATAACGGTGCACAGAGTTGCCAAAATCTACACAATTTTCCATATATTTCAGCACACTTGATGAGTATACCATTAATGATATCTTATCTTCCTCAAAACATCTCTAGTAACTTGGGTCTGATACTTTTTTCTGTATTTCAATAAAGCTATGCTCTAACATATTATGCAATCAAGTGTTTCACAAGTGCATCTCATTGTATGATGGCAGTATTACTTCAAATGTATAAAGATCTTAAAGCAATTCTGAAAAGAAAACAAAAAAGTAAGAGAACTAGCAACAGAAAACTCATCGATAGAAGAGTGCAATAAATAATATTAAAACAGACCTATGATCCCATTCACGGTCAATTCTAAACCATTTCTGCCATACCTAGGACTGCAAATATAGTAGAGACTAAACAATTTTCCTCAAATACTCTCTCAAATGAAACATTTCTCTGAGCTTATTTGTATATTTCTAGATTGTTCATACACGTTATAAACAGAGAGATATAGATACGAAATTATCTACTAGCTTAGAAAACGGCTTACAAATAAATTAGAAAGAATGCTTTTAAACAGGTGCAGAGAACCCTTATCTTGGATTTATCATAATCATATTTTATTTTTGTGCCTATGTAGCACACTGCCTGCAATTAGCTGTACACAAACATTACATGGAGATAGATTAGGAGGTGAGTGAAAACAATAAGTAAGGTTTTTAGAATAAGGTAAATGTGGTCTTGCTGAAATTATAAGCCACCTACATCTCTACAGGAAAGTAAAAAGAAACATATGTTATTATAATCTGAGACAATAATAAAGATGAGTATGCTCTTCCTTGACACATTAATTGGTATGAATGAGACATGAACCAGAAGATATGTAAACCATCAGATGCCAGGTGCCTAGTTCCAGCTTCCCACTTACCTGGACTGGTTCTCCGACTAGTCAAGCTGTTTCGAACCCAGCTCCGTGCTCAGTGCTCCTGCCGCTGACCCCCTCACTCTCTCTCTGCACTCTCTCATTCTCCGTCTCCCCCTCTCACTCGGTTTATTGCATTTTTCCAGCTTTTTGCCCCTATTTGTCTTTCACTTGCGCCTCTCTGCTTCTTCGCTCTTTTACAACTTTAGCCTCTTTTTGCCCAGTTTGCTTTCACTCTTGCCTTTTTTGCTTCCTTCCTATTTCTCAGCTTTTTCCTCCTTTTGCTTTCACTTGTGCATCTTTGCTCCTTTCTGCTTTGCCACCTTTTGCCATCTCTTCAGACCCCCTTCCTTCACCCCTTCTACTGCTACCAGCAACCTTCACCAGCTCCCTGCTCTCCTTACCTGCTCTCCTATGCATCCTCTGACCTCTTCTTCACTCCTTTGCATGCACCACCTACTTCCCTTCATGCCCCTCACACCTCCAAGAAGCTATTTTATGGTGACCACAGCATGACTGCCCTGCGGTGCACTGAAGGAATGCCAAAGGCAAGGCCATTTACTCCAGTCCATGGCTGGACCACGCCCAGTTTCACGAACTGTGTTCCATCAACACTCCCAGAGCTACACCTCAGCCGCTCTATGCAGTCTTGACACTGGTCGCCGCCATGAATATTGCTGCTGCGTCGCCCCACTTACCACGGTAGGACCTTTCACCTGCAACACCTGCCATTTCACCTCCTACACCATGCACTCTCCTTACATCCCCAAGTCCACTTCAGACCACTCCAGGCACTCAACACAATAGTGGATTGCATGCTTACTCCCTAACATGCACTCTCTCACCAAACACTCCGCCGACGTCTGGGAGCTCATCTACTCACTTTCACCAGATGTCCTCTTCCTCACGGAGATCTGGATCAACCCATCATCAGCCCCCAACATCACAATGGCTATCCTGGAGGGATACAAGATCACCCACTGCGACCGCGTTAACAAACCAAGAGGATGGCTTGCCATAATCCACAGAGACTCTATCCAATACACCAGCAAAATGGATGCCATCTCCGTGACCATGGAACACATGAACTTCAAGCTCCAAACCAAGGAAAGAACAGCCATCAAGGTAGCCCTCATGTATGGACTACAGGACCATAAACCAGTTTCACAAAACTCATTGCAGTCTTCATTTCCCAACTTGTCATCAATTCCAAAGAGTACATGTTCCTTGGCAACTTCAATTTCCACCTAGACGACCCTGTGGACCCCAACCTAACATAATTCCTTAAATTCCTGGACAACATCGGACTCACCCAACTTGACCACGACCCCACACATGCCACCGGTCACATGCTCAACCCATCTCCAGTGACAGAATCACATACAGCCACATAACGCAGCTCACAGGGACAGATCACCTCTCCGTACACATCAGCATCACCAAGACTCCACCCCCCTTCACCCCTGGTATTCCCAGCAAACCAGGCTACAACTGGAGCAAAGTCATAGAAGCAGATTGGATCAACACACTCACATCCAGCCAGCCGGAACCCACCTGCAGCATGTGCCTCAGCGTCAGACACTTCAGAACTTGGATCACAAACTGTGCCAGCACTCTTGCACTAGTCAAACACAACAGATAAAGAAGAGCCAACAAGCAAGCCAGCTGGTGAACTGAAAGTCGCAAAATATATTTGAATAGCCATACGAATCTTGTGTATGCACTTCAAAAGATATCATGCTTAGATAGATCACATTAACATGAGGCCTGGAGCTCCAAAGGGCTTCCTATCTGACCTTGACTTCAACAAGCTATTCTGTACCCCCTTAGAGGTCACCTTGCTTGTCCTGACTACATGATATTTCTCATTCTGGTTGTGCAAGTTGCTTACACAGTGCAGAGCCAGCCTTTCTGGTCTGCCCATATCTGGCTGTTTATAATTTGCATGGTACAGACATTGCACATCCATGTTAGCCACATTTGGCTTGGTGTCTTATTCTAGTTCCGCTGACATGGCATTACTCAATGTATATAGCACCTAGAAACCTGTCACTCTGGGAAAAAGTGGTCTGAGAGCCCCTAATATGGCAGATCTGACTTGCTAATTAGCAATGATGCATGCTTTTGGTACCAATAAATACATTTCACTCTGTTTCTGAGCAAACCTGCTATGTCTGGCGAGTTTCATTCATTTGCTCCTGGGACCCGGGTGCCAGTATTTCCCCATCAAAATGGTGTCAGATAGTGGGAACATTGGAGGACTGTGATGTCACCAGTTGGTAAGTGAGATGTAAGCTAAAAAACTAACTTGCCTTGCTGCAAGTGACCGTTCAGTCTTTCAAATGTGTATTTAACACATAGTATTAATAAAAGGGGCATTGACTGGCATTTAAAATATACAGGGGACTGTTGAGATGTTTTTTTAAAATATTCTCTGTATCAATACATTAATTGATATGTTGCATACACTGCAGGAGAGCCTGGGTTAAAAGAATCATTTATGTGTACCTACACTTATAAGAAGTAGTGAAGCAGGTGACTGATAAGTAACTAAGTTACTGTATGTCAATAAATATTGACAAATGGCTAGACCCTTTGGGGGTTTTATGAAATCCATTTTCAGAAGAACTTATGCTGGTAGGGGGTATTGATTTCACCCACAAAAAGAAACCCTCCCAGAATATAGTGAGTGGAGCTTCTGATTTGCTGGTTGCACCGGAACACAGGTAATAATTTTGAAATATTCGTAGTTAGGTCATGGATGAATCATTGCATTGGAAAAGGGTATTGATCTTCAGTACTGGACCTCTATGTTTCCTTGATTTATATAACAAATGGAGCACATTAGTGCATGAGAGAAGGAAATTGGTTTTATATGTGATTTCTCTGGCTGGTCCATTACTGTTGATTTCCCTCTTTTTAACACATTTTATCCACTACCTAACAACTTTTCCCTGGTAGGAGATCTTTTGAATTTATCTTTCAGGGTGTAAGCGCACATTGTGAGCAAAAAAATCAAAATTTCACAAGACAGGATCTCAGATGAAAATCATGGTAAGCTCACTAGAAAGCTGTTAAAAAAAACGTCAGGAGAGAAAAACTCAAATGAAGGTAAGAATATGAATTATAGAAAATATGTTAAGTGGCTGCACTCATAATGAAAAAGGTTGGAAATTTACTCTTGACAGTGGCAGATGTAAAACTTCTTCCAGGGTTACAAAAAGTGGTTGGAGGAAAAGTGAACCTAGATACATTCAGATTTTCACACAAGCAAATCTACACGTTCAAATTTGCTCATGGAAAAATGCAGTTCACAAATATTTTCTAGGAGTACTATTTCTTGGCCTACTACTGTAAATTCTTATGAACTCAAGGAAACCGTATATATGCAAGGCTATATATCATGCATGCACTTTTGAGACTTTCTTTAATAAGTGGGCCTCTAATTAGGCGTGGCGTTAGCCATGACCTTTTGTGTATATTAAAATTATGCCTGTCATTCTCTCTCTCTCTCTCTATCAGCTGGCATCACTGTGAGTGACAGTATTCTGCTCTTTCACAAGGAGCATATTTACACACAAAGTAGTTCTGTACAGTGCCCAGAACTCCTGTGGCAATGTGTACTTTTTGTGACCAAAAACGATTTTTGATCTTGCCAATGCTTGTTAGAATGGTGAGGGCCCAGCAACTCCAACACTGATATGGTTTTACAAAAACCATGCCTTAAAAAAGTCATGCATTGACAAAAACAAAAGACTGACCTCCAATTTCAGACCTAGTAGCTTTGGCAATGCTTGTTTATTTTTGTTTTCTGTAAATGTATTTAAACTGGTTTAACTGATTTTCCATTATGAATATTTTTGGGAAATACTAGCATACATCAACTTGTTACTAAATAATGCTGAAAAGATTAAGGGCTAGATGTAGGTAATTCCAATTTACAGACTCTTAAATACCGAATTTTACCGAATCGGTATTTAAGAGTCTGTAAATGGGAAGGGGGCAGATTTAGGTAATTCTGAATCTAGGAATACCGAATCTGTAAGATTTGGTATTTACCGATTCGGTAAATACCAAATCAGTATTGCCCATTGATTCCTATGGGCCTTGAAGCCCATAGGAATCAATGGGAAATACTGATTCGGTATTTACCGAATCGGTAAATACCGAATCCTGCAAGGGTGCAGGGGGTGTCACTTTGACATCCTCTAGCACCCCAAGTACAGGCTTGTGTGACATGTGGCACACATACATGCCCTAAGGGCATGTCTGTGTGTCACATGGCACAGGTGTGCATGCACAGATGTGCATGCACACCTGAATTCGGTATTTTACCACACAATAGGATTGTGTGGTAAAATACCGACTCTTAAGGGCCTGTGGCACTCTTAGGAGTGTCAGCTACATATGGATTTACCGATTCGGTATTTTTATTTTGAAAGCAAAGAATAATCACACTTGCTTTCAAGCGTCTGCAAATATTTGCATATAATAACGGAACATTCTGGGAGCATAATACATAGCCTCATATTACTAAACTTTGTGTGTACAAATTTATACTGGAACCACCGTCAGTAGCGCAGTCAGAGCTTACAAATTTAAGAATCAGAGGCTTTTGGCAGCAGCTGTTAACCCAGGACGTGTCAATGAGGGCAGAAAAGGTCCTAGGGTCAGGCTGGAATAGATTTTTAAAGGTTGGGTGATTTTAGGAGTGTGGGGTGAGTGGTTTGGTACAGATAGACATTGGGGCATATTAGGATGACGGGCGGACTTTGTCAGGGGGATTGTGACCGCCCGCCATAAAGTATTAGGGGTATTAGGATGTGCCCACCACAGTGGCGGGCACATCCTGCATTTTTAGCATTGTGGTGGGCGGTGCTCTCAGCACCGCCCGCCACAATGCTAAAAATGCATTTCAGAATTTGCATAAACAAAGCGGCAGGCATGCGCAGTGCCTGTCACTTTGTTTATGCAAATGAAGGGGGTACCACAGGTACCCCCGTGTGAAACCCCCACCTCTCCTTCACTCTGGGGGCCCTCAGGGGGCCCCCAGAGTGAAGACCACAAGGCATGTCTGAAAGTCCATGCTAACATGTCTGGCGGTGTCTAATAGACACCACCACCATATTAAACATTTTCCGCCCCGGCCGCAAGGCGACCGAGGCAGAAAAGCGTTGGACGGTCTTTCCGTCCGCTGCGGTCCCTCCCGCCATTCTAATATGGCGGGGGGAATTCTGGAGAGGATGTCTGGCGGATTGCCCCCGCCAGGCCGGCAGTGGCTACCGCCAGCCTGGCGGGGGCAATCCGCCCGACATCATAATGGGCCCCATGGTTAGCTCAGTGGTTCTTTAATACTAATTGGTACATGGTAATGTTAATACTGACTTTTCCTAGGAAAAGGCATTAAATAGAAAAAAGTAGGCCTCACAGAGAAAAACGAATTTGTGTGTTTTTACAAAACTAGAACATAACAAATATTAAAATGTTGAAAATTATCCTGTGCAAAGTATATATCCAGATTTCAATGTGCACATTAAGATTTATCCCCAACTGGTTAAAATATGTTGTTGCACCACATAAAAACGGTGAATATTAGTTTCTCTAGCAATCACAGACAGGAGAATTATATTGCAAGCCTTTATGCAATCTTTTACTTTTATGCACAAGAATTCTCGGCGCACTATGACATTCAGAAGGCTGAAGTTTTGAGCCAATGTTTAGGGGCTAGCACGCACAGTGCACAAGAAAAAAATAAATAATAAAAGTGCACCATACCCTTCAATTATAAGCACACAAGCACGGAGCAGGAAAGCTTTTCAGTCATGCTTCTTGAGAGATACCACGGAGGGAAGGACCCTCAGTCCTGCTTCTGGAGATGTTTCTTTAAACAAATAAGCCACATGGGGTAATGTCGCTCCGCACAGGGAGCCACTGTGAAAGTATGTGATTTCTACATTACACTATGAAAGCTTGTAATGTTGAAGAGTACTTTAAACAACTTAATTCCTTTGTATTAATTAAGTATCCTGATTCTACCATTGTAGGGTACAACACTACAGGTAAATGTAAATTGTGCTGTAATGATGTCTGAGGGTATAATGTGCCTAAGGAAATTCGGGTCAAATTTAATTCTCCATTCTTGTTAATAATATTAGGGATATCGGCATTAGTAATTTAACTACATTTAATAAATAGAAGAATTTACCTAGTTGTTACAATAAAATGATGGCCTTGATTAAGCCTTCCTGGAACTAGATTGGACGCCACTGAATAACATTAGCAAAGGGTGCAGAGTAAATACCAGAGAGTAGATAAGAGTATGGTATCAGTTTTATTGTTGCACAGTGTTTCAGGATGAAGATATCAGACATGCCCAAGGAGAAAGAAGGTGGAAGATGTTTCCACTCATGTGGGAGATAAAGGGATACATTCCACAATTTTAATATAAATAAATATAATTTTGCAGCAATATATATATATATATATATATATATATATATATATATATATATATATATCTGTACACAAGGTGATCCTTCAGCCCTCTGGACGCGCTCAGCAGTGTGTGCTCTGCCTAGGGGTCGGATCCTGACCCAGGAAATTTTTGGAAAACAAAGGAGGCGGCACAATCAGGATACCTGTGTTAAGCCTTATTTATTTCAAGACTTTCACCCCACCAACGCGTTTCAGCCTCACACGGCCTTGCTCACGGTTGGTTAGTCCCTCTACAGTGTTTCTATTTATACTGGCCCATAGTTAGCCATCTATGAGGCATTATGGGATATGTAGTTTTTGTTACATTTTAAGTGAAAAATTAAAAAATTAAAAGAAAAGAAAGACTTGGCATGCTTATTAATTTCAGCATGTTGTTAGTAACATAATATAATTATCATAATTCTGGGTCTAGTACCCTAGTCTTTTCATGATGTTCATAGTTTCATCTTTGACAATATGGGGTGTAGTACCCTATTTTCTTCTGAGGTTTTTTAATCCAGATGAATGTGCAGGTCTTCCCCAAAGTTCATCCCCCTTGGGTGCTTGGTGCGGAGTCTGATAATCATCCGCGACTCCATTTGTCGTAGTCTGCGGACCATGTCTCCCCCTCGTTCCATTTTGTCCAAAACTTTTGCACCAAAGAAATGCATTTGCCTCCAATCTCCATTCTGGCATGTGCTCATGTGTTTGGCAGTGGCATATTGCATGTTGGAATTTTTTACTGCCCTTATATGTTCTAAGATTCTTTTCTTCAACATGCAGGACGTGCTCCCCACGTACTTCATTCCACACTTGCATTGAATTATGTAAACAACATTTTTAGAGCTGCATGAAATTTGTTGTTCTATTTTCATGGACTTGCCGTTTGGTTCCTCAATCATTTTCATGTTTTTACCAATTTTACAAGCCTTACAAGAGTTGCAGGGTTGGAATCCATTACGTTGCGTGTTTAGCCAATTCTGTTTTGGTTTTTCTTGGAAGTGACTCTTAACTAATAAGTCTTTCAATGAGGTGTTCTTTTTATATGTTATTAGAGGAGCATTTCCAATGGTAGTTCCAATGTCAGGATCTTTTGTTAGGACATGCCAATATTTTTTCATTATTCGGGCAATGTTTGAACTCTCTTTGCTGTAGGTCACTATTAGTCTTGGAGGAGCATTGGTTTCAGTTTTTTTCGGTTGTTCCATCAATGTTTGGGTTCGTGTTTTAAGATCAATTTTGCGTTTGCATTTGGTTAACACTCTTTCCTCGTAGCCTCTCGCTCTAAAACGACATTTGCTTTCTTCAATGACTTTCTCTGCTTCTTCTGGTAGAGAGCAATTTCTCTTAAGTCTTGTAAATTCACCATACGGTATACTCCGCAAAAGGGGTGTAGGATGAAAGCTTGTGCCATGGAGTACACTGTTTGTGGCTGTCTTTTTTCGGAAAAGGGTGGATTCCAGTTTCCCGTTGTGTACATATATTTTGGTGTCCAAGAAATCGATTTCTTTTGTACTGGTATTGCATGTAAATTGCAGTCCGACTTCATTCTTATTCAGTTTGTCGAAGTACAGTTTGAATTGTTCTTCAGCGCCATGCCAAATAATGAATAGGTCGTCAATGTAACGAACCCATAACATTATTCGTTCCAGATCTTCTTGGTTGTCTTCATTCCAGGCGATGGTTTTTTCCCACCACCCCATCGTGATGTTAGCATAGTTTGGTGATAGAGAAATGCCCATGGCAGTCCCACAGATTTGTTTGAAAAGTTGTTTCTGGACTGCAATTTACATGCAATACCAGTACAAAAGAAATCGATTTCTTGGACACCAAAATATATGTACACAACGGGAAACTGGAATCCACCCTTTTCCGAAAAAAGACAGCCACAAACAGTGTACTCCATGGCACAAGCTTTCATCCTACACCCCTTTTGCGGAGTATACCGTATGGTGAATTTACAAGACTTAAGAGAAATTGCTCTCTACCAGAAGAAGCAGAGAAAGTCATTGAAGAAAGCAAATGTCGTTTTAGAGCGAGAGGCTACGAGGAAAGAGTGTTAACCAAATGCAAACGCAAAATTGATCTTAAAACACGAACCCAAACATTGATGGAACAACCGAAAAAAACTGAAACCAATGCTCCTCCAAGACTAATAGTGACCTACAGCAAAGAGAGTTCAAACATTGCCCGAATAATGAAAAAATATTGGCATGTCCTAACAAAAGATCCTGACATTGGAACTACCATTGGAAATGCTCCTCTAATAACATATAAAAAGAACACCTCATTGAAAGACTTATTAGTTAAGAGTCACTTCCAAGAAAAACCAAAACAGAATTGGCTAAACACGCAACGTAATGGATTCCAACCCTGCAACTCTTGTAAGGCTTGTAAAATTGGTAAAAACATGAAAATGATTGAGGAACCAAACGGCAAGTCCATGAAAATAGAACAACAAATTTCATGCAGCTCTAAAAATGTTGTTTACATAATTCAATGCAAGTGTGGAATGAAGTACGTGGGGAGCACGACCTGCATGTTGAAGAAAAGAATCTTAGAACATATAAGGGCAGTAAAAAATTCCAACATGCAATATGCCACTGCCAAACACATGAGCACATGCCAGAATGGAGATTGGAGGCAAATGCATTTCTTTGGTGCAAAAGTTTTGGACAAAATGGAACGAGGGGGAGACATGGTCCGCAGACTACGACAAATGGAGTCGCGGATGATTATCAGACTCCGCACCAAGCACCCAAGGGGGATGAACTTTGGGGAAGACCTGCACATTCATCTGGATTAAAAAACCTCAGAAGAAAATAGGGTACTACACCCCATATTGTCAAAGATGAAACTATGAACATCATGAAAAGACTAGGGTACTAGACCCAGAATTATGATAATTATATTATGTTACTAACAACATGCTGAAATTAATAAGCATGCCAAGTCTTTCTTTTCTTTTAATTTTTTAATTTTTCACTTAAAATGTAACAAAAACTACATATCCCATAATGCCTCATAGATGGCTAACTATGGGCCAGTATAAATAGAAACACTGTAGAGGGACTAACCAACCGTGAGCAAGGCCGTGTGAGGCTGAAACGCGTTGGTGGGGTGAAAGTCTTGAAATAAATAAGGCTTAACACAGGTATCCTGATTGTGCCGCCTCCTTTGTTTTCCATATATATATATATATATATATATATATATATATATATATATATATATATATATATATATATATATTACCTACTGGCGGTCGCCAGTAGGTAGTTATAGTTAGGATTTTTTTCAATGTTAAATCTCAAAATTCTATTTGGAATAACTTTGGCGCCGGTTGTCGAATCTGACTGAAAATTTCCTCAAAATGGCCTCGCGGCGTTCCGGCCCTTCCCTGAAAGTTTGGGGGGGATTTGTCAAGCGGGGGCCGAGATAAAAGGGGGGTCCCAAAATGCGTTTTCCCCATGTTAATTTCCATAGGGCGGTCGATTTCACTTTTAGCCCGAACGGCTGAATGGATTTCGACCAAATTTGGCAAAATTGTAGGGACTGGTAGCCCGATGTGCCTTTGCTATGTCTCAAGATATGTGCTCCAGTGGATTTTGAGTAATTTAGGTTCAAAAAAATATATATATCTATGGCAGCGCCCCGGTACGCGCCCCGGGGAGCGCACCGGGTGTGCTAAGCGACTTGCGCATGGAAAGCTGATTGGCTCTCGGGTGTCTGTAAACATTTGAAACAGTCCGGAGCGGCCGCCATCTTGTGTCTCGGTAAAATCGAGACACAAGAGGTGGCTAAAACAAAGGGGGAACTGACAATAAGGGGGCAGGGATAGACCCCCCTGACCCCCTAGGTTTGATGTTTGTGCCAAAAAAGGGCCCTGCGGGGCAAAAGATTTTAATTTTTTTTTGGATTTGCGCGGGGGCAGCGCCCGGTACGCGCACTGGGGAGCGTACCGGAAAGCTTACCATGGGGAAAAAAGAATGACAGTTTTTAAAAAGAAGTAGCCTTTTATTAGAAATTGGAGGTAGTTCTGAAAAGAAATGTTTTTTTTCTTCTTTTTGTTGTTTTATATTTTTTTTTATGTTTTATGAACATTTTGAACTTTTTTTGGCTTTTCAGAACACTTTTATATTTTTTTTGTATTTTTCATGGGGAGAAACGAAAAAATAGGGAATTGGAAATGGCTCCACTGGAGCGAAAAAAAAGAAAAGAAATAATTAGGGTCGATTGGGGCATTTGTGGTTGTCCCCAGCAAGGACGATGAGCTTTACGCTCTGTTCTCCGTAGGAGATGGTCTTCCCACAATATTTGCATGTGATTCTGAAATCTGCAAATCGTGACTGAACGCAACGCATCGTTTCATTTTCTTCTGGTGTTGAGGGAGTGGGTTGCTTTCTTTTTGAGCTGGTTCTTGTTGATGGGGAAGGGTTACTGGCCAGTTCCTTCATTTCTGCAGCAGAATAGTTTATAGGATGCTTGCGCTGCATGTGGCGGATCATTGTGTGATTTCCAAAGGAATATTTTTTAAGAGGGTTCCCTCTGGAAAGTTCCATGCCACAGATTAGGCAAGTCACCTTGGCTGCATTTACCTTTTTCTTCCCCTGTGGAAGAGAAAAAAACTCCCAAATAATGTGTGGTCTAGGCTGGTATGGGGTATTGTGTTCTTGGAGAAATGTTCTCGTCCTTTCTTCCTCCTCCTCCTCCTCCTCCTCTTCCTCCTCTTCTTGACCACCAATGAACACTTGTGGTGGTCCTTTTGGTTGTTGTGGTGGTGGTGGTGGTGCAGATGCACCAGCTGCTGCTGCTACTGAAGCCATTATGAAGATGAAAATTGTACAGAGAGGTACAAGCAGGTTTTCCTCAGTCAAAGGACAAAATCAGAAGAAAGGAAAAAGGTGGGGTCTTTCATCAGAAGGAAAAAAAAAAGTTAGATCCAATGAAAAGTGTTATTTTTAGGTCACATGACCAGGGGCTTCATCATTATGAAACCAAAACTGTTATGAACCAATGAAAAGTGTTATTTTCAGGTCACATGAACCGACGCGCTTACGCTACGCGCCCCGGGGCGTGCCCGGGGGAGCGCCCCGGGTCGCGTCGCGTAAGCGCGTCGGAAGTTTACATTGCGCGATCGTATTCGCACGAGTGCTTCCGGGTGCGCTTACGCCGTGCGTTTCACGCAGACGCGGCTACGCGATACGTCACTATCATGTTTAAGAAAACGATAATGGCGCTTATGGGACGCTCCCCGGTGCGCTCCCCGGGGCGCTTCAATTAATTACGCTTTCTGGGGCGCACCCCGGGGCGCGCTCCGGGAGCGCACCAAGGCAAAAAAAAAATAATAATAATAATATATTTATATATATATTTTTAAAAAATAGGCAAAATTGTAGGGACTGGTAGCCCGATGTGCCTTTGCTATGTCTCAAGATATATGCTCACGTCGTTTTTACGAAAATGAACTTTGAAAAATATATATTGGGCTACATTGGGCTATATATATATTAGAGCCAAAATGTAGCCCAATGTAGCCCAATGTAGCCCAAAGATGGCCACCAGAGACAAAAAACAAAAAAAAATGTAGCCAAAAAAACAGCCAAAAAAAGTCAAAATATAGCTCAATAACAGAATGTCCCAGAGAACAACTAGTGCGCTAACAGTCTTACTTATAAATTGAGATTTATAGTTAGGAATTAGCATTTAAAAAACCTTTGAAATTCACGGAAAAACCATAGGTTTAACACCAGTTATAGTTAGGAATTAGCATTTAAAAAACCTATGAAATTCACTGAAAAAACCATAGGTTTCACACCAGTTATAGTTAGGAATTTGCATTTAAAAAACCTATTAAATTCACATAAAAAACCATAGGTTGCACACCAGTTATAGTTAGCTGGAAATTTTACTGACATAAAACCATTGAAATTCCCACGTTATAGTTAGTTGGACTCACTATAACTTGCGCGTGCAATGCACTGCTGATGACGTCACATATTACATCACTCATGACATGGTCAGTGACATCACTCATGACATCACTGATGACACCATCCAGTGAATGTGTGACTTTATGAAAAATAAATATGTTTTATATATGTATTTGGAAAGGTCGATGGAACAATACATTTTTAAAAAAGTGTCTTAAAGGATGTTTTTTTTTAAAAAAAAATCATTGGTTAACTGGCTTATTAAGTGTATTTTAGTGAATACATATATTAGGGAGTAATGTTTAAAAATTAAAAAATATGTATCAGTGTTTCACTTTGTGCATAAGTGGCTGCATGGGTTGGTGAGTAACTACATTTGTGTGTGTATGGGTTATTAGATGTTTTTTTAGTATCAGTATGAGTGACTGTTTTGTTTAGTGTGGGAATTACTTACTACACTGACTCTTTTTTTTGTATGTATTTTAAAGGCTGCATATGTGCAGGACTGCATGGTTGAATAGTGTGGATAAGTGTATGTTAGTGAGTAAATGACTGTCTCACTAGTGTTTTTAACAGTAACTACATATGTTTTAATATAGAATATGTGAATATTGATGCATATCAGTGAGTATATGTGAGAGTAAGAGATTGTAAGAGTTCCTGTTTAAATAAGTATGTGTTTCGAAAAGTGATTGTTTAAGAGAATAAATATTTGTAGTTTTCATTAGAAGTAAGGTGGTAGTGTGTGTATTGCTCTATATGCAAATAAATGGATGATCAATAGTTTATTTGCATGTGTGAGTATGTCTGTGAGTAACTTTTGGATGACTGTCGGTGTGTAACAGGATGTATAGGTGTATCACTTCATATGATGGGTGAGTAGATGTATGAGTGACTACAGAGAACTGTTGGTGAATGAGTGGATGTGTATGTAGATGGTTGAATTACTGAATTGGTTGTTGTAACTGAAATGGGTAAAATTACAGTGAAAGGAGATCTGTCACTAAGTTACAAGAATGGTATCATCAGTGATGTCATGAGTGATGTCACTGACCATGTCATGAGTGATGTAATATGTGACGTCATCAGCAGTGCATTGCACGCGCAAGTTATAGTGAGTCCAACTAACTATAACGTGGGAATTACAATGGTTTTATGTCAGTAAAATTTCCAGCTAACTATAACTGGTGTGAAACCTATGGTTTTTTATGTGAATATATATATATATATATTTTAATACATGGGATTTACTCACAAATACCTAAGGATAGGTTAGAACAGGGTACTTGCTCCTTGCAGCTTCAGTAAGGATTCTATGCTGTACGCACCCCCTGTAGAGCGCGTGTGGATCTGTTGAGAGATGATGAATGATGCTGTTAGACTGCAATTTGTTATATATGAAAAGGAAATGGATGGATGTACACATAGCTAGAAATAAGGTTATAGATCTAGGGAATGGAGAGGTTTTGGAAAAATGCCCTCACCATGAAGTGATATTTAAAATAAATAAAATTTAAAGAAATGAGAGGGCGGTGAAAACATGCTGTCCTCATAAAGCGATTACCTTATGAACGTGTGGTTCCCTTAGAGCCTGTTGTGCCTGACACCAGTACTATATTATTAGTTATACCTGTAGAGGCAGACTATTTTTCTCTTCTCAGTAGGTTTTATCATTAAAGTCCATCCACAGGGTGATAGCCTCTTTGCCGTCATACTGGGATACCTAGTCCACTTCGTTCACTGTGAGTCCCAATGTCAATGCGCAGGCAGTAAAGAGAGACTTGGACCACCTATGCCTGGAAGGTGGTAGCATCGTCTTGCAGTAGGCTGATGACCTCCTTGTTATTTTATTTTTATTTTATTTTAGGAGTTTTATATAGCGCTAGCTGGACCCAAGGGTATCAGAGCGCTTTACAGCAAGTACATTTTGTGCAAATAGGCACTACAGAGTATGGTCAAACATGTGGATCAAACCAAGTAAAGGAGAGGCAAAGGCACAGTCACGCGGACGGGCATGGAGGATGAAGTTCAAACAAGGCGTGCCCCTCAAAGTTGATTTGTTCACACAGGACGAATGTCCAGAAAGATTTTCATAGTGCGAGTTGGTGTCACTGGTCAAAATGTAAAGTTAGAAAGAGTGCAGGCTGGGTGGCGTCCTTGGCTTCTATCAGTTCGTTCGAGAGCAGTCAAGGAAGAGAATTTTGAGCAGATTTTTGACATCTCCATCACTTGAGGCCTGTGAAAGCCTGTGAATAAAACACTGAAGCTCTGCTGAATTACCTCCAGAAGAGAAGCCTCATTGTCAAAATGCCAGTGCTGCCAAAACGAGGTGACTTACCTGGGTTTTGTGATATTCCAAGGTACACGCGCATATTACCTGACAGGATAAAAATGTTTCAGGGCATTCAGCTCCTGCCCACCAAGAAAGGAATGATGTCCTTCCTGGGGATAATGAACTGCTGCCATCAATGGGTCCATTAATGCATATGCTTTGACTAATGAACTTGTAAACTGTTTCAAGAAATTGAAAGAGACATTGTTTACTGCGGCATCCTGGGGACTGCCTGACTACAAACTGCCTTTCCTTCTCTGTTTCAGAGCAAAATAACATTGCAAATGAAGTGATGCTGCCAATGGTGTGCTGACACACCTGGAAAAGAAAGGCCTGTGGGACACAACTATGTGACTTTGCTTTCTGCAGTGATTAGGGGTCAGCAGCTGTGATGGTGGAGAGGACGGCTCTCATTGTGTTAGTCTATACCTGTATTCTCTAGGTGCCACATTTGGTATGGTTGTTGTTGTCTGGATCAACACAACATTTTTCTGCTAGCAGGCACACAGGTTATAATGGCACCATGTTCTCTAACTGTAATGTCATAATAAGATGTTATGCCCACCTGTTAATTTGTCAAAAGTATTACCTGCAATAGGTTATTCTGATGAGATCCATTCTCTTAACAGATAAGATCCCTAAGTAAGTTGGTGTTGAGATTGTAGAAATAGGCACCACGCCAAGATTAGACACCATTAAAAAAGGCAGAGTATAGAAGGGGTACACTGATGGTTCCTCCAGCAGACGGATAGACACTGATTACAGATCAGGGTATACTATAGCAATAGCAGAAGTGCAGCTCTGCCACTTGGAACATCTACCCAATAAGATGGGCTGTATGCTGTGACAAAAGCATGAATACTAGTCAAGGGTAAAACTGTTAACATTTAAACTGACCCCCAGCGTCGGGATGCCTCCGGGTAGCTGTGCGCTCTACAAATACTGGATTTACATTCACATTACATTACATTACATTATGCTTTGCAGTTCTTATTTGTGGCCAGCTGTGGAAGTATCACGGATTCATAGGAGAAACAGGGTGCCTTATTAAAAATGGTCCTTTAGAAAGGATCTTGTTAAAAGCAATACTATTATATACCTGGATAGCGGTAATAAAATTTGAAGCCTATACAGGAGCTAATACTAAGTTAGTCAAAGGTGATGCCATCGCTGACACAGCATTAAATGAAAGCATGTTACAGCCAGTGCAGATGGGACTAATTTCTAAAGCATTCCGAAAATACAGCTCATTCAGAGACAATTGTTGCAAGCTAATGTATAGGAAGCACAATGGTCTGCAACACCAGATGAACAAAGAGAGAGGATTGATGATGGATGTGAGCCGAATAATGAATAGAGTATGGGCCTACCAGGATGAGATGCCTGTGTCCCCACGCAGTATGTTCCTTTCCCTTACAAGACTGGAGCAGGGACCCTCTGATATTGCACAAGGGAGGATGAATGTGCAGATGCATGTTGCTTCCCAGTAAATGGATTTAAATATTTGCTGGTGTGGGTGGATATGTTTTCAAAATAAATGGAGGTGTATCCAACAGGGAAGAATAATGCACCACCTGGGGCGCAGTACTTCAGTAAAGCCATCTCTCCAAGGTTAGGATCCACCAGGGCATAAATAGCGATAAAAGGAGATCACTTAGTGACTACATTTATGCTGAAGAGGTTGTTTTTGGGAATAATGTATAACATGCATACCCCATACCACCCTCCAACTTGAGGCCAGGAGGAGTAAATGAGCGACAAAATAAAAATAAAAATAGATTATTAGTAAAAGCAACTGATGGAACAGGCCTGAAATGGCCTGGTGCTCTGACTTTAGTACTGCCTGCAATGTGGCAAAGACTTCTAAAGTGATTATGGATACATGGTCATTGCGAGAAAAATAAAAGCCATTTCTTTTAGTTCTAGGTGGACTGGACCACAGACGGTGAACCAACGCCATGAATGTATTGAGGGGTGAAGATGCAAGGGAGCGCCCCAACGCCTGAGAGGACGGTACCAGAAAGGGATGACCATCTGTCACCAGAGGACCTGCGCAACACAGCAGTCAAGAAGACGACATACCAGACTATTTCTACGATCCATGAGGGCCCATCATGAAGAGTCAGAGGGACACGACATCTACTGATGCTGTTGAGTGAAGTACACAACGCAGTCTCAAAGAAAGGTGATGGTCTGCACCTGCAGAAAAATAGACTGAAGAGGACAACGCAGGGCAGGTCCGTGAAACCGCCCCTAAACAAGACGACTGCGAACCAGGAGGAGAAGCAGATGACCACTCAATGTGTGCCTTTAAATTACTGACACTTAAAGAAAGTGCCCGGGAACTGAGTGACTAAAGTGACACTGTAGCACTATGCATTGCACAGAGAAAAATATTTGTTGGACACTTACTGCCGGTATCACAACAGCCTGCTGATATAATATTGATCTCATCAAGATGTATCAATGTGAAAATATATGCATTTTATGCAAACACTGTGTAATGGCATCCAAAGATATGTAACTAATGTTTCCTTCATATATATATATATATATATATATATATATATTACCTACTGGCGGTCGCCAGTAGGTATATATAGTTAGGATTTTTTCTCTATGGGATTTTTTAAAATTCTATGTCTAATAACTTTGGCGTTTGTGGACGGAATTGGCTGAAATTTTCAGGAAAATGGAACATTTTGTTTCTGAGCAGCCCCTGACAATTTGGGGGGGTTCCATCAAGGGGGGGCCGAGAAAAAAGGGGGGTCCCAAAACACGTTTTTCCCATGTTAATTTCCATAGGGCGGTTGGCCTCACTTTTAGCTCGAACGGCTGAATGGATTTGCACGAAACTTGGCAAAATTGTAGGGACTGTTAGCCCGATGTGCCTTTGCTAGGTCTCAATATATGTGCTCCAGTGGATTTTGAGTAATTTAGGTTCAGAAAAAGATATATATCTGGGCGGAGCCTAACCACACATCTGATCTGATTGGCTGTCAGCACTTCATCCAAGAAGTGTTGGCAGCCATCTTGGGACCAATATACATGATAGCACCTCATTAAAAAGCATTGTAGTTAATAGAGGGTTTTAGGACTTTAGTTACATTATAAATCATTTGTTGATGGTACCATACTCGTTTTAGGAATTGTGGTGGGTTCTAAGGTGATTTTACCATGTGAAAAAACCTTCTGCTGTGATATCATGAATATTGTTTGAAAGAAAACTAATATCTCATGATTTTCCCACAGTGGTTTGGAAGGGGATCTATAAGCTAAACTGAAAGCATATTTTCTGTAAATTCACATTATCTTTCTCAGTCATGTGAAAATGAAGCCTGACATTCTCAGTAAAACATGTACATCCAACAAGGACAGAGACTGTCAGTTGATTCCTTTGTGTTCTACTGCAGCCTCCTAGAGTGTTCTAAAGAACAACTAGAGCGCTAACAGTCCTACTTATTACAAAGGTATGGCACACCTGAAGCCATCTTGATTGGAATAAAGTGGTAACTCTTAAAACATTTAATTTAAAAAGAAACAACATGAGGGGGTATATTTTGCCATAGAAAGTATGATTAGTGCTGCAGAATGAAAAATTAGGGCACATTTTGAGTGACTTCTCAAATCCTTTTCTATTTCATTAAAACATTCTGACATGCAGTCTCCCAAAATGGCCACCAGAGACAAAAGAGCCCAAATGTAGCCCAAATATCACCCAGATGTAGCCCAAATATAGCCCAATGACCCAGAGTGTTCTAAAGAACAACTAGAGCGCTAACAGTCCTACTTATTACAAAGGTATGGCACACCTGAAGCCATCTTGATTGGAATAAAGTGGTAACTCTTAAAACATTTAATTTAAAAAGAAACAACATGAGGGGGTATATTTTGCCATAGAAAGTATGATTAGTGCTGCAGAATGAAAAATTAGGGCACATTTTGAGTGACTTCTCAAATCCTTTTCTATTTCATTAAAACATTCTGACATGCAGTCTCCCAAAATGGCCACCAGAGACAAAGGAGCCTAAATGTAGCCCAAATATCATCCAGAGGTACCCCAAGTATAGCCCAATGACAGAATGTCCCAGAGTGTTCTAAAGAACAACTAGAGCGCTAACAGTCTTACTTATGACAAAAGTATGGCACACCAGAAGCCATCTTGATTGGAATGAAGTGGTAAGTCTGAAAACACTCAATTTAAAAAGGAACAACATGAGGGGGTTAATTTTGCCATAGAAAGTATGATTAGTGCCTCAGAAAGAAAAATTAGGGATCATTTTGAGTGATTTCTCAAATCCTCTTCTATTTCATTAAAAAAATTCTGACATGCAGACTGAAACATGCACTTTGAATACCAGCAGCAGACGTCCCTGGTGAGCAGTAGCTTTACTACAGTGATCTAATGTGCAACTAGAGTGCTAACATTCAGAATTTATGGCAAATGTGTGACACATCTGAATGCCTTCTTGATGGAACCAAAGTAAACAAGCATTGAAAATGCAATAGATCTCGCCCTCGTTTAAGTTAAAGCCATTCTGTTTGTAATGAGGTGGCTTTTTAGCTTTGCTTTTATTAGTGTTTTTTCAACTTTCATGTAAATAACATGCATCTGTATGCATATAAGTATACGTATGCATGCATTTATGTTTGTATTTATATAGATATACAGATGATATATGTTTATATATGTATGTATATATATATATTCACTGAAAAAACCATAGGTTATAGACCATATATAGTTAGGAATTAGCATTTACAAAACCTTGAAAATTCACTGAAAAAACCATAGGTTATAGACCATATATAGTTAGGAATTCGCATTTACAAAACCTTATTTTACTCACACAAAACCATTGAAATTCCATATATAGTTAGTTGCACTAACTATATATCGCGCACCCGCAATCCACTGCTGATGATGTCACATATTACATCATTCATGACATGGTCAGTGACATCACTGATGACAACACTGATGACATCTCAAATGACATCACTGATGACATCACTGATGACAACATCCAGTGACTGTATGTTTCTGTAAAGTTAAAATATGTCTTACATATTGAAGAATGAGTGGATGTATAAGTGTCTGGATGAAGGATTTAGTAGGTGCATGACTGACTGTATGAGTGAGTGATTAAATGTGTCTCACTGAGTGCATGGGTTAGTGACTAAACTGTCTTAATTTGTGCATCATTATGTCTGTTGTTCTGTAAACTGTTGCATGTGTTGATAAGTAGCTATATGAGTAACTATATGGGTTATTGATTGGTTGCCCAAGTATTTGTATGGGAGACTGAGTGTGTGTGTGGGTGGCTGGGAGGTGTATGACTCTGTGCATAGATGTGTGAGCAGTTGATTCACTAGATGTATGGTTTCAAAAGTGCATGTGGAAACAGCTGTATGGGCGGTTGACTGTGTGCATGAGTGTATTGGTGAGTGAATGGATATCTCAGTGCTACATGTCAAAGTAAGTACATATGTAAAACACAGTACATGTGAGAGTTGACATATATAAATAACTGCATAAGAGCCAGTGAATGTGTGAGTGGCTGTATGGATCATTGTGAACTTGTATCAGGGATTGTATAAGAGAGTAAATATGTGTTAGTATATCTTTGAATAAGTAAAGTTTGTATAACTGTATAGTTGAGGAAATGGAGGTGTGATTGATTCTTTGCATGACTGACTAGGTGTGTGAGTAACTCCATGGATGAGTGACAGTCTGTGAGTGTCTGTTTACACTGATTGTATCTAAGGTTATATTAGAGTCTGAAGAGGTTCATCGTATTATCACATGAATGATATCATCAGTGATGTGATCAGTAATGTCAAATGAGATGTCATCAGTGATGTCATTTGAGATGTCATCAGTGATGTCATTTGAGATGTCATCAGTGATGTCATCAGTGATGTCACTGACCATGTCATGAATGATGTAATATGTGACATCATCAGCAGTGGATTGCGGGTGCGCGATATATAGTTAGTGCAACTAACTATATATGGAATTTCAATGGTTTTGTGTGAGTAAAATAAGGTTTTGTAAATGCGAATTCCTAACTATATATGGTCTATAACCTATGGTTTTTTCAGTGAATATATATATATATATATATATATATATATATATATATTGGGTTTACACTAATGTTGGATAGGTCTATCCAAAAGGGAGGATTGTCGCAAAATATATATGAATAGCCATACAAATCATGTGTATGCACTTCAAAAGATATCATGCTTAGATAGATCACATTAACATGAGGCCTGGAGATCAAAAGGGCTTCCTATCTGACCTTGACTGGACAAGCTTCAACAAGCTATTCTATCTGTACCCCCTTAGAGGTCACCTTGCTTGCCCTGACTACATGATATTTCTTATTCTGGTTGTGCAAATTGCTTACACAGTGCCGAGCCAGCCTTTCTGGTCTGCCCATATCTGGCTGTTTATAATTTGCATGGTGCAGACATTGCACATCCATGTTAGCCATATTTGGCTTGGTGCCTTATTCTAGTTCCACTGACATGGCATTACTCAATGTATATAGCACCTAGAAACCTGTCAATCTGGGAAGAAGCAGTCTGAAAGCCCCTAAGGAGGCAGATCTGACTTCTTTCTTGCTAATTAGCAATGGTGCATGCTTTTGGTACCAATAAATACATTTCACTCTGTTTCTGAGCAAACCTGCTATGTCTGGTGAGTTTCATTCATTTTCTCCTGGGAGAGTGCCAGTATTTCCCCATCACTGAAGTCCTCAGCCACTACAAATGCCAACTCAAAGAGTTAGAGTGAAGACGGAGAACCAGCAAAAACTTCACCAATAGGATCATTTACAAGTGTGCACTCAACCATTACCACCACCCACTGCAGGAAACAGTAAAAGAGCTCTCACAGCAAGAATTGAAGCCAGACCCAACAACAACAGGGAACTCTTCGGGATCATCAAAGAATTCTCCAAAAACCCAGCTGCAGCAAACAATGTCACCCCTTCACAAGAACTCTGCGACAGCCTCACTGACTTCTTCCATGAGAAGATAACCATGGTCTACCGAAACTCCAACCCTCAGTCCAAACTGTCCAACTTCATCAAGCACACCACCAAAAGCACAACAGGTATCCAGCTTACCAACTGGAGCCTACTCACCCACCAGGACATATCCTTCAACATGAAGAGAGTAAACTCAGGGGCCCCCGCCAACCAATGCCCCCACCACATCTTCAACCTGGATGGGCCCAAAATCAGCCTCAAACTCATGACCATCATCAATGCCTGAATTGCAGCCATCACCTACCTAGAAAATTGGAAACACACAGAGATCAACATCCTCCCAAAGAAACCATCGGCCGACCCCAGAAACTCAAATACTACTGTCCCATCTCACTGCTTCCATTCAAGGCCAAAGTTATGGAGAAAGCAATTGCCAAACACTTGTACCACCATCAACTTTTGGACAGCTCACAAACTGGGTTCCACAGCAACCACAGCACCGAAACAGCCCTCATCTCAGCCACAGACAGCGTTTGCACCATACTCGATTGAAGTTAGACAGCTGCTCTCATCCTCCTTGACCTGTTTCATTCTAGTTTTTTATTTACAAAAAACCGTAAATTGTATTATCTAATCAATGTCTGTCACTTTGCTATAGACCTTTCCTAACTCTGTTTCTTCCCTACGTATAGCAAGTGCTACTATATTATATAGGGGTCCCCTTCTTCCAAATATTTACTAAACTCATAGCCTGTTCTATGAGGGGATGTGCTGATTTGGCCATCATTGTCCACATTTTAACATTTATTCACTTTTTTCTTATTTGGATATATGGAACTCTGTTTTGTTAATATATAGCAATCACAACTTGGGCAGTATGTTTCATTCTAGGTTTTTATTTACAAAAAAACGTAAATTGTATTATCTAATCAATGTCTGTCACTTTGCTATAGACCTTTCCTAACTCTCCCTCACTGTGTTAATCTACATCGTTTCACACCATATCTTTTGCCAGCCTACACCACATCGAAATCCAGGAAACAGCACTCAAGTGGATCTTCTCCTTCATCACAGGCACACCCCAACAAGTATGCCTCCCACTCTACACCTTCAAATCAAAACAAAATAATCTGCATAGTCCCACAAAGCTTGTCTGTAAGCCCCACCATTTTCAATACTTACATGACACCGCTGGCCAACACCATCAGATACCATGGACTCAACATCATTTCTTACGCCAATGACACTCAATTCATCCTCTCCCTTGCAGAAGATCCCACCAACGCCAGAAACATCTTCCATAATTGCATGGCCATCGTCGCAGACTGGCAGAAGGAAAACTGGCTGAAGCTCAACACCAACATGACAGAAGTGCTGATCTTCAGAAGCAAAAAGTCTCACTAGGTCTCCTCCTGGTGGTCCTCAGAGCTTGGCCCTATGCCAAACCCGGCAGAAAACTCGAAATTATCCTCAACTGCAAACGTAACATGGCGTCACAAGTCAACACTGTTGCATTGTCCTGCTTCTTCATCCTGCACATGCTATGCAAGATCTATGCAATATCTTCAAGTGGCTCTCCCAGGACTCAATATGCCCTCATCACAAGCAGACAGTTGTATGAAAGAACCCTGCAAGTATTTCCCATGCATGCCTTTACACTGCAGCCAGTACCCCAACTGCAATATTACCACATGTTCCTTTACCACGCAAGTCATTACAATTACTTGCCTTAGGGAGGCGCTGGACTTTGAAATAGTGTAAATTACTATTCTAACTCCAGTCAGTGTATCAGTAGGGAAGGTGTTGGACTTAAAATCCAACACAAGTCCAACAATGCATCTATTAAAGCAATTTGGTGTAACAATTTTCATGGTAAAGGAGCGCATGGTAAAGCAGCCGGGGTAGTGACTGCAGTGTAAAGGCACATTGTGGTATTGAATGCGGTGAAAGGGATGTTTCCTCAAGTAGACTGGACTACGGCACTGTCCTCTATGCAGGAACACCAGCCCACTTCCTCAAAAGACTGGAGACCATCCGAAGCTCCGCCACCAGACTCATCATGGAACTCCCTGTATGTACCTACATCACTCCACATCTTAGGCAGCTGCAGTGGCTCCCGGTCCAAAAACATTGCATTTTCAAGCTCTACACACATGTATTCAAGGCACTGCACCACATCAGACACTCCTACCTCAACCACCGCCTCCCCTGCCATCAGCCCACCATCCTTCGCCCTGCCTCTCTCTCTTTCGCCCAAGTACCCCGCATATGCAGAAGCAAAGGTAGAGGCCGATCCTTCACCTACCCCACAGCGAAGTCCTGGAACGATATCCCTCTCCACATCAGATCCTCAATGTTCCTCATGAAATTCTGAAAGGAGCGTAAGACCTGGCTCTTTCACTTGCACTCTAGTCCCTCCACTGATCACTGCTAGACTCAGTTTTCACTTACCTATGCTCACAGGTGCTAAGCCACACTCTACAAATCCTCTAACATAATATAATAATACAGAAGAAAAAGTACACTTGAAAGGCAAATAAATAATTTGAAATGAGTTTGTGCTGATTATCAGAACTATGTGTGGCATATGTGATGGGTGAAAGTAAAACATGTTTAAAACAAAAAAATAAAGAAATATTACAAAAGGCAAATAAATGTACAAATGTTGAATAAGGGAGTACTTAGTTATATAAACCTGCATACTCCATGGATAATCCCATAGCCTGGCATGATCCGTCTTTGATTAAGTTAGGCTCTGCCTTTATATTCTGCTATCTTGCTTAGTCTCTCAATAGTTTTTCAAAGAAAGTGGCATACATTGATAGCTACCTGTTAATAGCTTAGTTCAAGTGTTCTGACAGCTAAGAACATTACAGCATTTTGGAAATGGTGGAACCGGAATTTAGGATACCTACTCATAGGCAAGTAAGTGTACAAATTGTTTTCTCGAACTAGTGGCCTACTAAATTTATCATTTTTATAATGGCTGCCTAATTTGCCGAACTATTGAAAACTCAATGGAAACTCTGCACTTGAAGCGATTGTCAAGAAAGGCACCAGTACCTCTGAGCTCATTGTATATTTCAGATCTATTTCAACGAAATCTCCAGGAGGAACGAACTTTGAAGAATTGTCTTTTGTGGAAGTATATTAAATTTGAAGTATTATATTTTTTGCAAGTCATTATTATCATTAACCATCTGTCATAGATTGCAAGAATAATACACACGTTTTGGAACACTTACCAAATATAATGATAGTTAAATGTAGAGAGATAAGGAATGATTAAATATGACAGTTGCTGTGGAAGATAACATTACAAAATTTGACATAACACATCTCGAGTTTGAATAAATTGTTTATGTCCTCATCAGAGACTCTTGATAGAATGGGTGATTTGATGCCACCAAAGGCTGAACCTGTAATTACATCCAACATTTTATTTTCTTAACAATTTCCACCCTTTTTTTGATATTGGTTACATAGACTAAACAATTTTCAGCAGCAATAGGTCGTGCATATGCTGTACTGTTTGCTGAGTGCAATACAACGTCTAAAGACACAGATGCCTTAACATCTAGGAGCACATTTATGAAATTTTCACACAGAGAAACGCAGCAAGCTACATTGCTGCAATGCGCTGCGTGAAAGGGAAAAGGCAGGAATGCGCCGAATTTAACAACATATGGCTGACTCCTGTCCTATCCATGCTCTGGCGCACTCTTGGCTGCCTAGCGCCAACGTAGGCACCATTGCACCAGGGTGCAAGCAGGCCCGGACTGGCCATAGCAGGCACCGGGCAATCCCCCAATGATCCGCACGGGTGGGGCGGTTTTGGGCCCCTGGGGGCCGTTTTTGTTACAGGACTGTTTTTGCAGCAGAGCTGCAAAATCGGCCCTGTACCAAAATCGGTTGAAAACCGGACCCGGCAACTCCCCACCCCAAGTGGGGGGGGGGCGGCCGAGCACTTTCCCAGGGCTGGTTGTGGTTCCCAGTCCGGCCCTGGGTGCATTGGTGTTTGTGTTGTAAGCAGGATTGTTTTGATGCAGGAAGGGGAACCTTCCTGCACAAAAGCAATCCTCTGCCGCATTTTCCTCATTCTATGTGTGCTGCAGAACACAGCAACCGTAGAAAGAGGAAAAAGGGAGAAAAAATAAACATATTTCTCCTTGTTACACCTCGTCCTGGGGAGGCACAGCATTTTGACACATTCACAGGTCTACCAGTAATGGTAAATCTGGGAATGCGCCAAAATCCATGTGCAGATGCATGTGAACACCCACGCTCCACCCATGGAACATCTCCGTGGGGCAGAGTAATGCACGGCAGCGATTTGCGCTGCATTGCGTTACTCTGAATTTATTACTGTGAGAAGTTGGCCTGATGTATGATGTCCACAGTTCTGTGGGCACCCTGTATCAGTCCAAACAATCCCTTATGGTGGTGGTTGTAAAGTCAACCTTATAGACAAGCTATCCTAGGGGTAGCATGGACTAAGCAGTCTTAGGCTAAACTCAAGAGGGCATGCGAAGCCAGCTGTTTTACCATATGCAATCCTGTAATATCAGATGAAAGGACACCACACAAGTTATATATTATAAACATATATGTATTTATTACTAGAATAATCCTCTGTACTCTTTATGAGTGCAGAGGCACAAGCGTTTAAACAAAGGCACAGTTAAACATTCAAAAGTTGCACAATTTTGGTTAGGCACCGTTGGCCACTCAAACCATATACCAAAATAGTGGTATAAGTATCACCTCTCGAGCAATGGTAAGGCCTAGGGCGTTGTGAATTGCTGGGACTACTCGGGACTAGCAGTGATGAAGTCGGGAGAGACCCGCGGGACACGGGTGCAGTGCCTAAAGCACACGCATGCACCAATGCAAAGTCAATGGCGCGTAAAAGTTATCGAGTTACTGTTTTGGAAGTCTTCCGACTGGAATAGAATTACCCCACTTTAAACTAGGACACTAGAGGTGTAAACCACTACAGGAGCACAGGTGTTTGATCATTACCTCACCTACAGGAAGCGGGTGCATAGGTGCCAAAGTGTGTCGGGTTTCGTCGTGGAGGTCTATGGAGCCTGGAGATGAAGATGCTGCAGGCGGCCAGGAGAGAAGAGTTCGGTTGGATGAAAGGGTGGATCGAATATGTAGAGTACCTGAAAGCAGAGGGGACAGAGTCTGGGTCACTAGCCAGTGACCAGGATGGAACCAGGAAGGAATCAGGCGATGTTGGGCTCAATCAGGTGGTTGTTGCGAAGCTTGTCTCCACTGCCACGTGGACTCTGGGGCATCGACAATGACCAGAAGTGGAGCACGAACTGTACCACAAAGGCTCTCGCTGTCGGCGGTGTCGGCTTCCGGATCGGAGTTAACAAGCCTTGGCAAATGCAACCCATGCAGGATTTGAAGATCGCTTCTTACTCGGACCAGCAAGGTCAGAGCGGTGGCTCCTTTTCAGGGCAGCGAGGGCCAATCTAGAGCAACTAGACTAGCAGTGTAAATTTAAAGGTTCGTCGGTTCTGGGGCCACTAGCCAAAGGGCAAGCGACCGGACCAACGCGTCAAGCACGAAAATGCAAAAGGGCCCCACGCAGCACTCGATGAGTGTGAAGGGGAGATCTTCGGTTCACAAGCTGCTCGGGGCTGAGGATTCTCAAACCCCAATGCACAGTTTCGAGGGTGCCTCAGGAGCTGCACAGTCAGCACTTTGCAGTCTTTCCAAGATGGCCAGCTCCACGCTTCACGTCGCCTCTACGGGTCTCAGATTCGCTGGGACTGTGCATCAGGCTGTTAGAAGTCAGGAAAGCTGGGTCTTGTTGATCTTTGTCGCTCGAGTTCCGGCGGGAACTGCAACAAAGCAAACTGTTGGGCGCTGGATGGTGCCTGCTTGCACAGGGTGGTCACTCCTTGACCACAAGGGAGATTCTTCAGTCTTCCATGTTGAGTGGGATGTCAAAGGGTCCAGAGTTCTGTATCAAAGTTTCGTTCAGGATAATCTAATACTCCTGGGCACAGCTCCTACCTTTATTCCAAATCAAGGGGCTGGATTACCTGCTAGGTACCTCCTATGGGTGGGACCCAGGAAGGAGGTGGTTACACCCCTTTCCCTTTGTCCAGTTTCGTGCCAGAACTGGGACTGGAGTGTCCCAGCACCGGTTTGAACTGGACTATGCATAGGAAGCCTTGTGCTCCCCAGGCAGTGTCTAGTTTCATTCAACCCTCCCTGCTACAATCCACTATCTCATGTCTGGGGTGGTGTAACACCTCCCTGTGACAGGATACCAATGGCCAGGCCTCCCCTGCTGGAGTTTCGGTCAGCAGCAGGAGGCCAGACTTGTGTCTGTGGCAGCAGCATCCATTTTGTGATGCTGGGGCTCTGGTTAGATTTACCTGCGTTTAAGTAAAGTAACATGTCTTCTCCCTCTAGAAGGGTGCCACTCCCGTTGCCAGGACTGGCGAGGGGGTAGTATTCCAAAGCGTATGACACCTTACACGACATGTTTTGATAAAGCCAAACCAAAGTTAGCAAGTAACCGCGAGGATTATAATGCACTTAGGAGTATATGTATGGCAATATCCCGGAACAGCTAAGGGAGTTGGTCCCGCCAGCTGCAGACAGGCTCAGCTCATGCTAGAGCACCATCTCACATAAAACCAAGCACTCTGCCTCCAGGATTGTTAAGGCCTGCCATAGGAGTGACTTATAGATATAAATGTGTCCAGATATAGGTTTAGATATAGGTATACTATATCTAAGCAAGGGGTGACTACATGACCTTGCCCCAGCTGAGTGATCAGCCAGTTGTGTCAGTTTAGATTGCCAGCCAGAGGTGGCAAAAGATATGCTGCAGCCCCTGGTAGGCCTTGGATACACCTATGCTTTGGGTACCTATAGTACACTGTACAGGGGCTGATAAGGTGACCCAATGTTCAATTGGAGATGTACCTAGGGTGCATGGAGTCAATTTTACAGAGAGAGCTGATAGCCTGGGGCCCTGATTAGCAGGGTCCCAGCCCAACTAAGTCGAAAACCAGCTAAACACTAGGCAAAAAATCTGGGGTAATCATAGTCAGGTATCCACCTTCCTACACAACCCCCCCCCCCCCCGAACGAAAGGAGATAAGGCTATCCTTGACCAGGTAAGCCTATATTACCTAAGTGGCCAGATAAGGAAGTACCTGCACTAGCATGGTTACCCCCTGTCTCATGGTCCACTAAGCAATCCATCACCCTAGGGGTATCAGAGGGTCTCCACCATAGGGAATCACTACATGTGGTGTTTTGGCAAAGTAAAAGGCTGGTGTGGGAAGGGAGTATTGAAGTGAGGCTCCACTAATGTAGGGCTCAGCTTCCTCCAATCACTATCCACCATGGACGCCTTTCTTTCCATGACTGAGTTGCACTGTGCTCTCAGGGTCAGCCTCTGGCTACCTAAAGCTGGAGGCTGGGTCCCTTTTGTTGGCTTACTAAAGGGACAGTTCAGGTTTGGGGCCTTGGTGTCCCAGGTTTGGCTGTGCCCAACAGAATCCATCTGGGGGAGGCTCCTAACTAAGTTTAAGGGAGTTCCCTCAGGAGTTTTTAACTTTTTCACCTTGCTAGGGCTGCTAGCTTTGGTGCCCCAAATCTGCTGATGGGGTGGTTCCTTTGGACAGGGGGCAGTTTGGGGTCCACCACTGGCCTCCCTGACCTCTACAGCCCTGGGCTGACTGAGGCAGGGTAGAGAGGGGCAGGTTACCTGCTCCAGATTGGGTTCCACCTGGGAAGGGTCCACTGACATCAGGGGTTCTGTCAGGCTAGGCCTTACCACCTCTGGGGCAGTTCCTTCACTAGGGGTAAGATCAGTTCCCTGAGGAGGCTGATCCTTTCCTAAAGTCTGGTGGGAGGGAGATTTCTCTTCCTCCTCAATGCTCTGTTTGTGTGGAGTTATCCATAGTTTCAGGCTTCACAACACATGAATCTGTTTAAGTTTGGGCTGTGGCCATCACATCCCCACCAACCTTTTCAGGAAGGGACTCAGTTTGGGTATGGGCTGTTACCATCACAGCCCTGCTAACCTGTTCAGGGAAGGTATCTGCTTGAGATTGGGCTGAGACTGGCACAGTCCTCCTGACCTGTTCAGGGGGACATCTTGGATTGGGGCTGTGGCCATCACAGCCCCACTAACCTTTCCATGGAGATTTACCATTCTAGAATGGGTTTCTTGTTCAACATCAGCCCAGGCTGAGATTTCTGGATCATTCCCTAGTAGACAATCTACAGGCAAGTTTGATGACACTGCCACTCTCTTGGGGCCAGTGACACCTCCCCAGCTGAGATTTACCACTGCCATGGGATGATCTTTCTGCACTCGATCAAAGTTGATCACCTGGTATGTGGCTCCAGGGAAAAGTTGCCTTGAGGGGACTAGACTCTCAGTCACCATGGTGATGCTAGCCCCTGTTTCTCTGAAGGCCTCAACTTTCAGACCATTGATGAGGGGCTCCTGCCTGAACCTGTCCAAAGTGTTGGGACAAGCAGTGAAGTTGGCAACCCCCATGCCATTTTCACAGACAAGAGTAGCTGTGGTAGGGGACCTGGTTAGGCCAGAGTCCACCTGAGTTCCCCAAGTAAACCCAGCCAAATTCTTGGGGGCACTCCCACCACCTGGGGGATTACTACTAATAGTAACAGGAGGTGTTTGAGTATTACCTGGAGGAATATTCTCCTTAGTGTTGGCCTTAGGGCAACTGCTGCCAGTCTTCCAATGGCCAGGCTTTTTACAAGCATGACAATAAGGCTTTTTCTGGGTAGAGGAAGTGTCTTGGGACCCACCCCCATCCTTGGAGTTTTGGGGCCCTGGGGAAGACTTGTCTATAGATTTATCCCCACCTTTTTCTTGAGGCTTGGTAGACTTCTTATTCTGGTCATTACCCTGATTTCTAGGCCTAATCCTGGTTCTGACACATGTGTCTGCCCTCTTACCCAATTGTTGTGGAGAGGTCAGATCTGAGTCCACCAGGTGCTGGTGTAAAAGCTGTTTTTGACAATTACTAAGGATCTGCTCCCTCATAATCAAATTATCCAATCCTGTATAGTCATGTACTTTGCTGCCATGCAACCAACCTTCCAGAGCCTTAGTAGCACAATCTACAAAATCAGTCCAGTCCTGTGTCTGTGTCTTCTGGGTGTCTCTGAACATTAACCTGTACTGTTCAGTGGTTAAGCCAAACCCATCAATAAGAGCACTCTTCAGGACAGTGTAGTTTGTAGCATCCTCAGGGCTAACAGTGAGGAGCTTATCTCTCCCTTTCTCAGAAAAGGAGAGCCATAGGATTGCAGCCCACTGGTCTTGAGGAACCTGCTGTACCATGCAGGCTCTCTCAAGAGCAGTTATCCATTTGTGGATGTCATCCCCATCTCTGTAGTGGGGCACAATCTTGCTCAGGTTTCTATGCTCATAGGACCTGTCTTTATCTCTAGGGATAATGTTGCTGCCACCAGTGGAATCTAATCCACTTAATTTTTGCTCCCTTGCTAAAGCAAGTTTAGCTTGGGCCAGGGCTACCTCTTCCTTCTCTATCTGGAGTTGGACAGCTCTCATCCTAGCCTCATGTTCTCTTCTCTGGGAGGGAAGTCATTCCCCTTAGAGATCCCCTTGAGGCATTAGAATGATTAGAGTCCCTGGAGGGAGATCTAACCCTTCTATTGCCAGGGTTAAGTCTACTATTGGGCCTGGACAGGTGGACACCTTCTCCATTCCCATGTATGTTATGTTATGTTATTAATTTTTTATATAGCGCACGGATGCCGCAGCTAAGAGGCGTCCCGGCGCTTGGAGATCTGAATAACACAACACGAAATAAAAAGGCAAAGGCAAGAAAACAGACTAGACTGTGGAGAAAAGGAAGGTCTTCAAGGTCTTCCTAAAAAGAAACAGGTCTGGGATTGAACGAAGTGGAGCTGGAAGAGAGTTCCAAAGGGCAGCCGCCAGCACTGAGAACGAGCGACCACCCATTCTGGCCCGTTTAAAACGGGGCACTGTGGCGAGGTTCAATCCAGCAGAGCGAAGAGCTCTGGCAGGAACATAGTGCAGAATAGTCTGTGAAAGAATCGGGGGAGAGGCTAGTTTAAGAATTTTAAAAGTTAAGCAGAGGGCTTTAAACTTAACTCTTTGCTCAATCGGAAGCCAATGAAGATTCCGGACAGTTTGGCGAGCTGAGACAAATTTCGGGAGGCCGACAAGCATCCTAGCGGCCGCATTCTGAACCCTCTGAAGACGGGACAGTTCGGCCTGATTTAAGCCCAAAAACAGAGAATTGGCATAGTCCAGTCTGGTAAGAACCAGAGCCTGGACCACAATCTGTCTAGTCTCAGCATCAAAAAATTTAAAAATGGGTCTCAGACAATGCAAAGTACCAAAACATACGCCAGCCACGCGTTTGGTATGGGAGATAAATGAAAGCTTGTCATCAAACCACACCCCAAGGTTTCTGACTTCACTCACAGGGGTAGGGACAGGGCCAAGATCAGTAGGCCACCATTGGTCTCCCCATAGACCACTTTCCTTACCGAAAATAATGACCTCGGTCTTAGAGGCATTTAGTTGAAGCCGGTTGTTCGCCATCCAGCCAGAAACAGCTTTTAACGCTGACTGGAAGGTGGGGGCGTCCATGTTGGAGTCGCCATTTAGTGCCACCGCCAGCTGCGTGTCATCGGCGTATGACACTAAGGAGAGACCAAAACTGTGGGCTACCTCCGCCAGAGGCTGAACATATAAATTAAATAAAGTGGGGCTGAGAGCCGAACCCTGGGGAACACCCTGAAGAATAGAACGTGAAGCAGAGACAAAAGGAGGAGTGGACACTTTAAAACCTCGATCCTTAAGAAAAGAGCGAAACCACTCGAGTGCCGTCTCACCGACTCCAGCCTCCATCAGACGCTGTAATAAAATCTGATGGGACACCGTGTCAAAGGCGGCACTGAGATCCAGAAGGATCAGTGCCGCCGTCTGACCCTGATCCAACATCTTCCTAATATGTTCCACCACAGCCAGGAGAGCTGTTTCGGTGCTATGACCTGCACGGAATCCGTTCTGGGAGATGTCCAGTAGATTCATTTCTTGCAAGTGAGCAGATAGAATACGGTTAACATATGCTTCCGCTAGCTTGGCTGGCCAAGGAAGAAGGGAAATGGGCCGGTAGTGTTCTGGCTTAGTGGGATCGAGGGTAGATTTCTTAAGGATCGGAATGACCATCGCCTGTTTCCAGGCCTTGGGAACACTGCCCGAACTAAAAGACAGATTGATGAGATCGTGAAGGGCAGGATAGCAACATTCAGCAAGTTCCCGGAATTGAGCGGGTCGCAAGGGATCATCCGGAGAGCCGGATTTGACTTTTGTTGTCAAAGCTAAGAACTCATCCCAGGTCGGACTGGGAATGGTTAGCAATGGTTTAAGAGCCATAGATGTAGACATTTCCTCCCTGATGGGAAACTGAGAAAATGACCTGTAGATGGCCTCCACCTTTTCAACAAAAAACGAGGCTAGGTCCTCGCAGTGTGCCAAGGAGGGCTCAATAGTAGCAATGTCCGTCCTCTTGCTAGTAAGGTCCTTACACACCCTGAAGATGACCTTAGAGGGATTAGTACTATTCTTAATCTCCTGAGCGTAAAAAGCAGCCCTAGCAGCACATATGGCCCGATGATACACTCTAGTGCAAGCCCTATAGGCCGCCTTGAGGTCAGTATCATACGTTTTACGCCAAGCGCGTTCTGCTTTTTTACAGGAGACTTTAAGGGCTTTAAGGGATTCATCGTACCAAGGGCTTGAAGGACTCGATCTGGTCTTACTCCACTTGGCCGGAATGAGCATATCTAGGGATTGATTGAGCCATTCGCAGAAAGTATCATAGCCCCGGGAGACTTCAGTAGGAGGTGAAGGATGGTATTTCAGGAGTAACTGGTGGAAATGCTCTAAATTCAAATTTCTCCAGGGACGTCTGAAACTGGCTGGGATGTTATTTTTCGGGGGAGGTAGAGTAGTGACGATACGGATCTCAATCAAATGGTGATCAGTCCATGCCATTGGTCTAGGGGGCAGCACTGAAATATTGGTTACAAGGTTCGTCAAAACGGGATCTAGTATGTGGCCGCCCGTATGTGTCGGTAATTGTACCAATTGAGTCATTTGGAGCGCTTCTAGATCCTCCAACAAGCTATGTACCGAGTTGGAAAGTGGAGCGTCCATATGGAGGTTGAGGTCACCTAGGATTGTAAAATTAGCCGTTTTCAAAACTAGGGAGGAGATCGCCTCCGGGAGGCTTTGACGAAAAGCGCCCTCGGGACCAGGGGGCCTATAGATTAGGAGTCCCGTAAACGTAAAGTGGGGATTCACTGAGATGTTAAAAAGGGCACTCTCACATCCTGGCAATGTGATGGGTTTCCAAATGCAGGGGTAGCATGATTTCACCGCAGCTGCTATACCTCCACCTCTAGCGTTGCGGGGAAGGGAGTGCATAGTGTATCCCACAGGCAAGGCTAAATTCATGACGGCCATAGACTGGTCATGCAGCCAAGTTTCCGTGAAGAAAAAGATATCCGGGGCCTCATCAGTTATCAAAGTAAAAACTTCAAGAGCGTGGCAAGACAATGATCTGACATTTAAATGAAAAATTTTAAGAAAAGATTGGGTGGGAAAGATTACAGCAATATCCAATTTACTGACCGCTGCAGGCCTAGCTTGCAGACCCTTGATGGGCAGAGGTAAAGGTAATTTAAAAGAACAGGAGGAGCACTGAAATGGCCCACTAAGAGGATCCAATGTGCCGTGACGGCAGGCTCGTACCTGACTCCGCAGTAGATGGAGATTCTCAGCAGATATCATCATGAGTTGGCCAGAGTCCCCTGCCCTAGCCCTGCCTTAGCGCTGACGGGCGCAGACGGGCAGGACTCTGGCGAGACTCAGGCGTAGCGAAGGCGTGACCGCTACGCTAAACCGCTACGCTACGGGCGAGCATTATGTAGGCGACTGGCGGTAACAAGCGCTAGCGCGCTAACCCCCGGTAGGAAGGAACCAGCCTTCCCAAGATGGCGGCGTCGTCACGTCAGAAACCACGTGATGCGGAAACCCAGGAGCCCGGACCCGCTAAGCAGCGGTGCTGGAATTTGTAATTATATGCGGTAAGGGGCCAGGGGGGGTCGCGACAGTAGCAGACAGTAGCAGGTTAAAAACAAGGCAAAATGCAACTAAGAAAAATTAAATGCAAAACCAGGTATTAAAAAGTGCAGCGCGATCCACAGCACAGCGCTAGTCCAAGTAACGCTCTACGTGCTTCTATAACGCGGTGGTCACCTTCTCCAGGCTGACCCCGTGTCCAAGCTCACCTTATGTAGGCGACTGGCGGTAACAAGCGCTAGCGCGCTATGTAGGCTTATGTTGGCCTGGTTCAATATTCTAATTTGAACCTGGTCACCCCTCCCCTTGGTCATTTGACTCATCTCCATCCTCATCCTCGTCTACCTCTGCAGGATCAACTTCTAGGACATCAATGTTATCAGGGGGGGGTTTCCCTCTCCTACCTTACTTGATGGACCTGAAGCAGATTCCTTCTCTAGATCAGCTTTCTCCAGGATTGCTATAAGGATAGGGATGGTGGGGTTGTGACCCCTTTTCAGCCCCCTTGAAGTGCATAGGGCACTCAAGTCCTTGTGGCTGAGTTTTTCATAACTGGATGGGGCCTTTGGAGGGTCACCCACGGGTAGAGAGCCTGATGCTTCACCTGTGCCAGGCATGACTAGTGAGGTGTAAGTGGTGCACTTACCTACACTAAGTGTTTTCCTACTGGAACCTTGCTAGTGAGTTGTAGTCAGGGTGTGCTACTCCCTTTAGTCTACAACTACTAAGTTCAGTAGAACTTAAGTATGTTAAGATTTTGTTTTATATGTACCTATAGTACTTAATGTGATCTTTCAAATGATATAAAGATTGCAATGGTAGAACAACAGCAAGCGCAAATCCCAACCGCTGCACACCAATGTGAGAAATTGGTGTGATGTATGATGTCCACAGATCTGTGGGCACCCTGTATCAGTCCAAACAATCCCTTATGGTGGTGGTGGAAAAGTCAACCTTATAGACAAGCTATCCTAGGGGTAGCATGGACTAAGCAGTCTTAGGCTAAACTCAAGAGGGCATGCAAAGCCAGCTGTTTTACCATATGCAATCCTGTAATATAAAATGAAAGGAAACCACACAAGTTATATATTATAAAAATATAGGGAGCTTGAATGAATGGTGCTGCCCTGCCTTGCCTAGGATGGGCTTGGGCCATTGCCTCCAGTCTGTGTGCTTGTACTGCTGCACTGCCATGATGTAGATGGCAACACTGGGGGACCGAGTGCTTGAGTCCATGGGCCTGGAACTGTGGTGCAGCCGGGCTTGGGTGACATTGTGTGACTCGGACCATGTTTATCTCATATGTCTGATGGAGCACAGTCAATTGCATACTTGGTGGGCATTGCAAGCACTAGGGTCTCCTAAGGCGCATATCACATAGCGTCCTTGCAGGCGGCCAAATCAAACCCGCTGTTTCCTTCAGTAATGTGCCAGTGGGGCTATGAGCGGAGAAGAGCGTGAATTGGGGGATCATTTTATGCTCCCCTGCCTGCTTGGGGTGCGGATTCAATATCCTCCTTGGAACCTGAGCTGGAACAACTGCCAAATTACTGCCATTGGGTCTGGCCCTCATAAGGAATTGCGCCCCCTCTCATTTAATCTGTAATTTTTCAGAAGAGGCTAAACTTGTATCGGGCCTCTATCAAACCCTGAGAACTGACATGGATTCTCCTTTGGCCGCACTGAGAGACAAAGGGGAGGCAGACAAGGGAACCCCCATTGGGGATGAGGCTTGGAGGAGGTTTTTGTAACATTCTCTGAAAGTCTTTAGAAATGCAAGATATAAGATTATTAAGTTCTATATCTTACATAGGGTGAATCTTACACCGGAAAGAATTAATAGATTCTTCCTTAGTGCCCAAGCCACATGCCCCAGATGTGGTGACTTTGGGGCTGGGATGCTTCATGTGGTTTGGGAAGACCCACAGCTCACAACATATTAAGTCTCTGCTCAATGATGTCTCAAAATGCAACATCTATGAAACGCCAATGATATGTCTGCTGGGGCTTCTTCTGTGTCCTGGACTATGGAAGTACCACTCTCCTTTGGGAGGCTAAATGGGGTAAGGGTCACATGGAGACCGTTAGGGCAAGGGATGGATTGTTGGTGGAGCTTAGAATGAAGGATGGTGCTGCGGACAGTGAGTCCACCCCGGGTGGGCGCAAACCTGCAGCCTACCCACAGGCCCACTACGGGGTAGAGCTCTAGGAGTGGTCGGCTGCTACCTGCAAGGATGTTTTGTTACTCACCCAAGTTTGTTCCCCTTCCCCTCTGGTGATTCAGGATAACAGCAGGGGTGTGTGGAGCATGTGCCATGCAATAGAGATCAGATTTGCCTCTGCCCTGCACTACTGTTGAATACTATACTGGACAAGAGTGGGTGGGTTGAGGAGGTTTGTTGAAGAGTTGGTCTAAGGGATGGCATTGATTCTGGGTAGGTAAGCCGTTGGCTTGTGGGGCGATGTAGAATGGCTGATACCACTTGTAAAATGTTGCTCCGCCAGCTGTTTTATGACTGTGGCCTACCAGTTCGCTTATGTCACTGTATTGCTTTAAAAATGCCAATAAAGTTTGTTTACAAAAAGAAATACACATGTCCAAGGGAGGCACCAAAGGCAGCAGAAGGGAGTCACTCAGATGGGCCTGGTGGGCAGGTGGGACGTTAATGAGGTTAGGGGTGCAAAAAACAACCCCAGACTCCTAGGAGAACTCTTCCTGGTGATTTTGTCTATAGTTCAGGTATTCTTGGATTGCTGTTTTCACAAGCTAGCCTATCCAATTCTTGAGGATAGAGCCATGGGTTTAGACCAGTTCTGAATGACACAAATCATCGTCATGGAGTTGGACAGCCATCGCTTCTCATGTCTACTGATAGCTGAGACCTTCTGGGTGTCAGGTAACTCTGTGAGGGCCGCCAAATGTGGAACAGTCCAGGTTGCAAATAGCTGTAAAAACTCACCATATCAGAGTCCAAGAAGGCTGAAGTGCAGGGCAGTACCAGAAGATATGTAGACTATTGCTGTCGGGTTACCACAACCAGCAATTTAAGGTAGACAACATTTTCTCCTGGACAAGTCTTTCTAGGGTCCAGTATCAGTCGCAGAGGATTTTTAAAAGCCTGAATTTTGTCCCAGCCTCCAGAAGAACTCTGTTGTGGTCAGCCATAGCTTGTGCCTTATGCGTTGCTGAGTAAGTGGCATTATGCAGCAGCTGCCATGTGTGACACAGGAAACATTCTAGTGTAGCAGACAACTGCTTGGTAAGTAGAAGATCATAAAGCCTTGTGATGAATTTTTTTTACTGGCCCCAATGAAACAGGTATGTAGAGTCAAGGGTGTGTGGAGCGGTTTGTGAGTCTTTTGCATTCAGTTGAAGCTGTGGATATCTCCAGAATTGGAATCTGGGTAGTCGATAAGCTTCTGAAATGTATGGACTTCATAGATACATTTGTCTGTAAGTGGTCCACCTCAAAAATGCTCTTGAGAGACCAATCTTGCAATAGAATAGGTCCGGAGTCACTGGTTACAGATTCATTATGTCATAATGGATCTTTAGGATGAGTGAATCCATATTCATGAAGAACATGTGTTGTTGTCCATATATATTGCATTTCCAATATGATAGGGTTATGCAAGTTTGTTGAGGACTTGGGATCAGCAAAAAGTATCGATGGACCTTCAATCTCCTTGTGAAAGTGAGATTTAATTTTGACCCACTAAGGTGACGCCATATTAGGAATTCATATATAATCCATCCGGGAAATGTGATGCTCCTTGTAGTAGGATCAAAGGTGTGGAAGGCAGAATCCTCCGGATGTCATGGCCTTATGGACTTTGGTAGCTAGTAACCTAGGGGGGAGTACAGTCCCACAAATATTGCTGAATGGTTGCATCATTCTTTTTCAAGATTCCTGCTGGTATTTTGAACAGAAGCATGTCAAAAATGTAGTTAAACCTAGGAACTGGCCATGGAGACATTGTATAATTACTGGTTAATCCCAAGAAGAGATAGGGAAGGGAACTACTGGTATCCTACTAGAAAACCTTTTAGAAGACAAGACAACAAGGACTCCAGTGTATGGGGGTTAATGGCCCCTAAAAGCATTGGTAACTTCCCTCTGAGAATGCAAAGTAGAAACAGAATTACAGAGCAAAAAGCAGTTTCTGAGAAAATCCAAAACCTGGCATGGACTAAGAGACAGAGCTAAGCTTTTTAATAAATCACCGCTTTCAAAATGTTTCTAGTGACAAGAATTAAGTCTAATGCCCTAATTACGAGTATAGGTGCTATTTATCACACCTGATGGATTACGATACCTCGTGGTATGTTATTTACTGGGTTTTATAAATAGCACCTGTTATGTGTTTGTGGGGAACATGATGCAGAATATTTTGATTAATGTACTAAAATCCACATGATACAGGAAATACCTTATGCTTTTACCCCCCCGAACATTTTTGGCAGGATTAACCTGCCAAAATATAATGACGGTTGAGGTATTTAATACAGCTAATAATTAACAGATTAATTGAATACCTACCAACTGCTAATTCCGACCTGTGCGTAAACAGTAATTTATGCATGGGTTTGAATACACCGACCAACTCGTAATCAGGGTCTAAGTGTACCAGGCCATCTATCTTGTTGGATGGAAGCAGATACCTCCTCAGAACAAGCTAAAATTGTAAATGTAACCTTTCAAGTGCCAAAACCCTAGATGTAATTGTTGAAGAGAGTAGACTATCCGAAGGGGAACTTGCAGAGAAGCAGGAGATAGAGATAAAATCCAAGGACCCCGGATTGCTGGCTGCAGAAGCATGAAATACAAGATACTTGCTGGCCAACAAGGCACCACAAACAGCACCTCCAACTAATCCTTACTGATTTTCATCAGAACCTGCTCAACATGGTAGGAAGTAAGGCTTAATTGATAATACACCCACTGCCCAGCATCCACGAGTTGGAAGAAGGTTGCAAACGTGGATAAGAAGGAAGTTGGGCGGTCTCAAAAGATCCAACCATAGTAGGCCAAAACATTCTACTATTGCAAAGAAGAGCTGGGGACACAGGCAAATGGAGACTGAGGAGGGAATGTCCTGCTGAGCTTGTGAGTTTATAGCTGCTTGACAGGAAGATGCTCCACCAGGAAAGGAGACTGGACTCTGGCAAAGACACTATCTTCTTGGCTACAACTGTTAAACTCTGGGATCTTGTTCTCCCTGCCAAATTATGTATGCTTGACATGCTGACTGTCAATATTACTCGTTACTTTATGATTCATCAAGAGTGGGGCAAATCCCAAAAGAGCCTGAAGTATGGCAGCTATTTCCCTCAAATTGGAAGAAGCCATTAACTCTAATGGAGACTATGGGCCCTGTATAGACTTGTCTTCCATGTTTTTTCACCACCAGACTTGACTGGCATACATTGTTAAGACTATGGATGCAGGTGTATATAGAAGACTCTTCTGTAGGAACCATGGCAACCACTATAAACACATACAAATGTGAGGAGTTACTGAAGTGTGTTCACAATCGTTCTATTGTACTGGATTCCAATAATTCAGATATTTCGTAAGTGGTTTTAAATGCATTCGAGACCATGGGACAAGAAGCAGGCTGGCAGATATGTCACCCTGGACTACTACCTACTTGGAGGCTACAGTATAGAGTTGAAGCAGACAGTACCTTGGGGGGGGTGGGGGGGGGGGGGGGGTTAACCAGCTTCTTCTGATGAGTTTAAGTTAAAAAAAAAAGTCCATTTTGAAGGTGGCTCCTATGAAATTTTGTTTGAGAATTATTAGGATGAGACTTGGCTTGATTTATTGTGAACTTGTGTGCCCGTGGAAGACTGCATACTTGCTGAGCAGCAATGACTCCCATGGGGAAAAAAGAGGCACAAATTAGATTATAGACAAGGTGATGGAAGATTAACAATCCTTTGAAAAGAAAACTCATGAATGCGCTAATACCTTGGTGAACATCATAGTCATAACTTTGAGGCTGCAGAAGTTTGGACTTTGGTTACTGACTGCTGCTAGGACCTTTCAGGGAGGAGGGGTCTCAAGGGGCACAGTCCCTGCCAGAAAAAGGCTTATCAGAGCCTTAAGGAAATTAGAAGACCAAAAGCTCTATGAAAATTGAAGCATTTGCCCATGAAGGAAGGATGGACAGGAATATTTAGCTTCTTAACCTCAGCAAACTTGTTTACAAGGTACTCGGCTGGGAGCCAAACAACTTTAATCCTGAGAAGAGAATAAGGGATAGTAGTGCTTTCTGCGATGGATCCACCTTCCACGGTCTTCTAATCCAAATGTGCTCCCAAGCTATGATAGTGAAACCAGAGACTACTGCAGCCACAAACAGGCAGTACACTTGCACGAGTTCGAAGAAGCTGACCTGCTATTCCATCATTAAAGCATACATGAAAAGTTATGACTTTGCTGCTTCATCTCAGCAAGAGCATTATAGACTGTGCTGCTTATGTTGACTATGTGTTGGCTCTAATTGTAAAGCTCAAATTAGAATAAGGCTGTTTTACTGCTGTTTCTGCTTTGTCCACAGAATCAGTTCAGGATACTTCCCAAGATGATATTGTCATGTGAAGTCGATCCACTATCAAGAAATCCATCATACCCAATGTTGGGAATTCCTGTGAAAGTTGGTTAAGCAGTAACATTGTAAAAGGATGCGAGTAAAAAGAGAACACTCAAATTCCTTCCATGTCCTTTTCAGAACATCATGGACCGCAGTGTGCCGAGGCAGGGAATCTGGGCTCCTTGTGCAGGTATTGCAAAAAGGACGTTCTGTTCTTGCTTTTCTCCCAGAGGGATCTGGAAATGTTAAACTGGCTTGACATTGTTATACTTCAGTCACCTCTGAACCTTGAATGTAGTGCACGCTTTGTTCAATTTGTGTTTAGATGGAGTTTTGAAGGAGGAAGATCCTCTCTTGCCTTGAAAGCGGTCCCCACAGCTTAATTGATCATTGCTTGGAGAATTGCTTGAATATGAACAGTTCACCCAACTTCAACGTCAGCAAAGTGCACTGCATTGTGTTGGGTTTCTACTTGTTTTCTGGACTCTATAGCAGATCGATTGGTTTCAGCTAGGAACTTCAAGCAAGAATGTTATTTGCAACCGAGAATTCTTCCCGAAAGAAGAACACTGTCCAAGAAAGCAAGATAGGAAGTGATATGGTTAGTGTTCTCCTTTAGTGGAAGTGGTAGGAGGAGAAAAGGTTCTAATTCAGTTCTCCTTCTTTCCTTTAGCATAAGATTAAGCTTGCAGTTCCAAGGGTATGGTAGGAAATGCCTGGATGTGTGGTAGGGCAACATATTGTAGGAGGAAGACAGGTGAGGAGTTAATGTGATATGCAGGCTTTTTGTGTTGCATGTAAACTTTTTTTAACAAACCTTGGCAAAGCCAATAGGTCTCCTCAATAACATGAAAGAAGGGAGTCCCCCACAATAAGACTAGGACAAAAATTCCAAGATACAAAGTCAAACGCCCACAGCGCAGCTAGTTCATTCTCATTATTTATTTTTCATTTATCATTCTCTTTTTTGTGAATAGAAGTAAGAAAGATATAAAACAGATCACATGGATTAACTCATAACATAAAATTTCATGACACATTCCAGAAGAAAAAGAATATACAAATGAATACGAATAACAGTTCACACTATATAATTTCAACAAGTACACACACTGAATTCAAGAATACATAGAAAAACATAAGACATGACAAAAGACAAAAAACAACTTTGTCATACACTAAAAAAAGAAAAGCGCCAACCCACATTTTGGAAAATATCAAAAACATGAAAAATTCCTTCTTCAGGGCGCACATATTACATTTCATCGATCTTTAGTGACCCAAAATTCTGTCAAAGGATTGCGATATAAATCAGTGTGAACATCAGGACTGAAGAAGCATATCTGTGGGCAAAAGAAGATTATAAAATTACTATATTCAAAAACACCGAAAGATCAAGGTCATATTGAGCAAGACTATCACAAGGAAAAAATTCCACGCATATCGACAACCGTTGAAGTGACTCATTCACACAGCACCATTTGTAACACTTTGTAGCCCTCTAAAAAGAAAAAAGGGGAAATAACAAAAAGAAAAACATGCCCCAGTGAACAGAGGATTCGATCAATTTAGTAACATAATACCCACCTCCAAGTAAAAGAAACAGGCCTTCAGTTAGACATCCAGAGTACATAGATATAAATCCTATGTAGAGCAGCAGCTATAAGATGGGAAGAGCCCAGCAATATATGAGGCTGAAAATAGGAAAAAATAAGTAAGCAAATCGGTAGACAGTAACGCACTTAACACAAGAGAAATTTTAAACAAAAATTTCAGAATGCTGCTCAAGCCTTCATGTTTCCTGCACGAGTTCACAAGTTGGGAAACAAGGGAATCTAAAAATTCCTACTCTAACCGAAAGAAATTCTAAGAGCGTGAACTAGTCAACTGCTCACCTCAATGGCACCAAGTGCACGGGAATAAACACAAAATCTGTTTTCCGCAGGAGTATGGCAAGAGGAATCACCATTTATTTATTTCAAAGTCGAAGTTTATAAATCCTAGACAAAAAGTAAATTCAAACGCTAAATAAAGTAGAACCCAGTCCGCATCCAGATAGGACTTAGGGACATATGGAAACTTATCATAAAGAAGAAGAGTATTACGTGCAGTCGTTTTGTGTAAAGGGAGACCTCAATAGACTATCCAAAAATCCAGGAATTCGATTCTAGAGGAGCTGTTATTAACACTAAATGTAAGATGCGGATCACACAGGTTTATCCAAAGAATAAATTTGTTGAGTTGTTCCTCTGGGCCCCTCCAAATAAAGAAAATATAGTCAATAAAGCGATTATAATTGGTGACGTTCTCAAAAAAGGGGGCAATCTAGTTATAAAGAAACCTCTCACCAAAGCGCCCATATATGCATTATGGACATTCGAGGCACAAGCTGTGCCCATACCGATATCTAGGACCTGTTAGTAGATAACATTATCAAACTCTAAAAAAAAAAAACCCCAAAAAAATAGATTACTTTAAAACAATAGCCAGACATTCAAGGATGAATAGTTTCAGATGAGCAATCTGAATAGTCATGAATTATTTTTTTTTTACTGCCTCCAAAGCCCCCTCCTGCGGAATATTCGTATAAGGCGCCTCAATATCCATTGAGACCAGGATGTCTGTTCACATTAAAACTGAGTCACTGAATTTTTCGTGATAAGATGACCCGTGTCACGGACATAAGCAGGAAAACAAATAGGAGAAAGGCAAGAATCCACACATTTTGGCAAGGGTTCAGTTAACGAGCCAATAGTGGAGACAATGGGTCTATAGGGAGGAGTATGTATGTTTTTATGCATTTTGGGCAATCCATACAAAACCGGGATTTTAAAGAAGGTTTTGTTGTAGAATTCAATTCTTGGTTGCAGATAGATCCTCGCTCGAGAGCATCATGTGTCACTTCAAGAATTTCAGTTTGAATTCTTTTGGAAGGGTATGACATAACCCGCCAATAGTGTTCAGGGCAGTTAAGCATAAGAAGAATTTGTTCTTTATAATCCTGACAATCTAATTCTGCAATTCCACCCCCCTCGTCACTAGGTTTTATAGTGACAGTATGGTCAGAAGACAGTCTTTTGAGGGCCTGGTATTCCTCATAATTCAGATTGTAAGCCGGTTGGGGGACAAATTTAGTCATGCTTTGAATCTTGGCATAGACACTCTTTTCAAAATTACCAACTTCAGGACCCAACTGATCTAGTGTTGGAGTAAATACAGTGGTGGGTCAAAAACCAGACACATTGTTAGGTAACATGTCTTGGCCAGAGAAAAATTTACGTAATCTGACCTTCCGAAAAAAGGCCTGCACATCTTTGAGTTCAAACGCATTAAAAATGCTTACTGGGTACAAACTACAACCCACGAGATAAAAGATCAATCGTAGGTTCATCCAATGGTTTCTTAGACAGGTTAAAAATCGGGAAAATATCGGAACCAGTGGACAACTTCACTCCCTCCAGTGCTGGTTCCTTCTGGTTTCTAGAAAACGAGAGAGATTCTAAGATTGTGGATAGCGACCCCTCTCCTGAGGTCTGAATCTGACCCGTGTGGTGCCACGGCGGTTCCCTAAAAAACGATTATAACGTTGGGGACCATCAAATTGAGCACGTCTGTTAGAGAAATTATCAGAGGAGCTGGATCCCCCTTCATTATCTGACTCAGACGTATCTGAAAAGGTTAGAATTTTCTTATTAGACCAATGTTGTTGGTCACCTTGTTGATTCAAGTCTCTAGCCGAGTAATAAGGAGCTTTGAGATATGGGTAAACTTTCTCTTCTGAGAAATTACGAATATCCTTTCTCAGTTTCTCAGTTTTCCTTTTAATAAGGTAATCGCTAAAGGAATCAAGTTCAAGGTTAACTTCCTCCAATTTACGTTTAGCATCTTCAACAGCGTTACTTTTTAGAAGAGACTCCTCGATTTCAGCAATTTCCTTAAGGAGACCTAAGACCACCTCTCTTGCAGTCTCAATAATAAGCAACATTAAGTCCCTTGAGCACCTATTGGCGATAAAGGACCATCTCTCAAGAAATAATCGAATTTCTACAAACAAACCCGGAATATTCCTAATGCGGAGACCATAGGGTATTACACCTGCTTTGAGGTATTGGATCATAAATTCTGTATGCGACTCCGTTCTTCTAGACTTCTTTTTGAGATTTAGAAGTTTAAGCCACTCATCATTGGATCCTTTGTTGAGTGAAAAGGGACGTTCCGAGGAAGTAGTTTGCCCTAGGAGCCGGGTGAAATCCTCGTCACTAAAACCAAATGTTTTTATTGCTTCCATTCCAGTGACCAAGGAAAAAAAAGTAAAGACAGAAAATAGAACAAAAGTGCCAAGAACACTTTGGGTGCACTCAAAGTAATAAACACATGCAGTACACCACCAAACACTCACACCCCACTACACACAACTGAGTCTTGCTCAAGAGACCAAAATGAAAAACTATAACCCTCACGGCAAAGTGCCGGGTACAATTCCTTAAACAAAAGAGGGACCCTGCAAAAACGAATTCAAAGGGAACAACCCACCAGGATAAAAGTATACTCAACATGAAAGGAGGGAGTCCCCACAATAAGAATAGGACAAAAAATCCAAGATACAAAGCCAAACTCCCACAGAGCAGCTAGTTCTTTTTCATTATTTATTTTTCATTTTTATCATTCTCTTTTTTTCTGGATAGAAGGTAAGAAAGATATAAAACAGATCACATTGATAAATTCATAACATATAAAATTACATGACACATTCCAGAAGAGAAAGAAACAGTCCAAGAAATAGAAAATACAAATGAATGCGAATAACAGTTCACACTATATAATGTCAACAAGTACACACACTCTATTCAAGAATACATAGAAAAACATAAGACATGTTTTTCTATGTATTCTTGAATAGAGTGTGTGTACTTGTTGACATTATATAGTGTGAACTGTTATTCGCATTCATTTGTATTTTCTATTTCTTGGACTGTTTCTTTCTCTTCTGGAATGTGTCATGTAATTTTATATGTTATGAATTTATCAATGTGATCTGTTTTATATCTTTCTTACCTTCTATCCAGAAAAAAAGAGAATGATAAAAATGAAAAATAAATAATGAAAAAGAACTAGCTGCTCTGTGGGAGTTTGGCTTTGTATCTTGGATTTTTTGTCCTATTCTTATTGTGGGGACTCCCTCCTTTCATGTTGAGTATACTTTTATCCTGGTGGGTTGTTCCCTTTGAGAAAAAACATAAGACATAGAGGCAAGATGGCTGCCGTGGGGAAGGCTGTGTAAGCAGCTTGCTCCCTTGCTCCTGGCGTCCTATCGTTTTCGCTAGAGAAGGAGAAGGAGAAATCTAGCCATTTTTCGAGGAACGTTTTGTAACCCGGTTATGGGGCTCTCGTGAACGGGCTCATCTCACCTGGAGACCGCAGAGTGGGCGCTGCTCATCCGCTGCCGTCTCTGCTGCTGCTGTGGACGCCGCTGTGGACGCGGCTTGTGCTTGGGCTGGGCTGGGCTTGGCGCTCAGGGAGACGGAGGGCTGAACGCCGCAGCACCTGAGGGGCGGCTCTCTCTTTTTCCATTCTTCGACCGGAGGGCTGATTTCGAGGTTTCGTGCTGGAGGAGAGGCGGAGGGGCACCGGCCACCTCCGAGCGGATTTTAGTAACGGAATCAAGCGGAATCAAGCGCCGCGGTAACTGAAAGGCGGCTTCTCATTTTTTTTCATCGGAGGGCTGGCGTTATCTCTGCTGTGGACGTCGCTGAAAAGAAAGAGGCAGAAAGGCGCCGACTACTTCCTAACAGGTCTCAGCAACGGCGAGATTATATAATAATTGACTTTGACCCTGACATTATCGGAGCTTGACTGTCCAGCTCAGAAGAAGTCACGGAAATCACGGTGTCATAAACGGTGGAAAAAGAGAAAATAAACGGGGAAGAAATCATTTCGTGTTTTTTTAGCACACAGCAGTAAATTGTTACAAACTATCCTTGTATCAGACGAATGTTGCTAAATTTCTTCGAGATCAATCGGCGGTCTCCGCTGTGGCGTGCTACACTTTGCCTGTGCTGGGCACAGAGTAGTGTCTTCCCTGGTAGAGGTGGCTCACGGAAGAAAAAGAGGACGCCACTTCCACTTTCCATTGCCACACGCAGTAACAGAAAAACTGGTCCTGGGTCAGAACTGAAGAACGTGGAGCAAGAGAACGAGGAGATCGAGATGGCAGAGGCAACTAAAACCACCACCAAACAGGGTAAGAACCTCAATAAGGGGGCTGCTGCTAAATCTAATGAAACATTCGGTATAAAAAGCTCTGCATTACAAACTTTACCAGACTTATTTGAAAAGCATGCTGCAAGAAAAAAAATTGATACTGAAAATCAAAGCACTGATATAGCTCACACAACTGTAGCACAACCCGCTAATCAATCACCCCTAAGCGGCGATAATCAGCATGATTTAAATAATCCCTCTACAGTGACACCTATTTCAATACCGACCGACTCTTCAAGGAGGGGTATTATGGGATTTGTAGTTCCAACCTTGGGTGGAGCTATTACAAATAGAGCATGTTCTCTTCCATCGCTGATATTACTTTCAGATGAAGTGCAAAGTGAAGTACGAAATGTAAAAGAAACTATTGCACAGCAACAAAATCAAGAGCTCCCTGAAAACTTTTATTCATTATCTGAACTCTCATCCGACGAGGCGAACAAAGACTGGGCAGACTTTAGTGGTGAGAGCCTATCCTCTGAGGGTGAGATTAGCATGAGCCCTGATAATACTAATGCAGCAACTATTATAAAAAAGAAGCGGAAAAAGAAGAGATCGTCTCGTACAATGAGCCAAGAGGCTGCTCCTAATTCTCCATCCACTGCTCCTGTTGCCAATGACACCCCGGGGTCTGCTCATAGCGCTATACATGATCCTAGTATACAGCAAGAGAACAGTGACGAGATTACACTAAAGACAATATTTGACACTATGATGTGTCATAGAGCAGAGAGCAAGGCTGAGAATCAACGAACGCAAATGACATGCGCCAAAGTCAAAAACGCAGTAAGACGCGCAATCAAACTATGTTCAGAGACTGCCGATAGGGTCACTGAAGCTGAGGCCAGGATTTCGGTACTAGAAGAAGAATGCATGGCCCAAAGACAAGAAGTGGGAGACTTTAAAATTCAAAAGGACGATCTATCTGATAAACTAGCCAGTTTGGAAAACCAGGCCCGTAGAACCAACTTGCGTTTTTTGGGGATCCCTGAAAATAAAGAAGGAGGAGACCCGAGGAAATTCATTATTAATTTGCTAAACGATGCTTTTCCTGAATTTACTGACTGGGACTGGGCTCGGGAAGTACAACGAGCACACAGATTTCCATTCATAACAAGGAAACCACGACAAGGACAGGAAAATTACCCTAGGGCCATCTTGGTGTCATTTAACAATTTCCTTGCTCGTGAATTGATATTTCAAAACGCTAGGCCAGATAAGAAAGCGGACGGCCTAGGTCTCCAGTTCTTTGTGAGACCAGACTATTGTCAAGCTACTGTGGCTCAACGTTGGCAATTGAAACAACTAATTCCTGATTTTCAGAAGAAGCAAGTAACAGTATTTCTTCAGGGTCCCGCAAAATTAAAAACTATCTACAAGGGCCAAACAAAATACTTCATTTCTATCATTAAAGCTAAGGAGTATTTGGATTCTCTTTGAACAAAAAAGAATAAAAAAAAAAGAACTTTAATGTATAGTGCGTTAAAGTAGAATTTAGAATCTGAGAGTATTAACAACATCGTTTAACAACTATTTGATTGAAGGACCACTATGTTTCTCTATCTCTATAGTCTCTCTCTTGCTTTCTCGAACTTTCTGAACTTTCTTTCTTGCTAACCTTTTCTCTTTCTCTTTTCTTCTTCCTTCTTTTTTTTTTTTTTTATCTTTATCTTTAGCAGGGACGCCATGGGCCAGGGACACGGCATCCATTCATTCTAGGAACTGAAAGTTCCTATGCCTCATATGGTGGGGAGGGTGGGGGGAGGGGTTCAGGGAAAAAGGGTGGGGGTGGGTAAGGGCAAGGGTTGGTGGTGGGGGTGTAAGGCAGAGGTGTTCAACGCAGGGATGACTATAAGGCATCTAGATGATAATATTGAAGAGCAAATACTTGTGATGATGGTCGATGATTTTTTTCTATTATTTCTGTTATGTATAAAAAGGTGAAAATTTGTACTATTAATGTCAATGGCCTTAACGACTTAAAGAAGATTGCTATGCTTAGAACAATGCTCCAAGTGTTGAATATTGATCTGCTTTGTATGCAGGAAACCCACATTTCATGGGATAAACGTTTTCTTTTGAATAATTTGGGATTGGAAGTCTTAACTACGTCTAAACAAATGGGTATCAAAAGGGGTGTAGCCATTTGTATGCGAAAAGGAGTAGGGAAATGTTTAAAAACACTCTCTGATAAATGGGGTAGATGGGGACTGGTTGAGCTAAAAATCGGAAGTTGTAAATTTACTTTATGTTGCATTTATGGTCCCAATTTGGATGATGCCGAATTGTTTTACGCTATGAATATAGAATTATCTACTTGGACACAACCGATTATTGTCTGTGGAGACCTTAATATACACATGTCAGCTGATTGGAATATTAGATTAGAAAAGAGATATATGGGCCGGAAGGTTAAAACTTATAAAGCACTTAGAGACCTGGTACTTAGCAATGGGCTAACTGATGTTTGGAATAAATTTCATTATAATGACCCCGGATATACTTTTTTTTCTACTCCCCACCATAAATTTGTTCGTTTAGACTATTTTTTTGTCTCTTCAATTTTCTTGGATAAAATTCGCATTGAGATATTACCGCAAGTTATCTCAGATCATAATCCCATAATTGCTGAGATGCAATTTTCTACTGATTACCAAAACTCCACCAGATCCTGGTCATTTCAAAGAAATTTATTACTAGACGAAGAATATCTTCAATTTATGGTTAATGTTATTAAAGATTATTTTTTGTTAAATAACGATACTGCCTCTCCACAAGTAGTCTGGGACTCTTTTAAATCCATTGTACGGGGTGAGACAATCAGCTTTGCAAACTATAAGAGGAAAAAAAAAAAAACAGATTTTAGGGACAGACTAAACAAGATTAGGCAGGCTGAGTTTGATTTAGCTACCGCATACAAAAATAATGCCAATATAGAGGATGTACAAATACGACTAACCATTGAACGCTCAGGTCTTAGAACACATATTGCCGAAGAAGTAGCCGCAAAATTTAAACAATATAAAACGGAACGGTACGAATTCAGTGAACGTACAGGAAAAATTTTAGCACAGCGCTTACGACAAAAATCGTCCTATAACGAAGTACAATGTGTTAAAGATACAAACGGAGTGCTACATGAAAGCAGAGAAGGTATATTAGAGGCATTTCAGGGTTTTTATAAGATGTTATATAACGATCTCAATAATGAAGTTGACAAGACTCTTAACTCCACAGATTATTTCCATACTATTAATCAACTTTCTTTGAGTACAGATGAGATGGATATATTTGCTAGGTCAATAAGCTGGGAAGAGATTGAAAGGGCTATCACGAGCCTCGCGGCTGGTAAAGCTATGGGGCCCGACCAGATCCCTCTTGAATTTTATCGGACATTCAGATCCTTGCTGAAACCAGAATTGCTTAAAATCTTTAATATAGCATTCCAAGACAAAGCTCCTGATTCCTGGTCTACGGCTACTATAGTTGTTTTCGTCAAAAAGAACAAGGATCCAAAGGAATTAGGCTCGTATAGGCCCATATCCTTGATCACAGCTGACAGCAAGATCTATTCTAAAATTCTTGCAAATAGACTAAACGATGTCATGCCGGGTTTGGTTTCCAACATTCAACACGGGTTTATTAAACACAGGGACACCACAGACCACGTGAAACGGGTTATTGCACTGCTGGATTGGGCCCAGGCAAAGGAATCCCCAGTCGGAGTTATTCTACTTGATGCTGAAAAAGCGTTCGATAGAGTTGATTGGGGGTTCCTTTGGTCTGTGCTAAAGTGGAAGGGTTTTCCATCACAATTTATCCAAGCTGTGCAATCACTTTATTCAAATGCAAAGGGTGTAATAAGGTTAGGTGCGGATATTTCCAGTCCATTCCTAATCACCAGGGGGACCAGGCAAGGGTGCCCCTGTTCTCCACTTTTATTTGCGCTTTACTTAGAACCTTATTTGAATAGATTAATTACGGAACCGGGTATCCCACCTGTTCGACTCCATGGGATTGACCACAAAGTCTTAGCTTACGCAGACGATGTGGCCATTGTAACCTCTGATTCTTCTTCTGCCTTACCTAAAATAATAGAAATTGCTAGTGACTTTGGAAAATTCTCTGGATACAAACTAAACATCTCAAAAACCCAAATTATACACTCTGAAAATAATCCACCTACTGATATCCCAATAAACGATACTGCTACATATCTTGGTGTAACTATATCATCTAAAGTAGATGATATTGTTGGATTAAATTTGGATCCTCTACTCATATCCACTAACAGAACCCTAGAAAGGATAAATAATCTACATTTATCTCTATTTGGACGGGCCAATGTTATTAAGATGTTGATTTTCCCAAAATTTCTTTATTTTTTTCGAACAATTCCCCTATTTTTTTCTATGTCTCTTTTTAATAAAATAGATCGGATGTTGTCCAGATTTCTCTGGGGGTACCATCGCTCAAGAAGATCTTTAAAATGGTGTATTTTACCGCAAGGGCGTGGCGGGCTGGGTGTTCCGAATTTCAGAATGTATTATTGGGCTATAACCCTTAAAACAATCAAGGTTCTATTATTTCATGATCATCATAATGAAACCTTCCTGTCACCATCTATTTTTGAAATGCTTCTGGGAGCTCATGTGCGCCAATGTTTACTGTTATTCATGGAGCCGAGCTACTACAAAAAAACAAAATTCAAGGTTCTTCTCTCTGCTTTTTTGGTTTGGAGACAAATAAATAAAGCTTTACGGATAATTCCAAAATTTAACTTTTATACACCCATTTCTTGTAATATTTCGTTATCCGATACCCTTCAAGATATCCCCACGAATCGATTCCGCCTAGGACAGATTCATTCAATTGGGCAATTGTATAAAAATGGGGCTTTAATGTCTTTTTCCGAACTTCAGGAAATATTTGGTCTCTCCAGAAACGAATTTTTCAAATATCTACAAATTCGTAGCTTTTTGGAAAAAAAAAATCTCTTATATAGCAACGAAATGGAGACCAATGTTGTTATGGAGAGTGGTAGGAGGGATAGCCGCATTGGTACAATTTATCAGCTAATGGTCAATAGGCTGCATGATGATCTTGATCAACAAGCCCAGAAATGGGAAAGGAAACTGTGTATAGAAGGGATAGATCTGGTAAGGGCGTTTGAGACCAGCAATAAAACATTAATTAACAGCTCTCTTAAAAGCCAACATTATATGGCATCTTTAGACCTCTATTACACACCGGCGAAACTGGCCAAATGGAAAGCTACGAAAGGCATTAATTGTAGCCGATGTGGTACTTTAGCAGCAGACTCATGTCATATGTTTTTTAGCTGCTCTAAATTATCTGTATATATAGATAGGATAGAAAAGTTTTTGACTAATTTGCTTAACATTAATATTAAGTTATGTCCATCTGTGATAATTTTCGGCTTATATGTTCCCCCCGAGAGTCTATCTGTTGATCAAGAGCACTTTCTGTTTATTGGAATGTCTATCTATCGCTTTTGTATCACCTCAAGATGGCTAGATGTCGATCCACCATCATTTGAGCAATGGTTGGGAAAGCTGTTAAACGTATATAGAATGGATAAAGCAGTGTATAAATTGAAAGGACACAGAAAGAAGTTATATGCTAGGAAATTATGGTCTCCTATTGATAATTGGATTTAATTTTCGACCACATCTGTAAAAAAGAGATATTTCATGTTTACTATATATTTATTGTTTTTTCTCATCCTTGTATATTGTATACCTCTGCCATTGAAAATAAAAAAATATAAAAAAAAAAAAAGAAAAACATAAGACATGACAAAAGACAAAAAACAACTTTGTCATACACAAAAGACAAAAGCGCCGACGCGTGTTTCGGAAAATACCAAAAACATTAAATATTCCTACATCAGGGCGCACATATTAAATTTCATCAATCTTTAGTGACCCGAAATTCTGTCAAAGGACTGCGATATAAATCAGTGTGAACATCAGGACTGAAGAAGCATATCTGTGGGCAAAAGAGGATAATTATAAAATTACTATATTCAAAAACACCGAAAGAACAAGGTCATACATTGAGCAAGAGTATCACAAGGAAAAAATTCCACGCATAATGAGAACCGTTAAAAAGTGACTTCTTCATACAGCACCATTTGTAACACTTTGTAGCCCTCTAAAAAGAAAAAAGGGGAGAAAAACAAAGAGAAAAACGTGCCCCAGTGAACAGAGGATTCGATCAATGTAGTAACATTATAATACCCACCTCCAAGTAAAAGAAACAGGCCTTCGGTTAGACATCCAGAGTACATCGATATAAAATCATATGTAGAGCAACAGCTATAAGATGCGAAGAGCCCAGCAATATATGAGGCTGAAAATAGGAAAAAATAAGTTAGCATTTGGTAGACATAGCGCACTTAAAGATGAGAGAAATGTTAAACAAACATTTCAGAATGCAGCTCAAGCCTTCATGTTCCCTGCACGAGTTCAGAAGTGGGGAAACAAGGGAATCGGAAAAATTCCTACTCTAACCGAAAGAAAGAAATTCAAAGAGCGTGAACTAGTCAACTGCTCACCTCAATGGCACCAAGTGCAGGGGAATAAACGCAACATCTGTTTTCCACAGGAGTATGGCAAGAGGAATCACCATTTATTTCTTTCAAAGTCGAAGTTTACAAATCCTAGACAAAAAGTAAAATCAAACGCTAAATAAAGTAGAACCCAGTCCGCATCCAGAGATAGGACTTAGGGACATAATTTCCGGAAAATAACGATAAAGTGGAAAAAAATAAGGAACAATCCCTCGGAGCTGGCTTACCGAAAAGCATCTTCTTAGTTGTATTATTTGAAAGGAAGAAGGATCGGGAAGTTTCAAGGTTTCCCTCCAACGTGGGCCAGGTCCTAAATACATAGAGAAAATAAATACACTCGATAAAGCTCAGAGGGCCATAAACGAGGATAAGAGGCAAAGCCTAATAATGAGCCTACAGTCCTGCTTACCTGGCGAGACTCGTACATTAACCGATGTCCATTTCGCGATACCCTTGTTACGCGTGGAGAATCGTACAGACGGCAGTCCGTCATTTAAATACTAGCAAGACCTAATTAAGTTAGGTAAAGCGCCGCACCTGAGTCAACGAGGCAAAAGCTAGAGCGCTAACGGGGTTTTTTCAAGAACCACTGAAGGCGCCGTTATTAAAACTGTAGACTGGCCAATCTTAGAGTGCCTCATATAAACAACAAAAGCGGACTACAGAAAACACGAAATCAGAAACGGGGAAGAGTAAGAATAGAGCCCACATACGGATTAATTAGAGTGTCACATATGTCGAAATAAGGGGAAAAAAATAAGACGCGAATACTGAAGCCTAAAAAACGGACAGAAGCCCGTAGATTGAAAAAACGTCTGCCATTGGTGGTACGACAATTCGTCATCTCCTTCAGCTGGAACTTTCTTTTGCCCCAGACGAGTTCCGGGGTGGCCATGACAGCATCACATGCATGGCAACTGCCAATAGGTCTCGCCTTTGGGCGAGGTATTGGCTTTGGCAATTGGTGTCGGGGCCTGGTGAACAGGACAGTGGAATAATTAATGAAAAGTGAGCAGACCCTTAATGGAACATCCCCGAAACAATATAATTTCATTCGAGTCATGAACCATTTTTGTTTAACAAGACTACCTAGCAGTCATTTAGCCAATAAGATGTTTGTTGTGACAGTAGTCATAAAAAGGCTGCATGCTGATTCTCAAGGGTGCTTGTAAACACTCATTGCCAAGCTTGTTGTTGCAGAAAAAAAAACAAGAGTAGACATGAAATAATTCTATGGCTGGACGGAGGCTCCGATTATGCTTTCTCTATTTCTTTACTGAGAACAACAGCAGCCAATCAGTACACAGTAAAGAAGAAAACTGCAATACCCATGAGTACTCTGATATTATAAATAGGGTCACAGAGGTCATAACTTCCTCTTTCTTTGCTGCTTCGCAGCCAGTTAAGTGCATTTACTGTTCTTACTCACTGTTTGCTAGTTCTGCTTAATTGTATGCCTTACTTTACTTGTTTACTGTTTGCAATTGCTGTTTCATTGTGATATTGCCCACGCTTTGTGCGCATCTGTGGTTTTTGCTTTGCGCTTATTGTCTGCTTTGGTGGCGCGTTGGGTGCTTTACTTTTGGTCTCCCGCGGCTGTTACCGTCGCCCTTTTGTTCAGAGAGCGCGTGTGTTCGCCTCTCTTCTAGACGCGCGGTGTCGCGTCTTTGTTTGCAGTGGAGCGGGAGGTTTCAGGGGCTGGAGAGACGCGTGTGTGTCGCGCGTCCCTCCTATCGTCTGGCTGCTGCGTGCGCATGCGCGTCAGCGTTTGTTGTGGTGTTGCCGTCGCGCGTTGAAGCGCTAGCAATTTCCTGAGGCATTCGGAGACTTTGAGGTTTCTGGTTTGCCGTGCCCAGTTCTGTCAGCCGCTTGAGCCCTGTTACGCCCCTCTTGGCTTCTAAATTGCAGGGGATGTAAAATACACGCATAGGCTCTGCCTAGAGTGGTGCTTTGTTTTGTGGTGCAAGCCCTCCCTCCACTTTCAATGAAATTGTACCCTGCTTGTCAGGTTTGTTTTTCTTGCTTGCATTAGAGGTTCCACTCCCCCAAATTTCGCTTTGGCCTTTGAATCTTGGGACTTCGTTCCTTCAAATTGTGGGCACTGCTATTTACATATCAAGTCATGGCTGATTATTATGATGAGGAAGAATATGGCTATTATAATGAGGAGGAACCCTCTGCTTCCATGGATGACTTCATGGGACAAGCTCTGTTTCAGGCGATTGCGCCTTTGAAAAAACATTTATCTGACTATGCTGCCCAGCAAGGTTGGCTGCCTCCTTCCTCTGGGCGCAGTGGGAAGTCGCCTAAGAACCCAATTCGTTCAGACTTTGCTAAATTGGCGAAGTCTTTGTCATCAAAGCCACGGGCTAAAAAACGCTCTGCTCCTACTCGTGACTCTCCTTCTTTGGCTTCAGATGATGGTTCATCTTCTTCGTCTTCTTCTTCTGAACTGGCGAAGCCGCCACCTTTCAAAAAATCCAGGAAGGAACACTTCGTGGATGCCCCCGCAACTCCTCAGGCATTGACTTTTTTTCCAGCAGATATAGTGCATCCGAACTCTTCTTCATGGTTGCCCTCTCCTGAGGTCGCTGATTATATTCAGGATCATATTCGCACCCCTTTTGAGAAGGAGGTGCGGGCGCGTTTGCGCTCTGAGTGCCCTCGTCCTGATCTTTCTAACAAGTTGGCATTTACTCCTGAAGTGGATCCGACTATGATAACTTACATTAAGAAATATTCAAAGGATCCTACTAAGGGTTTGGATCGTTCTTGGCGTTCGTGTCAAGGCAAACTTTTAGATCTGTTAGGACCCTCACCAAAATCCTGGATATGGCCTATCGCACCAAAGAATCCGGTGCTTTAATAGACCCGGTCGAGTTGGTTGGGTGGTCCCAACGCGCCGTTTGCATTCTTGGCAATGCAAACTGCGCCCTTTCATCGGAACGACGCCGTTCTATTCTAATGAAACTGGACCCCAGACTGACCGACCTGGCTTCCTCTGAATCTGGTCCTCAGGCTCAAGGCTTACTTTTCGGAGCACCTTTCCTCAAGGAATTGACGAAGTTCGTCTCCACCTTCAGTGGGCTGGACATGGCCCAGGCCAACCTCCGTCAAGCTTTCCGTCCACTTTTTGGCAGGGCCGGACGAAGGGGACGTTCGTCCGGCCGCGGAGCTGAGCAGGCCTCGCAGCGAGGCAATAAGTCCCAGCGTGGAAACCAATCCTATTCAGGCAACAAGTCTTCTTTCTATCCTCCCAAAAAGGGAAGAGGCAACTTCGGAAAAGGTGGTTACAACGGTAACCAAGGAGGACGTCCATATTCCGCCTCAGGTGAGCTTGATTCTCGCTTCAGATGTGGTTTTGGGGGGCAGAGTACAGTCTTTTCTCCACAGTTGGCAATTGATCTCCAAAGATGCCTGGGTGCTGGAAACGGTGCAGGGGTTCAAGATCGAGTTTTACTCTCGCCCTCTCCAGCATCTTCGGCCGCGTCCTCTTGTTTTTTCCCTTCCAGATCAAGAGGTTATCTCCGCAGAGATCGCCTCTCTTCTGTCCAAAGGAGCCATTGCACCAACAACTCCTCATCCCTGGGGTTTCGTCAGCATTGTTTTTTTCTGGTTCAGAAAAAAGGGGGCGGCTCTCGTTTGGTCCTCAACTTAAAGGAATTCAACGGCGGAGTAGTCTACCGCCACTTCAAAATGGAGGGCATTCATCTTCTGCGAGACTTACTGCAAGAGGGCGACTGGATGGTTCGTCTAGATCTCAAAGATGCTTATCTCTCAGTGCCAATATTTGCCCCTCATCGCCGCTATCTTCAATTTCAATGGATGGGAACTTGGTACGAGTACAAAGTTCTCCCCTTCGGTCCTTCCTCGGCTCCGTGGTGCTTCACGAAGCTTCTCCGTCCTGTGATGGAGTCTCTGAGATCTCGCGGAGTCCGTCTGATTGTTTATTTGGACGATGTCCTTCTTTTGGCACAATGTCCCATTCTTCTCCGTTCTCATTTGCAATGGTCCATCGATCTGTTACAATCTTTGGGTTTCCTGGTGAATCCTCAAAAATCCGACTTTATTCCATCTCAATCGATGGATTTCCTGGGCTTTCGGATAGATTCTGTCTCTTGTCAACTCCTTCTTCCCGGGCAGAAAATCAGGGCTATCAAGAGGGCCTTACGTCTCCTTCTTGCCAAACAGACTGTTTCCTTGCGTTCAGTGGCCCGCATTGTGGGTCTTCTGTCCTCCTCCATTCAGGCGATCTTTCCGGGTCCTCTGCACTATCGGGCGCTTCAGCGCCTCAAGATCCGGAATCTTCAGAAGGGTCTGCGATACTCGGATCATGTTCCCCTATCGGAGGATGCTCGCACGGAGATGTTGTGGTGGCTGGACCACATGGAATCTTGGAACCGCAGGGCACTGTTTGGGAGGACTCCCGATGTTGTGATCGAGTCCGATGCCAGCCTCTGGGGTTGTGGAGCCCGATGCGGTTCTGTGTCAACGGGGGGTCGTTGGTCGCAGGAGGAACTGTCCTTACACATCAATTGCCTGGAACTTCTAGCGGGTTCCTTTGCAATTCGGTGCCTCTCCCCTCAGGAAGCGAATTGCTGCATTCTTCTCAGGATGGACAACATTTCTGCAGTTCGGTATGTGAACAAACTGGGGGGGACCAAGTCCAAGCTTCTTTCAGAGATAGCGAAGGATTTTTAGCACCTGTGTCTGCAACGCAGGATCACTGTTATTGAAGAATACCTGCCGGGTTCCTGCAATCAGATTGCAGACTGGAATTCTCGTCACCTCCGCGACTTCAGCTATTGGAGGCTTCATCCTCGGGTCTTTCGGAAATTGATTCTCATCTGGGGGTCCTGTCAACTGAACCTGTTCGCATCTCGGCTGAACGCCCAGCTTCCCCGATTCTTCAGCTGGCGCCCGGATCCGGAGGCCCTGGCGATGGATGCCTTTCTCGAGCCTTGGCCTCCGTCTCTGTGCTATGCCTTCCCCCCTTTCATGTTGATTCCCCGGATTCTTGCCCGGGTACGTCTGTTTTCCTCAGAACTCATTCTGATCACCCCTCTTTGGAGGGCCCAAGCGTGGTTTCCAGTTCTTCTGGAGATGAGTTGCTCGACGCCGTTCATCCTTCCACTAATGTGGAACCTTCTGTTGGATCCTCTGCACAATCCTCACCCTCTGATTTTATCGGATCAACTTCTGTTGGTGGCTTGGAGGATTTTGGGGGACGCTGGCAAGTCCCGGGACTATGGGGAGAATCTACCCGACTTATCAATGAAGCTTGGGCCCCCAACACACGCAAGCGTTATGCGTCCAGTTGGAAACGTTGTTGTGCTTGGTGCGCACAATGGTCAGTGGATCCCATTTCAGCGGATCTCGCTCTGATTTCTAATTTTTTGGCTTCTTTGGCCTCTTTGGGGTTGGCTTATAGAACTGTAAACTGTTTCCGTTCTGCCATTTCGGCAGGTCATGTTCCGATTGATGGCAAACCTGCGGGAGAACATCCCTTGATTTCTAAATTACTTAAAGGCATTAGGATGGTAAAACCTCCTTGTCCAAAGTACGTTGCCTTATGGGATGTGTCTGTGGTTTTGAGATTTCTGTCGTCTTGGCCCTCCAATTCGTTCTTGACCCGTAAACAACTTTCTGCAAAGCTGCCTATGCTTCTCTGTTTGATCTCTTGCAAACGGGTTTCTGATGTGCGAGCTTTATATCTTGCCGGTCGGACTTTGTCACCGGAAGGTGTCACTTTTGTTCTTTCCAGACGGACGAAGTGTAATACCTCTTCTGTTTCTTATCCCTCATTTCCCCACAATCCTCAATTGTGTGTAGTCCAATGTCTCAAAGATTATGAGGTAAGCACTACTTCTTTACGTCATGATTTACAAGGGCAACTTCTTATTGGTTTGCAGAAGCCTTTCAAACCTGTTACTCCTGCAACTTTGGCACGTTGGGTTCGTTGGCTCATGCAGGAGGCGGGCATTGATGTTAGCTTGTTTGGTGCTCACTCTGCTAGAGGAGCGATGGCTTCGAAGGCTTTTTCAATGGGTGCTAGCCTTCATGACATCATGAAGGCTGTGGATTGGTCATCTGAATCTGTGTTCAAAACTTTTTATTTTAAACCAATTGTTGATGTTGCTTCTGTTGTGGTGGATAAGCTTTAAACAAGCATAATCGGAGCCTCCGTCCTGCCATAGAATTAAAAATTTGCTAACATTCGTGCCAAGAATTTTCAATTCTATTAAGGACAGGAGGCGAGGATTATCCCACCCTTGCTATTCTAACTGATAATGCATTCATCTGCTGTTCTGTTTTGATTTACATTTGTCTCTATTATGAAATGTAATGCAATGTGTCCCGCCCTCTCTTGAATTTTTGACTTTGTTCAGTTTGGGTGTAGGTATTACGACTTTGTTTACCAGGTTCCGCCCTCAAATGAGCTATGGATCCGGCGTCTGCGACTACTGCTGTGGCTCGTCCCCCTGGTTCTTGGATTTTCCTGTTTGATCGCCTTGTGGATGTCCTGCGGTCGGATGTTCTTTATGGATCCTTGGTTTTTCCTTCTACGTTTTTGACTTTATGACTTAACTGTTTTGACTAGAAAGAGGAAGTTATGACCTCTGTGACCCTATTTATAATATCAGAGTACTCATGGGTATTGTAGTTTTCTTCTTTACTGTGTACTGATTGGCTGCTGTTGTTCTCAGTAAAGAAATAGAGAAAGCATAATCCTCGCCTCCTGTCCTTAATAGAATTGAAAATTCTTGGCACGAATGTTAGCAAATTTTTAATTATATAGCAGTTTGCGTTTTCACCATCCATGCTAAGACAAATGTAAGAGCCAATTTATTCATAAGAAGTGTTATAAAGAGTGTAGTGATGAAGGTCCACGCAGGTTGGATGCTACAAAGTGCCACGTCTCCTAAGCACTTCAGATCATCAAAGATAACACTGAGATAAGAACGTAAAGCATCTTCATTGCACCACGTGACCTGCTATAGCGAGATGAAGCATTTCTGAAAAAGCTGCAGACTTTGCAGCTGGGAAACCAGGTTTGGGTCACGGTGTTGGTTCAACATCCAGTGATGATAGGCGCAGCACTTAATGTTCCTGTGCCCTCACATAATGAATCTGTCCTTGTGGGTCAAGTTTGTGCTATATAAAAATTCCAACAAAAACAAAAGACGGAGGCTTTCGTGAAGGAGGACGGGACAATGGCATCTGGCCTTTTGGATCATTTATTGTGCTGGATGTGAGGCCAAGATGGCATTGGGATGGCAGGGCAACACAGAGGGAAGAAACAAACACAGATTATAGGAGGGCGCAGATGGCAAAGCCAGCTACAAAACATTGTTTCTATAGAGTGACTCAACAAAAAGAAAAAAATTGCTCTGAAAATCGCACGCAGAATAAGGACACTAGTACTTGGGCCATGCTCTAGGGGAAGGTCTCATGCAAAAAGAGGGGAGAGCCGACTGCTGAGCTGACCAGCAGATAGCAAGCAATCTAGAGTGGCTTTGAAGCCAACCAATAGTAAGTAATGGGCGGCCTCCAAGCCCACTAACAGTAAACAACATATCTCGAAGACCTAAAATGGGAATGAACAGTACCTGTTCTGCTCCATCAGTTTTCCCCACTAAAGCCTTTTGTACCAATAAAACTATCTACTTTGCAGATGAAGCCCATGACCAAGCATTTTCATTTAGAATCAATCAGCCAGATTCATCAACCGAAATTCGGCTAGTAAAGGGCCAGATTCTGAGAATCTGGCCCTTTGCGAGCGCAATTTTTGCATTTGGGATTCATCATCCCAAATGGAAAAATCACTATTATAGAATTCGCAAATTTGTGAGGAATTGCATTTAAGGAATCTCTATTTGAGATTCCTTAAATGCAATTCATGAAACATTTAAAAATTGCGAATCCGCTATTTTGGGCCGCTATTTACCGCGAAGTCAAACCTCGTGGTAAATAGCAGAAACTTAGAAAAATGCACTTAAGTGCATTTTTCTAAGTTGTATGTTACACACACACATGTCCTTGGGACATGTGTGTGCGTAACACCAGCATCCAATATCATTTCAGGGGTGCAACTGGGTGTCCTTTGGACACCCCTACATCCTTGAAACTGCAAACTCAACATGCGAATCGCTAATAGCGATTCGCACATTGATATGTCTTCCCATTCATTCCTATGGGCCTTTAGGCCCATAGGAATGAATGGGGAGTTATTCCTTATTTGCAATTAGCAATTAGCTAATCGCAAATAAGGAAGATGTAGAAATCGCAATAAATATTGCGATTTCTACATGAATCCCGTTTTGCGAGTCTGTAATAGCGATTCCTTAATAATCGCTATTACAGACTCGCAAAACATGCCGATGATGAATCTATGTGTATGACATTTACTGAAGGATTATCCTGCAAATTCCTATTCTTATACATTTGAAGGGAAGGGTAAATATAAGGGTGACATATTAATTGCACACAGGTTTTTGGTGGCAGCTCTTAATTATTTAAAACATCTCAAATTAGTAGAATTAGTAAAATTCACGTTTTCATCAATCACAAAAAAGGACCTACAACTTAAAACCGCTGGTAGTGATGACAGGTTGACTAATGTCTTACATAGTGTAACACGGGTTGCCATCTTTTTAAGATTACAAAAAACAGACAATTTGATCATATTTTTACATTCTGGAGTGGCTGCTTGGAACACTTAAGCAAGAATGTATGTTAAATCCCCAATATTCCCTTTTAAACATTCGAATTCTGCCTGTTTGCTTTATGATTTATACTTGTGTTTTCAGTTCATTTTTCAAACAGGAAAAATACAATCTTTTGCTGATTTTCGACATTTTCACTGGCCATGATTTAACAATCTAGTCCATAAATTGCTGTCTAGGTGGCAACCCAAAGGCCCCATTTAATAGAATCTTGGTGGTTGTAATGTTTATCTTTATAGCTAAACTCTGATATCAGGGGTTTCAGAATTTACCTTATGTGGTAAAAGGCACCTATTATGAGATTTTTCCTTAAAAAGGCGGCTGCATTCATGATGTGGTGCTTTCTCCACCAAAATTCCCAGTTGTGCTTACTGGGCCTTTTGCCCTGTTAAATTTCAGCAACTTTGACCTACAGAAAAGCATGCAAGGGTGCTTTATTGCACCTAAGTTCCTACTGTGTGTAGTCAAATCTGCACCACTTGTTGCGATCTTGCACACAAGTGCAAGGATTGTAAAATTGGGGGAATGTAATTTAGGACTATATGAAACTGCTAAAACAAGAGCCCTCTCTCTCCCCCATTATTCCAGTGTGGGTGTCTCCGTTGGAAGATATTAGTATATGAAGAACGTTTAGATGTGTTTTCGTCAGGAGTAAGGCCTGCTTTAGCCCTGGTGGTACCCAGTGCGACAATCTTTTCTGGCATCCACCCCCCAAATGACCTCCTCCTCAGATTCCCTCACTATCACCCTGCAAAAGTGCTCCTCATCTCTCCATAGCCCCTCTCTCAAATACATGTCATTTCATTTCAATCCGCTGGTAAATGCAGGCTTTGCTGATCTACTCAGCTATCCACATAAAATACAAATCTGTTCTTTGAAGAAGGCATATTAACCCTCTGCGGGAGTCAAAACTGCCTCAAGACAAAACTCCATCTCTCTCTCTAGCAGGAACATTAATCAAAAGAGTTATTTTGACATTTTTTTTGCTGCCTGGAAGCTGGACGCCGCCAAGGAACTCTGCAGCAGGTGCTTTAAAATCTTAAATTATGCTAAACACAGAACCCCATTAAACACACAAAAGGGGAGAGGGCCAAATGATTTATACTCCAATACCCCAGACCCCCTAAAAGGACTATGTTCACAACAACAGTGGGTATATAGAGTTCTTAAAAATAAATGAAGGGAAATTCCCAATTTGGAAAAAACTGCCCTCACTCACATACCGAAGTATGTGACATGCTTCATCATAGGGCCTGCTACAAACGCCCTGGTGTAGCCACATCCAGGGCGGAGCATTAGGGAGGGGGAAAAAATAATACATTTCCACGTTACAAGATGTACAACACAATACGTAAATACGTACAATGAGTAACATACATAAGTGATGAACTCTATATACCCACTGTTGTTGTGAAACACAGAACCCCCCCAGGTCGGTACCCTTCTCGAAGTCAGTGCCCAGTGCGGCCGCATCAGTCGCACTGACCTAAAGCCGGCCCTGGTCAGAAGTTAGGGCATTGGCCATCTGATGATCTGCGTGACAAATTCACTGCTTTTCATAGGGAATGCGGTGCTGTGGCATTTGGAACTGAAGACCAGCTTTAGCAGAATTGTCACTGTGTAAATAATAGGATTTCTCGAGGGCCTCCTCTGTTGATAATTTTGAATACAGACTAAGAATAACAAATTGAATAACCACGAAAGCTGATAGCGAATGTTAAAAGATTTCGGGAACTGGATATGAACTTTTGAACCTGACAATATAAAAAGAATTACTTTGCCTGGGAATTGGTATAGCCCTGCTAATGGGTGCCAATAAGGCATGTAACGCTGTGTGTCAGTAACCTAATCTTTTAATTAGGAGTGGATTGAGCAGTAGGCTGGGAGATGCAATAAGTCAGACATGGGTCACATCAAGAACAATAATACATGGGAAGTGAAGGTACACGTTACAGCACTATAGAACAAACATTGGCAAGGCCAACAATTTTGACACTCGCGTTTAAGCGCAGAGAAAATCTACAAAATGCCTACTGGAATGCAAATTAATTAAAAAAGGATTATTTTGTGTATGTAACGCATGCTTCAGATAAATAGAAAAATGTATGTATTGCGACGTATCACCCGAGGCATCAAGGCGCTTGCCTTGGGAACCCGTCCTGGCTTTTTCCCTGTGAGATATCCCCTACTGGGCATCCCCAATGTGAAAGCCAGGCATCCCGCAGTGGGTGGGCCGCCGTAGTGGAGATTAAGCAAGCTATTGCCCAGAGTTGCAGCGTGGGACCCCATGATTAGAGTAGGCACCGAGGCGAGAATTATCGAGTCCGTGGAAATTTTTGGGCTCAGGACCCTGCCGTGTCGGGAATTGAACCCTGGTCCCGGGCCAGACCTCTGCATCAGGGTCTGCCGCTCTAATCAGTGAGACACACTCCTCCATGTGAGACAACAGTGTAGCTTTCAGATGTAAAATGGTCCCTTGCATTCCACTCGAGGTGAAAGAGTTCACCCAAACAGCCAATAGAAAGAAGGTGAGACTAAAATACTCTTATGGACTGATCCAAGAATTGGTAAACATTCTCTCAATAGAGGGAAGTTCTTTAGCTAAAGGAGTCATTGTTGAAGGAGCTACAACCAGAGCCCCTTAGGATCTGTATGTAATACAACTGATTCCCCTTGATTTGCGCATACTCCACTATGACAAACCTAAAAAAAAAAAAAGTTCAGAAAATTCCAGTGGATTCATAATTTCTGCTTTATTAACGGCGGGTGAGTGCAGGGCATACCAGCATGGCTCAAAGTTTGACTTCCTTCTGTCTAGCAGGAGTGGATGGAATCTGTGCATTTTAAAGTTTATGTCATTTTTTGGTCACGCGTGGGCCGGAAGCTAAGCTGACCCGCCCTGCGAGAGATCTTGTAAACAACTAGGGGGCTCTAAGCCCCACCCCTCCTTTCCATTGGGTAGCGTCACCGTTTAGAGTAAACGCTGGCTTCCCATTGGAAAAGAGGGTTTTTGGGTGCCACCCTTTCCACTTTATGTACGGCCCCTACGGACATGATCACCTGCTTTATGGCTGTCATGACCATCTTTCTTATCTAAGGGAGGCGTGACAGAAAGGTTCAGGCAGAGCTCTTCAATGTTTTCACCAATCAGCTTGGACAGCGCGCGTGCTGTGCACATGCATCCCACATGCCCTCCGTTTATAATTGAGCCGGGGAGAGGAGGCAGGAGCGCTGAATGGAAAGACAGCCCACCTCATGTCCACCCTGCTGCGCCAATATGGAAGCCGGGGAGAGGGGGGGGGGGGGGGCAAGCCGTAGTGTAACGCCCTCCACATCTGGGACAAGCAGCGGGGCTGGGTGCTGCAGCTTCTTTGACTTACAGAGACTTTGGACTCTGCACTGACCCAACGCAAGCAGATGAATTCCTGAAGATGAACTCTGCAGCAATTGCGCTAACCGCCCGAGCATCCTGACTGCGGTTCATAAGTGTACAGAGGAGGTGGGTTAGCACCAGCCTCTGCAAAGGGCCCAACAACCCCAGATCTCCGACACCCGTTCAGCTATCCAACTGGGAATGTAAACTCTGTGCCCCGCAGTTCGTGAAGACTGCATGATGCCAAGTGGTCGGTCAATGGTCCTGCCCCAGAATTTTCTTCTAAAGTGGTGATCTATTAATCGAATGGTATTCGCCTAAAGTCAAACTTCAGGTACCAGAATACATTTAGTTATAAAATATAAGCCAACGACCCTAATTGAAGAGGATGTGGCCTAACGGCCAGAGCTGCCAAAATCGGAGCTGAGAAACCAGGTATGAGCCCCAGCTCAACATCCCGTGATTGTGGGCAAATCGATTAATCTCCCTGTGGCTCCCAAAAATGAATGTGTCACTGTGTAACGTAACTGGCGCTTCAATACATTCGGGTCGAGTTCGGGCTATATAAAACCGCAAAAATGAATGTGTCCCTGTGTAACGTAACTGGCGCTTCAATACATTCGGGTCGAGTTCGGGCTATATAAAACCGCAAAAAAAAATAAGAAAAATAAATATATATATATATATATATATATATATATATACTACTATCAAATAAGCTTTATTCGGCGTTTGACCATAAAAGCAGCACCAAAAAATACATACACGCAATAAATAACTCAACATAACATTACTTAGTTAAAAGAAAAATGAATTAAGACCCAACTAAAATAGTTTAGCATATCAGCAGTTCTAAATAAAAACCCCAAAATACACAGAATCCCCCTATTTCACCCGCTGTTATTGTGATTCAGTGCTCGAGAACCAGGGTAAAAGTCATGCAGGTCCCAAATACAGATGGAGCCATCTCCAAGTTTTGGCTGGATAGATCGCAAGTAGGGGGCAATGTTCCTGTCTTTAAACCTAACCAGAATCAAGTCCCCCGGAACATTTTTGGGCAGATGACCAAGCCACCCCACCCTTCTGACGCTCAGTATCCCACCGTCTAGCAAAGAAGGTAATGGTCTTTTTTTTTTTGAGCCAAAAGATGGCTTTGTTCAGTAGGTCCTGGTGCAGTTCACGTTTTCCTGGTCTGAGTGCGGGGACCCCAGAGAGAATGGTGACATATGGGGCTGCTACAGGGGGTAAGTCAATGCGATGTCTTCTATCTAGTGCGATCACAGGAGCTCTTTGTGGGGCATGATCAAGATTACGGGTATTATTGCGACCACTTTGAATAGGTGGTATAACAGGGGAGTCACAGGTTTGCAATATCCTGGGCGCATTGTCGGTAGGCCTTTTCTGAGTGTTAGTGGGGGTAGAGCGTGTGGGAGTTACAGTGTTCCCGGATGGTGGGTATGACCGTGCTACCGTTTTTTCAATCCTGCACAGTCTATCTCCCAAATCATTAATTTTAGAAACCAGTGGAGAAAGAGCAGTATATAGCAGATGCTCGATTTGGGCCAGAAGGGTCGATTGTAGGGGGGATCGAGTCTCAGCCTTATCCAGTGGTAATGAGGCTGTATTAGGGCCGGGTATAGAGGGGCTGCAGTTATTAGATGGAGGAAGGGTTGTAACGGGGGATGCCTGGGGGGAGCAGAATGCTTGAACAGTGTCTCGAGCCACTATGGGGGGGATAGAACATCCGGGATATAGTTTGTGCCACAGATGGCATTCAGCTCTTCCCAGATGGACATTGTAGTTGGGTAACTGAATCCAGGAATCCTGGAGACAAGTATAGAAGGTTCAAAGCGATAGGGGTAGAAGGAATGGAGCTTGACTGTACCTTCTCCAGAGCTGGAGCCAAGAGTGGTGGCCCGTCCCGTCCTCCTTGTGCCTCCGAGGGCCCGCCCTTCTCCCGGGCTTCTCCTGCGCGCGACTCGCGGGGCGAGAGGCGCTCCTCTCCCTTTACACGCCTCCGGGCGCTCTGGTCTCGTCACTTTTGCGCCACAGCCGCCGGGGCACCTGGGGATTGTAGTCCCAGCCCTCACGGCGATGGTGGTGCTGGATTGCGGGACCCGCTGCTGCAGATTGCCGTTTCCCTCACGGCGTGGACAATAGCGTTGGAGTGCGGGACCCGATGTAGCACTCAGCCGTTCCCCTCACGGCGGGTAATGCAAGGCTCCCAATGAGCGCTCGGCGCTCCTCTCCCTTTACACGCCTCCGGGCGCTCTGGTCTCGTCACTTTTGCGCCACACCTGCCGGGGCACCTGGGGATTGTAGTCCCAGCCCTCACGGCGACGGTGGCACTGGCGCTGGATCGCGGGACCCGCTGCTGCAGATTGCCGTTTCCCTCACGGCGTGGACAATAGCGTTGGAGTGCGGGACCCGATGTAGCACTCAGCCGTTCCCCTCACGGCGGGTAATGCAAATATATATATATCAGGGACTACTTGGTAAACTGCAGAGATTCGGTAAACCTTAGGTATGCTTGACATATGGGCATTATTCCCTGCCCCCCACCCCGGACTGCCTTCTTATGCTGCTGCTATTTGGATCCACATCATATGTGACACCTCTTGGCAGTCCTGGATTTTAAATCACCAACATGTGTATGCTTTTAAATCTAGTTACATTATGCTTTATGGTTACGGTGACCAGGTGGTATAATGCTAGTGTGACACTGACTCCACCTTTCTATTGCTGGACTTTGCCTTACATATTGTTATCAGTTGTGTTGGTCCAATTAAAATGAACCCAGACTACAACTCCCAGAATGCACTGATATGTTCCTTGACATTGAGCTATCTGATCACCCTATTAATGGTAAAAAGCGTCACTGGATGTCCCAGCATGCAAAAGTTGCTACCTAAAAAAAACCAAGCCGAGCTATTAGCACAAGTGTATCAAAATGCTCACCAATGTTACAGCGAGTCAGCTTGCAGAAATGAAACATACACTTGACCTATGTATATCCTTTTAAGAATTTATGACAAAAACACAGCTTGCATGCTCTTATTTCTCTCCTTCTGTGTGTTATTCCCCCGTCCTACTAAAAGGTGGATACATTAAATATGAACCACTGAGCTCTGTTGCTCTTACAAGGAATTGTCTTACTCAAAGAGAGTCGCAGAGTCTTTTTATTCCAATTGCAAGTAACTGCTACAGCGATGTTCCAAGTATCACACAGTTTGGTCAAGAGAGGTAGCCGGGGTCACAGTTCGCTTGTTTTGGAACCACAACTGACAATTAATAAACTAACTATACTTCCAGTACCAGTACATTAGGTTTGGAGATAGTTATGCATTTGTGGGTATATAAGATAGTCTTCTTACACACATGCAGACACGCACGCAAACGTACGTTTGTGCATATACCCTTTTATTTCCTCAGGTGAAGAACTTGCAAACATAGTCAATATACAATTTTATCCAGTTTTACCGGAAACGGCCTGACTACATTTAAAGTAACAGGTGCGTCAGTATCATCCTCCTCAAATGTTACTTTGTTACTTGTATCGACCCCAGGAGGATGAAAGTCCGAGTCAGCGCGTGCGGCCTGATTCCACATACATTTCCAAGCCGTGCACAGTAGTAATTACCCAGCCTGATGTTCAATCAGATGGTCAGAAAACCTCTGAGGCTATAATAACCGAGCACGTCTGCGAAAGTAATATATTTTATTTATTGCCTACTGACGAGATCATACAAAAACAAGCTCTAACCTGGTTCCCAAGCTATAAAGTCGGTAGCTCTGACCATTAGGCCACATCCTCTCTTTGTCACATTAAGAGGGTTCACTAGAGTAGGCCCATTTCTGCCTTCCAGGAAGTGGGGGCGGTGTGTTTGGAATACACCAAATCGCACCGCTAGTTTACACAATTTTTACTGTTTCAATCACATGGATATGAAGTGATCTGCCCAGAATCACAGGATGTGCCCGGCTAAGTGGCAAAGCCATGATTGTACCGCAGCTCTCCAGGTTCAAGTTCAAGTTCAAGAATTTGTATAGCGCACTACTCACCCAGAGGGTCTCAAGGCGCTTGGGGAGGGGTTCATTATTTATCAAATAGCCAGGTTTTAAGTTCTTTTCTGAAGGAGATGTGGTTCTGTGTAAGGCGGAGGTGAGTGGGTAGTGAGTTCCTGGTCTTGGCCGCCAAGTAGGAGAAGGATCTACCTCCCATGGTGGCTCTTTGGATACGCGGAACTGCGGCGAGGCCTTGATTGGAGGATCTTAGTTGGCGGGTGTGTGTGTAGAAGGATAGTCGAGTGTTGAGGCATTCGGGCCCTAGTTTGTAAAGGGCCAGCTCGGGCGCAAGACATTAGCCCACGTTTACCATTTAAAGCAACTCTGCCATTTTACAAGCCTCGTGACATCCAGTAACTGCAGATAATTAACAGGTTAGCTCCCAATACTAAACACCATTTCCTCTGATGGCCAGGAACGTTTATGTTCTGTGAAAGTCAAGTCCTATCCAGCAAGAACAAGCCTGTACTACTTTTTTCTGATTCCAATTCTCTTGCTGCGCTCAAGTGCACCTTTTGTACTATATTTATATTTTATATATTTATATTTAAGGGGAGAGGATGTGGTCCGTCGGCTAAACTGCCAATTTAAGTGCTGGAAACCAGCGTTCGAGCCTAGGGTCGTGTCCACATCCTGTGATTCAGTGCAAATCACTTAATCTCCCCGTGCCTGATTGTGTAATGTAAATACGGTGCCTGCGTAAAGCGCTCCAATACGTTCGGGTCAAGTTCGAGCTATATAACATATGCAAAAAAAATGTATAGCGCTTTTTCATTTTGCGCATACCTTCTGAAACAAACAGAACTCGAACGTAGACTTTTTTGTCTCAATGCATAAACGCTTTCTTTGATTTTATGGGCCCGAATTACTTGCACTGCCTGGGTGGTACTGATTTTTACTGAGGTGCTATTTTACATAAGTGCCATATTACACAGGTGCGCTATATAAAAAAAAACGCACAAGGTAACAATAAATAGTAAAGGCTAGATAACCAAACGCATAACGAAAAACGAACATTCTTGGATTGCTTAATTTGCAGGTTGCTCAATTGGCGCCGATGCACTAATATTTGAAAAGATAGATGCAAATGTTTATTGTAACTTGTCAACACATGCAGATTTCAGTGCAAATGGCAATTAGACACGTTTTGCTCCACTATTTCTTGATCAGTCAGTACTTTTTTGTGCAGCAGTGATTATTATGTGTATAGCGCCCATGTTGGCACACATGAGCAATGGTTTTGGTACTGCAAACAACATTGCGTGCCAAAAATTGCATCACCTAGCATGCACGTTCAAAAAGTACTAGGGTGCTAAATAGCACATTTGTGCAAACTACCACTTGTCCAGCTGTTATGCAGTTTACAGTTAGACAAGTGGTATACTACGGACAGCAATGTGGTCATGGACCTGGAAGTGCAATGTTCCCAAAATGATACCTTAGGATAGGAAATCCCATATGAACGTTTATATCGCTTTCAAATATTTCTATTCGGAATGTTTTATTGCATATATATTTAACGTGGTTGTATTTTTCTGTCAATATTTCATTGTTCATTTTGCAATCACACGTTTCTCTCTTTTGGCACAGCAAATTCAGTCCCAGTTCTATAAGTCAGGTAGTTCTCTAGGACGTATAATTTTCGGATGACTGAGTTTCATCTGGGCAGTTCAGGTCTGCCCTCAGCCATAATTGGCCCTGTAAATGTGTTTTGTCTTAAAACGTGAATTTCCATCTAAAATCAACTACAAACGCGAAAGCAGATAATTGTCTGTGCTTAAATAACGCGTCTTTATTTTCTATCCGACAACAGCAGCCTAATCGCTATTAAAAACAAGTCCTAAACTGAAATAATGGCAAACCAGAGTCCCGAGCACAGCAGACCATCTGTGCGGTAAAGAGCTCGTGACTTGGCCCTGCCATTAGGTCAAGAGCGGCTGCCATGGATCACTATAACCCCCCTAAATCAATTCACACTTTTCAATTGTTCTGCCTCACACAAGATCACACTATTGTGTTCTACCGGGGATGCCGCGATTTGAACTCAGGTGAGGTCTCCCGTTACCACTCCGATTCACTATAGCCCAGTGTTACATGAGACGAGCATGTGCACACAATCACACACAGCACACAGGCTTACCATTCGCTGGGACTGGGGCAGTGACTTCCTCTCTGATTCCAAACACAGCAGCGCTGTCAGCAAGAGTCCCCAAGTCATAAAGTGTGAATCGTGCATCCTTATCTGTGCTGCAGCAGCAGGAAGGCAGCAATAATACAACCAGGAAGTCAGGCATCCTTGCCCTTGACATGGGCGGGGCCTGTGACGCGGCCGGAAGAGGCCGGTGTTGCTCGTGAATGCAGGGCTCCCATGTGGAAGGGAGAGCCACGCGGTAGTGGTGGAAATCCATTGAAGTCCCGGGTTCCAGCAGGGGGCCCGGGTGAAGTGGAGAGGCGGGGTGTTTTTCAGCGTTGCATTGCCCAGCAGCCCGGTGAGTGGGGCACGCCAGTGCGCTGACACGCCTTCGCATTCGAAAGTGAAGGTGCTTTCAAAGGCTTGCAAAGGGGACAGGAGATGCGCACGGCATGCACGTCCACATATCCAGTCCGATCCGATCCTGCGCGTGCCCATCTCCTGTCGCCCTTTAAGCCCTTGAAAGCAGAGTCAACAACAATAGGTCTTGCAGGCGACATCGCTTTCGCGCTGTATCGCCAGGTGCGAGACCTAAAAAGCCAGAAAATTTCCCTGTTGAGCTGTAGGTCTGCTAGGGGTTTTTGAATAACTCAGTGTTTGCTGCTCTGCAGGGAGCTGAGGGTGTAACTCGGAGGCGGTCACAGGGCAGCAGGAACATTACTGATGCAGTCTCCCATAGAGGGGCCCAGTGTGTGCCGGGTCACGGCCCCTACTCCCTTGGGAAGTGGAGAGAGGTGGTGGGGGGGTTGTGGCGGGGATGGGATGGTAAATACTGTTCCTATTGTGAAGCGCTCTGACACCTTCGGGTAAAGTCCACGCTATATAAAAACGTATAATTTTTTTTTTTTTAAAAGGGCAGTTAGCCGTGGGTGGTGTGCTTGACAGCGACAGTCGTGTTCCTGCCCCTCCTGCACTGGTCTGCATGCACAGGTGTGTCCCTGTCCCTCCGTGCACTGCAGCCCTCGGGGCGTTAGAGGGGCGGTGTGAACAGTAAGCCCCTGGAAGTGTGAAGTGTTTTACTCCTGCACTGCCCATCAGTGCTGCCCTGAGGGGGGTGCTAAAGGCTGAACACTACGGACCCTCGTTGCACAGTTGCCTGGTGTGTAACATGTTCTCCTCGGTTAAAAGGTTGACTTTGGGGAACTTGCTTTTGATTTTAAAATGTTCATTGTGCGTTAAAATAAACCACGAGTTCTGGGCATTTCTAAACCCATCTTGGAGGGGCGAGCGGGCTCTGGGTCATCAAGCCCACAAGGCGAGTCACGTAAACTCTCACCCAAGTGAGTCAGAGATCGGCCTAAACTGAGCCGTCTCGGGTATTAATCCTTCAGAGGTCGGTATATTAAGCACCAGTACATTTGGCGCTATTAGCCCCTTTGATTTTAATTACACCAATGGAAAAAGTGTAAGCGCCATGTATATTACACTCGTTAGGTTGGTCTAAGCCACACGTGAAATGACCGGGAGAGGGCACTTGTTAATCATCCAGGTAGCAGTAGGTGCAGCGCCACAGGACATAGGAGGACACAGACATGCCTTGCAGCAATTTAACTGCCTCCTTGGCAAGTGGTTTTATCTAAACTATATCTCCATCTTTTGTTACTAAGTTATTACTTCCATCTGTTAAACATTTGTTTAAACAGATACTTCCTACGGGACAGACACATGCCTTACAGCAATTTGTTAAGCCTGTGTCTTATATCAAAGCCTATTTTATGTAAAAAGATGCCAGTGTCCTGTTGCTTTATCTTTTTTTTTCTTCAATATTTTAATCTCCAGTCTAATGGTGCATAATTGATAATATATACTGGATACTTTTTACCCCCAAAAAATTATAAAAAACAATATCATTACAATGCTAATAGCTTTAAACAATGTCACTGCGAGACCTATTGCATTGTAAATGCTTGTTGATCTAGGTGCCAGCCTTGTTTGATCTTTCACATTCATGAAATCTATGGGGATTTGCATTTTAGCTTTAAGTTATTTCTTTATATATTTGATGCAAGTAGTCTATGTATCTGTGAATGCACCCTCAGTAGTAGGGTTTGTGTCACTTATGTGCACACAACTTTATTTTCTAACAGATTTTTAAACACACCTCCTGTAGGCCGCCTTTGGCAACAGTGTTGCTCTGTCAGCCTCAAGCCTGACAACAATAGCAACAGTTTCTACATTGATTCTGCACCCAGCTTTAGAGTTAATTATTCTTGTGGTGACATGTACAGCTAACCACAACGCTCCAGAACTGTGTCTCTGACTTGAGGGATTACCCGTTAAGGAAATCAACCTAAAACACTTGCACCATGACTCATGATGTCACCTGTGTTCGCTGGCAGACCTCCCAGGATGTTGTCTCCCATGGGTTACCTTTAGATGGACGGATGTAAAATTCCTTCAAGCAAGTACTGAGTTTGAAGGTAAAATGGGTTACATTTTAAAGGGTTAAGTTTATTTTCCTTCCATCATTCGCTTCAAGTGTAGGTCCAACTGACTTGCTTTGTTTTATACACAGTCAAGCCAGGAATTGTTTTCCTCTGCACCCCTTGTGCTCTGTGCGATCCCGGTGAAGGTGTTCGGCGCTTGCCGGGTTTCACTGAAACTCATGATAGCACATGACTTGAACCACAATTAAATATATTATTTTATTAGGCTTACAGGAAATTAACTTTAGTTTATTAAATTATTCCAATTTGAAAATGTGAAACTACAGATACAGCTGTTAAAGCTTGTAGATAATTGTTTTAGGGATAGTATGTATGAGGTTTGTGTAGTATGAATGGGGTCATAATTGTTATGAGGGGGATGATTGCATGTGATGTGGGATGAATTGATGAATTGTGTTTTTGTAGTTTCAATTAATAGTAACAAATAAACTATATATATGCTATGAACATGTATAATAGAAATATGTTTGGTCTGAAAATGTATGAACGAATGAATGATTGAAAGCAAACTTATAAAGGGCATTATGCGAAGGTGTCTAAGCGCTAAAATTGTAAAAGAAAGGAAAGGCGCACCAGCTAAATCCAAAAGAGCTGCCATCACGGATAGGAGAAGAGACAAGTTTTCAATTGCTTTGGGAAGACTGCAGAAGAGTCAAAATTTGCAATATGAGTGGGAAAAGTGTTGCACAGTTTGGCTGCCACAACTGTAAAGGAGCAGCCGCCACCATCTAGCTTTCAGAAATCTTGGAATAGTCACCTTGCTAAGTGAAGATGATATGAGATGTGTTGGACAGGCTCGTGAAAGGCCCGCTCCCTCCCCGCATGATAAAGCCCGGATGCCGGCTCTCCCTGTATCGCCAGAAAGGACCATCCCGGCAACCCACCGAGGCAACCCGCAACCCGTCCCCAACGGGACGCCTGCTCCCGAACACCCCAGCATCGGCTGACCCGGGCCTCCGTCAGCACCATTGCCCCGGCCCAGCTGCCATCTTAGACACTGCACCACGAGGCCGCGTGGCCTCAGCTCGACCCCAACCCTGGGCCTGGCCAGGCCCCGACATCGAGGCACCACCATCCACCCAGGAGGTGAAGAGACCACTTGGCAGGTCAATGGGAGAAAGGAGTGTCGATGGCTCTCCCCGCCAGGTGCCGATCGCCCCCGGCCTCCCCGGGCGCTGGCTCCACCCCCCTGCTGGGTGTCTGTACTCCCTCATCCCGGACCTCCGGACCTCCAAGCGCGAGGGTCCGGACATGAAAGGAGGCCAGACCTATAACTGGGGCAGCTCCAGAGCAGGAAGGCAGTTGTATCCTGGAGTCGAGAGACACCTTGAAGAACTCATCCCTGACGGACTGCTGGCGCTGCCGCAGCCTTGCCTTGTGAACCATCTCCGAAGCCTGCTGGCGCTGCCGTGGCCCTCTGCAACGTGCATCTTCGTCTGGACCTGCTGGCGCTGCCGCGGCCCATCCTTGGGAACCATCGCTCTTGCCTGCTGGCGCTGCCGCGGCCCCTCTGCAAAGAAATCATCATCGTAGCCTGCTGGCGCTGCCGCGGCCCTCCTTACCGAGAACCATCATCCTAGCCTGCTGGCGCTGCCGCGGGCCTCCTTGCCGAGAACTATCATCCTAGCCTGCTGGCGCTGCCGCGGCCCTCCTTGCCGAGAACTATCATCCTAGCCTGCTGGCGCTGCCGCGGCCCGACCTTTCAGACCCCTGAGCTCGAGGATTGTGAGCTCCGTCTGGCCGCCCTTGTACCGGACCGGTACCAAGACTGTCCCGCTACCCCTTACCCTACAGAGACTAGAATTGGGAGGATCCTCGTGTCCTGCCCCCACTGTATCGTTGATAACCTTGCCTCATGAATCCTATATAAAGTGTGCAGATCGCATCCTTATGTGGTGTCCATTTGTGGGGGGGGAAGTTACTTGTCTGTACGATCGCCGGAGACGGCCCTCACTGGAGGGCTCTCCCCGTGTACTCGGCTGACCCTCCGGGTCCCCGTCTAACAAGATGTCTCTTTGGGGTGTACCGGTGAAAAGCTGTTCTCAGAAGCACAGCCACTTGATGATGAAAAGACAGAAGTACAATGCAGAACACCTTGACTGTCACACGTTTTCTAACAGGAAGCCGCAAAGGAAGAGAGCGCATGCCTTCCCTAAATAAGAGTTGTTTAGGAACATTCAGAACCAGACGGCAGTCGCATTCTGAATGGCCTGCAATGGGTTGTGCGAGGACACACTGATGTTTAAATATAAGGTGTTGAAATAATCAAGGCGCTATGGTATTAAAGCAAATACCACTTCTACCCTGAGCTCCACCGTAATAAATGTGAAAACCTTTTAGAGGATTTTGATGATGTAAAAGCAGGAGCTTACAATGCTATTGACCTGGGTGTCAAAGGTGAGCGAGTTGTCAAAAATGTCATCTAAGTTTTAACCGAGGTCACTGGAGTAGGTAATGGACCACATGTCTTAGGTCACCAGATTTCAGACCAACCTGATTGCTGTGCTCCAAAGACCTGGATCTCAGTATTTAATTTCAGGTAGTTCTCTTTCATCCAAGTACTGACGCTGATTGCGCAGAGTTTAAATTCGTCAGCTATCCCGGGCAAATAATCAGTTAATGAAACAATGATTTGCGTGTCGTCCGCATAAGACAACATCTGAAAGCCAAAAGACCTTACTAGTCTAGGGGGTGTCACATATATGTTAAAAAAGGTAGGATTGAGGGTGGAGCCCTGTGTGACCCACAGGGAAGCTGGAATGGTTCTGTCCTGAACTTGCCCCAGCTGACTATATGATCCTATTTGTGAAAGGACTCTATAAGGTCCAGATCCATATCCATCACCACTGATGCAATCTTTGCTCCAGACAGGATGGGGACATTTGGTCTAATACCACAGACAGATCCAACATTACCATAATCGCGGCACCTCCCTGATCCACATGGCAGTGTACAGAATCTGCCACTGCAATCAATGCTGACTCAGTGTCATGACCACTGCGAAATCCACTGTGTGAGGTGTCCAATTGATCATGAGTGGTTATGAACTCAACCAGTTCCTGGTTTAAATATTTTACTAAGATTTTTGCTGGTGCAGGCAAGGTGAAATAGGGCGCAGATTTTCATGATCCTCTGCATCCCCATTAAGTTTTTTTTGGGAGGATAATAACTGCTACCTCCTTCCAAGGCTGCGGAAACACTACCGTTTACAATATCTGGTTTAAGACCTTTACCAGGAAGGTCACAATCAAGTCCGAAGCATGTTGGAGAATTCTAGGACAACAGTGTAATCTGGTGATCCTGATTTCAGGCTCATAAAACGATTTTCTACTTTAAGCGACGATATTGTGTGTGTGTGTGTGTGTTGGCATTTATATAGCGCACTGCTACCCGTAGGCGTCCTGGCGCTTCGACCGCTGCGAAACCCTTCCTGGCTTCCCTGAGAGATGGTCCCTTAATGGGTATCTCCAGGGTGCGACCAGGCATCCCCGGCGGTCTGGGGGCCGTTAGTGAAGATGAGGCAAGCTAATGCCCAGAGTTGCCGAGTGTGACCGCTGATCAGAGTGGGCACCGAGGCGAGAGAATTATCGAGTCCGCTGACCCTGGTCCAGAAACCTGCCGCGCCGGGAATCGAACCCTGGTCCCGGGCCGTCCTCTGCTCTCGGGTCTGCCGCCTCTAACCAGTGAGCCACACTACTTCATTGGAGGGAAAACAGACATAGCAGTGAATGAACAATGTTTTATAAAGGCTTTGGTTGCTAATGTGATGGAGGGGGGCTTCCTCATAGATGTTAAACTCAGAGAATAACTTCAAGCTTTTGTCTCTAAAATATGCTGCAACATTATTACAAAAACATTGTGAATTTTCCAAGGGTTGCTGAGTCGGCACCAGAGAGAGCTCTTTAACCACGTCAAACAATGTGTTGGGAGTTTTGGTGGTAGTCCTAATTTTGTCAGTGTAATAAGAAGATTTGGTAGCAGTGATGGCATGCTTATACATAAGTTACAGATCTTTGTGTTTGCCTTTCTCCTCAAATGTGGAATTAGCCCTCCATTTTTGCTGCTGTCTGATGTCATTCAATTCTTCCGAAAATCAGGGTGCAGAAGCTTTGGTTCTGGTAAAGACCATAGATCTGATTGGGGCAACCTGGTCAATAGTGGCCGGAGCCGATTTTTTCAACCTGTCTGTGCAAGGTTTCTGTGGGTAATTGTTGCTTCCTAAGACCTCTCTGAGTGCAAATTCCATACCGTTTGCACAGATTTTGTTCCAGCTCCTACACAATATGGGTTTACCCTCTGCTTGTTCTACTCTCTTTTGAGTTAAAACTTTGACAATTAATCACTGAGTGATCCACCCAGCTCAATGAAAAATATCCCCCACCAGTGATGCTGCATGATTGGTGAAAATTCCATACAATGTATGACCTGCTGTATTGGTAGGGGATTTGACCAGTTGGGAAAATCAACGCTTGACATAAATTCCAGCAGTTTAATGGAGTCATTTCATCAGTTATCTTCCGAATCTAAGTTAAAATCACTCAGTAAAGTGAGGTTAGGGTTAGCAATATATGGTTCTAGAATTTGACCCCAGGCCTCGGTAAATAGTGTCCCAGAACCAGGAGGGCAATAGACCATTAGCCCAGAGAGTAAGGTTTTGTTATTCACTTTACGTTCAAACCTTGCCACCTAACATATGCATTGAGAGCCAGCATTCATGACAGGCCCGGCACTAGAGGCCAGGCCCTCCCAAACATGAGCCTGGTGAGAGATGCAATTCGAATTGTCTATAGTTATAGAGTTATAAGTTATCTTTTGTTTGCATGATTTATCTATATAAATGCTTATCAACTCTGCCTGTTATGATTTTAAAAAGTTAAGTTAAGTAAAGCTTTTCATTTCTCTCCTACTCTATCATTATGAAACGAGCTGAAAACCACACAGACACCATCTTTGCTTTGTCCGCGTAAGGCCTGAGCGGTGGTCGCGTGCTATCCTCCAGTAGTCAGTAGGCCCTGTTAGTATAGTTATAGAGAGCAACTGAATGCACACTATTCTTTCGCTATCCTGAGACCCAAGGTCGCATCTGGCTTCAGAGGTGATAAGCGCATTCCTGAAGGCGCCGTGCCTGCGCTCCCAAGCACCGGGACGAAAGGGAGTCACAACTCCTGACCTTCCCCAATAATAGCAAGAAGGAGAATTTCGAACTAATCCTGTGTACCATATATGGTCTTTCCTTAGAGCCTTAGAGCCAAGTAGTACTTTTCCATGCACAGTGACTTCACGTGAGGACAGAAGGTATATATACAATGTATTGACTGTAAGCTGGCAGTCTTCTCCTCGCACCTGATGGGTGGGGATGAGAAAGGCTCCTCTATAGAGTATTCTGTATAATAAACTATTGACTTTTCTTCACTGTCGACTGACTGATTATTTGGTAATTTGGTATTGGGGCTATTGGTGGGTATAGCTCTTTATGTTATTTTTTATGGTACGTCAGTTGGCAACTCTGGTGGGACTCTGCGTTTGGGGTCGTCCTCCCGTAGCCGGGGAAAGAAGGACAAAGAAAGGGGAGCTCGGGTCGAGGGGGTGGACTGACTAAAGATTCCGGCTTACTCCGCTCTCGCAAGCAGAGAGCCCCATCTGCTAGTGACCCTTCGCTGGAGTCCTACGGGTGTAACCCAGGAGCTGATTGTGTTGGTCTTCAGGAGTTGGCAGTGGAGAACACGCAATCATACCTGTGTGCACCAGGTGAGTGTATTGATTTTGGTGTCTTGGATTACACTGTTGAGCAGCGTTTTGGAAGCAGTTAACTGTGTTGGATTTGGTGGTCGGTATACCACGGAGAACTTTGGAGGTTTGATGGGCGGCATTGTGGCTGCACGGGCAGATGCTCCACGGACTTGTTTGGTGAATAATAGAGGTTTGATCGGACGCCTTGGTGTGGCACTTGTGGCGCGCACCCGGCCGGACTGCTCTCGGAAAAGCCCGCGGTTGTACCTGGGTAGCCTTTTGGACATATCTGAAGCGACGCTAAGGCTGCGGGCTTATTCTGAATAGTCCTGAGGGTGAACTGGGAAGATCGGGGGATGGTCTGACTTGAATCATCGAGTTCTCCATGAATGGGAGTCAATGGGGTCTGGTCCTTGGTTTTGGAAAAGGCCATGTCATTTTTTGAATTTGTATGTTTTTGTTTGTTTTGTTCTGTGTGTATTCTGTGGTGAAAGATTAAGAATGTATGAACATGGCCATGTTTGAAAGACTGTTTTCTTGAATGTAATTGAATTGCCAGTGCATAAGGATGTTGTGTTTTAGTAAATTGTGTTTTGGGCGTTGTTGTCGCTGAAAAGGCGTGCGATTGGATGAAAGTCAGCCTGCCCCGCCAGAGGGTAGTCCGGGTTTTGATATGTATGTTAAACATGGCATTTCACCTATTTTGTTTAATAATCTGTGGCATAAATATACCAAGGATAACATGGAACTGCAATGGCCTTTAACCGGGTCATTTTATGAGAAAAAGATACAGTATTTATAGGATAGATTATTTGCAAAACGAAGTCGGCAATCAATGTTCGACTCTTTAAATATGTGGCAGAAAGAAGCAAAGCGCAGGTGTATTAGGGAGGAGAAGCTATGCAAAATGAAGGGAGGTCAGACGATCACACAGAACGCTATAATATATGATAAAGAACAGACTGAGAAAGGCATTGACTGTACGAATAGGCAATTTAGGTTACAAGTGGATAAGAGCTATGCAACCCGAACAGAACCTGAGGATGAGGTAGAGGATTTATTAGATGTGCCCCCCCCACCTCCTTATGCTCCCCAGCGCATATACCCCGCGGTTCCTCTAACTACAGCCTCGGCCCCAGCTGCCTCGGCGCCGGTCGCATCTACTTTCCCCGCCCCTTTGGGAACTCCTCAAGTTTCATCATCTTCGGCACCTGGAATGGCTACCCTATTAACTGATGCATTGTCATCTCCCGCCATGTCCCCGGTGGTACTGGATTCCCCAACTCCGGCTTGGCCATTGCTGTCTGTAAGTTCTACCCCTACCGTAGCTGGTTCAACTCCTTCTCATTTCCCGGGAACTCTTAGAGCGCGACGATTGTATACTCGATCAGAGGTGGGGTAGGATGAAAGACGGCTAGTAGTGGATCAGGCATCTCAGTGGATAAAAAACTCCATGTATACTATCAAAGATATATGGAGTACTCTTAGAGATTACGAGCCGGTTATGCAGCAGTACGCTTTGGAAAGTATGGCCAACCGTTTGTTTCCCGGACGGGAGAACCCCTCAGGTTTTGTATTACATTCTGGATCGAACACATAAGTTTGAGTAAGGACAGGAAGATGTGTACAGAAATGTTGAGATCCTAATGAGATATAGAGAACGTTTGCGTTTGAAATGCCCAAATTGGGACTCTCAGCATCCTATGCGTGCAGTCCATCCTATTTATCATCCTGAGATACCGGAGTTAAAAGATGCCAATGATCAATTAACTAGAGCACGTGTGGAGGCACGATTTCAGGAGCAATGGGTTTATACTCCTTGGAAAAGGAGTGAGGTCCTTTCTCTGAAATCCCAACTTCCTGATCTCCGAAAGAATCCCACTGCCTATTACAAAGAGCTCACTGAAGCTGCTTCTTCGGCTGTAATGACTCTGGCTCATATAGAGTTATTTTTCGGTTTACTGGTTCCTGTGGATGTGTGGCGCCAGGTGCATGACCAGAATCATGCCACCGAATTAGGGGGGACTTGGGAGGAATTTAAGGATTGGGATCGGGACCAGAAACCTGGCGATAAACCTAAACCGGAGATTCTGGCATTACCAGGTCGGATCATTGCATACATGCATTCTTTGATCCCGCCCCGAAAGGTAGACTGGGATAAATTAACCGCTTGCAAACAGAAGAAGGACGAGAGTGTTTCCGACTTCTTTACTTGGTTCGAAGGGGTGTTCATCGATTTTAGTGGACAAGACCTGTCAGTGGAAGGTGGTATACGACTGTTTGTTAATCGTTTTGTGACTAATCTGTTACCCGAAATTTCTGCACGGCTGCAAGCTGCAGAGAGTATTTGGACCACTTCTACACCTTCGGTCATACTATGCATTGCTTAGTATTATGAGCACAGGGAAAACGAGAGTAAGGACAAGTCAGAAAACAAAGCAAAGGATCTCAAGACTCGAGTGTTGTTGCAGAAAGTAATTAGGGGACGAGGCAGAGATGGAGGCGACAGAGGGTTTGTCCCGAGGGGGGCGGAAGCAGGATGAGGCGGAGGTCCAGCTGTTGCTTTGGGAGTGAACCAATGTGCTTATTGTAAATAGGAAGGGCATTGGGGAGCTCAGTGTCCTTTGTTACTAGCGCAGAATGGAGCAGTGAGGGGAAGAGGAAGAGGTCGAGGTGGAGTGAATCAGAGTGATATGAGAAGAGAAGAGACAGCACACGGTGAGTCAGGAAGAAATTGCTTTTATAATCAGAGAGGAAGGCAGTATTATAATGAAGACCGACGGGACAGATGGGTATGTTTATACATAGGACAGCCACGGACAGAGTGGGGGCCATATGTCCGTACCCGTTGATCAGCGAGGGCCTTATGTCAGGGGGCGATTAATGGGGACTTCCGAAAACTTTCTAGTGGACACGGGTACAACGAATAGCTCTATTGCTCGTTCGCTGGTCTCAGGGGCTGCTCTGTACGGGCAATAGGAACGTTTCAGTAGGATTCTCTGGAATCCCGGTGGTGAGCCCCATCTCTAAACCTATCCCGATTACTATAGGTCCATTGACAGTGGATTCTCCGTTATTGCTGACATCACATTGTGGAGAAAATCTACTGGAACTGGATTTGCTAAAGAAATTGCATGCAAAGATTCATTGTTCCCTTGATGGTGTTTATGTGACTATACAATCGCCAGGCAAACATACTCGACAGTGTTTTACTAAAAACGAATCCCTACCTCCAGAGTTCGCTGCTATCCCATCAACGTTGTGGGCGACTGGAGATACTGATGTTGGTCTCTTAAAGATTCCGGCCTGTCTCTATTACTTTAAAGCCTAATGCTCATTTACCACTTATCCCTCAGTACAAGATCTCACTGGCTGGTGAGAAAGCTCTATGAGCCATTATACATGACTTAATTGACAAAGGTGTAGTGGAGAAAACGGTTTCTAATATATGCAACAGCCCCATATTACCGATCTTGAAGAAGGCGCCTGCTGAAAGCGATCCTGATTATGCTGATACGTATCGCTTTGTAATTGATCTGCGAGAGATTAACAAAATAGTGGTACCACAATATCCGGTGGTTTCTGACATCACTTCTATCCTTACCATGATTCCTCCCACTGCCAAGTATTTCTCAGTGATTGATTTGAAGAATGCTTTCTTTAGCATTCGGATCCACCCTGATAGCCGTCATATTTTAACAGCTTCTCTTTATCTTGGCCCAGCTTTAGATTTCGCCGCGCTCCTCAGGGGTACACTGAGAGTCCTAGTATCTATAGTCAGGCTTTGAAAGCAGTATTGGATGAATTAATTTAGCCCCCAGGGAATGTGCTCCTCCAGTGTGTGGACGATTTGTTGGTTTCCTCTGACACTGAGGAAGGTTGTAAGGAAGCCACGGTTAAATTATTCTCTCACTTGTCAGTTAACGGTAATAAGGTATCCCTCTCCAAATTTCAATATTGTCGACAGGGGGTGACCTACCTTGGTCATCTACTGTCGAAAGAGGGGAGGAGACTAACTCCTGAGCGTGTGGCTACTATTTCTAACATGTCTGTACCTCGCACTCAGCGTGATGTTCGTGCATTTCTTGGCATAACCTCTTACTTTCGCCAATGGATTCAGAATTTTTCTCTTCTTACTAAACCTCTCCTGTATTTAACCATTAAAGATGTGTATGAACATCTACCTTGGACCGATGAATGTCAGAAAGCTTTTGATTCTTTAAAGTCTGCACTCTGTTCTGCACCTGTCTTAGGAACTTCTGACTACCGAAAGCCTTTTATGCTTTATGTACACGAGGTGGACTGTTGCTCTCTTTCTGTGTTAACACAAGGATTTGGTGGTAAGCAAAGATCTTGTGCTTATTTTTCGGTGGTGTTGGATAATGTCGCCAGAGCCCTTCCTAGCTGTTTAAGGGCTACTGCTGCAGTTGCGGTGGTCATTCGACAGTCGGATGGACTCGTTTTGAATACTGACCTCACAATGATGGTACCGCACGCTGTGGATGTATTATTGAACAAAGCAAAGACCCAGCAGCTTATGAGTGCGCGTCTTACTGGATATGAATTGACTTTGTTTGCCCCTTATATTACAATCAAAAGGTGTGCCACTCTGAATCCAGCCACGTTACTACCCCTCCCTTCGGATGAGCCAAACAATGATGTACATGATTGTATATTTCGAACTGAAGAAGAGACAAAGGGACGGGTAGAACTCACAGACACTCCTCTATCTGATCCCCAAGGGGAATTGTATGTGGATGGCTCTTGTTTCAAATTACCAGATTGCACAACGACAGTTGCGTCTGAGATTACCACTTGCCGCACTATAGTCAAGGCTTCTCGAGTATCCTACCAGTCAGCACAGGCAGCTGAGTTAGTGGCATTGCTGCGAGCTTGTAAGTAGAGCAAAGGATTGAGAGTAAACATTTATACTGATAGTCAATACGCCTTCGGCGTTGCTCATAGTTTTGGCAGGTTGTGGGTGGAGTGGGATTTCCTCACTTCTCATGGTCAACGGATACAACATGGCCCTCTGATTCTACGATTACTGACTGCTCTGACATTGCCAGAGAAGGTGTCTGTAGTCAAATGTAGAATGCACAAGGCAGTGGTAGATGCAGTGGGAGAAGGGAATGCCTTTGCTGACCAAATAGCGAAAGAAACTGCTAGATCTAAAATGTCTCCAATGTATGTGAGCTCTGCCAGATGGGTCGAGGAGACAGAAATGTTTGATAACACTATGAAAAGTGTCCGAGAGATACAGAGAGAAGCTACTCCTGCTGAACTGGCAGGTTGGGAGAAGGAAGTGGGAAAATTAGATAACAATGGTTGTTGGGTTGATTTGAGTGAAAAACAGAGATTGTTGCTTGCCAATGCACTAGTTAATGCTGTAGTAACAACGGCCCATGGTACAGCACACGTTGGGGCAAAATGCATTTGTGCCTTGTTGGACCCGGTGTGGAATAATCCTAATATTCCGACGACTGCTGCTCACCTAGTTCAGTATTACATGGTCTGCCTGCGACACAATCCTGGAGGCAGGGACCCTGCTCTTAGTGGAAATTTTACACCACCATCTTTGCCATTTGAAGTGCTCCAGATGGATTATATCCAGCTGGAACGAGTGAACAATCTAAAGAATGTCCTGGTTGTGGTATGTGCTTTTAGTTAGTGGGTGGAAGCCTACCCAACCAAGGAAAACACTGCTCTAGCAACTACCAAGTCTTTTATTAAGGAATATTTCCCCGCTATGGATTACCTAGGGTGATCTGGACAGATAACAGGGGACACTTTAATGCAGATCTTATCAGACATGTTTGCAATAGGTTACAAATTAAACAAAAATTCCATGCTTCCCGACACCCCCAATCAGCAGGATTGGTAGAAAAGTACAATGGAATCTTGAAGTTGAGATTGGCAAAAATCCAAGAAGGCACCGGGCTGAAATGGCCCGATGCCCTACCCTTAGCTCTGATGTCCCTGCGCATTACTCCTCACTCACGATCAGGCTTGTCACCATACAAGGTCATCTTCGGACGACCAGCTAATGTTTGGGGCGTTCCAAGACCTAGAACATTTCGAGAAATTGATTATCCTATGATGACGGATTATTTGTATGCTTTGACTAAAGATCTCCGTTCCATTCATCAACAGGTATCAGCAGTATTGCAGCCCCTGCCTGAGGGTCCCGGACATCATTTGGAGCCAGTACAGTGGGTCCTTATTCAAAATTATGAGCGACAATCCAGCCTGGACCCTAGGTGGTCGAAGCCCTACCAAATTCTTCTGTCAACGCGGACGGCGGTGAAGGTGGATGGCAAGCGGCATTGGATTCACGTTTCACATGTGAAACGCCTGCCTCTCCCGCTTCCTTTTGATCAATAAAACAAGTAAGGAGTTCTGACCCAGGAGAGCGAGCAGGCCCCTCGTTTTGTTCCTTTTTCTGATGCCCTGGAGGGTGGAGAAGGGCAAGGGAAAGGAGAGTTGGGCACGAAAGGGGCTTTGTCATCTGCACCAGTAATTGCCCCGGATTCTGTTGCCCCCACAGTTGCACGAGAAGTTCATAATACTCCAATTGCTGTGAATGTATCCCCTTCTATTTTGTTTACTGATCAAGAAATACCTGGCCATGGTCGATACAACCTGCGGCCCAGAAAACGACACGGTACCCCAGGTGAAGATGGTCGGAGATAGGGAGAGACTTGAGCAATAGGGTTCGCTAGAATCTATCTGGGGTACTGAGCGAGTCACTAGACTGAAAACTTTGAGAGCCTGGAACATTGGATTGCTCTGTTCAGAAAGAAAGACTAAAACGTAAAATGACAAGGGGCCCTTGATTGTGGTTTTCTTCCGGAATTGTGTGGAATGTACCTCCGGTGTGAGGATTTGACTCGGTCTCTTTTCGATGAATGATAGGAGCCTATGAGGCTCTAGACGGACACAGGAAAGAAGCACCCTCTGGCAGGTTGAACTGCATCACCCTAGTTTAGTTTTAGACTTTTAGTTAGCATGTACCCTTTTGGTCGCTTTGTTCCTGAAGAGGAACGCCCCCTTGCACCCCATTATTTGCCTATATATGTCCCTGTGTTTTCTTCTTGGACCATGCATGTGAAAGTAGCTTTTGTAGTCACAGTTGCAATTTTATTGATTATATTAATGAGTGTGTTTGTGTATTTAGAATTTCGTCATCCTATACACGTATTGGGAACAACTACCCCGCCTCCTGAACACTTCTTTTTTACCCTAGCCCCGCATAAAGAAAGGCATCGTCAGACATATTCTAAAAATGTATTCGTTGAAATGCTGCACCAGACGCATAGTGCTACTAATTTGACAAATTGTTGGGTTTGTGGTCTTCTACCTTCCGTGATGCACCAGCATGATCTATTCATTTTATTACCTTTATCCTATTTGGGAAGTTGTGAGGCCTGGTTTAAGTTGTTATCGATGATGTATATGCATTATACGGTAGATAATGCTTGTTATTCCGAGAGGGATTACGAGATGATTTTGGCCTATATCGAAGTACATCAGGGGTTTGACCCGCAGGTAAGCATGGGCGAATTTTGCGGATCTCGCGTTCGCGAATTTTGCGGATTTGCGAATTCGCAATCCGCAAAATCCGCGAATTCCCGCGAATTTGCGGATTTTTTTTTGTGTTCGCCCGTGTTTCTGCCAGTTCACGAGGGTTTTTACAATTTCGCAATTTGCGAACTTACCTGTCGGGTCGCAAGTTTTGCGAACTTGTTGTTTCTACGTGTCCAGCCTGTTTGGGACACTCTTCTTCATCACTGCCACTCTCTGTCACCACTGCCACTCTCTGACTACTCATGCCACCCTCTGGCCCACCCTTGCCACCCTCTGTTTCATCACCACACCCTCTGGTTGTCCAGTGTACATTATTTTCGGCAAAGTAAAGCACACCTTCCCTGCCTCAAGTGACCTGAATTAATTTGGGGCTGATTAATGTGTCACAGAATATTTTTTTAGCTGGCACCTGCTTCCTTATTGCGCCCTGATTAGTGATCTTTTGCACTTGCTAAGTGCTTTCATTGTTGCAAAATTAGTTACAACACCTGCCCTGCCCCAACTGACAATAATGAATTAGGGGCTGATTAATGGATTTTAACTTCCAGCCTGGCTCCTGCTTGTCTCCCTTAGCTGTAATTCAGGACCTTTGTGGCATATGTGTAACTATTCTGAGGTTCAGAGCAGGGTCACATAATAGTTGCAACTGGCAACTGAACTCTGGAGGGGCCCCTCAGGAAGCACTACAGGAAATGGCTACTAATGATGAGCCTGAACTTTTGAACCTGGCAAGTAGTTTCAGTTTTGCTAAGATCGTATTTCTGCAATTTAGCACTTATTCGCGGGGCGCGAAGTTGTACTGGGAAGCCGCGAACTCACGCGAACAGTGCGAGCAGTGCGAGCAAAATCCGCTGCTCGCGGATTTGCGGATTTTGCGGGAGATTCGCGAATCTCGCGGATTGCGGATTTCCCGAAAATCCGCAAAATCCGCGAGCGAAACGGATTTTCCGCCCATACCTACCCGCAGGGGAATGATTGGGAGGGGTAATTGGATACGAATGCCTGTATGAACCAATATACTGAATATGAGAATGTCACTTGGTTGCGAAATGAAATATTTGATTTTGCAGAGTTTAACTTTACCCAGTATTTTCAGCAATTTCAGGACAGAAATGTTACTGATGACAAAGCCATCCCAGTGCCCATATTGAATAGTACTTCAGCATTTTGTGTCCAGGGAGCAGGACACATCTCAGTAGGAGACAGTCGGTGTAATTATACTTATTGGCTGTGCACCTTTAGCAGTCCACCATTGTTTACACCTCCAAATGTATATTTTGTTTGCGGCAAAAATGCTTACAGCTGGCTTCCCCAGGGTTGGACAGGCCGCTGTTATTTGTCTTTTCTGTATCCACCAGTCTATATAGCCCCCTCTTACTATCATAAGGATCATCGATTAGATGAGCAGGGTCTGTCCGCAGTTCGAAACAAAAGAGAGATTGACACTACTGAAATAGATCAAACTGATACCCCTGAACAGCACTTTATTGATATCGCAAAGGGAATATTTCCTATCTGGGGCCCCATCATAACTAGCAAAGAAGTAAGGTGTCTGTCTAGGGTAGTCGCGAGGGTATCAACACCACTGCAGGAGTATTGACCAACTTAGCCGTGGAGCTTTAAGCTACGAGACTCGTTTCGCTTCAGAACAGGATGGTTTTAGAGTTATTTTGGCAGATCGAGGAGGAGCATGCCACGTGATTGGCAGTTCCTGCTGTGTATATATCCCTGACACGGCCCTGTCATTTTATTTGGCCATCCAAAAGTTACATCGTTTGGCTTCTGAAGTACTTGCAGATAAGCATGGGTGAATTTTGCGAATTCGCGATCCGCGAATTTGCGGATTTGCGAATTCGCGATCCGCAAAATTCGCAAATTTGTGCGAATTTGCGGATTTTTGTTTTTTTGCGTGTTCGCGGGTTTTTTGCGTGTTCGCGGGGTTTTTTGCGTGTTCGCGGGGCTTTTTGCGTCTTCGCGAGCCGCTTGCATAGCGAAATTACCCATGCAGTCGTTTATGGGAGAGGCAGAGAGAGATAGATAGATAGATAGATAGATAGATAGATAGATAGATAGATAGATAGATAGATAGATAGATAGATAGATAGATAGATAGAAAGAGAGGGAAAGAGAGAGGGAGAGAGAGAACGAGAGAAAGAAAGAGAGGCCGGGTCTCTGAAGGGCCAGATTCCTGAGTTGCCCCTACAGAACAACAGCTTTTTATTTTTAGCAAAATGCATATGAAAATTGTGCTGTAAAGGTCTCTTTTAGTTTAACCCCTCCTGACAACTCAAAACGGGTGTATTTGCCATCCTCTCCCTTCTTCCTGTTTTTTATATCTGTAAGTGCTTCCTGATGAGGTTTAATTCCTTGGACAGGTGCCTCGTTGCCTACTTGTAACTATTCCCTGACCCTGCTTCAAGGGTCAGAGAATAGTTGCAAGTAGACAACGAGGCGCCAGGAAGCAATTAGCAGCAGGTGTCCAAGTTGAAGTTAATTTGTTTGTAACCCTTTTGTAAAAGGTTACAAAGAAATTAGGTTCAACTTTTGCACCTGCTGCTTTAACCCTTGCTTGGCTGAAAATTCGTCCCCGCTGATTTGCGGATTTTACCGCGATTTCGCGAGATTCGCGGATCGCGAAATCGCGGAAAATTCGCCCGCGAAACGGATTTTACGCCCACCCTTACTTGCAGACACTGGTACTTGGTCTTTATCTGGGTGGTTCTGGGGTCTGTTGTCCACTTGGGGATGGAAGGTTTTAACGATACTGGCAGGCATAGTGGGTGTCATCTTTACCTGTTGCCTTTGTATGCATTGCGGGCCTGCTTGCTGTTCTTACTGTGCTGCAAAAACGACTTCCTCTGTAACAAGTTCTCCTCCCACTATAGCAAAGGTTCAAATGGTCCAGCAGGAAATAAGGAATATTATGCAAATTGATAAGGGCCTCTTCGAGGACTAGCATCATTTAGTTAGCTACGTCATGCTAAAAGGGTGGTTCCGAGAGATAAAATTTGATTTGTTTATTGTTATAGAGGTATAAGGGATCTTTTGTTAGCATAATGTATCTATATAAATGCTTATCGACTCTGCCTGTTATGATTTTAAAAAGTTAAGTTAAGTAAAGGTTTTTATTTCTCTCGTACTCTACCATTATGAAACGAGCCGAAAACCACAGACGCCATCTTTGCTTTGTCCCCGTCAGGCCTGAGCGGTGGTCACGTGCTATCCTCCAGTAGTCAGTAGGCCCTGTTAGTTGAGTTATAGAGAGCAGCTGAATGCACACTATTCTTTCGCTATCCTGAGACCCAAGGTCGCATCTGGCTTCAGAGGTGATAAGCGCATTCCTGAAGCCGCCGTGCCTGCGTTCCCAGGCACCGGGACGAAAGGGAGTCACCCCTCCTGACCTTCCCCAATAATAGCAAGAAGCAGAGTTTCGAACTAATCCTGTGTACCATATATGGTGTTTCCTTAGAGCCAAGTAGTACTTTTCCATGTACAGTGACTTCACGTGAGGATCTGAAGGTATATATGCAATGTATTGACTGTAAGCTGGCAGTCTTCTCCGCGCACCTGTTGGGTGGGGATGAGAGAGGCTCCTCTATAGAGTATTCTGTATAATAAACAATTGACTTTTCTTCACTGCCGACTGACTGATTATTTGGTAATTTGGTATTGGGGCTATTGGTAGGTATAGCCCTTTATGATATTTTTTATGGTACGTCACTGGCCCACTCAAACATGAGCCTTGGCCTTCACAGTGAATCTGCCAACGATGCACAATGATAATAAAAAATGTACTCTGGTGATCATATGATTCTGCTGGAGAGCAATCATTTTGTCTGTTGGAAGTTTTCAAATGCAGATAAAAGGAATTTTATGTGGATAGCTCAATGGGTTACTCCCTTTGCCACAGAGACTCTGCACGTTCCCACTTCTTCCTACCTCCTGACAATCAACATTAAGAGGCCGTTTACGTCATAAATGGGGTTCAAAGTGGGGAGATTTGCATATCAAAAGAAAGTCACACTTGTGTGAAACCATACAAAGCAGTGGACTTAATAGGATACAAAGCGAGGCAGTATAGCCCCTCGTGTCAATGCGCCTGCTCCTGCTGAGTGCAACATTCAGCTTAGACAGACATTCTTACTGGACCAGCTTTGCCTTTCATCCCTCTGAGTTTCAAATGGGCACTCTGAATTCGGGGTGATGTGTACCCACAAATGACCTAGTCCCGTATGGTCGTCCCTTAAGAAAGAGTTACAATGTGAAACTATACTGTGGCACTCGCCTAAATCCTTCTAGACAGCACTCCGCATTCAAACCAACATCCTTCAAAAGGGGTATTTTAATTGAAAATAAACACAAGATTTACTGCACCACTGTCCCCTACAGGTACAAACAAACATACATAAATATACATAAAAAACAATAACTTTTGACTTTTTACAACGCATACCTTTACAACACATTTTTTACTCCGCAACTACCATTACAACGCATTCCATTACAATGCATGCCATTACAACGAAATCTTTGAAACTACCTTTACAACGCATTCCACTACAACGCATACTACATTTACAATACATCCCATTACAACGCATCCCATTACATTGCATGTATGGTAAGTATTGGATAGTGTAGGGGTAAAAATTACTATTCTAACTCCAGGGGGTGCAACAGTAGGGTACGTGTTGGATAGTGTAGGGGTTAAAATTACTATTCTAACTCCAGGGGGTGCAACAGTAGGGTAAGTGTTGGATAGTGTAGGTATGCGTTGTAATGACTGCGTTGTAAAGGTATGCGTTGTAGTGGTATGCGTTGTAGTGACATGCGTTGTAATTGTTGCGTTGTAATGGCAGGCGTTGTAATGGATGTTGCGGTGTAAAAGTTTTGTTGTAAAGGTAGTGCGTTGTAAAAGTTGCGTTGTAAGTGTTGTTTCCCGGTGGCGGGCAGGGTCCGTCTGAAGGACAGCCAGAGGGTTCACACTGCAGAAATGCTTATTTTCTTTTATATGGTGTACATGAAGTCCAAGTTGAAGTCAGAGCCCTTTAATAAAAGCCACACTAGACACTGTACATTATGTACATTCAGAGCCGAAACAACTAAATCACGATGCCTCATTATTAGTTGTAAGTGCTATATAAATAAATTGCCATTCACAGGTGTCCTCATCACAGAAGTGCTCTCTCAATGAACGAAAGTTGTGAGTGAAGAATTTGAAGACCCGCAGTACGAGTTTGAGCTATTGGCATTGTAAATGATAATGCCTTTTCTTTGTGAGTTGTTTTTAAAACATAAATAAAAGGCATTGTCATTTACAATGCCGATAGCTTAAACTCTTGCAAATGTGAGACCTATTGCATTGCAAATGCGTGTTTATTTAATTAGCAGTCGGGTCATTAGGGCAACTGTGGAACATAGTTTAAAGTGTGTGCTAATTATATTTACTGCTATATTCAATGCTTCAAGTTTGGAGGTGATTATACTAATGTTTTTTACTGGGAATAATGAAAGTGTAACCAGATGGTGGCTGGTATGGGGCTGTGGACCAAGGTCAGCTGTTAGATAAGATGCACTGGAAAGGGGTGGTAGAAAAGTGGATAACCAAGCCTTTAAGGGAATGCGCTGCAGAGTCAGGGGTCAGGTGGAGGTAGTAATGAAGAGGGAATTCTCCCTGAAGGCTCGCACAGAGGGAGCCCGAGTAAACTTCTCTTCCCATCAAAGGGACATTACATGGAAATAATCACTCTTTGAGAGTGATAAGATTTAGAAAGAGATTTGGGAAAGAGTGCATTTTACTGAGCTTTGTAAGACTAAGAAGAGATAAAGGACGGTCCAGAAGCAGCCCTGGCTAGACATATAAGAGATAAATCAGGCCACCCGAATGCACCCTTGGCCCACCTAAATAAAAATGCCTGGAGCCGAGCCTGATTCATGGGCTCTAGGGTGCAGTTAATTGAATTGTTTAGCTATAATGGCCCGACCACCACCTCTTCGAAAGAGCTGGTCAAGCCTAGCAATCATAAAGCCTGGGGGTTATACTGACATCAGGTCGGGTCCCGAATCCACCTTGACCCAGGTCTCCGTAATGAGCAAACTTTCTATATCCAGCATTTGGATCATTTCACTGACCCCTGCACTATGTTTAGCCACAGAATGTGCATTGTTCACGGCGCATGTCATCTCCTCCTGGGCAAAACTGGCTCTTTTTGGGCATCACACCATTCCATGTTGTTAGGTGTGAGCACTGCCTGCTCATATTTAGCACAGTGTGCCCATCGCAGTGATGGTAACAATACATTTGGGTGTTAGCAAGACATGTAAAGCGCTCTGACATCTTGGGGTAAAGCTTGCGCTATATAAAATTGCATTAAATAATAAATAAATTAAGGCAGCACAGCCCTCCTTACTAACTTTACAACCCCAAGCCAATAAATCAGTGGATAAATATTGAATGCGCCTACCCTCTTTAAAAGAAGAATTCAAGCTGGCAGCATTCTTGACCCCTGGCGCTTCCAGGGGTAGACGGGTTTGCTTTTGGCGCTTGAGATGCACGCCCGCTGCGCGCCTCCACGCATTGGCCCACTTTTTATAGGGAATAGGGCACATTAGCAGATCAGCACTAGAACGTTGACCTGCTCCTCATGGCGGCCTTCACAAAATGGCCATCAGGGGAAGGAAAGCACACGGTCTACCAGTTCAAGAGTAAAGATGTAGCAGCATGAGTTCTAAAATGCTTCACGTCGTGCCCCAAGTGTAACAAAGTGCCAAAAAAACATCAAATAGCAGCACATTAAACACAGTCGCACATAGATTAAAAAAATTCTAAAATAACGTTCTAAAAATATTAGAAATGCCACCAGAAATAAGTAGCAGCAAAAATAAACATTTTTAATTAGAACTAAGTGTGGTGCAAACAAACAAGTGGTTTGAGTGCCCTCGGGATAGTGGATGCTTCTAGTCAGAGTGTCCGTGCATCGGACCTTTTAATGGAGATTAGGGCACATTTGTAGGTCAGCACTAGAAAACTGACCTGCTCCTCACAGTGGCCTCCCCAAAATGCCTGTCTGGGGAGAACAGCACCCAATCCCCCACCTCAAGAGGAAAGATGTAACAGAGTGAGCTCTAACAGTCTCCACCTCGCGCCCCAAGTGTAACAAGGAAAAGTGCTAAAAAAGCGGCAAATAGCAGCACATTAAATAGTCCCACATAGATTTCAAAATTCTAAAATAAAGTTCTAAAAATGTTTAAAATGCTCCCAGAAATAAGCAGCAGCAAAACCAAAACTTTTTTCAAGAACAAAGTGCGATGCAAATAAATGAGCGTTTTGAGCACCCCTAGGATAGTGGATGCTTATAGTGCATATATTGTCTTAATACATGTTTTGATAATATCACTTGACTCCAAATGAAATATCTCCATGATAAGAAGTGGAATACAGTGACAATATAGAAAACTTTTATAATCTCTTGGGGAGGTGGGCTTTGTCTTGTTTGACCTTGTTTTTATCTGCTGGGATAGCCTAAGTAGTCCTAGCAGCAGGAGCTCGACTGTTCATGCCAGGCAAGATGTGCTATGGGATTGGTATAGTGAAGAAGGCGGACTTTGCTCTCAGGCTGCTCCTCCCCCTTTTGGGTAGATGATATTTCACAGGTGTGGTGTGTCCTGGTAGTCTACTTGTTGCCCTTTCCCTTTCTCACAATCTGTGTACCGTACCTGTTTCAAAGTTCCTTAATCTAGGCCACTCTTGCAGGCTGAGGCAGGTACTATGCTGCTCCTTCCAACCTGGGTAGGGCTACAGTGAAAGGCTGCCTTGAATTTTCCCTGTCGCAAACACTATATTGCTGGTGTCCTTTGCTTCCAGTTGCTAGTGCACAGGAGTGGCCACTCAGGATTTAAAAGGCAGGGCCGCTCCGCAAGAATGAGGAGTAAAGGCACTTCACTCTTGGTGAATATATGAGGTGGGTCTTCCTTTATGGATGCTTTCTCATGCCCATTTCAAACGTGTCTCACAAACAATACAACATTTTCAGACTGAGTCTCAGTGATGATCCAGGCAAGTATGGAGGAGCCTGCCAATTTAGAAAACAACCCTTGCACATCGCTGAGCCGGTCAGATCCACTAACCAATTTTCATGGCTTCCTGCTGACTATTGGCACCCAGTTGTTCAGGTATTAAAGCATCTTGATGCACACCTAAATTCAATAGGGAGACTTCTTGGAACCAAGTCACCTAGGCTGGCTGGGAGTGTCTTGATCAAACAATTGACTGGACTTGCAACATTTCAGAGTGCTTCATCTTCAAAATCACTCCAACGAATTGAATACTAAAAACATCCTGCCTCCTGCATGGTGTAGAGGAACCAGGTCCCTGGCCGCATGGAAGGGCTTGACAATGCCAGTGCTGCTCTGGATCACAGCAAGCTGATCTTTTGCACTTCTTGAACAGCTCCTCAAGGCCCAAGTTTCTAGGCAGCCTTCCTTACTTTAATGGACACATTCCATCCCTAACCAGGCAACGAGAGTTGGGAGATCATTTACCCTAAGCCTACAGCTCAAAATCTTTCCTGGTCTCCATTGGTCTAGGACAATAAGACTTGGCACAACAACCACCATGGGTTGTAACCCCATCCTTATACCCAAGTTACAGACTGAGGCCCTCATTTACAATGTTTTGCCGTGGGGCAGCACTGCAAGCCTTCCTGCTGCGCTGCCGTACATCAAAAGAAAAGGGCAAGAATGCACTGTATCAAAGAGATATGGCATATTCCTGTCCTCTTCCACACAAATGGCTGCCACGTGCCAATGTAGGCACACTTGCACAATGTGCAAGGGTGTCTGCCTTGAAAGCAGGTGGGTTTGTGGGGGAAGGGACACCTTCCCACTCAAAAAGAACCCTTACGCCACCCCTGTGGAGTCAAAGGCTTTTAACGCATTCCCAGATTTACAGCATGTTGTAAATCTGGGAATGTGTTAAATGCCATGAGTGTTATGTGGGAACACCCAATGTAATGCCCATGGCTTGTCTCCCCATGGCAGTGTGAGGCAATGAAGCAACTTGTGCTGCTTTGCCTCACACCATATCCATGAGGCCATGAAAAGCCATGCAGGGTAGCTGCATGTGGCCTCATAAATATGGATAAGCCCAGTGCGCCACCGAAACGTCATAAAAGTGATGTTCTGGTGGTGCACTGGGCTTGTAACTAAGCCCCAGAATGTGTAGATTCCAGTGGTTTAGCTCTGGGACTGACTTAAGACAGATCCTTGCTTTTGTGTACTCCTCCTAGACTGGTCCGGCTGCAGCCTTTGGTTCATAGTATCAGTGGGAAAGAGTGGTGGTGTGAAAGCTACAGCCCAGGCAACCAAAAAAAGGCATACTTGTTGTTTCCTAAGACATCTTTGAGCACAGATTCCATATCTATTGAAGGGATTTTGTTCCAGCTCCTATTCAATATGGGTTTACCCTCTGCCTGTTCTACTTTCCTCTGTGTTAACATTTTAAAGTTAACACTGAGTGATCCATCCAGCTCAAAGGAAGAATATCCCCCACTAGCGTTGTTGCATGGTTGGTAAAAATTCCATCTAATGTATGACCTGCTGTGAGGCGATTGGACCAGTTGGGAAAATCCAAAGCTTGAAATAAATTGCAGCAGTTTAATGGAGTCGTTGCATCCCTTCTGTTCCAATTGAAAGTTAAAGTCACCCAGTATAGTGAGGTTAGGGTTAGCAATATATGGTTCTAGAATTTCACCCCAGGCCTCAGTAAACTGTGTCTGAGAACCAGGGGGGCAATAGACCAGTAGCCCAGAGAGTAAGGTTTTATTATTCACTTTAAGTTTAAATCATGCCACCTCACAAATGCCTTGAGTGTCAGCGCTGATGGCCTATAGGGTGCAGTTAATTGAATTGTTGGCTATAATGGCCACATCCCCACCTCTACGGAGGGGACGGTCAATCCTAACAATCATAAAGCCTGCAGGGAACACTGACATGAGGTCTAGTCGCGAATCCACCTTAGGCCAGGTCTCTGTTTTGAATCAACATTCTAGATCCAGCATTAGGATCAATTCACAGACCGCTGCACTAGGTTTAGCCTCAGAACGTGCCTTGATCAGGGCACATGCAATCTGCTCCTGCACACAACTGCCCCTTTTTTGGGTCTCACACCATTCCATGTTGTTAGGTGTGGGCCCCGCCTGCTCATATTTAACACGGTGTGCCAATTGCAGTGATGGCAATAATACATTTGGTTGTTAACGCGATTAAGGGAAGCCCAGCGCTCCCTACTAACTTTACTACCCCAATTCAATAAATCAGTGCATGAATATTGAATGCGCTTACCCTCCTTAAGAGAAGTAACCAAGCTTGCTGCTTTCCTGACCATTGGCACCGTCCATGGGCAGACAGGCTTGCATTTGGCACTCCAGCGGCACGCATGCTGTGCATGTCTAATCATAGGCCCAATTTGTATAGGAAATTGGGCACATTAGCAGATCAGCAGTAGAACGCTGACTTGCTCCTGTGGCAGCCTCCTCAAAATGGCATCTGGGGGAGGAAAGTACCCGATCTCAGAATTATTCCCCAACAACTAACAACTACTGCAGATGTGTCAGTTACCGAGACTGTAATGTGTAGTCTATCTCTGGGACCTCAATTTTCCTCTCTGTCTGAAGCAGGGGCAAAAAAAACCATGGCCTATGTTTTCTCAGGGCCTGCTCTTGTCCACAATGCACTACCCTTTTCATATTCCTCAGCACATAGAAGTGAATCACAGTCTCCTCATGAAACAGTCATGCAGCATATGCTCTATGAAGAATATATGACGTTACACTGCGAGCAAATACCACACGAAAGGTTACAATGCGGACGTTACATCGTCCGCGTTGTTACCACACATGGCTTGACATCGCAAGTCGTTTCTACGACTTGCGTTAGATGGTGCGGTGGACTTAGGAATAGTATAAAGTACTATTACCTACTCCAGTTAGCGCAACAGCAGGGAAGGTGTTGGACTTAAAATCCAACACATTCCCTGGTGTTGCACGCCATCCAGCGCAAGTAGTTGAAATGACTTGCGATGTAATGCCATGCGTGGTAACAATGCGGACGATGTAATTTCCGCGTTATCAACCCGCGTGATACTACCAGCATTGTAAACGCTGTCTCCCCTCTAGGAAGTACAATTAATGTTGTCCAGGCAAGTAGCTCTCCAGCCCTGGAACTGGCCCGAAATCAATAAGCAGCTAAGCTGCTCAGCAACCACACAGCTCAATGTTTCTATTATAGCCCTGCATTGACAACAGCTATCTTCCCACAGATTACTATCTTAAAAATGGAAAATGCATAATCCATATTGTCTCTGCTGGCACCGGCCAGTCGCCATTTGGTTTCGAGATATTTCCTTTCAACTATATTCCTCTAGGTGTCAGTATTCCTCAGAGCAGAATTGTTCCTTGGATTCATATCCACCTCAATAACAAATGCCATGGTGTTTGGTTGAATGTGCTTGAGAGCATCTGCTCTATTCCCTTGACGTCCATAGCAACTAGGTTAATTGCCAATGGACCCTCAACAGAACCCACACATTCTGAAAGAATAGTGCCCATCAAGGGCATAGGTGGGAATAGGTCCTTGACTGGATAATCCTTTTTATAAGGATCTTCCTCATTGTACCTAACACAGGCTCCTTTGATTGTTAGGGTAGTAAAATACCTTAATGATCAGGGTGCAATGGGCCCCTCAGGGCTCTGGGACCAGATGCATTACAATGGTAGCAACGCCCCTGATCCATGGTGTTCCAGTCCTGTGTTCACCAGGTTAACTCACTGCAGGTCAGCCAACACAGCAGGTTTCTCCCTACCCTTCTCTGTCAGATCAAACAAGTACTGCCTGAGCGAGGTAGAGCACTGCTTCCAGAGTCACTATGCTACCATCAGTTACTGTATGGACTGTTCATTTGTTTCTGCCTCATCTACCCAGGAGAACTTTTCACTCCCAAAAGTGATGTACTGGTGTACTCATTTGACAAATGTATGGGCTTGCTGGGTTGGAATGCTTTTTGAGCCATGTCTATTGTAACATGTTTCTTAGCCCTTAAAATGTTTAAGAACATTAAGCTTGTTTTGATTTTTGTCACTGCAAAATAATTTTTTGACCTAAATACATTATTGTTAAGCAGAACATTTCCCTGCATGTCTCTGGAGAGCAGGCACTCTGGCTTGGGGTTCCATAGCCTGCTTCTATTGTTTTATTTGGTTGCCTCAGCACACACTTCAATCTTGTGTGTTGGATTGTGATCATGCATATGTGTGTGTACAGAGAGGGAGATCGAGAGCTGGGGTCTGTGACCTGGAGGAGCAGACCGTGTGCTCCCTCCTTTCTCAGCATGAATACAGTCAGCTCCCTGGGCGACTGACAGTGGTGACAGCAGTAGACTCCACGAGGGGAAGTATTCACTGGCCCTGCACATATTTTAAAATGGTTTGTCCATCCCCAGCATCTTGGTCTGTCACTCCATTCATGCGGAAATGTGATGGCATGTATGTGTGTAGATTAGGTAGAATCTGTGTGAATCGAGAGTGCTACATGTAACTGTGGCAAAAGAGAAATCTTTTTTGGTTTCATGAACAGAGTGGTACACAAGATGGAGGTTGGAAAGAGCCCTAGACAGCAATGTGAATTGTAGTGCTTCACCTAATGGCTATGCCTCTACCAGTCAAGGAGATACATAAAAAAGGCATGAATTCTCTAAAACCAGTGCCCGTGCTGGACCTAGACCCGGGCCATATCTCTGTATAGGGGCGTTTCGAAATTCCCAATATTAGTCACATTTGTAATTACATGCCGTTCACGTCAAAATTTTCACAGAGTGGCTGCTGTTTGAAGCACGAATTTTTCAGCGCAAAATGCATCCTCATTTTCACAATTGTTGCGAGGATGCATTTCACTCTAAAATATACGGCCATATGGAGATTTTGCTCTTATTATTACTCATAATTTTGGGTAATTTTTCGGAAATTTCATGTAATTAAACAAAAGTAAAGCAAACTTCACAAACTCTTACCTGGACTTGTGTTATACATAAGCTCTGCAGGCAGTCATGATATAAGTTTGGGACAGAAACTGTCAGCCCATGTGCCAAGATGTCTCCAGCAAAATCCGGGGTCCTACAGCAGGAAAGACTGATACACTCTCCTGTGTGCCATGGTTCAGGTCTCTGACTGCCAACTTCCCTTAGGCAGGTTTGGAACCAGGGGCCTCATTTATGAGAAATGACGCATCGCTGAGTGAAAGCAGCGATGCGTCACTTCTCAGTGCGCACTCCTTGCGACATTCCTGATGCGTCATATTTAATGTATGACGCATCATGTCGCAAGGAGTTACAGATACATCAGTATTTCTGACGTATCTGTAAGCGCAAAAGTGACGCATTGCTGGAGTGTGTCACAAAAGTGACGCAACTCCAGCAATGCATCCTTTCACATGGGGCAAGCCCCATGTAAAAGGGCCTGCGTCAGTCGTACGCCTGCTGAGAGGCAGGAGCAAGATTTTGACGCAACAGCGTCCTAAAAGTGACGCAGTGAAATCTCATAGATTTCACTGCATCATTTCTACAACCCTTCCTTGCGTCAATATGCCCCCCTTGCATACATTATACCTGGTGCAGGTATAATGTGGCGCAGGGGTTTACAAAGTGACGCATCTACCTAGATGCGTCACATTGTAAATATGGCGCAACAAGGCACATTTTTTACGCCGCTGGTACGTCACAAAAAGTGACGCACCGGCAGCGTAAAAGTGACGCACAGCCTCATAAATGAGGCCCCAGGAACTTTGGAAATGTTCTGTTATCTGCCAGAATAAAAGATTTGTCTTGAGCCAGCCTATAGGAAAAGAGCTCATACACTAATAAGGGGGGTTGCTGAAGGTACCTAACAACACTGCCAAGAAAAGGAAGCCTACTAAAAGCTGCACAGCCAGGCCCTGTGGTGAGGTCTTTGGGCCATGTGCCTCCGTGGTGTGATTATAAGGCAGGGACCCTTTGACAGCAGAGAGATCACCAATATCAGAAAACAGGTAGTGGCTGTGACAGATTGCCACTAAGGCAGGGGTCTTCAATCTGGGGGTTCCCCCTCCCCCAAGGGGACCTCAAGAAATCCCAGGAGGGTGCCAGGTTCTGGCTAAAAGAAACATTATGCTGGTAACAGTGCTTTGTTTTCCGCAGAAGAAAATGAGCGTCAGTAACCCGCTCCACAAAAGGGCCATCACTGACAACTATTGTCATTTACATCCTGGCTGGGAGAAGGTGTCAAAAGGGAAGGGACTCAAAATATTTTTCAAACCCCCCACCCCCATTTCTAATGATCACACTGTGGATACTTTTACAAGTTAGTAAAGGCTGCCGACCAGAATAGTAGGTTTGTCAATCGTGTATCTCATTGTCTTTTTAAAACGGTGCAGAACTTAACTGGAATGTGTATATGTATCTAGACATATTCAAACTTTCCCAATTTAATAGAATCATTGTGAACAATTTTGTGGGGGGACTCTAATTATATTTTTCCCCCAATGGGGAGGCGTGGCATAAAAACGTTTAAAGACCACTGCACTAAGGAGTTTGTGACTCCAGTGGAGTATCCCAGCTACAGAACCAAAGCACTCATGAAAATAGGCCCCTAGAGCCAAAATCACCCACCATGATTGGCGGTGACTGTGGCCTTTAACACCTGGGAAAAGCTCTTCACTGGTTTCGGTAGTGGGTTTTGATTTGTGCCCAAGGAAAGCTCCCCAGTGGCTAGTACAAGACCAAATGAAGCGCTGTCCTCATCTAACGCCGATCCTTGCTCAGCCTCCTAGCAAAGGTATGAGTGTAAGTGCACACCAGAGAACAAACAGAGCTGACCTGGTCAGAGCGGGAGGAACACAGCCCTCATCCAAATCCCCCAATGTGGAGGATTGAGTAATTGAACTTAGAAAGGTACAATGTGAGGGAAAATAAATTACAGGGAAATGCTTTGGACAAAGATCACTCTATCGAACCATAAACCCTTGTGTGGGGCAGGTGGGGGAATTAAGAGGGGGTACACAGAATTGTACCAGTATTTAATCTGTGTTGGTAGTTGTCAGAGGGCACCACTGTCACTTATTTCACAAGACCAGGACTCTGCCATCTGAAACACTGCCCCGGTCTGCAGCTGCTTTAATGTACAGGGCAGTGGGTGTGAGCAGATCAGTCATTCTTTTGTTTCCGCAAAGATCCACAGAAATGCAAGAAGGACAGACACTTCAGTGATCATACTTCATTAAGTGCATAGGAATTCCTTCTCCTATCTCTCGAAACATTAGAAATTGAAGAAGGACTATCGCTCTTCCTCCCTGACTGTGTGCATGCTTTTCTCCAGCTTAGGGTAACACGAGGGCAGCTGCTATCAACGCAGTTGTGTGGTTCCAGGATGGTAGTGTCACGGCAGTTGCTGCAGGAAAATGACAGGATTATTACTGAAGATGGTAAGCCCTGCCACCCTCTATGCACAGCCTCCTCGGAGATTTTTGGGGAGCCAGCATACATATTTTTAAAACTTAAGACCCGAATAGAATCCACCAGTTCTCAGCCCACAGAGGTGATACGTCTTTACTTGCACCAAGGAAATCTGCCCCTTGTCCAAAGGAGCGGTCTGAAACTAGCTTGAGCTGTGTCCTGCTTCTAGGTTATAATAGCATCCAAATTTTGTGTACAGTATTTTGCTGTGTCAGAAGTAAAGTACCTTTTTCTTTAGTTAAATCTCTCTCTGGAAAATGATTTATTGACCAGTGTTGTATATTTCATTTAGTTCTTACCTTTTATCCCACATTACCCTCCAGAATAAGTCTTGGGCTTCTCAACTTGGTCCCCCTGAGGATCAAGTGCTAAGGAGGCTCAACAATAAGTTAAATCCCAGGGACATCTATTGTAAAACACCATGCTCCTTCTGCTCTGGTCCCAATAATCCCTGTCTTCCCTGAGACGCCTGAAAATTTCCCACTTAAACAGTTCAATTACATATAGAGTGGGAGCTGGGCATAGCTTGGCTTCCATGGCTTTTAAACACTTTATAGATTATCTACAATATCTCCTTTTAAAATTATGGAAAGGCCTGACATACTTTTTGTTAATGTTAATCTAAGGCTTATTCCCCAAGTTTCTAGAAAAGGCAAGCAAGTCTTTAAACTTCCTTACTTTTTGTTGGGGAGAGTAACTCGACTAACTGGTACCATGTATATTTTAAGAGTGATCAGAATACTTTTGGGTCAGAAAATGTCACCTAGGATTTTCACATGATACAAGAAGGTGAAGTTATTGAGTGAACTAGCAGGAAAAAGCGTGCAGGATTTGGGACGATCAAGGCATTGTAAATCATATTCCCATACATTATTTCACAGAAGCTTGTAATTCCTATTATTTCTTCCCGCAACACCTGAATTACTGTGACACCAGTAACTATTTATGCAGGAATATCAGTAACGAGGACTATAGACATGAAATGTACTTGTCCTCTGCAAAAAACAACAAAATGAACAAAGACCATCTTCTAGAACAATAAGAGATAAATCGGGCCACCCGAATGCACCCTTGGCCCACCTAAATAAAAATTCCTGGAGCCGGGCCTGATTCATGGGCTCTAGGGTGCAGTTAATTGAATTGTTTAGCTATAATGGCCCCACCCCCACCTCTACGAAAGGTCTGGTCAAGCCTAGCAATCAAAAAGCCTGGGGGTTATACTGATATCAGGTCGGGTCCCGAATCCACCTTGACCCAGGTCTCCGTAATGAGCAAACTTTCTATATCCAGCATTTGGATCATTTCACTGACCCCTGCACTATGTTTAGCCACAGAATGTGCATTGTTCAGGGCGCATGCCATCTCCTCCTGGGCAAAACTGGCTCTTTTTGGGCATCACACCATTCCATGTTGTTAGGTGCGAGCCCTGCCTGCTCATATTTAGCACAGTGTGCCCATCGCAGTGATGGCAACAATACATTTGGGTGTTAGCAAGACATGTAAAGCGCTCTGACATCTTGGGGTAAAGTTTGCGCTATATAAAATTGCATTAAATAATAAATAAATAAAGGCAGCACAGCCCTCCTTACTAACTTTACAACCCCAATTCAATAAATCAGTGGATAAATATTGAATGCGCCTACCCTCTTTAAAAGAAGAATTCAAGCTGGCAGCATTCTTGACCCCTGGCGCCGCTTGAGCTGCACGCCCGCTGCGCGCGTCCACGCATTGGCCCACTTTTTATAGGGAATAGGGCACATTAGCAGATCAGCACTAAAACGCTGACCTGCTCCTCATGGCGGCCTTCACAAAATGGCCATCAGGGGAAGGAAAGCACACGGTCTACCAGTTCAAGAGTAAAGATGTAGCAGCATGAGTTCTAACATGCTTCACGTCGTGCCCCAAGTGTAACAAAGTGCCAAAAAAACATCAAATAGCAGCACATTAAACACAGTCGCACATAGATTAAAAAAATTCTAAAATAACGTTCTAACAATATTAGAAATGCCACCAGAAATAAGTAGCAGCAAAAATAAACATTTTTAATTAGAACTAAGTGTGGTGCAAACAAACAAGTGGTTTGAGTGCCCTCGGGGTAGTGGATGCTTCTAGTCAGAGTGTCCGTGCATCGGCCCTTTTAATGGAGATTAGGGCACATTTGCAGGTCAGCACTAGAAAGCTGACCTGCTCCTCACAGTGGCCTCCCCAAACTGCCCGTCTGGGGAGAACAGTACCCAATCCCCCACCTCAAGAGGAAAGATGTAACAGAGTGAGCTCTAACAGTCTCCACCTCGCGCCCCAAGTGTAACAAGGCAAAGTGCCAAAAAAATGACAAATAGCAGCACATTAAATAGTCCCAGATAGATTTCAAAATTCTAAAATAAAGTTCTAAAAATGTTTAAAATGCTCCCAGAAATAAGCAGCAGCAAACCCAAAACTTTTTTCAAGAACAAAGTGCGATGCAAATAAATGAGCGTTTTGAGCGCCCCTAGGATAGCTGATGCTTATAGTGCATATATTGTCTTAATAAATGTTTTGATAATATCACTTGACTCCAAATGAAATATCCCCATGATAAGAAGTGGTATACAGTGACAATACAGAAAACTTTTATAATCTCTTGGGGAGGTGGGCTTTGTCTTGTTTGACCTTGTTTTTATCTGCTGGGATAGCCTAAGTAGTCCTAGCAGCAGGAACTCGACTGTTCATGCCAGGCAAGATGTCCTCAGGGATTGGTATAGTGAAGAAGGCGGACTTTGCTCTCAGGCTGCTCCTCCCCCTTTTGGGTAGATGATATTTCACAGGTGTGGTGTGTCCTGGTAGTCTACTTGTTGCCCTTTCCCTTTCTCACAATCTGTGTACCGTACCTGTTTCAAAGTTCCTTAATCTAGGCCACTCTTGCAGGCTGAGGCAGGTACTATGCTGCTCCTTCCAACCTGGGTAGGGCTACAGTGAAAGGCTGCCTTGAATTTTCCCTGTCGCAAACAATATATTGCTGGTGTCCTTTGCTTCCAGTTGCTAGTGCACAGGAGTGGCCACTCAGGATTTAAAAGGCAGGGCCGCTCCGCAAGAATGAGGAGTAAAGGCACTTCACTCTTGGTGAATATATGAGGTGGGTCTTCCTTTATGGATGCTTTCTCATGCCCATTTCAAACGTGTCTCACAAACAATACAACATTTTCAGACTGAGTCTCAGTGATGATCCAGGCAAGTATGGATGAGCCTGCCAATTTAGAAAACAACCCTTGCACATCGCTGAGCCGGTCAGATCCACTAACCAATTTTCATGGCTTCCTGCTGACTATTGGCACCCAGATGTTCAGGTATTAAAGCATCTTGATGCACACCTAAATTCAATAGGGAGACTTCTTGGAACCAAGTCACCTAGGCTGGCTGGGAGTGTCTTGATCAAACCATTGACTGGACTTGCAACATTTCAGAGTGCTTCATCTTCAAAATCACTCCAACGAATTGAATACTAAAAACATCCTGCTCCCTGCATGGTGTAGAGGAACCAGGTCCCTGGCCGCATGGAAGGGCTTGACAATGCCAGTGCTGCTCTGGATCACAGAAAGCTGATCTTTTGCACTTCTTGAACAGCTCCTCAAGGCTCAAGTTTCTAGGCTGCGTTCCTTTCTTTAATGGACACATTCCATCCCTAACCAGGCAACGAGAGTTGGGAGATCATTTACCCTAAGCCTGCAGCTCAAAACCTTTTTTGGTCTCCATTGGTCTAGGACAATAAGACTTGGTTGATAAAAATTCTTGGCACAACAACCACCATGGGTTGTAACCCCATCCTTATGCCCAAGTTACAGACAGAGGCCCTCATTTACAATGTTTTGCCGTGGGGCAGCACCGTAAGCCTTCCTGCTGCGCTGCCGTACATCAAAAGAAAAGGGCAAGAAAGCACTGTATCAAAGAGATATGGCAGATTACTGTCCTCTTCCACACAAATGGCTGCCACGTGCCAATGTATGCACACTTGCACAATGTGCAAGGGTGTCTGCCTTGAAAGCAGGTGGGTTTGTGGGGGAAGGGACACCTTCCCACTCAAAAAGAACCCTTACGCCAACCCTGTGCAGGCAAAGGCTTTTAACGCATTCCCAGATTTACAGCATGTTGTAAATATGGGAATGTGTTAAATGCCATGAGTGTTATGTGGGAACACCCAATGTAATGCCCATGGCTTGTCTCCCCATGGCAGTGTGAGGCAATGAAGCAACTTGTGCTGCTTTGCCTCACACCATATCCATGAGGCCATGAAAAGCCATGCAGGGTAGCTGCATGTGGCCTCATAAATATGTATAAGCCGAGTGCGCCACCGAAACGTCATAAAAAGTGATGTTCCGGTGGTGCACTGGGCTTGTAACTAGGCCCCAGAATTTGTAGATTCCATTTGTTTAGCTCTGGGACTGACTTAAGACAGATCCTTGTTTTTGTGTACTCCTCCAAGTCTGGTCCGGCCGCAGCCTTTGGTTCATAGTATCAGTGGGAAAGAGTGGTGGTGTGAAAGCTACGGCCCAGGCAACCAAAAAAAGGCACATTTCTTGTTTCCTAAGACATCTTTGAGCACAGATTCCATATCTATTGAAGGGATTTTGTTCCAGCTCCTATTCAATATGGGTTTACCCTGTGCCTGTTCTACTTTCCTCTGTGTTAACATTTCAAAGTTAACCACTGAGTGATCCATCCAGCTCAAAGGAAGAATAGCCCCCACTAGCGTTACTGCATGGTTGGTAAAAATTCCATCTAATGTATGACCTGCTGTGAGGCGATTGGACCAGTTGGGAAAATCCAAAGCTTGAAATAAATTGCAGCAGTTTAATGGAGTCGTTGCATCCCTTATGTTCCAAATGGAAGTTAAAGTCACCCAGTATAGTGAGGTTAGGGTTAGCAATATATGGTCCTAGAATTTCACCCCAGGCCTCAGTAAACTGTGTCTGGGGACCAGGGGGGCAATAGACCAGTAGCCCAGAGAGTAAGGTTTTATTATTCACTTTAAGTTTAAATCATTCCACCTCACAAATGCCTTGAGAGCCAGCGCTGATGGCCTATAGGGTGCAGTTAATTGAATTTTTGGCTATAATGGCCACATCCCCACCTCTACAGAGGGGACGGTCAATCCTAACAATCATAAAGCCTGCAGGGAACACTGACATCAGGTCTAGTCCTGAATCCACCTTAGCCCAGCTCTCCGTATTGAATCAACATTCTAGGTCCAGCATTAGGATCCATTCACAGACCGCTGCACTATGTTTAGCCTCAGAACGTACCTTGATCAGGGCACATGCAATCTGCTCCTGCACAAAACTGCCCCTTTTTTGGGTCTCACACCATTCCATGTTGTTAGGTGTGGGCCCCGCCTGCTCATGTTTAACACGGTGTGCCAATTGCAGTGATGGCAACAATACATTTGGGTGTTAGCGAGATTAAGGGAAGCACAGCGCTCCCTACTAACTTTACAACCCCAATTCAATAAATCGGTGCATGAATATTGAATGTGCTTACCCTCCTTAAGAGAAGTAACCAAGCTTGCTGCATTCCTGACCATTGGCACCGTCCATGGGCAGACAGGCTTGCATTTGGCACTCCAGCGGCACGCACGCTGTGCATGTCTAATCATAGGCCCAATTTGTATAGGAAATTGGGCACATTAGCAGATCAGCAGTAGAACGCTGACTTGCTCATGTGGCAGCCTCCTCAAAATGGCCATCTGGGGGAGGAAAGTACCCGATCTCAGAATTATTCCCCAACAACTAACAACTACTGCAGATGTGTCAGTTACCGAGACTGTAATGTGTAGTCTATCTCTGGGACCTCAATTTTCCTCTCTGTCTGAAGCAGGGGCAAAAAAAAACATGGCCTATGTTTTCTCAGGGCCTGCTCTTGACCACAATGCACTACCCTTTTCATATTCCTCAGCACATAGAAGTGAATCACAGTCTCCTCATGAAACAGACATGCAGCATATGCTCTATGAAGAATATATGACGTTACACCGCGAGCAAATACCACGCAAAAGGTTACAACACGGACGTTGCATCGTCCGCGTTGTTACCACACATGGCATGACATTGCAAGTCGTTTCTACGACTTGCGTTAGATGGCGCGCTGGACTTAGGAAAAGTATAAATTACTATTACCTACTCCAGTTAGCGCAACAGCAGGGAAGGTGTTGGACTTAAAATCCAACACATTCCCTGGTGTTGCACGCCATCCAGCGCAAGTCGTTGAAACGACTTGCGATGTAATGCCATGTGTGGTAACAATGCGGACGATGTAATGTCCGCGTTATCTACCCGCGTGATACTACCAGCGTTGTGAACGCTGTCTCCCCTCTAGGAAGTACAATTAATGTTGTCCAGGCAAGTAGCTCTCCAGCCCTGGAACTTGCCCGAAATCAATAAGCTGCTCAGCTGCTCAGCAAGCATACAGCTCAATGTTTCTATTATAGCCCTTAGTTGACAAGAGCCATCTTCCCACAGATTACTATCTAAAAAATGGAAAATGCATAATCCATATTGTCTCTGCTGGCACCGGCCAGTCGCCATTTGGTTTCGAGATATTTCCTCTAGGTGTCGGTATTCCTCAGAGCAGAATTGTTCCTTGGATTCATATCCACCTCACTAACAAATTCCATGGTGTTTGATTGAATGTGCTTGAGAGCATCTGCTATTTTCCCTTGATGTCCATAGCAACTGGGTTAATTGCCACTGGACCCTCAACAGAACCCACACATTCTGAAAGAATAGTGCCCATCAAGGGCATAGGTGGGAATAGGTCCTTGACTGGATAATCCTTTTTATAAAGATCTTCCTCATTGTACCTAACACAGGCTCCTTTGACTGTTAGGGTAGTAAAATACCTTAATGATCAGGGTGCAATGGGCCCCTCAGGGCTCTGGGACCAGATGCATTACAATGGTAGCAACGCCCCTGATCCATGGTGTTCCAGTCCTGTGTTCACCAGGTTAACTCACTGCAGGTCAGCCAACACAGCAGGTTTCTCCCTACCCTTCTCTGTCAGATCAAACAAGTACTGCCTGAGCGAGGTAGAGCACTGCTTCCAGAGTCACTATGCTACCATCAGTTACTGTATGGACTGTTCTTTTGTTTCTGCCTCATCTAGCCAGGAGACCTTTTCCCTCCCAAAAGTGATGTACTGGTGTATTCATTTGACAAATGTTTGGGCTTGCTGGGTTGGAATGCTTTTTGAGCCATGTTTACTGTAACATGTTTCTTAGCCCTTAAAATGTTTAAGAACATTAAGCTTGTTTTGATTTTTGTCACTGCGAAACAAATTGTTTTGACCTAAATACATTATTGGTAAGCAGAACATTTCCCTGCATGTCTCTGGAGAGCAGGCACTCTGGCTTGGGGTTCCATAGCCTGCTTCTATTGTTTTATTTGGTTGCCTCAGCACACACTTCAATCTTGTGTGTTGGATTGTGATCATGCATGTGTGTGTGTACAGAGAGTGAGATCGAGAGCTGGGGTCTGTGACCTGGAGGAGCACACCGTGTGCTCCCTCCTTTCTCAGCATGAATACAGTCAGCTCACTGGGAGACTGACAGTGGTGACAGCAGTAGACTCCACGAGGGGAAGTATTCTACTGGCCCTGCACATATTTTAAAATGGTTTGTCCATCCCCAGCATCTTGGTCTGTCACTCCATTCATGCGGAAATGTGATGGCATGTATGTGTGCAGATTATGTAGAATCTGTGTGAAGCGAGTGTGCTACATGTAACTGTGGCAAAAGAGAAATCTATTTTGGTTTCATGAACAGAGTGGTACACAAGATGGAGGTTGGAAAGAGCCCTAGACAGCAATGTGAATTGCAGTGCTTCACCCAAGCATTCCTTGGGGCCTTTCTGGTGGGCAAAGCTCTTTAGGGTGTGGAGGAGAGGAGGCAGGTAGTCCTTACGAAATGCAGAAAAACCCACTACCTCACTGTGCCTGAGAGGTGTAAAAACAAGGGGTTCGGTTGCAGGTAAGAGGGGAAGCTTCTCACTCTTCTGTGCCCTTGTTTTAGGCCTTGCTTGACAAACGACTCCTACCTCCACCATTCTTTCCTGCTGCCACTATGAGTCTATGCCTGCACCAGTCAAGGAGATACATGAAAAAGGCATGAATTCTCTAAAACCAGTGCCCGAGCTGGACCTAGACCCGGGCATATCTCTGTGTAGGGGCGTTTCGAAATTCCCAATATTAGTCACATTGGGTAATTACATGCTGTTTAAAGCACTATTTCTTAGCGCAAAATGCATCCTCATTTTCACAAATGTTGCGAGGATGCATTTTACTCTAAAATATACAGCCAAACGGAGATTTTGCTCTTATTATTACTCATAATTTTGTGTAATTTTTCGGAAATTTCATGTAATTAAACAAAAGTAAAGCAAACTTCACAAACTCTTACCTGGACTTGTGTTATACATAAGCTCTGCAGGCAATCATGATATAAGTTTGGGACAGAAACTGTCAGCCAATGTTCCAAGATGACTCCAGCAGAATCTGGGGTCCTACAGCAGGAAAGACTGATACACTCTCCTGTGTGCCATGGTTCAGGTCTCTGACTGCCAACTTCCCTTAGGCAGGTTTGGAACCAGGGGCCTCATTTATGAGAAATGACGCATCGCTGCGTGAAAGCAGCGATGCGTCACTTCTCAGTGCGCACTCCTTGCGACATTCCTGATGCGTCATATTTAATGTATGACGCATCATGTCGCAAGGAGTCACAGATACGTCAGTATTTCTGACGTATCTGTAAGCGCAAAAGTGACGCATTGCTGGAGTGTGTCACAAAAGTGACGCAACTCCAGCAATGCATCCTTTCACATGGGCAAGCCCCATGTGAAAGGGCCTGCGTCAGTCTTACACCTGCTGAAAGGCAGGCGCAAGATTTTGACGCAATGGCGTCCTAAAAGTGACGCAGGGAAATCTCATCAATTTCACTGCATCACTTCTACGACCCTTCCTTGCGTCAATATGCCTCCCTTGCATACATTATACCTGGTGCAGGTATAATGTGGTGCAGGGGTTTACAAAATGACGCATCTACCTAGATGCGTCACATTGTAAATATGGCGCAACAAGGCACATTTTTTACGCCGCTGGTACGTCAGAAAAAGTGACGCACCGGCAGGGTAAAAGTGACGCACAGCCTCATAAATGAGGCCCCAGGAACTTTGGAAATGTTCTGTTATCTGCCAGAAAAAAAGATTTGTCTTGAGCCAGCCTATAGGAAAAGAGCTCATACACTAATAAGGTGGGTTGCTGAAGGTACCTAACAACACTGCCAAGAAAAGGAAGCCTACTAAAAGCTGCACAGCTAGGCCCTGTGGTGAGACCTTTGGGCCATGTGCCTCTGTGGTGTGATTGTAAGACAGGGACCCTTTGACAGCAGAGTGATCACTAATATCAGAAAACAGGTAGTGGCTGTGACAGATTGCCACTAAGGCAGGGTCTTCAATCTGGGGGTGCCCCCTCCCCCAAGGGGACCTCAAGAAATCCCAGGAGGGTGCCAGGTTCTGGCTAAAAGAAACATTATGCTGACAACAGTGCTTTGTTTTCAGCAGAAGAAAATTAGCGTCAGTAACCCGCTCCACAAAAGGGCCATCACTGACAACTATTGTCATTTACATCCTGGCTGGGAGAAGGTGTCAAAAGGGAAGGGACTCAAAATTTTTTTCAAACCCCCCACCCCCATTTCTAATAATCACACTGTGGATACTTTTACAAGTTAGTAAAGGCTGCCGACCAGAATAGTAGGTTTGTCAATCATGTATCTCATTGTCTTTTTAAAACGGTGCAGAACTTAACTGGAATGTGTATATGTATCTAGACATATTCAAACTTTCCCAATTTAATAGAATCATTGTGAACAATTTTGTGGGGGGACTCTAATTATATTTTTCCCCCAATGGGGAGGCGTGGCATAAAAACGTTTAAAGACCACTGCACTAAGGAGTTTGTGACTCCAGTGGAGTATCCCAGCTACAGAACCAAAGCACTCATGAAAATAGGCCCCTAGAGCCAAAATCACCCACCATGATTGGCGGTGACTGTGGCCTTTAACACCTGGGAAAAGCTCTTCACTGGTTTCGGTGGTATGTTTTGATTTGTGCCCAAGGAAAGCTCCCCAGTGGCTAGTACAAAACCAAATGAAGCGCTGTCCTCATCTAACGCCGATCCTTGCCCAGCCTCCTAGCAAAGGTATGAATGTAAGTGCACACCAGAGAACAAACAGAGTTGACCTGGTCAGAGCAGGAGGAACACAGACCTCATCCAAAGCCCCTAATGTGGAGGATTGAGTAATTGAACATAGAAAGGTACAATGTGAGGGAAAATAAATTACAGGGAAATGCTTTGGACAAAGATCACTCTATCGAACCATAAACCCTTGTGTGGGGCAGGTGGGGAAATCAAGAGTGGGTACACAGAATTGTACCAGTATTTAATCTGAGTTTGTAGTTGCCCGGGGGCACCACCGTCACTTATTTGACAAGACCAGGACTCTGCCATCTGAAACACTGCCCTGGTCTGCAGCTGCTTTAATGTACAGGGCAGTGGGAGTGAGCAGATCAGTCATTCTTTTGTTTCCACAAAGATCCACAGAAATGCAAGAAGGACAGCCACTTCAGTGATCATACTTCATTAAGTGCATAGGAATTCCTTCTCCTATCTCTCCAAACATTGGAAATTGAAGAAGGACTATCGCTCTTCCTCCCTGACTGTGTGCATGCTTTTCTCCAGCTTAGGGTAACACGAGGGCAGCTGCTATCAACGCAGTTGTGTGGTTCCACGTTGGTAGTGTCACGGCAGTTGCTGCAGGAAAATGATAGGATTATTAGCTGAAGATGGTAAGCCCTGCCACCCTCTATGCACAGCCTCCTCAGAGATTTTTGGGGAGTCAGCATACATCTTTTAAAAACTTAAGACCCGAATAGAATCCACCAGTTCTCAGCCCACAGAGGTGATACGTCTTTACTTGCACCAAGGAAATCTGCCCCTTGTCCAATGGAGCGGTCTGAAACTAGCTTGAGCTGTGTCCTGCTTCTAGGTTATAATAGCATCCAAATTTTGTGTACAGTATTTTGCTGTGTCAGAAGTAAAGTACCTTTTTCTTTAGTTAAATCTCTCTCTGGAAAATGATTTATTGACCAGTGTTGTATATTTCATTTAGTTCTTACCTTTTATCCCACATTACCCTCCAGAATAAGTCTTGGGCTTCTCAACTTGGTCCCCCTGAGGATCAAGTGCTAAGGAGGCTCAACAATAAGTTATATCCCAAGGACATCTATTGTAAAACACCATGCTCCTTCTGCTCTGGTCCCAATAATCCCTGTCTTCCCTGAGACGCCTGAAAATTTCCCACTTAAACAGTTCAATTACATATACAGTGGGAGCTGGGCATAGCTTTGCTTCCATTGCTTTTAAACACATTATAGATTATCTACAATATCTCCTTTTAAAATTATGGAATGGCCTGACATACTTTTTGTTAATGTTAATCTAAGGCTTTTCCACCAAGGTTCTAGAAAAGGCAAGCAAGTCTTTAAACTTCCTTACTTTTTGTTGGGGAGAGTAACTTGACTAACTGGTACCATGTATATTTTAAGAGTGATCAGAATACTTTTGGGTCAGAAAATGTCACCTAGGACTTTCACATGATACAAAAAGGTGAAGTTATTGAGTGAACTAGCAGGAAAAAACGTGCAGGATTTGGGACGATCAAGGCATGGTAAATCATATTCCCATACGTTATTTCACAGAAGCTTGTAATTCCTATTATTTCTTCCCGCAACACCTGAATTACTGTGACACCAGAAATTATTTATGCTGGAACATCAGTAATGAGGACTATAGACATAAAATGTACTTGTCATCTGCAAAAAAGAACAAAATGAACAAAGACCATCTTCTAGAACACTTATTTCTGTTTCATATTTGCTTTTATTTTATCTTCCTTTCCATGGAGAGGTAGTCTTCCAGCCTAAACCAATTCATCTATTTATATCAAGTAGCAGTAATGTGAATGTCACTTCTATTGTTTGAGAGGGAGGAGACGAGAGGCAAGTGACAAGGAACTTTTAGCGTAAAATCCAAATCTAGCTAAACAGATCATTGCCACTTCACCTATCTTACTTGTCATGGTTCTTGCAGCATCAGCATTTACAAATCACAATACTTCATGACTAAAAAAGATGTTCGACTGAGCCCCTCCTTGGATGCACTTCATGAGAGGGTAGGAGGTGGTCCTAAATTGGTTCTCCTCCTTTCTCCAGAACCGCAGCCAAAGAATAAAGATTAGAAACTTTTCATCAGATCTCCACCCCGTCAGCAGAGGTGTCTCCCAGGATCAGTTCTATCACCTCAACTATTCAACATCTACATGGAAACCCTCACCACCATACTCAAAAGGTCGAACATCCCCTTCCACCTCTACGAGGATGACACCCAGATCTACCTTGAAACTTCCTCCATTGATGATATTCACACACTCAATGACACTCTAAGAGTAGTTCAACACTGGCTATCACAAACAATCTGAAACTCAATAAAGACAAAATGGAAATCCTCCTCATCTCAAACAAAGAGTAGAACCCCCAAATCACAAAATGGCTAAAATCAATCGAGGCCCTAAACGACAATCTCACTCTGGCGGATTCCACATCATCGCTTGGAATCACGCTTGAGCCCAAACTTGACATGACCAAACACATTAAGAACACCACTAAGAGCGCCTTCCTTAACATGGAGCTTCATAACAAAATTAAAACCTTCATCCGCCTAACGACCTCAAACAAGCCACTCAATCCCTGGTGCTGTCAAGACTAGACTATGGGAATGCTTCCCTCACAGGTACAGCAAAATCCCACCTAGCCTCCCTCAGATCTACGCTCAACTGAGCAGCCAGAATGGTCACTGGATTGAAGAAGTTTTATCACATCTCGCCCGCACTCAGAGAACTAAAATGGCTCCCAATTGAAATGTGTGCCAATTTCAGAATGCCTGCCTCATGCACAAAGCCCTTCATACAGGGAAACCAGCCTACCTGGCCACCAAACTCAAGATGCCCGGCCAGACAAGAAGCCTCAGAAGCTCCAACACTCTACTCTTCATCCCTCTGAAAATCTACAAACAAAAAAACACTTCCTGATCCTTCTCTGGAAATGCCCCCAAAATCTCGAACTCCATCCCAGTTCATATCAGGACTACCCCCTCCTTTTTACAATTCAAAAGACAACTCAAAGACCACTTCCTTAACCGGTCTCTCCCAAATGGATAGTTGCTGCCGAAAAACTTAAGCCCACACTTTGCAGGACATAATCGCTGCTCACCAAGACTTATACCTCTTCCCCTCCTTGCATGTGCTCATTACTGTGACTCTCTTTGTCTTCCTTTCCTGTAATGCTATTCAACACACAGGTCTTCCAGTTACGAATCAATGTGTTTACGATTGCCTTAATATGTTGCTTTAACCCAGGTTGTGAAGCGCTCAGATACCTTTGGGTCTGGCTAGTGCTATACAAAACTCTTCAATAAATAAATAAACATGCGTATAGAATGTAGAGCCACTGAAATCCAGCATATGGCCCGAGAAGAAACTGTTTGGACCATTCTCCAAAGATATCAGAGTTGCTGGACAAGCACATAAGGTGATGAAGCCCATATCACACTCTTCTTCTGTGACCAAGACACCTCTCATATCTCACGGCCAACATCTGTCCAGTGGCCATTGACAGAATAGCCTTGTAGCTGCATTAGGTTTTCAGGACTGATGTGCCCTTATGCAGCTATGGTGGGCATTGATAGTTTTCTCTCCTCCACAGACAGGCTTTTGAGAAGGAAGGTCTTGGGCATGGAATGACCTTGGTAGGTCGCATCCCATTTCTAGGTATGAAGACTCTTGTCTGAACAATGATGGACAGGCAGTACAGTGTTACTTAACTGAAGACATCTGAACAAAGCCAGGACTAGTTCGCCACACACTTGTGTAGAAACTGAAGGAATGTAAAAAACACAAATGCCTAGTTTCGAATTGCATGTGCAGAGCTAACAGCCACTACATTTCCAGAGAAAAGCCAGATCGTGTTGAAGAACTTGCTGAAGAAAAAACATGCTCCAAGTGAACCGAAGCCAAGCAGCAAGTACTCCTCCAAATCTGCGTGTGAGGTGTAGCAAAGAGTTCCCACGAGTAACATCTCTCCGGAAGATAATGTCAGGAACCAGAAAAACACAGCAGGCACCGTAAATGCTCCAGAACGCACAATTCGTCTGAATGAAGATTCTAATTAATCGTTTCGAATCACTACATCTGAATTGTGAACTTCATACACATTTCTATAGAGGGAATACTGCGGCCTTCAGAAGTAATACGGGGCATATTATCAAGACAGCGATAAAATTATCGCTGTTTTAACGGCAGAAAACTGCCGCTAAAACGGCGATAATGGGCTTGTTAGTATACTCTATGGAATTCCAATTGAAGCCTATGTTAAATGTGAAGGACATCTAACATGGGCTTCAATTGGAATTCCATAGAGCATATTATCAAGCCCATTATCGCCGTTTTAGCGGCAGTTTTCGGCCGCTAAAACGGCGATAATTGTATCGCCTGTCTTGATAATACATCCCTTCAACTCTCTCCTCCTTTAGCAAAGAAGCGCTCTGAGCGGAGCATTTCCATTCGGTGGTTCTGTGTACAAAAATGTACACATTTCCTCATTTATTTGCAACGTGTGAGAGCAGACCTTTCATTAAAATGGGAGAAAGGTTCTAAAGACATGTGTGGCCTTGCCGTGAATGTAGCCTGGCTGTGTGTACATTCATGGGGCTAGTGACGGAGGGGCCTTCGCCAATGGATATATTTCTCCACACACAACGCTTATTAAGTGTTTTGAGGGAATTACCAGGACCTTTGTCATCACCTGAGCTCGAGGGCAAGGTAAAGCAGGGTTCAGTTTATTTTAGGGGGCGCGAGCTAGAGCAGCTGCGCTGCACAATGGCGCGCACTGCGGTGATTGATGGCAGCCTCCTCGCAAATCCGGAAACAAGAGGTTTATAACGAGGTGACAATGGCGTGTTATATATCACCCTACTGTGCTGGATTACATGCAGATAAACACTTCGTAAAATGTTGACGGGGTGCAGGCAGGAGCTCGAGACGGTGACATAAGCAAGGGGCTGAAACACCTGCAGTGGACGCTGAGTCTAGACTGGAGCAGCACGCGCGCGCCTTTTCTCAAGTGCTATTTATGACATCCACAAAAATAGGACATTAAGATCCATGTTTTTGCTGCTTAAGGCAAACAAACGATGTTTGTGCCTGCTTAGATGTATTATATACAAACATATTCTGTCCATAATATTTTATTACAGAAATATTGAAGCCAAAATACCGAATACAACAGTATCAAGAAGGCGAATAGGTTTACTGTATTTAACTCCACATATACGAGCCATGACTAAGGGCCTGAAGGATTAACGTTTGGTGGGAGGATTACTCCCTCACAAACATGATGGAAATCCTGTCCTTCTTTGTCACCGATTAACTCGTCTGCCTAACTCTATACCAGACCCTATATCTTCAAGCTATGTAGAGGTGGAGTTAAGAATGGCAACTCTATACTTACCTTATATATACTGACCTTCATGATATTGTGCCAGTGCATGCTTTGGCTGTGATATTTTGATAGTATACTATTTTTTGGCTTGACACTCTGGCATACCAGCATAGTAGGTCAATCAATCAATCAATCATTTGTAAAGCACACTGCATACCCGCGAGGGTCTCAAGGCGCTGGGGAGGGGGGCACTATTGATCGAACAGCCAGGTCTTGAGAATCCTCATGAAGGTCAGCAGGTCTTGGTTCTGTCGTAGGTTCAGTGGGAGGGTGTTCCATGTCATGGTGGCGAGGAGGGAGAAGGATCTCCCTCCGGTGGTTGTTCTTCGGATGCATGGGACTGTGGCGAGTGAGAGGTCTTGAAGGATACCCTCTTGTTGACGGAGAGCCAGTGCAGGTTTCTCAAGTGGGGGGTGATGTGGCCGTGTCGTGGTATGTCGAGCATCAGTCGCGCCGAGGCGTTTTGGATGCATTGTAGTCGTTTGATGAGCTTGGTCGGGGCTCCCGTGTAGAGGGCGTTTCCGTAGTCGAGTCTGCTGCTGACGAGGGCCTGGGTGACTGTCTTTCTTGTATGTGTTGGGATCCATCTGTAGATCTTGCGGAGCATGCAGAGGGTGTTGAAGCAGGAGGAGGAGCCATTGTTGACTTGCTTGGTCATTGAGAGCGCTGAGTCGAGGATGATTCCCAGGTTGCGTGCGTGGTTGGTGGGTGTCGGGGCTGCCCCCAGTGCCGTCGGCCACCAGGAGTCGTCCCAGGCTGAAGGAGGTCAGCACAAATTGCACTTGCTCCCGTTCGTTTGCCTAGAAAATTACAGTCAGATTGTAACCTATGCAAAAACGTCACATTAGGAATAACAGTTGTTTTTTAATTTTATCTCCGATTAAGTCCACTCATGCCCAAAATCAGCCGCAGGTAACAGAATGTCTGGTGCAAAATCTGTTTGCGTCAGGTTAATTTGATGCCTGCTATTTATAGATGAGCTCAGATGACAGGCCTGATCTCCATTTTCCAAGTTACATCAAGAGCAAGGTATTCCATGCTATTCCATGCTTTCATAAACAGAGATGTCTTACAGATCCCTAAAGGTCATCGAACTTCTGCCTCCAATAATCCTGATGGGGTGGTAATTCATTCAGCAATGTAAGTTGTATATGTCTCCCCAATATTCCTACTTTCTCTCTTGAACCATTCCCGAAGAACCAGCAATGCACACTGTGAGTGGAGGAGAACCATAAATAACATAAAATGTGCCAAGCGCTCCTTGTGATGCTAACCAATCTCCTTCATGCTCTCTAAAACACAAAAATCCCTCCACTTTCTTCCCATTCGCATTAAGAAAGAGCACGCAGGGGAAGGGGGTCCTGTGCATAGCAGCTCCTCAGACTGAAAAAGCATCTTTCATGTGTGAGGCCTTTTATATTATGTGCCTTTTAGTTAATAGAGACCCAGACCTGGAGACATGACCTGAAACAGGAACAAATGGCGATGTGGATGATCCTGTCACATCCCTGCTGGAGTATGCAAGTTATTGTGGTTTTACACTGCTACGGTTACAGTTACAGACCACTGTACAAAGGCTTTGTTATATGCCATTCACTCAGGGAGTCAATCTACGCAACACAAATTATGGTATGATGTGACTTCAAAGCATTTAAAATCGGATTAGATGTCAACCGGCATGAACTTAAATATATACATGCTATCTGATAGCACCTCCACAAAAGGTAACATTGGAATCCACCATTTGACATGACAATACAGAGTGGTGAGTCAAGGTGTACATCACTGAAATGGACACTACCTTGAGGTGCAGCAAAGTGATGAGGAATTTGAATTCAATTACTACATGATGCCTATCTGCAGCTCCTAAAGAGACATACTCCACCTGTTCATGGGCATGGACTTCTTCATGACCAACAGTTGTGATTACACTTTAACAAATCTGTACACCTGTCTCCTTGTATCAGATGTGCTTTCCCTTCCATGTCCACAAGCTAGCAGAGAAGGAGCTAGAAGCTGCTCACGCCACCAGGGGCGGCTATAGGCTCATGGCTGCCCTGGGCAGGGAGCGTAGGAAGGGGGCCCCGGAAGAGGGGGTCCGGGCGGGGCAGAGCGCGGAGGCCATTGAAGAGGGGGGGTCACGGTGTTTCGAAGTGGAACAGAGCCGAAGGCTGCCAAATCCCTGCCAGGGGCCGCCACGCAAATATGTATCCATCCTCAGAGGGTTATTATATTAAGGATACATATTGGCGTGGTGGCCCCTGGGGTTTGGTGGCCCTGTGCAGGTGCACAGCTTGCACACGCCTAAGGCTGCCTGAGTGAGCAAAGTTGTCAACCACATGGGTATGACCTGTTAATCTCACTAAGAAGGGGAATAAACACAGGTATCAGAAGATGTGCAAAGACAGGAGACTCTAAAATGGACCACTAAAACAGGTCACCACATGATATCCAGTGTGGGTATCATAATGATCTGTATGGGTAATTTGAATCTTAAAGTTGGATGTATCTGTGGGCATAATAAACACAAGCTCTATGAGAAGTGAAGGTGTTTTGTAAACTTCTATATCCACATCAGTCTGCAGAGGTGAAAGGGACTCAGCTTCAGAGGGCACTCAGCAGCTGGGGTCTTCCAAAACACCATACAAAGAAATGCTGACTTACCTACCTGGAGTGGTCCGCATGATGTTCATGATGTTCATTCAGTGAGAGAGTATCCTAGTTGTCTATCATATGTGCTGTGGAGGATGCATGAAAATAGACTAACTATATACCAACAAAACATGCATTCATAAAGGCTAGCTTAGAGTTATACAGTTATGTGTTTCTGCTTCTAGAGTAATAGTGGACCCAAAGAGAGACCAAGATGTTAAGTCATCAGCAAAATCCCAAAGCGAATGATACATGAGGAGCTTCCTGTGTATGGTAACATGAAGTATGAATTCATTACAATTTTGGCAGTGTATACAGCCGGACACCCTGGAAACTTCTGAGCCACTGCCCTGAATAGTTCTGGTAGATATACCATGGAAAGGCTATCGCACAACCAGTAAAAAAGAACTACCGACTTTCCTGGACATTTATTAACTCTTTATCATGGTATTTTAAACAATAATGGGATACCAGAACTGGAAAATATAACTATCTACCTAAGAAGCACTTGAGGAATGTATGAGGGGGGATTCGCCTCAAATGGCGACCCGCTTTGTCAAATTCATAACTGAAATTAATTCCATGACTTTTCCCTCTGTGCAAGCCTGAATTTAATTTCCTCCAAGTAACTGATTTTTGACGTTCCTTGTCTTTTTACTTTTCTTTCCCACCCATTTACTGTTTGAGCTTTTAACAGTCTCGAGTGTTTTTACTACCGTCCTTGTATATTCTTGCATATTGCAATGATTTTAAATATTTGTGCAATAAAATCATTTGAATTTGAATTTGAACTATCTACCTAAGAACAAAAAAGAGATTCAATGTACATTGATAAACTGATCTTCTTCATGTCTTTTGCATATACCATTCGCTGAAATAAAAAATAATCTTTTTGTGGTCTAGACAAAATCTATTTTAATATTTTGTTAATTTTCTAGTCAGTTATGAACTCCTGGGCATGAGGAGATCATGGATGGAACAAGAAAGTAATGAGACCGTTTGAGTATCAAAATTAAAGCCATAAGATGGATGGCAATAGTCAGATACCAAGGTGTATTATGGATTACACACTGAGAAGTGAAGTAGACTTGATAGAATAACTGTATAAATAAGGAAATGAAAATACATGCATACATGTAAACTTTATTAGTATTACAATTGAACAGGGTATTCTTAATGTCTATCTCACAAGTTTAAATATTAGCTTCAAAATGGGCAAAAAAAGTGAAGCAGGCAAAAAGTCATTACTAAATATGAAGCTAATCTCCTGGGGACATGCCAGTCTGTATCTTCAGTATTTTAATTTTATCTTCAGTATTTTAAAGATTACACACAATCAGATTCATATAGGTTAAAACAAGAGCAGACAACAAGGGAATATAAAAGAAAGATATGAAAGGGGTAAGAAAATTATGTGAAATTTGGCACTGCTGGCTAAAGTTAAAAAGACACATTATAAAATATGTACAACTGCACTAACTGATAACAGAAGATCAATCCCTCAGTCTGAACTATGAGATGTCTTTCTGAATTATTAAAAAAAACTAGACACTGAATCAGCTATATCATCAGAGAGGGATCAGAAAATGTTTTACTCAACTCTCTTTAAACAAATAGACAAAGAGAAGAAAAAAAGTTACGCACACAAAGATAACATTGCAGGACGTTCAGGATATTATCAAGGTCCTAGAAAACAGTATAACTCTTGTATCACACAATATTATACAGAAATTCTACAAGATTAACTTAGCTCAAAATTCATTGAATTTATAGAATGATTTAACTATTTCCAAGACTCAGGGAACATTCTTGAACCTTGGAATGATGCTACTACTTGCCCTCTTTCTTAAACCTAGTAACAACAAGTACAAATGTGATGTTTACCTCCAGAGCATGGATCCAACTGAACCCATAGTTCTAATTTGTAGATTCCCTGACCACGGGTCAGAGACCGATGCCTGAGACTATCATACTAACATCAAGTATGCAGAACTCTGGGTCGAGACTCACAACCCACTTCTCCATCTCCAAATACAGCTGTCAGTTGCTACTCACAGTCAATGAGAAGTGCAGATACCCGGAAATGGAAATTCCAAACAACTCTGCGGCTGAAGCCACTTCAATCAAGCTAGAACATACGGAATTAAGAACCCACAATGACAGAAATTTCAAAAGTATGCAGAAATAGTTGAAATATAACATTGCCACACAAGGCCAATGGTGATGCTGAGTGTTTTATGAGCACCCCAATGAAAATCCAATGAATAGATTAATTAAGAGAGTTCCATCCCACCCCACACACCTCTACCAAATGGTGTGGTATCAAAATAGTGTTGTCAGTTGTTGTTTGAAATACATATTATGTCCTAAATATTGTCTACAAAAATATTGTTCCTTAGGAAGTAGGAAAAAATATATACAGAGAATGACGTTATTTTTGTAAACGATATTTAGTGCATGATAATTATGTTATACAATATTTCTGTTCCAAATGGATGTAGTGCTGCCCTCATTAACTGAATTAAATGGACAATATCCAAGCCAGTATTCAATATCGCCAACACCTGCTCCATAGAGATAATTGCAGGAGGGGGAACGCCGCAGTGTTAAGGTGGACGATGTACATGCTGCAGTTCCTCTGCCACAAGAACCTATAATAGCGCTTGTAAAAATCAATGTGAAGAAGGATTACTCTGTGTCGCATTTGAAACCAGGACCATGACTTGTGCAGAAAGGAAAGATAGTATATTCACTGATAAACAAGACACTACTCGGGCCACCTACAGTAAGTTGTTCTACAAAACATATTTTGGTTACTGCATGTTGGATTTCTATTGTTTTACATAGGTAAATATTTGCTTTTGTTCTAAAACTGGTGTGGTGTACGTTTGGAGTGTTTTCACTGTATTACTGGGTGTTATGTGCAAATGCTTTACACATTGCATCTGAGATAAGCTTGACTGCTAGTGCCAAGCTAGGAAGGGAGTGAGCAAGGGTTATTTTAGAAGTTCAAGCCCCTTACTTAGACAGGGTACAAACTTGCCCATTAAATTCCCCATGCTAGACTAATGTTCTGATTTGTTACCTTTGCCTCAAATTGTAAAGCGCTTTGATATCCTTCGGGATCAAGTTCGCGCAATATAAAACTTTATAAATAAAAATTTAAAACAATTCGATTGAAAATGGTAACTGAACAGGGAATTTGTGGTCTCTCACAAGACCTATATGACAAACATATGTAATATCATGCCAGGAAAGACAAACTTGCATGAAGTAACATTGGGGCAGTTGGTGAGGAGAGCTGAGCCTCCAGACAGCCCTGCATCCATGACTTTTCTGGAGAGATGTGCTCATTCCAATGAAAGGGGGAGCAAAATATGCCCAGACAAGAACCATCCATAAGGTTATGGGTCTCAAATTTGCTAAAGCTGAACATGTGGCCCTCTACTAGAACTCACGCTTTTGAGCCAAGTTCTTCAAGTTATGGTTGGCCGGTTGTCCACAGTAATTTTTTACTTTAAGAGAGATGCTATGTCTGCAACTAGCAGTGAGCACATGGCCTTTTAGAAGGAATCATACATTATGTATATGAAATCATGCACCAGTGACTCCAGGCTTGGCAACAGGGGTCTAATGAAAGTTAACGAAGTTCCCTTCATACCTGTAGAGTGTGTGTCTCGTTTGGAAGTACACCTCAATTTGTACCAATTTTTCATAGTGGGGGGCTCAGGCATTCATTTGTGTACTGGTATTTATTTTGATCCATGGCCAGAGAGTGAAAGACAGAAATGGGACGGGAGAATTAAGGAGGAAGCAAACCTACACGAGTGAGATAAAAAAAAACAGGAAATGTAGGGTAGTGGAAGAATAGCATGAGGTGGAATCAACACAAACAGCTGTGGTATTCAACAACCAATGTTTTTGACAGAGCGAACTAAAGGCTCATAAAAAACCTTTTTTTTTCCGTGCACTGACATTTTTTACAGCCTTGATGGCCTTATTTAATGTTTCTGAACTGTTGTGCACCGAGCACACCTGTTTTACTCAGTAAGATTAAGTAAACCTGAACCTAATATTATGATCTGTGTGCTGCGACTAATGGAGTATACCCAAATACTCTACAAAGTAACATGGAAATGTGGCTGGTCAACAAACTGTTAACACAGGCTTAGCTGCGCACAACACTAGTACATTCTAATGATCAAACTTTGTTTTTAACCTTAAACACATATTTTTATTCATATGTATTTTGACAATCAGTCAATCTTATTTAATGTTTGGCAGAGTAGGAGCACAGCCTTAAATTGGCCGTGCTCCAGTTCTGCCCCACTCACAATAACCCCACTCGAGTTAGAATCAGGAGAAGTGCAGGGTTTGCACCAGAGTAAAATTGGCTCACCAGTGTAAGTCTCTGACTTGGTGGCCCATTCTTCTTGGGACCACCAGGTCATAAAGACAGTTATCCTGTCCAATTCAGGGTGGGGACACTGGCCTTGTTTTTCCTGCCCTTTTCTGCCATTCTACCTAAACTGTCATAAGGCCCCCAAGTACATGGAGAAAAGAGAACAATTCTTGCATCTGGGCCAATTAGATTTTACTTCGAAAAAACAAACTCTCACTATGTTAGTCTGTGTTCTCTAAACAAAATTATTTGCTGTGTGAGCGCTTTAAACATGGCACCTGCCCGGCAAACCTGCAGAGCTGTAAAAGGAGCTGCTGCAGCTGTGGGCCCTTTCACAGCACAAATAGCTCCACCTGCAGCACAGAGATCCCTTCCATGGAGGCAGGGACCTCTAAAGCGGACAGGAGCAGGGCGGGCGCAAGGCATGGGCAGTGTGGTCAGCTGCCCAGGGCCTTGCACTCAGCCTACCAGCATGGGGCCACAAATGCAACACACCACATGTATTGCTGCTGATCCAATTGAAAGAAAGTTGTCTCCTAACATTTTGGGCCCTGTGAGAATCCCTATCCCTCCCTGCCCCCCCCTCCCTCCGAAGCATCTCAGGGATGGTGTGGGAAGGCCTAGTGGAGGGAGACGCTTCCTTTTGTCCCAGTTGCAACAAAATACATTTTGCAGGTTTGTCCTGCAATTAGGTCTCCTCCCCGGCTGCCTATTCAGAGACACTGCTGGACGCCCATTGTCCAGCACTTTAGCGCTCCCACAGTTTTAACTCTCAGGCCTCAAACAATTCTCACACCTTCAGCCCGATACGAGCTGTAAAGGAGGTGCTGAGGCTGAGAGGAGGAGCTGCAGCCCAGGAGAAGTCTCCACAAAGCAGCTTCCGGAGCACTGAAGGTGTCACTTATGTAAATTAGAGGGGGTTTCGCACATTCCACTTCACCTGGGGCCCCAAAAATTCTAGAACCAGCCCTGGACAGAAGGTCCTTCACCAGAGTGGCAGAAGGCATGGCTTCTACCCTTCTGGTGGGCAGGCTGACTGACGGCTGGGTCTAAATGATTCCCAAAGTACAGTACTGCATGCGTCCCTACTGGTCCAAGGCCCTGGCTTCTCCAATGATACCATAATATATTAAGGCACTTTCATAGCTTTAGGTTTTTCAATTTTTTGTGCCTTTAAAATATCATAAATAAAGACACAGCCACACTATAGGTGAAAATGTAGAAAATAGGTGGAGTAGAGAAGACGGCAACCTGAAGGAATCAGACAATGTTATCGCTTGTGATAGTCTTTTCCAGGAAAATAAAAAAAACTAAAATAATCCTGTTCACAACTTTGGGTGGAAAGCTGTTGTTTCGAAAGGGGACTAGAAAAAAACAGTCACAAGTGAAAACAGCAAGCTGCAATTTTAAGTAAACAAAAGCCTTGTGTTTTTTTGAGAGAATATTTTCTTTTGAGATCAGCACACACACGAGAGGGGTCATGCCTCTGACCCTCTGTGTTGACTTGTGGTGGCTTCCAGGATTTGCTCAAATAACACCGAAGTCACCGGGCAGACTACACGCCACCGGCCAATGGTCTCTCACTATTCCAGACAGAGCTCTCAGGAAGTCTCCCCGTTACCATGTCCACGAAAGTATTTGTTTTTATGGAGCCCTGTTCTCCCCAAGGGTAAACCACTGGCCCGCAGCCATGACCCTTTGCAGTTTTTTTAAACATTTTGTTTTGTGATGATAAACTGTCTGCGAGTGAGTCAGTGTGACCTGCCAAGTAGGTCCGAGGGCTCTCGAAAATGGTGAGTTTTATATGATGGTGACAGAGGAGTGCTTCCAATCAAGTTTCTGTACTCAAAGCACAAACACACACATGGGAAAGTGGACGCCACTGGAATGGCTTCACAGAGACCCGACGGCCCGCCAGGGCCACTGAATCACAGCTGTTTTGATGGAGCTGTCTTTTGTGTTTACATGAGCTTTAGCGTCCATGATAAGGTGAACAGGCAGCTGAGTTCACAGAGTATGGTCCTACTTTTATTGTGGTCCCAAGGGAATCGTTTTCTACATAAGTTAATGAGCGAGTGAGGGATATTTGAGTGACTATGTGAGTGAAAATACAATATATGTACAAATAAAAAAGTAAGGTAATGTGTAAAATTATATGAATATACTGTTATTGTTTGGTAGTATTTATGAAGAAGAAAGTCTGCAATTTGCATGTTTTAGAAAGCTCGGTGCTATAATTACGGGATTTATAGGCTACTGACTAAGACAACGCCGTGAGTAGGCATAAGTAACCACAAGAGGCCAGTGGATTACAATAAACTTAAAATTGACTTGATTGTGTGGAGTAGGGAGCACCCAAACACAAAAATGTTATTTGACTTCTCACTCCCAAAGTCCTTGCAATGGACCTACGTCTTGGTATTTAGGGTTGAATGGGGGTTGGGAGCACACTGCCTCACAGTCCCAGCACAGTTCGCCCCTTTGCATCCTGGTAAAGGCAGTACACTGTTCAAACTTACTTCAAACTTAGCTGGAGTTTTTCACCAAAGTTGGTGCAGACATTGCTGTATATCTCTAGACACGTGTTTCTGGGTTGAGCCCGTCTTCAGTAGAGAGATGCAGTATTAAAGAGCAAAAGAAAAATCATCTGGGGTTGCTGGAAATGCTGCCAAGTTTCTCTCAGGTCACAGTACCACTCACAGGCACACAGGTGCATCTCCAAAGCTCGTCAGGTTGCTGGCTCAAGGGAGCCTTTTAAACAGAAACGGGGTTGGGAGCACACTCCCTCACAGTCCCAGCACAGTTTGCCCCTTTGCATCCTGGTAAATGCAGTACACAGTTCAAACTTACTTCAAAATTAGCTGGAGTTTTTCACCAAAGTTGGTGCAGACCTTGCTGTATATCTCTAGACACGTGTTTCTGGGTTGAGCCTGTCTTCAGTAAAGAGCAGCAGTATTAGAGAGCAAAGAAAAATCATCTGGGGTTGCAGGAAATGCTGCAAAGTTTCTCTCAGGTCAGAGTACCACTCACAGGCACAAAGGTGCATCTCCAAAGCTCGTCAGCTTGCTCGATCAAGGGAGCCTTTTAAACAGAATTGGGGTTGGGAGGACACTGCCTCACAGTCCCAGCACAGTTCGCCCCTTTGCATCCTGGTAAATGCAGTACACAGTTTAAACTTGCTTCAAAATTAGCTGGAGTTTTCACCAAAGTTGGTGCAGACATTGCGGCATATCGCTAGACATGTTTCTGGGTTGAACCCGTCTTCAGTAGAGAGCAGCAGTATTAGAGAGCAAAGAAAAAATCATCTGGGGTTGCTGGAAATGCTGCCAAATTCCTCTCAGGTCACAGTACCACTCACAGGCACACAGGTGCATCTCCAAAGCTCGTCAGCTTGCTGGTATTTAGGGTTGTCAGAAGAATGTGGTGTCTTTGGAAGGTCTGATTGTGTCTGTATCTTAGTGTCCATATCTTGCAGCCTGTATTTTAGTTTGGAGGATTTCATGATGGCATCAATGCTTCAATGAGAGCTGGGGGCACTGCCTTGTCATCATTGGCCATGGAGAATGCAGTTGCCCACTCTCCAAACTCATACCCTATGTTCCACTGTGAACATCATTGCACCCCGATGGTCTACCCCAGTAAATGTACACCCTTTATTGCACATATCCCTATTTAAGGAATCCACACCACTTGCATAGTACTTGGAACTGTGACTATGAGCTCTCACGAAACGCCCGGTGAGTGCCCAGCATTTGCTTATAAGAATTTGTGACCTTAGGCAAGATGGACAAGGGCACACAAAGTGTTATACTCAACTAGGCTTTGGCCAACCTTGACTTGTGTCTTTAGTCATTCTGATAAAGCACCAATATTGTGTCGCGGCTGAGAGTGGTTGGTTGCGAACAGAGGATGCGATCACCTGCAGCGAGACCTCTAGAGACTTCATTGTAGCAACCAGGACAGTTTTAGTGCAGTCAGCCGCCAGGGCACTAGCTAGCAAAGATAAATGTTACTTAACCCCTTCCAGGCTCATGACGAGCTGGGCTCGTCATGAAGTAGCCTCCTACCAGGCTGATGACGAGCCCAGCTCGTCATACACAATGTACTTTTGAAAATTCCAGCACAGGAGCAAAATATCACTAGCAGCGATGGTGTTAAGGAGTGGGCAAAATTGCATAATTTTAAATCCAATAATACAGAAAAATGTGATAAATTACAATAGGTGTGCTTTGCCGGAAATTTAGTGTGACTTTGGCCTAAGAGGATATACCTTACATACAGAAGCCAGGTGGGATACTGGCAGGAGATTGGTTCAAGCAGAAAATGTCTTTCTGGCACGGTTTTGTTTCCGATAAAACATTTTCCAATCAAACCAATCTTCCACTGGGAAAAGTTAATAGGAATGTCATCCTGCAACTTTTTCAAGACATTATTTGAAATGTGAAATTTCATGAATTACATAAGGTTTTGTAAATATAATGAACATTTCAGGAGGGGCAATTCAGAGTGGAATATGTGATCAATGAAATCCCGAAGTGAATGAGTGAGAGAACAAATACCAAGTTTAGTAAGTTTGAATGAAGGAATGTACGGAATTGGGCTATTGGCTCCTTTACCCTATCGGAGGACTGCGGTGTTGCACTATTCTGCTTGCTATCACTCTGTATTGTACTGGATAAAGAGCTTGGCCCCGATTTGCGAAGCCTTTGCGTCGCCATTGCATTGCACTAGGCAAAGCAGGGCAAGGCAAGAGCTTATTTGGAATTTAGCAAAGCAACACAAGGCCTAATTTGCGTGGCCTTGTGTGACTTTGTAAAGAAATGTAACGCAACACAGCTGATTGCTCTGCTTTACATTACATTTCAACCTGGGAGGTGTTCCATGTGTGGAGCATGGACGATCCTATGCATCCACCCATATGTTTTGGCAGAGTCCAAGATTTACTAAAGATAGCCACCTGGGAATGCATCAAAATATAATCCTTACCCAGTGAGGTGTAAAGAGGAGAAATATCTTTGTTTCCTCTTGTTGTTTCCTCTTCCATGTGTGTTGCGTTCTGTAGGACACATAGAAGAGGAAAATTCATCTAAGGCTTGTTTTTATGCTGGAAAGTATCCCTTCCTGCACTAAAACTATTAAGCCTGTAACACAGGCACCCTTGCACCATGGTGCAAGAGTGCCTAAATTGGTGCTAGGCAGCACACAGTGCACCAGCACAAGGAGTCAGCGAAAACACTCAATATCTTTGTAAATATGAACTATTTCTACTCTCTCCCTTTTACTCCTCCCAGTGCAGCAACTTTGCTTGCTGCCCTGCGTTGCGTGAAAGATTAGTGAATATGTCTGCTTATGCTTTTACTGTCAGAGTGCTAGTCTACGTCGAGACAACTCGGATAAAGGGGCATACAACTGAATACATTAATCAATAAACATAAAACAAACAATTCAAATTATTACCTTGCAACCCAAGGTAAGTACGGAAAGAATAGCAAAGCTAACAATGTTTTATAATTCAGTCCTTTTATTGCAAACACTGCAATAAATCGAAATCATCCTCCATGAAAAAGAAATACCCATTCACCCATCTCAAACCTGATTAGACATTGCATGACTTTGATTTAAACTGACTACTCCATCCCTGGGATGGGCGCATCTGATGTGTCTGTTTTGCTTTTCATGTATTGTAACCTTGCTCTATAGGTGGCTGAATGTTGCCACTGTATCGTTTTTAAACTCCAAGAAGGTTCACTGATCAGCCACCATAGTCTTCACTCTGGCCGCTATGGATGGGATGGTCCTGATAGCCATTGGAATAGAGTTTTCCAGATCCTGGGCATGCTTCCTAAAAAGGAAGAGACTTTCACTGCCTACCTCTCAACAACAGGATTACCTTTAAGCACCTCATGCATGCCTACAAATCCCTTCACGACGCCAGACCTGCATCAAAGACCTGGGGCCATATTAAAGAGACTGCCCAGGGGCGCAACGGGCATTTGCGCCCACTTTGCCCGCCCCTGTGTTGCTTTGGAATCACAGAAGGGGCCGCAGATGCTTGTGTAGCACCTTTTGTAATGCCGATTACACCGGCGCACTTAAAGCACCAGCGCTATCTGCAGGGGCCGTTCCCTCATTTGCATGGTGGTGTGCCCCATGCAAATGAGAGAATCTCTTTGCCTCTGTACTCACGCCATATTACAAACACGGGCGCAGAGGCAAAGAAGTTGTCAGGAGGCACACTGACTGTGCACCAGCTAAAAGGCGGCACACTGTCAGTGCACCTCCTGAGAGGAGCCCTTTGCAGGGGGTAAAGGACAATGCTCAATTTGTAAAACAAATCAGTGCAAGGATCTCGTCAGGAGGCCCCTGCAGCTTGCACCACACATTTTCCCTGCCATGCTTCCAATGAGTAACAACTCAACTACTAACCATCATACTCCTACAAGTGTGACAATTCTGAGTATTCAGGCCCCCAATACTATGAGAATGGCTTGGGCGGCAAGTAATAGTCCTTTTTAATGTATATTGAATTGAATTAATAATTAACTGTTGTTATAGTCATCTCTAAATTACCCAGACAGCACCACCTTGTGGCAGACTGTCACAAGTGCCGGTGTTGACAATTACATGCCGGTGCCGAGCACCGGAAACCACCGGCTCAAATTAAGCATTGGCAGACATCCCCTTGCAGGTGGGTGCAGTCACTGACTACCCCCACCTGCAAGGGGAGCTCTAATCCCCCTTCAAAGTGCTGCCGGGTTGCCACCTGCACAGTGAAGCATGAAGTGACTGCTTCAAAGCTGCTCTGTATTTCAGTTGAATGTGCTGCCCCCATGGCAGCATGAGTTCACGTTTCTCCTGGGGCAGCACATTCTATGTAATAGGGCGCACTTTCTCTGTTTGTGCCTGGTGCCAGACGCAAACAGGGAAAGTGTGCCCTAATACATAATATGGCTAGTGGAACTCCTTGCATCTGCACCATGGGGTAATTCAGGAAGGACATCAAGACCTGGCTCTTCGACTGAACCACAGATCTTGCCCCCAGCGCCTTGAGACCCTAATGGGTGAGTAGTCACGCCTGAACAGAAACTTGATTGATTGATTAATTGAAGGATTTTATTTAGTGTTTTTAAAGTCTGGCTTTCCCAGAAGACCGAAGTCTGAGCTCCGCAGACAGTGTTGATCACCTGGGTGGGATAGTTTGCAGTTCCAGAAGTGAGCGGTTTATACTTAAAATTCTACGGGAAAGGTGCCTGAGCACTGTGAGTATATTTATGACCACCTGAGATGATTAGTTCATTGGCAAAAGTGATTGGAGGCCAGTGGTGAGCCATGTATAGGTAATGCAGTAAAAAAAAAAAACTTCTAGCCTCTGTAGGGATCCAATTCAGCTGATGTTCTTGCTTCAACCTTGCTCATATCACACAGCTTAACAAATATTGACTCAACATATAGATGAACATATAATCTATTTTCTATGTGTGGAAGTGTTTCCAACGTTCATCATTGTGTCCTCTGTGTCTAGCAATGCACTGTAACAGAAAAACTTGAAAATATATTTTATTTTATTTTAATTATGTATTTTTATAAATTAATTATCTTCTTGACAGTGTCAGAACGCTTTACACAACAACAGGTAGAACTGCAAGAAAATCTTTCTTGGAACATAGTAATGTCAGTTAACAACAAATTATACAACGTCTATGCAGTCCTCAAAGTATTCAAATTCTAAGTGATACTTTCTCCTACAATAGGAATTTCAAAGCAAGTTACAAGGATTGAAAATGAGCTGTATAGGCTTCTGGTGACATATTTATGGCCTATTCAGTTCAAAGCAAAATAAGTGATTCCTATGTGGATGTAAATGATAATCCTCAGAAAGGAGCAAAGTTGTGTAAATATGGTCAGTGATAGGAAGTATCTGATGAACATTATTTTGCAATGTTTTTTATGTTGATCCCTGCTTAATAAAGGGCTGTTTCAGTGTTCGCAGAGTGTCTATTTCGGCTCTCCCACAGAGAGTGATTTATCTCCTGCAAGCTGATGATTCAGCAATGAAGCCTGCTTTGTTGAAATATGTACCAATAATAAGGGGAGGGGGAGGTGAGGGTTAATGAGATGTAAGGGAATAGTTTTTATGGCCAGCCCTTTTTATTGAGTTTTAAGTAGCTGGAATATTTATAACAGTGATTTTATGCTTATGTTTTATTATAAATTAGGTTAGGAAGAATTATTGTAGGGATATGCTTAAGGCTGCTTCACTTGGTTTATACTTCTGTGGATTAAGACTTGAGAACCTATATTAAAGTTTATGTGCAAAAACATTTCGTAGGACTGCCAAACCAGCCCCACAGCCACACATTTCCAGGAATATTTCTGGGAGAGGCATGTGAATTTTTGGATGGTGGCATTTCAACAATGAAATGTACACGCAGTACTAGTAAACATTGTAAAAAGGCCGCAGCACTGTGCAATTTCATATTTTTTCTATTCGTTTTGTTTCTAGGAGGAACATATTTTAATCCATGTACAACCAACGTCCATGAACACCCATGAAATTTGGGAGTGTTCCATTCAGTTTACCACCCAGGAAAAGGATTTGCCCCAGCCCTTGCCTGATGCAAAGCTCCAAGGGCCTAATTTATGAGGCCCCTTGTGCCCGTCGGAACGTCACTTTTTGAGACGTTCCGTGGCGCAGAACCCTGCTCCATATATAGGAGGCAGCACTAAGCCAATTTTTTTGGCTTAATGCTGCCTCGTAAATATTGTCCCCTTTACCACAGTTTTCTGTGTTAAAGGGGCGTGCAATGGGTGTTGTTGGGGGTGTTCCCAGCAGTATCCGTGGCATTTTGACACTGTCCCAGATTTGACAGCGCCAAAAACTTACACCTCACAGGGCAGGCGTAAGGGAGGCACAACGAGGAGAAATATCTTTATTACTCATTGTTTTTTCTTTTTCTATGTGTGCTGCATTCTGAGAAAGTCAGTGATAAATGGTGCAACGGTGCCTATGTTGGTGCACAACAGCCTATTGTGCGCCGGTGCAGGGGAAAAGCACAGGAATGCTCCGTATCACAAAGATACAGTGCATTCCTTTTCTTTTGCATTAGGGCAGCGCAAGAGGAAGGCCTGCTGCGCTTTCTGACAGCAAAAACACATAGAGAAGGCACCAACTTTCTCCAGGGTGGAAAGGGCAGAGGAAAGTTCTTGAATGCTCACTAACTAACACGTTTGCTTGAGATAATAAACTTTCAAAGTAAACCACACCTGGAACGGCTACTCCCCACCCTACTTTTGGGGATTTACTTTCTGCATAATATTACACAACTGTGGTGTAATATTAGACAAGAGTATATACAGCTCATCTTTTGTAAATACCGAAGAGGCGCAAATACAGTCACTTACGCACAAAATATGTTTCTGTGTGGAAATGGCTTTGACAATAAGGCTCTAAATTTTCTGCAGCATTTTCTGGCCATTGCCTTGAATAATAATAATCTTCTATTTTCTTTTTACATAGCACTACACACTACACTAAGCAAACTAAATCACATCTCTCACTATTATTCAATTTATACCATTTAATTTAGTTGCATGGCCGGGATCCTGGGGTCCTAATGCAAGCAAGGAAAATGGCCAGACCACTGGTTTAGTAGTGAAAAACAACCATAATCTGAAAGAAGTGAACTGCAAAGACTGCTGGTTCCTGGTGTAACTGCAGGTGGGCGCAGTGAGTGACTGAACCTATCTAATAGGGCATGTCTGGGGGAGTCCATGGACCACTTTTACGCCCTGCAGAAGTCTGCCTTCAGGGGTGGCACTGACTGTGAGTCACCTATTTGTGGCACAAACTCAGTGCACCTATTGATGGGCATTTTGCCTCTGTGCCTACTTTCATGACACCGTTGTGGGCACCGAGGCAAAGTGTTTCCCTGATTTGCAGGGGGCCACACCCACATGGAAAGTAGGGAACACCCTCTTAACCCCATCCCTGCTGCCGTCGGCAGTTGGCCGTCACAAGCACTACCTCACTGGTGCTGCGAACGTCCAACGGCCGACGCGGTCCCGCCCGTTTTGCGGAAATCGCGGCTGCGGCAATGGTGTTAAGTATGCATTGCATCCTCTTAAGTGAGCATTAGTGTTACATGTGAACCAGCGCTATCAGTCTTACAGAAGAGGGTGCACAAGCGTCTGTGCCTCTTTGTGAAATTCAACCGTGTCCTGGGGGCACCAAAAAATCATACATGCCCTTAGTGCACCTGGGACACTGTCAATAATGCAGCTCCTAGTGCCAAAGCATGTATAAGAGATCTTGTTTCATTTCAGTTTTAGTAACATTTGCAGACACAGCAACTTGATTTCTAAGAGAAAGTGGACATCGCCCGAGTGTTCATAATGTACAAAAAGCCGCACATACCTTGGCAGAAGATATAGCACTTTTTTTTGCTTCTTTCTTTTTTAGAGCGAGCGTGTGTTCCCTGATAAGGATATACAAACATTCCCTGTCAACAAAAAACACTATTCTGGAAGTTTTGAAAGAAAAAAGTGTTTTATTATGTATGTATTTTGAAATATTTATCACTGACTCTCTCTTATAAAGTGCATCAGGGTCCTTCCCCCACAACTCCCCTACATGCAATCATTCTGCCACCATGTTTCATAATATGAATGTGAAAGCGCAAGTCATTAAGTCAAAAAGCTACTGCAGCAGACTGCTAGCACAGGGTAACAACAACAACAACAATACTACTACTACTACAACTACTACTACAACTAATATTAATACTAATACTAAAATTAGAACTAATAAATAATAATAAAAAATTACAAATTAAAACTGTAAACCATAACTTCCAGTACGAACTTCAAATATTAACTCTGATAAAATGTAATTGAGTCTTCAATAATGATATGTAACAATTGATTAGTAGGAATTTCCCACTGGTGTATAGTTTAATTTTGAGGTATTTGTTTGGTGTCTTTCCTTTCGAGTCTCACTATTTTCATTTCATGTTTTCATCTTCCCGGTTTCACTTTCTCTAAAAGTTTGGGATATGAACTGTTATTTTGTGACATGTATAGCCATGGAAAATCAATAAACTTTTATTTTGTTAGATGTATAGCCATGGAAAATCAGTATATTATGGGAAAATAATAATATCTACAATATCCTGAGAATGGGTTTAATCGACGAATTGACATGATAATGGCGTGCTCAACAAACAATTGAGCTAACTGCTTTTGTGGGCAAATAAACAAAGCGTTTTGTATATGTCAAGCAACAATATGGACTTAATTTTCTTGTTTATATATTGATGCTTTTTTATTCGCTTCTTTACCAGCCTTGAAACAGTGGAAAGTCTGCGAATATATTTGATGGCTTTGAAGAACACCCTTTTCAGAGATTGAATATAATAACGTGTATTATTAACTGTCACAAATGGTTGTTTGCTATTACTGATTGTAATACTATTATCCACACGATATGGACTATAAATTTAACAATACATGTGGTTATATAAAAGATACTGAATGTTTATCTATTTGTATGTACTTTACCTACGCTAGGGGGTAACTAGGACGTTTAGGGGGCATAGCGCCGGGTATCAATTTGGGATACCCATATTCTATGTGATTTTTTGGTAGAGCATCCAACATTTTGGGACACAGAAACAAACATAAGTCACTCACTCAGGCTTCCTTCAAGTGCTCTTTTTTACAGGTGGATACACAAAACATGATGCATTTCGACCGTCACCGCGGTCTGGCTCACAATACATTCCAGTGATTCTCCATGTGCATCCATAAAAGAATAGATACAAAAGAAGCACAACATTAAAAAATCAGGCTCCAAATACTGTTTCTGCAGCGACATATTGGAAAAGTTAATAGAGTCTTTACATTGCCCCAAAAATAAATACATATTGTCATCTTAATTTCAAAAGCCTGACTTTCCAACATTGTTTCAGGTTGAACCTTTTAATTATCAAATATTTGTCAAAGTAAGATATGCATATCGTATTATTCATAAGGAAAAGGAACATGCACAATTATAGCATCTTGCCAGAGGGAAATCCATATTCAAATGTATGTATATTACGTTCCATGTGTTTTTTCATGTAGTCACTTACTCACTCCACAATGAAGCTCAAGTGGTCAATTTCTAAACGAAAAAGTAAAACAAAAAAAATGGGAACATTTTATCTTATCAAGTGTAACTCATTCTCCAATATTAGAAGAAAAGAGAAGGGGCAGACCGGTTGGCTACAAATTATATTGCCCACAGTGACAGGAGTCCCCTTCCTCATCTTCCTGAAAGAATGAGAAAAAGAAAAGAATTAAATAAGTAAAAAAGTCCAACGTCATAAGTTGTATAATTATTGTCCATTGAGAATTGAGACTGGAGTCTAATTACACTCCCTTAAACCCAATCAACCATTTTATTTATTTATATTGTTTTTTAAAGCGCAAACATGACCATCATGGTATCAGGTAATTGATAGTGAGCAACCCAGTATACCCTTGAGGGTTTAGGCAAAGAATATGATAGGGTGAAGGTACCTTCAAGGGATTTTAGTAAACAAAAAAGTTTTAAAGTCACTTAGAGAATGAAATCATGTGGGCTTGCTGATTTGAACCCACTAATGCTAGTTATGCAACAACAGATATTTTATGATTTCAAGACTGTCACTTACTGGTGATCAGTAAAGAGAGAGAGCAAAAAAGGAATTAAAAGACGGGTGTATATAGGAAAAAAAGTATGTATTTAAACTTTTTTCAAGTTAATATATTGGTGGGTACATGATAAACAACAATGACGCAGAAGGGCAAATACATTAATCTATACAGCCCTTATACATCAATTGCTCCAGCTTTTCTACCTATTACAAAATCAATTATACATTCAATAGTAGATAAAGCCACAGTCGACGTTTCGGTCTCTATTTTTTTGTGTAGGAGACCATCCTCAGGACATGGTTTTCATATCTTGAGTACCCTCGTTCATCTAAGCGCCCGGACCAAAGACTCGGTTGCCTAGCGCCGCAGCTGGTTAATTGATTAGCGTTTTTCCGTGGAGTCACCTTGTGGGAGCCAAGAGGTGTCCCAGACGGGTAGATTAATTTGCACCACAAGGGGTAAGAAATCCCGTAGGGTTAACTGTCTAATAGATCGCTTCCAAAGACCACGGTTTTAAAAGGTCCTCATTAATTTTGGAGGACTCCCTTTCAAATTAGAAGGTATAGCGGCACCCTCTTGCCAGTGTTTCTAGATTAAGCAGTATGCTCTGAATTCAGTGGGTTAAAACCGATCCTCACGCTATAGTCACTTCAGCAGCAAATGCTTGCATTTGCTGCTGAAGTGACTATAGCGTGATTTGCTGCTGAAGTGACTATAGCGTGAGGATCGGTTTTGACCCACTGAATTCACATGATTTCATTCTCTAAGTGACTTTAAAACTTTTTTGTTTACTAAAATCCCTTGAAGGTACCTTCACCCTATCATATCATGGTATCAGAGCACTGTAAAAAGAGAGTTGGATGAGGGACTGGGGTACATTAAAGTCTGTCTCTTATGATATGTTGTACATAGGAGTCGAAGAACGAGGTACAAAAGCAGTAGCTGCTGCATTTATTGTAGCTTTCATTTGGATTAGGCTGGCTTTAGGTAGGCCTATGAGTGAAGCATTCGGATAGTCCAGAATTGAGAGCACTAGCTATTGATCTGCAGTTTTGAGGTCTTCCAGCGGTATGAAGGGTTTTAGTTTTCTTAAGAGGAGCAGATGTAGGTTTACACTTCCGGTTGAAGCTTGAAGGTGAGCGTGCTTGTTTGGTTTGAATCTAGTGTGATGCCTAATGACTGTACAGAGTCACAGACGTTTGGAGTGCAACTTAGTGATTTGAGGTTAAGGGAACATGGCTGAGGTTATTGGGATCTAAGGGTTGGGGACAAAAGAACAAATCCGTTTTGCAGCTGATTTTGTTTCAGATAGTTGAGTGCCATCCAGTCCTGCGTTTTCCTCAGGGTGTCATCCAGTCTTCGAACATCCTCTTGAGATGAGAGTTTGAGGTAGAGTTGAGTGTCGTCTGCATACTGATTTTAAAGCACCCTACCAAACCCTCTGAAGGTCAGTCTGATGTCAATGGCCACAGTTCACAGATTAGATGAGATAGTAGTGAGATGACCTTCAGAATGTCAATAAATGCCCTCTTCAATATACATAGTTCAGGTCACTAGATTTCTATCTCCTGCACAAAAATAAAAGCTCTATTAAAATATTTGTAAAACTTCTTTTGAATGCTAAACCTGCAAGCAGAGATGTAAATAAAAACATTATTCAAGATGTACCACCAGTTCCTCATCAAAACTGAGGTCTATAAGTGTCATAGTATTCTTCTCAATAATACAAAATGATCTTCTTAATTCCAGCCTATGTAGTTTAAGTGTTATTTTTGCCACCTTTTATGTTTGGTGCAACATAATTTATACCAAACAATTCAAACAGGTCACTCTTCTACACTTTGTAGTAAATGTACTACTTCTGGTTATTCACCATTTACTATTGTAAATGTACTCCTAGTGTAGGCGTACTTGTCTCCGCCTCGAGTATTCATGGGGATGGAGCCTAATTTATGAGTTGAAATTTACTATTAGTAACATTTAACATGTAGGCAGCCATCTCTGTAGGCGGGCAGTCGTTACCATGGTAAGACATAACAAAAAGTAAAAAAGTTCATTAAACGTTGAAAAAAATTCTAGAAAAATGTTTATGTTAAGTATTAATTCATATATTTGTATATAATCATTTTAAATGTAGTGGAAGTCTCTGATCTCTGTTTGCATGGGAATAGGATCTGTCAAACCATCGAATGGGTGGACGATCTTGGCTGCCAATTGCTTTACGTGACTGGGCCTTTATTACATTACAAAGTACTATAGAATATGTTGCAAAGTATAATCGTAGCCACGAGGTAAGTAAAGTAGAGGTTTATTTGTAGATCCAAGATGGTAGTTACAAGTACATGAGATGGTGATAATAAGATGAAGGCTAGTTCATAGCTAATTCAGAGCCCCACCAGGAGCTGCATCATCGCTGCTCAGCCTACTCTCACCAACTGTCATTCTTCCAGTCCACCAGGCACACCAACATTCCACACAGACATCAAGCATTCCAAGGCTCCATACATACACACATGCATACTGGCTGAGCAGCAGAAATGTAAGTACTACAGAATACATACACAAATTATCCCCCAAGGGAACCTTAGCCAAACAAAACAGGAAAATATCCATATTTGAGTTAAGTAACCCATTCAAAAATGTTGTTCGCTCAGGCAAACGCCATACAAGCCTAAGACTGTTGTGTTGTGGCGTTGAATGCAGGACTATTTCCTTGGGACATTTAGTAGTAGATTTATCGAGCCATGCAGGGCCGTGCAAGGTGGCCTTGCGTGGCTTGATAAATCTTACGTTAGTGTTGTGTCGACCTTGCCCACCTTGCATACGCCTCTGAAGTATACTTTGGTTCATCACTTCAAAAAAGGGCCAGCTTTCTCCTCATAAACTAGGGAATGAGTGTATGCACGGGTGACAAAAAGGCACAGTGGTGAATGACAGGCCATACAACCAATGTGACAATGAAATTGTGTGACATGCCATAAACAAAACGGTGACGATCGAGACAGCCGCGCCTATTACCTGGAGCCCACCGCCAAGTCGCCATCAGGCTTTGTTGTGAAGCAGTCACTGACAGGAAATGGAAAACGTTTCCTTTCAGTTACTTTTTTGTACTGTCCCTTCCTTGGATTTCTCAAAGTAAAGTCACTCCACGAGATTCCCCCACATTCCAGAATCTCAAGACAGCGAATCCAAATAGTCAATTTTTACAACTTTTACTGAACCTCTTTGCTGCTCTGTCACACACAGACGTGCACTGAAATGTCGCAGGTTTGCTTGTTGTGTAGAGGTCACCACACTGTGCCACTGAATACCAGTCACCTGTCGAATTTAACAAATTGAAAACATTTAGTCCCATCCGTACTATCGTTCTCGTATTGGCTTGTCCAAGGATTCCGTGAGATTGCAACAGAGATGAACAACTCCCTTTGGACCTGAGGGAGCTTTTCAGCTAAAGCTGAACTGGATGATAAATATTCTCAGAGAATTGTATGTGACCTAGGCTGGGGTTGGGAGCGGTTGGCTATGGAACGCTCTTATCTGCCGGAATCTATCTAGTTTTGATTCCTGAAAAAAGCTTCTTTAGAATATAAATCCTATCAAAAATATTTGGGATTTACATTAGAACACAGCGTTCGACGCTGTATTATCATGCTTCATTTAGGGATTTTGCCAATAAATCCCTATATTAAGCATTGGAATAAATCAAATGACAAGATAGGACTATGGGCCAGATGTAGGTCGCCAATTACCGGTCGGTAACGGCCGATTTCGTCCGTTACCGACTGGTAATTGGATTTTGACATGTAGGGGCCATTATTTTACAGAATCGGTAAATTTACCGATTCGGTAAATTTACCGATTCTGTAAAATACCGAATCGGTAATTTTACCGATTCGGTAAAACCCAGATGTAGGTAGCACTGTTGACAGTGCTACAGGCCTTCAGAATTCTGTATTTTACCACCCAATCCAATTGGGTGGTAAAATACCGAATTCAGGTGTACATGCACATCTGTGCATGTACACCTGTGCCATGTGACACACAGACATGCCCTTAGGGCATGTATGTGTGCCACATGGCACACAAGTCAGTACTTAGGGTGCTAGAGGGTGTCAAAGTGACACCCCCTGCACCCTTGCAGGATTCGGTATTTACCGATTCGGTAAATACCGAATCGGTATTGCCCATTGAGGCAGTCCGGCTAGGAGACTTCACAACCACCCCACTCCCCGTCACTTGTGGTGTCCCCCAGGGCTCTTCCTTGTCTCCCCTACTATTCAATCTTTATATCTTTCCCCTCATTTTTGCTCTTCAGCAGCTGGAGGTCACCGTGTACAATTACGCGGATGACCTCCAGCTCATCTTTGACTTATCCCCCTCTCCCCTCTCTGTCTCTAGCTTCCAGCACACCATGACATTCATCAGGGACTGGATGAACCACAACCATCTCAAGTTGAACCCGGATAAAACCGAGTTGGTTCTTACCGGGGGTTCTTCCAGTCCCTGGAACTCTCTCTTCTGGCCCCCAACCCTTGGTCCCGCCCCCACTCCTTCCACCACGGTCAAAACACTGGGGGTTAAAATGAGTAATCAGCTCACCCTTCACTCTCAAATCAGCTCTGTAGTTTCCTCCTGCTTTCTCACCCTCCGAACTATCCGCACTGTCGCTCGTTTCTTTTCCCCTCAGGCACTCAAAATGATCATGGCCGCTCTAGTGATATCACGGCTGGACTATGCCAACGCCCTCTACAATGGCATACCAGCATACAGTCTAAGGAGGCTTCAGATGGTCCAAAACCAAGCTGCTCGGTTGGTTTTTGGTCTCCCACGCTACCACCACTCCACACCCCTCCTCAGGGAGCTCCATTGGCTCCCTGTCAAGGAACGTTCCCTGTTTAAAACCGCCTGCATGGTTTTCCAGGCCCGTCAAGGCACCGCCCCCGCCTTTATTTCCTCATTAATAAAAGAATACGTTCCCCCCAGAGAACTTCGCTCCTCCTCCAAGTCCCTCCTTCAAATCCCACGTTTCAGACGCAAAAAGTGGGGTGGGTCCAACTTTTCTACCTTAGCCCCCACTTTCTGGAACTCCCTCCCAGACCACCTTCGTGCGGCTACCCATTATGTATCCTTCCATAAGGAACTAAAAACGTTTCTTTTTAAACAGGCCTTCCCTGTGTAACCTCCCTTCCCGGCCCTACCACTGGTTCTTACTTTGCCTCTGTAGCCAATACCCTCCACTAGCGCCAAGAAACCGTTCGGTGCACGCTGCGCTCTATAAATGTTTTTTAAAATTTTTAAATTTAAATTGATTCCTATGGGCTTCAAGGACCATAGGAATCAATGGGCAATACCGATTCGGTATTTACTGAATCGGTAAATACCGAATCTTACAGATTCGGTAATTGTGTTTAAAAAATTACCTACATCTACCTCCTTCTAATTTACCGATTCATAAATACCGAATCGGTAAAATTCGGTATTTATGAATCGGTAAATTAGATTTACCTACATCTAGCCCTATGCAACTTATGTAGAGGAGGAGAAAAAGATTTAACCCACGTGCAATATATTTGCCCTAATAAAGTTTTAGGAGACGCTCGACTTCGCTTTTTAAAACCCATATGTTTTAGATATAATCTACTCATTATTAACGACTTGATCGCCTTAACTAATTTACCCCAAATGAATTTCTCTGTTGCAATTTGTATATATATATTTTTATCTTTTTTATCACTGTTTCAATAGAATTTATATTTATAGTTTGATAATAATGTATTGACTTTGTATTTATCACAGTTGTTGATTTCTACAGAGGTTTAAATCAATAAAAACTACGTATCCACGTATCTAGTTTTGTTTTCTGAAAAAAACAAGCACCATACATTTTTTTCTAAAATAAGTCTCAAACAGCTGCTGTGGGATGAAAGGGCAAGCCATAGCTTTATGTCAAAGGGCTTGATTTAAAAAAAATGTTTTATTGACAAGCATTTTTGTTGCTGTTTTTTCATAAATCGAACCTTCTACGCCACCTAAGTCTGGAAAGCTGGAGGCTCAGTGACACCCAAGACAAAGTCAATCTGAAAGTAAAGGGAGAACCAGAGAAAAGCACAATAAAGCCTCTATCAATATAGCAAGAATATAGGGGATTCGTATTACCACTATCTAGGTGACTCTTTTCAGGGATTAAATAATAAGTAAAATGTAAGAAAAAATAATGTGAAGCTTAAAATAAAGTCACAAAGGAAAACAAAAATATTAAACAGCAATAAATAACATGACCATGTGGCATCACTGATAAGTATATATATATATATATATATATATATATATATATATATATATATATATATATATATATATATATATATATATATATATATATATATATATATATATATATGAGTTTTCAAGGTCATTATGGTCTCCTATGAGTCTTTCTTCCTTTGATCTCCATACTTTTCCACACTATTCCACTGTGTTGGCCTTGGTGCAAACCCATCACATTTTAGTGCCAAGTAAGAATGACTACGGTTCTGATTTAGATCACAGCAGGAACGTGGAGGAAGTATCTTTATGTTCTCAGAAAGGTAATACCGCCAAGACAGATGTAACTTTCCAGAATCCTACAATAATAGGTGGAACTGTGATGTAAAATACCCAGAGCTAATTCTGCCACAACCATACAACCTCCAAGAGCTGCCAAGCAAACCCTGTACCTCTTCAATACTTTGAATTGTTTCAGCGCTCCGTCCATCATCTCCTTGTGTTTGCTTTGTTCGCCCTAAGTTGGCAGGGTATGCCCAGACGTGGGTCCCTTGCTCACTTTGCCACTGGATTCAAACTAGCCTGGCTGATGAGAGGTGTTACCCCGACACTGTTCCCAGGATGCTTGTTTCTGGTTCAGGGAAGACCAGGCTTGACAGTTCGGGCTGGACAGTTCCCATGATGCACTGGGTCAAGACTGATTTGCATATAGCTGGGTCTGAACTGAGGTGGCGAAGTGAGCTAAAGAACCATGATGGATTCAACCCAGATCTGTGACTGGGGGTGAGTGTCTGAAAAGTTTCAGTGCTCTGTCCATCATGCCCTTGTGTTAGCTTTGTGAGCCCTAAATTGGCAGGGTATGCCGAGTCGTGGGTCCCTTGCTCACTTTGCCACTGGATTCAAGCTAGCCTGGCTGATGTGGGGTGTTACCCCGAAAGCGGATCAGGAGACTTGTTCCGGGTTCTGGGTAGACCTGGCTTGGCAGTTTGGGCTGGACTGTCCCCACGAGGTGCAGGGTCAAGACTGATTTGCATATAGCTGGGTCTGAACTGAGGTGGCAAAGTGAGCTAAAGAACGATGATGGATTCAACCCAGATCTGTAACTGGGGGTGAGCGTCTTAAAAGTTTCTGCACTTCGTCCATCATCTCCTTGTGTTTGCCCTCTTCAAACTAAACAGTGTACTCACTGACATCTGCATGTCATTATCATAGCAGTGGCTTGCACTTCTGAGGTGGTGTAGAGAAGAAGGATATAAGGATACGTGCACCAAATTGAACTCACTAAGGCCCACATTACGACTTAGTTGGAATAAAGTGCGGTATTTACCATACATGGGGCCAGATGTAGGTAATCTCAATTTACCTATTCTTAAATACCGAATCATACCGATTCGGTATTTAAGAATAGGTAAATGGGATGTAGGTAATTTTTCTTTAAAAATTACCGAATCAGTAAGTTTTGGTAATTACCGAATCGGTAGTTACCGATTCGGTAATTGCCGTTCATTCCGATGGGCCTGGAGGCCCATAGGAATGAATGGCAATTACCGAATCGGTAAATACCGATTCGGTAAAATGGGGAAAACATTGAAGGGTGGCAGGGTGTCACTTTGACACCCTGTTGCACCCCTCAATTGTGTATGGGTGCACATGTGGCACACATGCATGCCCTAAGGGCATGTATGTCTGCCACATTGCACTGTTGGAAAAGCAAATAAAATGCTTTTTCAAAGGTTTTCATTATTTACCATCAACTTGTAGTTGGTGGTAAATAACGAATCCTTAACTGAGGAATGCACCAACTTGAGTGCTCCCTACATCCTGGATTCAGTATTTTACCGAATCAGTATGTTAAGAATTCGGTATTTTACCGAATCCTTAAATTATCGATTCGAGCCCAATACCGGTCGGTAACGGCCGAAATTCGGTCATTTCGGCCGTTACCGACTGGTATTGGGCGACCTACATCTGGCCCATGGTGAGGTGTTTGCCGTACGTGGTAATTATCTCCTATTCCAACTTTTTAAGAATTTTGCATGTTTAGCCTTTTTTCATGGCCTTTTCAGTAGTTTTGACCTCCAGAATTTATCAGGGTAAAGCTGCAAGGGTGTAATAATTATCACACAACTTGAAATTCTGTTGCCTGGCAAACAGGGAGTAATATTTAGTCCATAACTCGTAACGAGGGACAATGTCTTGTGGAATTTTAGTCTGCGGACTGAACATCATCTGCGCCATCTTGTCACTCACGTACAACATGCACAGCAGCCATTTTAGGTACCATGGTCTCCCTGTTTACGATCGATCGCCAGCGCGCTCCTCTGACCCTGCGAGCATCCCCCGCGCACCCTGGCTGCCCCCACTCTCACATGCACAAGTCATAAACCCTCTCCTTCCGCATGACTCTGTCCTTGGGAGTCACACCCGCGCCTGACCAACACCTCCTTTCCCTTCATGAATACCCCTCCTTTGATAAACCCTCCCTCTACGCTCAATTGTCCACGCGGACCATTCCTTTCATGAATACCTCTCCTTTGATGACCCCTTCCTCTGAGCCCGATTGTCTGCACGGGTCCCAGGCCATCCCCTAGCCTGAGGATACAGTTTATTGCCCCTACTGTATGAAGTCGCCCCTCTTCAAAGAGGCTACTATTGATCATGGCCTCCCCACCCCCTGAGATACGGTCAGGCGCACACATTCTAAAGAAACGGCGGAACATCCAGCTGCTTGATAGCCCCCTTCCTATCGTATATGGGTGAGGACCTCTACTATAGCTACGTGTGGGAATGGGCCGGAAACGGGGATTCCGGGGATGTCTTCATAGTGTCTTTATTGTAATAAAGAATGGTCACATGCCATAAACCAGTTAAGCATGAGCGAATTTTGCGGATCTCGCGTTCGCGAATTTTGCGGATTTGCGGATTCGCAATCCGCAAAATCCGCGAATTCCCGCGAATTTGCGGATTTTTTTTTTTTTGTGTTCGCCCGTGTTTCTGCCAGTTCGCGAGGGTTTTGTACACTTTCGCAAATTGCGAACTTACCTGTCGGATCGCAAGTTTCGCGAACTTGTTGTTTCTACGTGTCCAGCCTGTTTGGGACACTCTTCTTCATCACTGCCACTCTCTGTCACCACTGCCACTCTCTGACTACTCATGCCACCCTCTGGCCCACCCATGCCACCCTCTGTTTCATCACCACACCCTCTGGTTGTCCAGTGTACATTATTTTCGGCAAAGCAAAGCACACCTTCCCTGCCTCAAGTGACCTGAATTAATTTGGGGCTGATTAATGTGTCACAGAATATTTTTTTAGCTGGCACCTGCTTCCTTAGTGCACCCTGATTAGTGATCTTTTGCACTTGCTAAGTGCTTTCATTGTTGCAAAATTAGTTACAACACCTGCCCTGCCCCAACTGACAATAATGAATTAGGGGCTGATTAATGGATTTTAACTTCCAGCCTGGCTCCTGCTTGTCTCCCTTAGCTGTAATTCAGGACCTTTGTGGCATATGTGTAACTATTCTGAGGTTCAGAGCAGGGTCACATAATAGTTTCAACTGGCAACTGAACTCTGGAGGGGCCCCTCAGGAAGCACTACAGGAAATGGCTACTAATGATGAGCCTGAACTTTTGAACCTGGTAAGTAGTTACTTTCAGTTTTGCTAAGATCGTATTTCTGCAATTTTGCACTTATTCGCGGGGCGCGAACTCACGCGAACTCACGCGAACAGTGCGAGCAGTGCGAGCAAAATCCGCTGCTCGCGGATTTGCGGATTTTGCGGGAGATTCGCAAATCTCGCGGATTGCGGATTTCCCGAAAATCCGCAAAATCCGCGAGCGGAACGGATTTTCCGCCCATGCCTAAAACCAGTGTATAAAAGGCCAAGCCTCAGAGAGGCTGTTAGAGCACCTCGAAACGATACCTTGTTGTCTGATCTGATGTGTTCTGCTCCGTCGGAATAAAACTTCTGTTTCCTGCCTTCCAGTCTCCAGCGCCTGCCTCTGTGTTTGGTAACTAGAATGGTATAGAGGCAGTTAGCGCCGGGCAACTTTGAAAAAGGCCATCAGCCCTACCCTTTTCTACAATTGGCGTCCCAAACGTGGGGCCCATCAGTGACTCGTGGATGCAGTGGGAGAGGTCCTGAAGACAGAGTGAACGACTGCAACGATCGGGAGAGCTCCTGTCCGATAGACCCTCGTCTGACAGCCGATCATCCGAACTTCACTGGTTCCGAACAGACCTCTCTCGAGTGATCTACGGTCCTGACTGAGAACCATCAGGAGTGCCGCGAAGATCACGAAGAATAGAGGACGATCGGGCGCTGGATTCGGAAGACAGGAAACTGTCCATGCGGTCTGGGTAAGGTCGTGTAAATGCGACAAAATTGCGAAATGATTGTTTGATTTGGATAATACTAGTATTACTCTTTGAATTGTTGGTTCTTTTGGAGATTCGCTGTCTGCAAACGGAGAATAACAGGCTCTCTCTTTGCAGGCAGTGAAGGATAGGTAACGCAGACCTTTGTCCCCGTTGTAATCCGTCGTGCCTATCTTCCTCCCCCACCGATTGATTGTTTGGCCCGAACTATTGTTCGCGGATTGTTTTCTGGAGATTCTCTGTCTGCAAACAGGGAAGAACATGTTCTCTCTTTGCAGGTAGTGAAAGGGTAGGTAACGCAGACTTTTGTCCCCGTTGTAACCCGTCGTGCCTACTTATTCTCCCCATTGATTGTTTGATTGACCGAACATTGGCTGTTCGATATTGGTTCTTTTGAGGTACTCACCGCCTGCAAACAACGAAGAATAGAAATATTCTGTCTAGTCTTTGCACGCAGTGATAAGATAGGTAGTGCAGACTTTTGTCCCCGTTGTAATCCGTCATGCCTATCTTCTCCCCACTGATTGGTAGCCTGTTTAGCCCGGACCGCTTATTAGAGATGAACCATCCAGCTCCACTGGAAGGCACCCCTAATAAGGACATGTTCATTAAGCATGGACTAGTCGCTATAGCTTATAATCAGTTATGGCATAAATATACAAAGAAGGACCCCGAAAGTCAGTGGCCACTGATAGGTTCCTTTGATGATCATAAAATAGAAACATTAGAAGCAGCGCTCCAGAAAAATAAGACTACGCCCACCATGCTCGATAGTGTCGGCATGTGGCGCAAAGAAGCAGAACAACGGAAGAAAAGAGAAGAAGCAAAAATAGGGAAAGAATTACAAAAGGCAGCCCACCTGGCCGCTAAGCAACTAGAAGAAGAAACAAAAGAAAGAGAGGAAGCTAGACAAAAGCAAGAATCAGGGTCGACAGGCCAATGCCCTGTTAGGACCCCCTCTACGCTCTACCCCGAGCTGCCCTCCAAACAACGGGCGAACGATGAGTTACTGCTAGGCCCTCCGATCATCTACATGCCCCCTCCATACGCCCCCTGCCAACAGCACCTGCCAGCTCTGGGTGCGAATGAGAGTGACCTTAGCGCTAGTGCCCCAGCCCTCACGGCCTCCGCACCGGCCGCATTAGTAACGACATCAGATGACCCCGAGGCTAGCAAGCAACCACCAGCCAGACCAAATAGATTGAGCAAAGATGAGCGAGATGGGATTGACAAGATAGTGAAGACACTAGTAGAACGGAAAGAGAGCGAAGAATACACGATGGATATGCACAATTCACACGCCGGTAGCCACAGACGGCATTTCATTTTACGATTCAGCTACCACACCCTGAACGCATATGAGGATAGGTATCAGAATAAGGGCCCCACTAAACTGACAGCTCTATATAGAAAGGTCGATGTTGGAGATGGGACTGAACACGATGTGACGGACCTCTTCATGCAAACGCTTGAAGTCTTCCGCCACCTCACGGAACAGAAACCAGAAGTCAAGATTACAGTCCCTGAAACGACCGAGTCCTCATTAGAAGTAGCCAACACTATGATGCCTATTAGAGAAGCGGCCCCTTACTGGATTCCGCCACGAGGTCAGGGAACAAACGACGATATCAACCACGCGGATGCAAAAGGGAGGGTTGTGTACAATTGGGTTTATCAACCATGGGATCGACAAGATATCTTAACTTTTAGACAAACCCTGCCCGATTTAAGAAAGAACCCGACAGCATTTTATACCGAATTAGGCACAGCCTTGGGTTCGACGATAATGACTTTAGCGGACATTGACTTGTTTTTCGGGTTATGTCTGCCGGCTGACGTGTGGAAGCAAATCCGGAAAGCCGACCACACAGATCTGTTCGGACATACCTGGAATCAACTCAGTGAGCTAGATAGACAACGGGAGCCCGGAAGGAAACCTGTAAAAGACGTACTGGAACTCCCAGACAAAATAGTTCAGAAGCTAAAGACATTGATCCCAGAGAAAAAGGTAGATTGGTCGATAGTCACGGCTTGCCGTCAGAAACCCCAGGAAGACGTATCGGAATACTTCTCCCGATTTGAGACGGTGTTCTCCGACTACAGTGGCCAAGACATGACCACCGCCACTGGACAACACCTGTTTGTGCAAAATTATGTAAAGGATCTATCGCAAGAGGTCTCCCAAAAGTTACAGACGAGTGAGAGTAGTTGGGGGGCCTCCAAACCCGCAGCTATCCTTCAGATGGCTCAGTACTACGAACATCAAAAGAATGAGAGTGATAGGGCATCCGAGAGAAAGAAGAAAGATTTGAAAGAAAGGGTGATGATAGCCCAGATACAAGGGGTAGCGGTTGGAAGAGAGCCCCACAGGGGGAACTACCAATCGACCGCCCCTAGAAATACACCTCCTAAAGATCGCACCCCGACACCCCACATTGGACGTAGAGACATTAGCGAGGACCAGTGAGCCTTCTGCAAAGGATTCGGCCATTGGAAATCCCAGTGTCCGGTTCTGTTGGAGATGAACAGAAATAGGGACCCCAAGGACGTAGCGGGTGGACCGAGAAATAAAGGACAGGGACGAGGGTACACAAATGACACCAACACCGACAGACCAGGGAGATCGAACACGTTTGACCGTCCCCGACAGAACCAGTATCAACTATCAGACAGTGAGAATGCCCCCGACTTTGCATAGGACTGCCAGGGGCAAGGGAGGGAGCCAGTCGAGCTCTGTGTTGACCAGCAAGGTCCTTACGTCACCGCTAAGGTCCTGGGTACAAAGTCTCCAATTTTGGTAGATACTGGGGCGACACGTAGTGTGTTATCGAAACGACTGATTCCAAGGGCACCCTTGTCTGGCTCACACATTACATCAATAGGTTTCGATGGGACGCCCTCCACTAACCCCCTGTCCGTACCTATCTCCTTTGACCTAGAAAACAACCTCACTGACACAACATTTTTGCTCTCCTCCAACTCCCCCGACGCCATTATGGGCATTGATTTACTAAAACATTTTCGAGCTACCATTAGGTGTTCCCCAGATGGAGTCCGAGTCATCCTGTACGACAACCCGGGCATGTCCAAATCCTGCCCAGCACGACACATGTACTCCATAACTGACGCTGACCTGTCCCTGCTCGACACCCTGCCCCCGTACCTATGGGCCAAAAATGACTCTGATGTAGGACGAATGATGATTGACCCTGTGCACATAACTGTAAGACAAGACGCAATGCTCCCGAAACTTCCACAGTATCGGATATCACCCGAGGGTGAGAAGGCACTGGTAGCGATCATTCAGTCCCTGGTAGATGCAGGAGTGGTAGAAGAGGTAGTTAGCAATGTCTGCAACAGCCCTATCCTACCCATTGTTAAGAAGCAAGGCGAGGGAGATGAGAAAGCGTACCGCTTCATCATCGACCTATGGGAAGTTAACAAAGTGGTGGTACCCCAGTACCCCGTAGTCTCAGACATCACCACCATTCTGACCCTCATCCCGTCCACTGCCACCACCTTCACTGTCATTGACCTAAAAAATGCATTTTTCTCTATCCCCATCCACCTAGACAGCCGTTATCTCTTCGGCTTCACCCTAAAATCCCGCTTGTACCGATTTTGTAGAGCTCCCCAGGGCTACACTGAAAGTCCCAGCATTTACAGCCAGGCCCTCAAAAGACAGCTGGACGCCGTCCAGCTACCAGATGGGGTGGTGTTGATCCAATATGTCGATGATATCCTTTTGGCGGCCGACACCACTCCACTTGCAATCACAGCCACTGTCCAACTCTTACACTTTCTTGCAGAAAATGGCCACAAAGTCTCCAAAAAGAAATTGCAGTTCTGCCAACCTCAAGTGACATACCGAGGTCATCTCCTGTCCAAAGAAGGGAGGAAACTTACGCCCGATCGAATCCAAACCATCCTAGACACCCCCATCCCAAAAACACAAAAGCAAGTCCGTTCTTTGGTGGGTCTTACCTCTTTCTGCAGACAATGGTTGCCAAATTTCAGCCTCATTATAAAACCCTACTTTCCTTGTTGGCCAAAGATGTCCCCTTCCCGCTCCCTTGGACCCCCGAATGCCAAGCATCCTTTAAAGAGTTGCGGGATGCCCTTTGTTCAGCACCTGTCCTGGGAACACCGGATTACTCCAAGCCCTTCTCCCTCTTCACACACGAAAGGGAGGGATGCGCGTTGTCTGTTCTAACTCAGCCCATCGGCCCTAAGCAGCGCCCTTGTGCCTACTTCTCTGCCACTCTTGACCCCGTAGCCAGAGCTTTGCCTGCCTGCCTTCGAGCAGTAGCCACCGCTGCTGTCTCTATCCGTCAGAGCAAGGGAATCGTACTTTCGAACTCCCTCACTGTGTTAGTACCCCATGCGGTCGACACCCTTTTGAACCAGACCAAAACTCAACACCTGACTAGTGCACGACTGACGGGGTACGAATTGACACTACTTGCACCCCACATCACTCTGAAGAGATGTACGACTTTGAATCCTGCCACACTACTGCCCTTACCTGAAAATGACCCCGATGTGCCTCCCATACACGACTGTGTGACCCTCACGGACGAACAGACTAGGAGTAGAATTGACCTCCGAGACACTGCTTTTACAGACCCTGATGGAGAGCTATGGGTAGACGGCTCATGCATCAAACTCCCAGATGGCACCACTTCAGCCGCCTATGCGGTAACGACAGCCCGAACAGTAGTTGAGACAGCCCGCATCACACAACGATCCGCGCAAGCGGCAGAGCTAATTGCCCTCACACGGGCATGTATCATAGCAACAGGGACCACGGCAAACATTTACACAGACAGCCAGTATGCCTTTGGGGTGGTTCATCATTTTGGGCTCCTGTGGAGGGAAAGGGGATTCCTGACGTCCCACGGCACATCCATCCCCCACGGAGATCTGGTTTCCGCTCTGATTGAAGCAGTTCTCCTCCCCAAACGGTTAGCAGTGATCAAGTGTCAGGCACACAAGAAGGTGACGGACTTAGTCGGACAAGGAAACGCGCTGGCCGATATCACTGCACGAACTACAGCTCAAAATAGGACAATGACGCGCATGTATGTGACCAGGTCACAAGCAGAGAAATGGACTGACGCTAGGGAGACGATTAGAGACATCCAGTCGGCCAGCACCCCTCACGAACTGACCGAATGGGCACGGGTGGGTTTAAAGGACGATGAAGGCTGCTGGCGGACAAAAGATGCAAACAAATGGTTGCTGCCTGACTCATACCTGATCCCCATACTGACTATGGCACATTCCCCCGCACACATAGGATCTGCCCCCATGATTGAACTCATTTCCAAAGTCTGGCACAATGACAAAATCCCCGACTCAGCCAAACGCCTGGTCCAGCAGTGCCTTATCTGTCTGCAACACAACCCCGGGAAAGGAACTGTGGTGCCCCGGGGGGGGTTTGGGGTCCCCGACCACCCCTTTGAGGTCCTCCAGATGGACTACATCCAGCTAGAGAGATGCCAAAGCTTGAAGTATGTACTAGTCATTGTATGTGCCTTCAGTAAATGGGTAGAAGCCTATCCAACCCGTGATAACACTGCCATGACTACTGCCAAAGTACTACTGAAAGAGTTTTTCCCCCGCTACGGCCTTTGTCGAATTTTATGGAGCGACAACGGCCCCCACTTCATAGCTGAGGTTATCCAACTAATCTTGAAAGGGTTGGGTGTGAAGCAAAGGTTCCATGCGGTCTTCCACCCCCAATCTGCTGGTTTGGTGGAGCGACACAACGCTACGTTGAAGCTGAAACTGTCAAAAATAGTGGCCACCACAGGACTTAGATGGCCAGATGCCCTCCCACTGGCATTGCTATCGATGCGCTCCACTCCCACTAAGCACCATTTGACCCCCTACGAGGTTGTATTCGGACGACCAATGAACCTTTGGACTGCCCCCAAACCGACCTCCATTCATGACGTCCCGGACATCCTACTGTCTGATTACTTGTACAAATTAACTAAAACATTGTCTGTCATTCATCAGCAGGTGCAGCAGGCCATCCCCGATGCTTCCAGGGGTCCGGGCCACGACATCCAACCGGGGGACTATGTGTTAGTCCGGAATTTTCAACGGGCGAAGAGTCTGGAACCCCGGTGGACGGGCCCCTGGCAAGTACTGATCACCACCCGGACGGCTCTTCGAGTGGAGGGGAAACGGCACTGGCTGCACGCGCACCACTGCAAGAAGGTCTCCTCGACCCTGGCCACAACAGAAAACATCGACAACCAGGAAGAGCTCCTGAACAAGGATCGACCATCACTGAACTGCTATCCTGGTACCGAGGCACTTGAACTTGCAAAATTCTCTGATCCCACTGTGCCATCCAGGGAAGGGTATTTCCTGCGTCGAAAGGAGGGAGCTTCGGCTAAGTAGACCACGGACTAAGTTAAATCTCAGAACGGTGACCTAAATACCACCAAGGGTTACCCGGAGAGAAGCTAAACAAAGTCTGTGGTTCTGCCCGCTACCGAGCACCTTGAAGATGATGGAAGCGCCAGATAAGAAGATGATGGAAGCGCCAGATAAGAAGATGATGGAAGCAGCCGGAAATACCCACTACAGGAACCCAAAGACTGACAATATGCACAAATCAAAGACAATCGCCTTCTTCATTGTCTTCCTCTTTTGCCTCCTCCTCATGACTTCCTTCTGGATCTTGGAGGAAAGCACACCTGCACATCAGGTATTGCTAACCACTGCACAACCAACGACTACGAAAGAGCATCACCTGATCTCCCTCTCACCTCAGCTCAGAGAGAGGCGTAAGGAGTTCTGGAACAATTCCTTTGTACAACTGTTGCACCAGCACAACCTTGCTGCAAATGCCACCAACTGTTGGATCTGCGGACTGCTCCCGCATGCCACTGGTCACTCCATCCCCTTCATCCCTTCTCCTTTCTCAGTTCATGGCTCCTGCCTTGCCTGGTTGATCCTCTTGCAAGAAAGCCACAAGGACAACGCCACTTCTGGTCAGACAGTGTCACACTTCTACTATGGGTTCTGGCTGAACAAAACAGGAAGGACATCTGCTCCCTTTTGCCCCGTGCCCTCCGGTTCCGCCTTCCATATGGACATCCCTGCCAAAGAGCGGGTAGAAATGCAGGTGCTCCATAACCCAGCTAGACCCACCTTTTCCTACCTACGAAAGCGAACCGCTGCCACTCTGACTGTGGCTCTGTCTGTTATCAATGTCACAGGCCTTGTGTGCATCGAAGGACTGGGAACGCAGCCGGTGGGTCGCAGTGCCTGCCACATCACCAGGTCATTGGACTCAATTGATCCCCCCTCATTTGTCGCTTCTCCGAATATGTACTTTGTTTGTGGCACCAAAGCGTACACTTGGCTCCCGAAAGGTTGGAGGGGTACCTGCTACATCGCCTTCGTTCTCCCCCAACGTATGTAGCCCCTGCTAACCATCACCGGCAGAGACGCGCAAGTGACATTGGACAAGCCGACTCCACTGGAGCACAGTTCCTGGATGCGGTGAAGGGACTTGTTCCCCTGTGGGGCCCAATGGCGAACAGCCGCGCCATTCGACACCTGACCCAGGCAGTAGAAACAACCATCAACATCACTGCTGGCATCCTCGCTAACAACACGGCTGAACTTCAGGCGGTCCGCCTCGTGGCCCTTCAAAACCGCCTTGTTCTAGATGTGGTTCTAGCCGACCGAGGAGGAGCATGCCGCATCATTGGATCTAGCTGTTGCACCTACGTGCCAGATAACTCGCCCTCAGTCTACAAAGCAATTGAACACCTCCATAGACTTTCCTCGGAGGTTCACCAAGAGCAAGAAGGATGGTCGCTTGGGAGCTGGTTTTGGGACATTTTGAAGGACTGGGGATGGAGGTTGTTTACATTTATATTGATACCGGTTGTAGTAATATGTGGGTGTTGCCTAGGTATTCAATGCTTGCCATCTTTGTGTGTACTGATTTCTAACTGCGTGTGCCCTAAGACTTTGGACTTCAGAACTGAGCACATGAGTCCCCTCTATGAGGTAGAAATACGTGGCCTTATGGGGCTAGATCCGAATTGACAAGTTGGCGAGACATGTTAAAAGGGAGGACTGTGGAATTTTAGTCTGCGGACTGAACATCATCTGCGCCATCTTGTCACTCACGTACAACATGCACGGCAGCCATTTTAGGTACCATGGTCTCCCTGTTTACGATCGATCGCCAGCGCGCTCCTCTGACCCTGCGAGCATCCCCCGCGCACCCTGGCTGCCCCCACTCTCACATGCACAAGTCATAAACCCTCTCCTTCTGCATGACTCTGTCCTTGGGAGTCACACCCGCGCCTGACCAACACCTCCTTTCCCTTCATGAATACCCCTCCTTTGATAAACCCTCCCTCTACGCTCAATTGTCCACGCGGACCATTCCTTTCATGAATACCTCTCCTTTGATGACCCCTTCCTCTGAGCCCGATTGTCTGCACGGGTCCCAGGCCATCCCCTAGCCTGAGGATACAGTTTATTGCCCCTACTGTATGAAGTCGCCCCTCTTCAAAGAGGCTACTATTGATCATGGCCTCCCCACCCCCTGAGATCCGATCAGGCGCACACATTCTAAAGAATCGGCGGAACATCCAGCTGCTTGATAGCCCCCTTCCTATCGTATATGGGTGAGGACCTCTACTATAGCTACGTGTGGGAATGGGCCGGAAACGGGGATTCCGGGGATGTCTTCATAGTGTCTTTATTGTAATAAAGAATGGTCACATGCCATAAACCAGTGTATAAAAGGCCAAGCCTCAGAGAGGCTGTTAGAGCACCTCGAAACGATACCTTGTTGTCTGATCTGATGTGTTCTGCTCCGTCGGAATAAAACTTCTGTTTCCTGCCTTCCAGTCTCCAGCGCCTGCCTCTTTGTTTGGTAACTAGAATGGTATAGAGGCGGTTAGCTCCGGGCAACTTTGAAAAAGGCCATCAGCCCTACCCTTTTCTACAATCTTGAAATATAGAAAGAATATAGAAATATAGAAAAGAAAGGGTGAGGGAGAGTGAGGGGGAGGGGGAGGGGGAGTTGGGTGAAGAATTATGTGATGCCTGCAGAATGAAGGGGTGAGAGGAGAGTGATTGGGTGAGGAGGAGGCAAGAGGCGACAGGGTAGAGAAGATGATTTCAGTATGATGAGAACTGCGTATATTTCACTAAAAGCAAAATTCAGATCTACACAAAAGTTCAGCGGCATAGTAAGAAACTCACACATGCCCAGCGAAAATAATTCCCAGTTTCATAATCTGATTACATTGCTTCTCTATTTATAATGCCATTTCAGGTTTGATATGGCTCATACAGTGCTAACACTCAAAAGGAGACTCCATTTTCTAACTAAAAAATATGGTATTAACTTTCTACCACTTAAAATGTTGTTGTCCCCAATTCACATTAATGAGGAAATGAAATTCTTCCAATTTCAGGGGCAATATTACAAGCCCCTATTGCCAAGGGAACGTCACTTTTCACAACGTTCCTGTAGCGATAGGGGCCTCGCCTTATTTACAAGGCAGCTTTAAGCCACTTAACGTAGCTTAACGCTGCCTTGTAAATAAGGCCCCCTTTCACGCTATGCTTAGTGTGAAAGGGAAGGGCAATGGGTGTTTTGCCATGGGCGTTCTACCACAACACCCATTGATTCTGAAAGGGGGACCTTCCTGGACATAAACAATCTTCCCCTGCACGCAGATACCCTTGCACTATGTTGCAAGGGTGTCTGAGTTGGCGCTAGGCTGCTAAGTGTAGCGCCAGCACAGGAGGAAATGCAGGGAAACACCATATTCTTGTTAATATGGTGCAGCCGTGTGTTTCTAAAGTGGCGGATTGAGGTGTTAAGCCAGGAAGGCTAACACCTCAATCCGCCAATTCCCTTGAAGTATGCCCCTCAGTCTCTTAATCTCCTTCTTAGATGTTCCCAGAAGAAAGTACGTACAGGATATTTTTACTTGTGTAGCAAAGATAGGACTATATTTGATGTGTGTCCTGTATGGATAATCGAAATTCGAGCCCTGACCAACAAGGGAGTGTCATTGCATTAGCCAGCACCCCCAAACAACCACCAACACCAATGTTCACAGAAATCAGAAGAACCATCAAAGGACACACCAGACAACTGCCCTGAGAGCGGCAACATCACCAGTGCACAGTAGGCCACCCAAGCAGCAGAGATATGCTTGAAGGCACAGACTTCAGCTTGAAACACTCAAATCCACAGCCACTGCTATCGTCAAAATCAAGTGGAGGAACCACAGTATGGGTAAACGACACCAGAAAGCAGAACGGGTGCCACAGAAGAATTATGTGGGTCGCCTTGAACGCAACAAGGGCAAGAGGCCCCCCATTGCTCAGGGAATAAGGCAAGAGTGACACAAATATGGATGCCTCAGGGATGAGGGGCTCCGAAGTGTCCACTACGCCACTATCATGACAGAACCACCCAACCATTTGTGTGGAGAAGCCTAGCCAAGAAATTATGTCATTCCACTAAATAGCACCTAAACCACTGGCAACTGAAACACTTCTAGGTTCACCTATCATAGACACCTCCACAGGTGTGCAGGAGGACTCGAGACGAATCCGAGCGACATGGGCCTGATTTATATAATGGCAGGGGTGCAAATCTCCATGAGGCAAGGGGACCAAAACTGTAATGAAGATCAAGCAGAGACAGGTACCACAGCCAAATTAGAGAGAAGGGCTTCAAGAATACCTGAATCATCTCAGTCGAAATAGGCCAATGATAGATTGCAAAATACACAGCAGGATCATTGGAATCAAATCCCAGTGAGGAGAATTAGATCCAATGCAACCAGCAGGAGGAATAGGGCACAAATGTGCAGGCAACAAGAATAAAAGATATCCATGCAGGCCAACATGAAAAAGAACACCGGGGCAAGCCCCTTACCGAGAACAGCCTACAAGGAGAGTGGGAAGCTAAAAATTAGATGGAGAGCCCTGAATTCACAGAGGATATTGGTAAACTGCATCATTAGCACAACCCCTAACAAAGACAAAGAGCAATCCAAAGCACCTGCCACAGACTCCAATAAACCCACAACACATGTCTGAAGGCGCACCATGTGCAACTGGTGCTCCATCACAGGTGGAAGTATGAGAACGTAAGCAGAATCACACTTGATTCATCAGCATTTGCATCCTTGCTTCATGAGTAATTTCAACACCACTGCCCAGCACGAAAAACAGTCCAACTTATATCATGGCAACTTATTATGCCCAATTAAACGGGTGCCCATTCACCTCTCCTCTTCAGAGATGCATGAAGCTGTGCACCCCAGGCAAAGCATGGATAGATCTGAAGGCCAATGCCCAATAGAGCCTTAAATGGGAGCACAATATCCTCCTCTGATTATACAGGGGGGAAAACAGAAGCCTACCGGGAATGCCAGCTACTAATTAAAAGCACTTTACTAGGATACATAATTGTGTGGGTGATGCTGGCATTCTCAGTCTCAGAGGTGGGATCCAACTCATAAGTAAGGACCGTAGCGAGGAAGGGGTCTGTACAGAAAAAGTAACCCTCATTAGGCCTTGTGATGGTGGTCTCGACTGAGTATCTGTTAGGAGCCCTAACTAACACCAGATGATATCCACTACAGAACACATTTAGATTCATCACTCAGGGGCTGCTGCAAATGGAGTTTTGCCTGTTACAAGGAACATATTCCTAGACATGCACCAGATGCCAGGAAAAAGTATTTCTCATTTGCACAAGACATGCTGTTTATATTAAAGTGCTATTAAACTTAAGTGCAGAGTTTGCAGTCTCAGTGTGTGTTTTTATATTTCAAACCCGAAGACAACAATTTGCTACTGATACCCATAGACACATCAATCTCTTGACTTCTCGGCGACCCCCAGTGAGACAATGGAAATCCATATCCCCAACAGCGGTAAGAAATATGTGTAAGGAGAGTCAGCAAATACATAGATGAAGTACTTTCAAATGACAACGTATATCTATTATGAGTGCCGACTAGCATGCTTGCACCATTAGATTGCTTTAACACATTGAAATAGCAAAAGTATCTAAAACAAATAATAATTCAGAGCTCATGAGTTCATGCTTGTCTGTGTGAATATATTTATATATATATATATACATATACATACATACATACATATATAAATATATATATATATACATATATATATATATATATATATATATATATATATATATATATGTATGTGTGTACGTATACATATACGTATGTATATATTCCACAAGTCGGCAGCCCTTCAGCAAACCAAAAATGGAGAGCACACTCGGATCAATTATTTGTTGATGATTTTATTGTGCAGACCCCCCTCCTGAGGTACTGGGTTTTTCAGAACCGGTACTAATCCGGTAACCCAGCGGTGTCAGGGCAACACCCAAAGACCCCGGATTCCCCTGTCTTGGCAAACAGAGACACAGGATACTTCTTGATGACGTCAAAGACCAAAGTTTATTGGTTGCAACCAGGGACAGAGATCTACGAAGTACACACGGGTAGTTCGTCAGAGACTGCACACTTAGATAAACGAAACTCGGTCTTTTATGCCGAAAATTGTGCCTCAGGCAGCATTACAATTTACATTTGGTGCATACAAACTGACCAATAGCAACGTAGCATTTCAAAAGTAGCAAATGACGACAGTCAAAGACAATCCTATTTTCCATTGTCCAGCCCACCAAAAACGATCGCACACATGCTTGGTTTCCTGTTCGATCAGGCCGGACAAACCCATCATAAACCCTTCAACCCAGATCGATGATCAAGTCGTAAAGGAAAGGCAGAAACAGATGGAAAGGAGATAGAGGAGTGGGAACGGTGTACCATAAAGTAGGACACGTCCTGCCCTTTGATCTTTATCAGGCCAGCTGTGGGATAAGGAACTGGCTCAGCGGGATTCGCCCCAGGCGAGGAGCCAGTTCGGCCAGGTCAAACAAAAGTCAGCTAAGGCATACGTGTCTCAAGGACTCGTTCGGCCACAGTCATCGGGCCTATGTTAGGGCAACCACACAAAATGGCTGCCACATTCGAAATGGAACCCAAAGGTTCAGACTTAATCCTCGAATGCAGAGTGTTCTCCTATATCGGTTCATACGAAAACACTCAGACACGTTACACCCGCCATTTGCGGTCTATTGAGACCAAAATCGTCCATTTCCAAAGATCTTTAAAAAAACGGGTTCAGAACTATCGAACCCAATTCGGGACCACGGAACCACAGACCCTCCTTTTGCCCTATCATAGGCAATAAACCCAGACCCATTTTAATCTGAATCCGGATCTATATTCATCAGGTCATCGATATGCTGCTGTAGCATCATCTTATTACTATGCATCTCTCTCCGGACAGGTCTCCGTACACACAAAGTAGCACAAAGGCCACAAATAGCCGGAGCACACTGTACACAGAGACAGAACATAAACAGAATTGCTAAGACCATTCCAATGACCATCAAAATCTTCCAACCCCAAGTAGATATCAATCCCCATAACCATCCCATCAAAGACCAATCTCCTTTGTCCAGATGGACAGAATCGGAGAGTTTGTGCAATTTGGAAATGGCCTGGAAGACCGATGGAGCGTTGTCTGGAATAAAAACACAGCAGCTTGATTGAATCAGTCTGCATACTCCACCTCGATCTGCTAGAATAACGTCTAGGGCAACTCTATTCTGAAGTGTCATAAGTCTATCCGACTGGAGCTCAGCAGTCAAGTTACCAAGGGCACTGGCGGTCTCAACTATGGTGGACTCAACCACTCTCGTAAGCTGACGAATGTTCCTACTGTTAGCCATAGGTCCCCAAAACGGCAGAAAACCCTTAACGAAATCTCCCAATTCTTGACCTGCAGTGTCTTCTTGGCTAAAGACACCTCTAGCGATTCTCATCTTATGGTAGTCTGCCGCAGCTGTAAAAGTGGGGGGTAACAGAAAGGAAACAAAACATGTGCCCGAGAAGTCGGGGGGCAACCATGTATACGCTTTGTCATAGCAAACAAAGTAGGTACCCTTGGCAGCTAAGAACGCTGGGGAAGACTGAGACGGGAACACGTAAGTCTCAGAGCAAACACTCTTCCCTAACTGAGCCTTCGGATTTTTACTGTTGCCCTGCAGACAATAGTAGCCTTTATGGGGTACTATCCAGATCAGTAGAGGACTTTTCGCTCGCTGGTTAATACTCAGACTAACTCCATTTCCAGTGATGTTCCAACCACTATATGGTAGCCTCTCATCTTTCGGAATAGTCTCAACTGCATTAGTCCCTTTGATCATGTCGACTATACCTCTAGCTAGTGGATTATTCTTTGGATTGTCTTTCGGTGAACATAAGGGGTGGACACTATGGGCATAGATGAACATGGTTCTGTAAGCTCGAATCGAACCATGTAGACTAAAGGGCAAAACTAGATAAGGAATAACTTTATCGGTTGTATGAGGCATCAAACCACAAATCCAGCAGTTTGTTGTATTAATCACTAACTGATGCTGGTGCAAAAGTTGTATGAAGGAATTGTTAGCGAATTCCAAACGTCTGACTACCTCATATTCGGGCAAAGGATGGAAAGAATGAGAGGAAATAGTAGGTGAAGGTGTAGGTTGCACAGTGGAATTAGACGTAATTTTAAAAACAAATGCTATATAACCAGCTATAAATATTACGAAACTCAACAGCAAAAGCAAACATAGTATCAAAAAACATTTCTTCGACACTATCTTACATATACGTTTTCCAAAAGTCGGTGTCTGCACAGGTCTCTCCAACTCAAAGAAATCCATCCTAAACTAAAGGCGCTGCCCGCGGTGGTTGGTTGATTCTGCTTGAGAGTGCCTCTGCTGCACCCAGGAAGGCTGCCTCGGGCCAACAGAACCCTCGACCTAGTGTCTCAGGCTTACACTCCCAAGACTGTTAGCAACCGCGACCCTAGCAGCAAGAACCGGATGGCAGTTCAAGAAAAACAAAAATGAGTAGATCCTTGGTGGAGAGTTAACCTGAAAACAGTAAAAAAAAATCAACTTTATTAATATCTTTATTTGTCCGTAATTCTCGATCTCAGATTATATCGATCTCTTCCAGATTTTTCTTGATCAGTAAACAAAAGGTGAGGCTCTGTAGTGTCCAATCGCTCTGCAAGAGGTATTGATGCTTGTAAGATTCTATCACTCTCCTTTTCTGAATTAGTTCCAATCAAACGGGCATCGCTGAACGGCAAAAAACGCGGTACTGTCTCGGTCTCAGAATCTCCAAGACCTTCCTGGACCCACTTATCATAAGGCAAGGGCAAAGGTGCTTTTTTGGTGTGCGAGCCGTGGATCCAGTTGCGCTTTCCACGCACTTGCACCGCAGATCTCGTCGACAGAAGGACCTGATAGGGTCCAGTCCAGCGGGGTTGATCGTTCTTCGTACGCTGGAAATTCCGAACCAAGACCCACGCACCGGGTTCAAGGGAATGACCAGGATCCTCTGTAGCTTGAGGAAGACTATCGTGTACCTGTTGGCGTAAAACACTCATTTTAGTTGTCAATTCACGCAGAGAGTCAAGCAAAACAGGGTATTCGAGGTCACTAAACCTCGTCGGTCTTGGTACGCCCCAAATATTCGCCGGGCGACCAAACACCACCTCGTATGGACTCAAACCCATTCTTGAGTGCACAGTCATTCGGGTGGACAAAAGTGCTAATGGCAAGGCATCTGGCCATTGTAAACCAGTGCTTTCTTGAATTTTGGCTAGTTTTAGCTTAAGGGTGCCATTATAGCACTCGACTAAACCAGCTGATTGGGGGTGATTTGCAGCGTGGAATTTCTGCCTAATCCCAAGACCCTCACACACTCTCTTCATCACATGACCCACAAATTCACTTCCGTTATCACTCCAGATGATTCTCGGCATACCAAATCTCGGGAAAAACTCCTTTATCAAAACTTTCGCTGTGGACAAAGCAGTATTGTCCTTAAGGGGGTAAGCTTCTACCCATCTAGAAAAAGAGCAAACAACCACTAACACATACTTTAAGTTGTTGCATCTTTCCATATGGATAAAATCTAGCTGCAAAGCCTCGAACGGATACGTAGGAGGAGCAAAATGACCAGCTGGTGTTGGAGTTCCCTTACCAGGATTATGCATCAAACACACCATACAATTCTTGACTAAATTCTCTACACATCTGGGAATCCCTACATTCTGCCAAACCGGAGCCAACAACTTGCAAATTCCTTTCACACTAATATGTGCCATTGTAACAACTGGCAAACACAACAGGTGATGGACCGAATGTGGATCAATGTCACACACTCATCCCAGTCCAAAGATCTGGGCCCAAATCCATCGTTTTTTTGCACTCCACACCACCCTGGGTTAGACAATGGCGATATGCAAATCAGCTCTGACCCTGGGCCCCATGGGAACAGTCCAGTCCGAACTACAAAAGCCATGTCCTTCCCAGAACCGAATCAAGCATCCGAGGACCGGACCGGTTTCGAGGTAACACCTCTCATCAGCCCGGCTAGCTTGACTCCAGTGGTGTGGAGTGCCTGGGACCCACGTCTGGGCATTCCCAGCGCACTTAGGGCGGAATATGCAACAACTGGCAGCACATATGCATTAGGCAACAACCATCTCTGGTGTTCAGACAAATCAGTCCAACAGCCATTCGAGTCCAATCTACCCTTACTCTCTCTCCATTCATCCAACTCTTTCTCTGTGGCCTCACTCTGAATAACTTTCATGCTCTCGATGGTGTCTTCACACATACTCTTCTCTGGAACCCATCTCGCCGGACCCACAACATACATTCGACTCATCACGTTCCTAGCAGTTTCTTTTGCAACCTCATCCGCAAACGCATTACCACGACCAACATCATCCGTAATCTTTATATGGGCACTACATTTCACGACCGCTATTTGCAAAGGTAACGTAAGAGATTCAAGGAGTTCATTCACCAACTGTCCATGCTGGATCTTCGACCCATGCGATGTCAAAAATCCACGTTCACGCCACAATCGTCCAAAGCTATGGGCCCCACCAAACGCATACTGACTATCTGTATACACATTCACTCGTTTACCTTTCGCCAACACACATGCTCTCGTAAGTGCAATCAGTTCAGTCGCTTGTACGGAATTATGTGGGATACGTGCAGCTTCAACGAAAGTATGCAAAGTCGTCACAGCATAGGCTGCAGTCGTATCACCATTCGGCAATTTAAAACACGAACCATCAACCCACAAAGCATCATCACAGTCAGGAAGAGGAGTATCCCTCAAATCTATTCTCCCTTTGGTCTCTTCTTCGGTTCTTAGAAAACAATCGTGTTGCTCTTCGCTATCATCATCTGTTTCAAGTGAAACCGGTAATAATGTAGCCGGATTCAAAACATTGCACCTCTTGATGTGCACATGGCTCGCTAACAATGTAAGTTCATACCCTGACAACCGAGCACTAGTTAAGTGCTGTGTCTTCGTACGATTCAACAAGGTATCCACTGCATGTGGAACCATAACCACTAACGTGTTATCCATAACCAAGCCTGCAGATTGTCGAATCGAAACAGCCGCTGCCGCTGTAGCTCTCAAGCAACTCGGCAACGCTCTAGCCACAAGATCTAAAGTTGACGAAAAGTACGCACATGGGCGTTGCTTCCCGCCAAACTGCTGAGTCAACACCGATAATGCACATCCCTCTCTCTCGTGGACATACAATGTGAAAGGCTTACTGTAGTCGGGAGTACCCAACACAGGAGCCGAACACAACGCATTTCGTAATTCAGAGAAACTCTTTTGGCATTCATCAGTCCAAGGAATCGGATTTGGAGTATCCTTAACCGTAAGAGCTATCAAAGGCTTCGCTAAAAGAGAAAAATTTGGGATCCACTGTCTACAGTACGACGTAATACCCAAAAACGCTCGTACTTCTCTTTGTGTCTTAGCGACACTCATTCTCGCAATAGTCTGAATTCTTTCTGGGGTCAGTTTCCTTCCCTCCTTCGATAAGAGGTGACCTAAATAGGTAACTTCTTGGTGACAGAATTGCAATTTTGGGAGAGAAACTTTATGATGGCAATCAGATAAGTGAGACAACAAGGACACAGTGGCATCCTTACATATGTCTTCAGTATCAGCAGCGACCAACAGATCGTCAACATACTGAATAAGGGCCGCACCCTCAGGAAGAGCTAACAAGTCAAGTTGCGTCTTCAAAGCTTGACTATAAATCGATGGACTCTCGCAATAACCTTGAGGAGCGCGCTTAAAGCGGAAACTTCGTCCTCCTAAAGAGAATCCAAAGATATCTCTACTCTCTATGGCAATCGAAATGCAGAAGAAAGCATTCTTCAAATCGATCACCGAAAACCAAGTAGCGGAAGCTGGAATCAATGTCAATAATGCAGTAATGTCTGGCACAACAGGGAATTGGGGAACAACAATTTTGTTCACTTCACGAAGGTCGATAACAAACTTATATACAGGAGGTTGTGAAGAATCAGTTCTCTTCAGAACAGGCAAAACAGGACTATTACAAACATTACCTCGTGTCTCTTCAATAACACCCTTGTCAATCAGATCATAAATGATCCCCAAAAGCGCTCGTTCACCATCACTTGAAATACGATATTGTGGAATGCGCGGTAACTGAGCATTCGCCTTCAACGTCACAACATATGGGGGAATGTCTAACAGGCCCACATCATTTGGACCCGTAGCCCACAATGAATCTGGTAGTGAAGACAATTCAAGTGGGAGACAATCTTTCGAAACATATATTGGAGAGATCACATTCTCGCCCAGAGTAAGATGTACTCCTGACGGAGAACAGTACAAAGTTGCATACAATCTCTTCAACAAGTCCAAACCTAACAAGTTCTCATTACAACCTGTAGTCAAAAGAAGGGGTGCTTCAAACCTACGAGGACCAACAGAAAGAGGCAATGGAACGGAAATCGGATTCGTAACGCGGGCGCCAGAAAAACCTATAGAAACATTATTAAAGCCAGACAAAGGTGCGCCAAGGAGTTTGGAATGCATAATAGAACTCTTCGTAGCACCAGTGTCTAGCAGAAAAGGCTCTGACACACCTGATGCAATCACTTCCACGTAGGGTCCACTCTGATCTACCGGAACTGAAACAACTCCCTCTCTTTGTCCATGGCTGTCCTAACAATTATTACCTTGCTCTTCGTCGCCTTCAACATAGTAATCATCTACGTAGTACTGTGTAGTCCTACCAGACGAATTCTGCTGTTGATCAAAACTGTTCATCGAATTTTGCGGAGGCAAAAGACGCACATTCTGTCCGCGACCTCTACCTCTAGGCGCTTGTTGAGCACCTCTACCTCTAACACCCTGAGCACTATTTGCACGTTGCAACAGAACCGGACAACTATTCTTGTAATGACCCTCTTCTCTACAATACGCACACTGATTAGGACTATACAGAAAACGCTGTTGAGGAGGCTCGTCTCTTCGCGAGTTCCTCGAATACTGTGGTGATTGCTGATAATCACGCTGATTATTAACACGGGGTGGATAAGCTTGTTGTAGAAGAACTTTAGTCTTCAATTCCTTAGACTTCTTATCCGCTTTCTCTAACTCATCCTTACGCCTATTCTCGTAATACTGAGCCGTAGCTAGAATCTGCGCCGAAGTAGAAACAGGCCAAGCACTCTCGGAATCCTTCAACTTGGTACACAACTCAGGAAGAAGATTGTGCACAAATTTATCAACGAACAATCTCTGGCCACCCTCGGTAGCCATATCTTGACCACTGTGGTCAACAAAAGTGTCTTCAAACCGCAAGAAAAAATCTGACACAGTCTCATCTTTCTTCTGCTTACACGCCGACAACTTGTCCCAATTAACACGGACTTCAGGCATCAAAGTCTTCATGAAAGTAATAATTCTTCCAGGAAGTTCAGTAATAAGATTGTCAGGCTTAGCACCTCCAACTTGTCTATCATCTGCCGCAACAAGGTTCACCCATGAATCGCCCAATTCATTATCATGGTCTGTATGCCGAATGACATTCCAGATGGGCTGTGGAACAACATTCCCAAACAGCATGTCTATATCCGCCAAATTCATAATACACAAACTCACAGTTTGCGTAAGCTCTTTATAATATCCTGCAGGATTCTTTCTCGGATCTGGTAAAGTCTGCTTAAGTGCTAGAACTTCTGCACGCTTCCATGGAACATGTACCCACACTCGCTGAAAGTGCGCTTGAACAGGTGGAATAGCAGTAGCATCAGCAGGTCTCCATACTGGAGGAACCTCTCGCATTGGATATTGACGCGCGTGTCTCCTAACTGACGAATCGGGCTCGAACAGCCGTTCAGTAGGGACATCGCTCCGAAACGACAGTAATGTCGACACCACTTTCTCGATGTCATGTAGACTCACAATCGACCCTTTAGCAAATTCGGAACGCAATCGGAACAGCTCTTCAGGAGCTTTACCCACTTCATCCGTCCATTGTTCATGGAGGAACGCACACATAAGCTCGAAAACATAACGCTGCTTTGGTGCTTCCCATTGCCGGAAAACATCCATAATACCCTCTAGATTGTACTGGGACTTATACGTCACCCATCTACGTGCCATATGATCCAAAACCACTCGCTCATCTGTATCAGGCAATTGGCTACATAGCTGTCTACGCTCATTCACAGGAGACATACCCAATTGTCCCAACCAAGGAGTCAAGAAACCAGAAAAAGCAGCGGTCATCCGCTGTCTAGGAGAAGGAGTAGTCGGAAGGACAAGAGGAGAAGAAACAGTGATAGAAGAATTCATAGTCGGAACAGGCATAGAGGCAGTAGTAGCAGGAAGAGACAAAGTTGGCGGCCCCTGAGGAGGCTGCGCCAAAGGGACAGTAGCCAACAAAGGAGCTGGCTGTGGAGGAATAACAGGAGGCAAAGCAACCGGCAACTGCACAGCCACGACTGGTGGCGGTGGTGCCGTAGCATTCTGCACATAAGGTGGCGGTGAATTTAACAAATGCGACATTAAAGGGTCTTTCACAAGATCCTTCTCGTCTTTCTGCTCTTTAGGCGGCAAGACTGGGTAGCATCTGTCTACCGCTAACTTCCTCACTCTAAGCATCTGTTCGCTTTCCTGCTCTTCTTCATTATCTCTGTATGCAATGGCAGCTTGCACCATAGACATACCCTTCTTCTGTTGTTTCTTTGCTAACTTAATTTCTTTCTGTTTGGCTTCTTTGCGCCATATGCGGAAAGAGTCAAACATCGCCGGCCGGGCTTTCTTCTTGAACAACTTCACTTCAAGGTTATCCAAAACTTCTGTCTCAAAACTACCATAACGGGGCCACTGTAGGACACCGTCATTCTTCGTATATTTAACCCAGATCTCATTATAGCTAATAGGACCCACACCATGCTTCACATATAGGTCGTAGGTAGGAGTCCCAATCGGAGGGACCGGACACGAATCCTCTAACCGGGAATCCCTCAAAGTACCACAACTAAACAATTTCCTAAGACTGCTAAAACCAGGCATCTTGCTCTCTAGTCTAGCTTCAAACAACAAGGGGAATCTAAAATCGATAATCTCGTGAATACACGAATCCCTTGGCTTTGGGGCCTGCAGGTACCAAATCAAAGCTATCCACTGAAGGATATAAAACAAACTAAGGACTAGGAGACGCTCCTTTTATACTTAACTGAGTTGTCGATGGCGTCACCAGAAGACCGGTCAATCGTCTCGCTCTACAAACGTCTAAGGCTCCAAAACAGGGCGACAGTCAGGGCAGCAGTCCTTCGTAGCCGTCGGAAAGCGGGAAACCTCGCAGCAAAGACTTTCGGACCACAACGACATACAGGGGTCGATGAAGTGGCTGGCCTTCCTCCAGAATTTTCTCACGAAGCTTCTCACGAACCTCTGGCTTGGACCGGTACCGCTGAAGTCGCCCTACGTTGGGCGCCAATTGAGGTACTGGGTTTTTCAGAACCGGTACTAATCCGGTAACCCAGCGGTGTCAGGGCAACACCCAAAGACCCCGGATTCCCCTGTCCTGGCAAACAGAGACACGGGATACTTCTTGATGACGTCAAAGACCAAAGTTTATTGGTTGCAACCAGGGACAGAGATCTACGAAGTACACACAGGTAGTTCGTCAGAGACTGCACACTTAGATAAACGAAACTCGGTCTTTTATGCTGAAAATTGTGCCTCAGGCAGCATTACAATTTACATTTGGTGCATACAAACTTACCAATAGCAACGTAGCATTTCAAAAGTAGCAAATGACGACAGTCAAAGGCAATCCTATTTTCCGTTGTCCTGCCCACCAAAAACGATCGCACACATGCTTGGTTTCCTGTTCGATCAGGCCGCACAAACCCATCATAAACCCTTCAACACAGATCGATGATCAAGTCGTAAAGGAAAGGCAGAAACAGATGGAAAGGAGATAGAGGAGTGGGAACGGTGTACCATAAAGTAGGACACGTCCTGCCCTTTGATCTTTATCAGGCCAGCTGTGGGATAAGGAACTGGCTCAGCGGAATTCGCCCCAGGCGAGGAGCCAGTTCGGCCAGGACAAACAAAAGTCAGCTAAGGCATACGTGTCTCAAGGACTCGTTCGGCCACAGTCATCGGGCCTATGTTAGGGCAACCACACAAAATGGCTGCCACATTCAAAATGGAACCCAAAGGTTCAGACTAAATCCTCGAATGCAGAGTGTTCTCCTATATCAGTTCATATGAAAACACTCAGACATGTTACACCCGCCATTTGCGGTCTATTGAGACCAAAATCGTCCATTTCCAACGATCTTTATAAATCGGGTTCAGAACTATCGAACCCAATTCGGGACCACGGAACCACACTCCCCCCTGACAGATGAGTTTCACCTTTCGGCTTCCTCAATGTCAGTTTCTATAGTGTTTCACACGAGTATTTAAAACTCTCATAAATCATGTGTTTTTTTACTAAGCATAAAAATAGGACTTACGCATAATATTCTTAAATTATGAGAAATGCAGATTTGTTATGAATTAGAAAATAATTTATGAATTTATATACATGAATTTACTTGCCAAGTGTACACATGGACTTTAACCTAGATTAAGGTTTTTTAGCATAATTTTCTTCAATTTTAGAAATGCTAAATTTTTGTCTTTATGTGTACGTAGTAAAGGATGTGTCATCCATGTAACACATTTTTTTTAAGCACAGCACTGAGCACTTTGGTTTTTAGCACTGTATGTAAATAATACGTTTTAAGATGGCCGCCATGTAACTTTACAACAAATGTTGCGAAAGTCCTGTTTTTATGCTTAGTGAAAAAACACGTGATGTATGAGAATTTTAAATACTTGCGCGAAACACTATGGAAACTGACATTGAGGAAGCCAAAAGGTGAAATGCGTCTGTCAGGAGGGGGGGAAGGGGGGGAGGGGGATCTGCACAATAAAATCATCAGCAAATAATTGATTCGAGTGTTCTCTCCATTTTTGGTTTGCTGAAGGGATGCCGAGTTGTGGAATCGAGAGCGGTTCACCACCGTTGGAGCAAGCACCCGGGGAAGAAAGGAGAGGCAGGGGCGAGATTCTGTTGCAAAAATGTATGTATGCATGTATACATATATATATATTTATATATACACACCTATATATATGTGCACAATCAGATAACTTATGCAAGGATGACGATATATATTTATGTACATATTTGAATTTGTCTAATGAATTTAAGCCGCAATTCAAATTCTGATTATGTCTTTTAATTGCAGCTATATGTCAGCAATACATATAATCGTATCTTGCTGGCAGCACTCCCCGTGATCGGGGAACAACTGGAATCCATATAGTCTGTTTTCCATGTTGTTTACAGAATTTTTTGCACATGTCACTTTAAAAACCGATGATCCGCAAAGGCAGTTTATCATGTGATGAAGGCCGAAAGCAGGCGAACCGGGTAACGGAGGACTGCTCACGTCAATAAAATAAGCACGCACCGATTTTTGGTTTGTGTCCGTTTGTCTAAAGGAGGTGTGGAAGAGGCTATTGTGGATATATAAATATATATATATATATTTGCTAATCAAAGGGGGGAGGAGGAAATACTGATCCTTCAGTTTCCTAATTACAATCCAAATAATCAATGGGGAAGGATCACTTGTCCTGCATGAACCAGGGTATGCAAGAGAAAGGTAAAGTGTCTCCGAAAAAAAACCCTCATGCACGTGTTGGGAAGTGTGGGTAGCGGTATATCTTGATTCTCTGCTCTTCATACACGTATGTGCATAATCATAGGGTTAGTTTTTTGGTATGCAGCCTCCACCAGGAGGATCTTACCCATGGTAAAAACAGTAGTGACCAAGTGATGTGGACAGTGTTCAATTAAAAATACCCGTACAACCAGATATTGAACTTTATTAATTCTGGGTTCGTGTAGCCCCTCTAGGGGAATGCTGCAAAAATAGTGCGTTCTATTGAAAAGGTTAGGATTTCAGAACGCGCTGGCATTTAGTGAATAATAAAAATGGCCGACATGTTTCAGCCCCATTTGCCGGAATTCGGACTTATGGGCTTTCTTCAGGACCAATCGTGGTGAGTGAGAGTCGCGCAAGTCTACAGTGCTATTGAAAACAAGTGTGAGAAAAGGGAAATTATCAACCTGTTTCTTCTTAATGGTCTCAATGTACCTGTGGAAAAATAATGTGAACAAATAAAATAACATAAAACAAACATGGGTAGGGGTAAGTGGAGACACACAAGGTAGTAATTTACTACTATTCAGGAAGTCAATTTTGATGCAACTTAAAATGACAATACTTTATAAGCCCCCAGTAACTGGCAGTGTCAACTCTCTCTTTCTCCATGCAACTCTCTCGTGTTCCATGCAAAGGATTTGGGTTATATTGGTGTTGCTATATTCTTTTGTGGTCATGCAGGATCAAAAAACTCGCTCGTCTCTAATCAATCACAAATGCTTTTCTGATAGTGTTCCTATTCTGTACAGAAGGTAGCATTCACATGCGTACATAAAGGTATGCTAATTGTGTGGTCATGCAAAGTCAATTTTTTCATGCGCTGTTGAAATATGTATTTACAAAGCCTTCAGTATTTTAAAAACGCCACTGATAACATGCGTGCTCATAACACGTGTGAAGCTGCTAGTACGAGTGATGTTGCAATTTCACATACCTGAAGTGTAGAGAAATTACACCTCCTTCGGGTATTACAATGGCTTCGAGGGGTCTAAACCCAAAAGAGGATTGAGTATTTTAGTTTCAGATATCAAAATACTTGCGGTTAAGTCGGGATGTCTCAGCTGATGCCGTATACCTAACGCTCCGCTCCTCGCGCCTGTCATTAAGCTGAAGCTGCCTCTTGTTGCCCGGAAGTAGCCGTGCTGTGCTACCGGGTTGATTTTGACTGCTCAACGATGATAGAGCTAGAGATAGGACTAGCGGAATACGCGCTAGTTCGTAAATGTAATGGCACCTTGAATGCTTGTGTATAATAATAGTTTAAAAGCGAATCATTAATTAAATGATCGCGTTTTTCTAAGAGTAAATTTGTGGTCAGTTTAAAAAAAGTTCCAGAAACTAGTTTCTTGTATCTTCCATTGCAATATTAGAGCGAGGGAGGGAAAGAAAGAGAAAAAGGACTTGCATGCAGATGTTGAAGTCTTTGGATATTATGCTATTAATATCATGCTTCTTTATATATAAGCATGGGCAGAGGGAATAATGTTGATTCGAGACTCACTAGCTTTAGGCTCATGTTTCATTCACAAATACAGAGCTCTGTTTAGGTGCAACTTCACGCACGAGGTAAAATGAGCAAAGTTGATTATGATGCAGTACCGATCATATCTCGCATCGCTGATATGTGGAAATGGGGGATTTCATTGTGGACCCTTATTGAATGTTGGCAATTATCATGAGGAGAGATACATTGAATCATGGACTCCTGTGTCTTGGCAATTCTCTTATGTTTGGTTAAGGTGCGGTTACGGTGGGCAGTGTTTTGGGCAGAATCTGATATAGATTTCAAGGTTTTTGCTCAAATGGTCAGGATACCACAGTTGTACTCGAGTTATGTCTGGGGAACTTGCCGCTTTTGTGTTGGAACTCTGGCGGTCTTTTATCTCGACAGACTCAATCAGGGGATATTATCATTCAGACCTCTGGTATCCGTGCCCAGACGATGGATCCAGCGCTGTTCCTTTTCAAAAAGGATTCTCTCGGCATTGCTGTCCTTATTCTCTAGGGTTTCTAAAACCACCCAGTTAAGTTCTTCCACTGTATGGCCCTTTTTTAAGTAGTGACTGGCCATTTTTGTGGTGCTTCTTTTACATTTTACATTGCTCCGGTGCTCTCCGATCCTTTGTTCTAACTTTTCTGCATGTCATACCGATGTATCTCAAATGACAGGGGCAGGTGATCATGTACACCACATGACTGGTGTTGCAATTAGTGTGTTTTAGTATCTTCCACTTAAAGTTTGTGAGAAGTTGTAGCTCTTTTGTTGGTTGGGTTAAGCTACACACTGAACAAGAGCCACATGGGTAGTGGCCAGTGATTGGAGCATTTCCCCATAGGTTTGGTCTTTCATGTTGTTTGGCGGGTGGTGGTCTTGCGTGGACAACAATGTCCTTCAGGTTACGGCTCTGTTTGTTGGCAAACCTGGGTTTAGGCCATGAGAGTGCCCCAGACGTCAGGATCCTCCAATTCTTCTTGACGATCTTTTTTACTTTATCAGTCACTGGACTGTAAGTTGTGACACATGTCTTCAAACCCTCTGGTTCTTTTCTGGTAGATGTCTCCAAAAGTCCCTCTCTGTTTTGATTGCGAGCTCGCTTTTTGCACTTATTGATCACTCGTCTAGGGTAATCACGGTCTGCCAATTTTTCACAGAGGTCTTCTGCTTGGGCTCTGTATTCAGTATTTTTGCTACAGTTCCTTCGTAGCCTAAGGAACTGGCTGTAGGGAAGATTCTCCCTTAAAGAACGAGGATGAAAGCTTTTAAAAGATAACAGACTGTTTTTATCTGTTTCTTTAAAGAAAGTGCGTGTCTGGAGAAGTCCTCTTTCTGCATAGAGGGTAATGTCAAGGAAATCCAAGCTCTGTCAATCAGCATTATACGTGAATTTCAAGCAGTCATCCTTCGTATTGATCCAGGTATGGTAGTCCTTCAGGCTTTCTTCATTACCACTCCAGATTACCAGAATGTCGTCTATATACCGCTTCCAAACCAGTATATGACGAAAATAGGGGTTGGCTTCAGTGTGAATGTGTGTCTTTTCGAAGGTACTCACATATAGCCCTGCCACACTAGGGGCAAAGGTACTGCCCATCGATGTTTCGTGGCATTGCAAGTATAGAGTCTCTTTGTACTGGAAGTAGTTCTCTGTGAGGGCGAGACAACAGCATTCCAAGACGAAGTGTCTTAGTGTCTTGTGTGGCCAGTCTAAGTTGAAAACAATCGTCTCTAGCATATCAAGGGTCTTTTGTTGGGGCAAGCTTGTATAAAGGCTTTCCACATCGAGCCCCACCAGCATCATGGTGTCTCGTGAGTACTCGACGTCTTTGAGTAAATTCAGAAGATCCCTGGTGTCTTTCAGGTAGGTTGGCGTTTTCTGTACCAACGGTTTCAGATAATAATCTGCGAATTGAGAAAGCGGCTCCAGGACTGACCCAATTCCCGAAACAATTGGCCGTCCTGGGGGTGGCATTCGCGCTTTATGCATCTTCGGTAATGAATAGAAATAGGGGATCCTTGGAGCTCTAGTCTCCAGAAATTCTGTCTCTTTTTTGGATAGCCAGTTGTTGACTTCAGCTTCTTCAACCATCATCCTTATAGTTGTTTGTAACCTGTTTGTGGGATCTGTGGTTAATGTTTCGTAGAATTTCTCATCAGACAATAAGTCCAGACACTGCTTGTCATAGCCAGCTGCAGAGAGTATAACTACACCTCCGCCTTTATCAGCCGGCTTAATGACGATTTGGCCATCATTTTTCAATTCGTCTAGTGCTGTCTGTTCGGCCCTTATTATATTGTGGAATGGTCTCTGTGGGTTCATAGCTATTTCATCCACTTTTCTCATAATGGCTTGCTCAAAGGTGATGATTTCGATTGGGACCTGAGAGTCCAGCGGACAGAAGGTAGATTTGTTCCTCAGTGGTGTGTCGCTGTCCGGAGTGTTGGTTGGTTGATCCTTAAAAAAGGCTTTTAGCTTTAATTTGCGACAGAACTCTGCCAGTTCACATTTTGTTTTGAAACTTTCAGTGTTTGGAGTAGGGACATATCCCAATCCCTTATTCAGGATGTTCTCTTGTTCTCTTGTCAAAACCTTATCCGTCAAATTCACGATGAGGGTGTTGTGCCTGGTCCTGTCTTGGCTTTCGTCACGCTCCTCGTCTGGACTGATCGGACCAAGTTACTCCTCGTTTTCTCCCTCGTTGTTGTGCTTGGCCGTTCCCTAAAAAAGGAACCCTTGGTTGGAAATTTTGGCCCTGTTGATGGGGCATTTGTTGGTTCATTGGTGGGGGGCCTTGAAAGAACGGATTCATCCAACCTTGAAGTTGGGGGTTAAAAGGTTGGAAGGGCATTCCTGGGTTGTGCATCTGAAAGAATGGAGGACGCCACAAGTTTCTGCCTCTGCGATTGCCTCTACTATTCTAGGGTCTTCCTCTCTTGTAATTGGGGAATTCGTCCCCACTCTGGTCCGATCCATCTCCTGAGGATCCGCTAGTTGACCCATAGTTTGATGCATTGTCATTAAATTTGTAATCCTTATTGCTATAAGGGTGTACACGTTCAAGGGAGAATCTTTTAAGTTCCTTCGCCAATTTTTGCAGCTTTGTTTGGGTGAGATATTCTTGAGTATCTTCCATCTCTTTATTTATTTCCTCAAGTCTCTTTTTGTAAATCTTTACATTGACTGTGTTATTTAGTTTTGTTTCTAGAATTTCAATTTTGATGGTGAGTTCATCTGTTAGTCTGGTTGCAGTTTTGATGATTAGGACTAAATAGTTCCTTGTGCACTTCCAGGATATGACCGACCAGTCCTTTCTGAACGCCAAATCTTTAAAAAAAAATGCAGGGAACATTAGTCACCCAGAGGCCTCTGGGAGCCACATTTACTCTTAGATATTCTGTCATGACTATGCCATGAACAGCAGTTCTTACTTGCTCTTTTTTTATTTCAGTAAGTTCGTCCCAGTCTGTGGTGCTTGCTAGAGTCTGAGTGAGGTCACTCTCCAGGAACCGTAGGGGTCTTGCTAGTATTGCGTCAATTTCTTCGGTCGTGTATCTTAATCCGAAGTTTTCCGCCATGGTTGGTTCTTACCAGGGCAACGGATTCAATCCGAGATGGATTTCAGGAGAGTTTGATTCTTGTTATACTCCCACAGCCGTGCGCTGCTTAACATTTGCTAATCAAAGGGGGGAGGAGGAAATACTTATCCTTCAGTTTCCTAATTACAATCCAAATAATCAATGGGGAAGGATCACTTGTCCTGCATGAACCAGGGTATGCAAGAGAAAGGTAAAGTGTCTCCGATAAAAAACCCTCATGCACGTGTTGGGAAGTGTGGGTAGCGGTATATCTTGATTCTCTGCTCTTCCTACACGTGTGTGCATAATCATAGAGTTATTTTTTTGGTATGCAGCCTCCACCAGGAGGATCTTACCCATGGTAAAAACAGTAGTGACCCAGTAATGTGGACAGTGTTCAATTAAAAATACCTGTACAACCAGATATTGAACTTTATTAATTCTGGGTTCGGGTAGCCCCTCTAGGGGAATGCTCCAAAAATAGTGCGTTCTATTGAAAAGGTTAGGATTTCAGAACGCGCTGGCATTTAGTGAATAATAAAAATGGCCGACATGTTTCAGCCCCATTTGCCGGAATTCGGACTTATGGGCTTTCTTCAGGACCAATCGTGGTGAGTGAGAGTGGCGCAAGTCTACAGTACTATTGCAAACAAGTGTGAGAAAAGGGAAATTATCAACCTGTTTCTTCTTAATGGTCTCAATGTACCTGTGGAAAAGCAATGTGAACAAATAAAATAACCTAAAACAAACATGGGTAGGGGTAAGTGGAGACACACAAGGTAGTAATTTACTACTATTCAGGAAGTCAATTTTGACGCAACTTAAAATGGCAATACTTTATAAGCCCCCAGTAACTGGCAGTGTCAACTCTCTCTTTCTCCATGCAACTCTCTCGTGTTCCATGCAAAGGATTTTGGTTATATTGGTGTTGCTATATTCTTTTGTGGTCATGCAGGATCAAAAAACTCGCTTGTCTCTAATCAATCACAAATGCTTTTCTGATAGTGTTCATATTCTGTACAGAAGGTAACATTCACATGCGTACATAAAGGTATGCCAATTGTGTGGTCATGCAAAGTCAATTTTTTTATGCGCTGTTGAAAAATGTATTTACAAAGCCCTCAGTATTTTAAAAACGCCACTGATAACATGCGTGCTCATAACACGTGTGAAGCTGCTAGTACGAGTGATGTTGCAATTTCACATACCTGAAGTGTAGAGAACTTACACCTCCTTCGGGTATTACAATGGCTTTGAGGGGGCTAGACCCGAAAGAGGATTGAGTATTTTAGTTTCAGATATCAAAATACTTGCGGTTAAGTTGGGATGTCTCAGCTGATGCCGTATACCTAACGCTCCGCTCCTCGCGCCTCGCATTACGCTGAAGCTGCCTCTTGTTACCCGGAAGTAGCCGTGCTGTGCTACCGGGTTGATTTTGACTGCTCAATGATGATAGAGCTAGAGATAGGACTAGCGGAATACGCGCTAGTTCGTAAATGTAATTCCACCTTGAATGCTTGTGTATAATAATAGTTTATAAGCGAATCATTAATTAAATGATCGCGTTTTTCTAAGAGTAAATTTGTGGTCAGTTTAAAAAAAGTTCCAGAAACTAGTTTCTTGTATCTTCCATTGCAATATTAGAGCGAGGGAGGGAAAGAAAGAGAAAAAGGACTTGCATGCAGATGTTGAAGTCTTTGGATATTATGCTGTTAATATCATGCTTCTTTAGATATAAGCATGGGCAGAGGGAATAATGTTGATTCGAGACTCACTAGCTTTAGGCTCATGTTTCATTCACAAATATAGAGCTCTGTTTAGGTGCAACCTCACGCACGAGGTAAAATGAGCAAAGTTGATTATGATGCAGTACCGATCATATCTCGCGTCGCTGATATGTGGAAATGGGGGATTTTATTGTGGACCCTTATTGAATGTTGGCAATCATCATGAGGAGAGATACCTTGAATCATGGACTCCCGTGTCTTGGCAATTCTCTTATGTTTGGTTAAGGTGCGGTTATGGTGGGCAGTGTTTTGGGCAGAATCTGATATAGATTTCAACGTTTTTGCTCAAATGGTCACACACACACACACACACACAGACACACACACACACCCGCACACACACACACACACACACATACGCACACACACACAAACACACACCTACTGGCAGTCACCAGTAGGCAGTTCAAATTAAGTAACTAGTTTCCATAGGAAGAGCACTTATTGTTTTGGAAATAATTTTGGTGCCGCTTGTCAAATCTTCATGAAATTGACAAAACATATACCTTAGTTAGTTTGGCTCCTGTGTTGAAAGTTTCGGGGTGATCCGTCAAGCGGTGGCTGAGAATAGAAGGGGGGTTCTAAAACGCGTTTCCCCATGTATTTTCTCATAGGGATTTTGAACACAATTACACCCTGAACCAGTGAACGGAATTACAAAAAATTTGGCAGAAAGCTAGATGATAGTCCGGAAAGCGTGCTTTTTGTGATTTGGTGCAAATCTATTCAGTAGTTTTAGAGCTATTTAAGATTAAAAAACCATAGATATCTGGTGACACAGATCCTCGCAGTGGACTCGCGGATCCACAGTCCCCATGCTGGAATTTGAATGGCTGCCAACACTTCAACCAGGAAGTGTTGACATCCATTTTGGGGCTCGGTTTGAAACTGAAACCCACATAAAATGTAAAGAAAATAAAGAAAAGGGACTAGGGTAGGAATACCCTGACTCCCCAGATATGGTGGGGGTACCTCTCTGGGGTTTAAAAGCATTTTATAAATTCTATTTTGCCGGGAATTCACGGGTGGCTCCCTGGATCTGTGACAAAATTGAAAAGAAAAGTCATGCAGGCTATTACACATCTTTTTCAGGAAGCCTCCTGGTGGGCCGAATCCTAGGGGCAGTGTTTTTTAATTATGTGAGGGGGTCCGCCCCATGGACTGCCACCTCTCTGGGTCAAACAGTAGTAAAATGATGCAGGGTCCTGCAAGGCCCCCCTGCAGCCCCGGGGAATGCCACCTCCCTGGTGTTATTAGCCGGGTCTGGTGGCTCAGTGGACTAAAGCGATACCAACGGGGATGCCCAGACGTGGGTCCCTTGCTCACTCTACCACTGGATTCAAGATAGCCTGGCTGATGAGGATTATGAATCCGAAACCTGTCCCAGGATGCTTGTTTCCGGTCCAGGGAAGACATGGCTTGGCAGTTCGGGCTGGACTGTTCCCATGAGGCTCAGGGTCAGACTGATTTGCATATGGCCATGTCTGAACTGGGGTGGTGGAGTGAGCTAAAGAATGGTGATGGATTAAACCCAGATCAGTTGACTGGGGTGAGTGTTTGATTTGCTGAAACGCTCCATCCATCATCCCCTTTGGTATTGCTTTGTTCGCCCTAAGTTGGCAGGGTATGCCCAGAAGTGGGTCCCTTGCTCACTCTATCACTGGATTCAAGAAAGCCTGGCTGATGAGGATTATGAATCCGAAACCGGTCCCAGGATGCTTGTTTCTGGTCCAAGGAAGACATGGCTTGGCACTTCGGGCTGGACTGTTCCCATGAATCACAGGGTCATACTGATTTGCATATGGCCATGTCTTAACTGGGGTGGTGGATGAGCTAAAGAATGGTGATGGATTAAACCCAGATCAGTTGACTGAGGGTGAGTGTTTGATTTGCTCAAACGCTCCGTCTATCATCCCCTTTGGTATCGCTTTGTTCGCCCTAAGTTGGCAGGGTATGCCCAGACGTGGGTCCCTTGCTCACTCTACCACTGGATTCAAGATAGCCTGGCTGATGATGATTATGAATCCGAAACCGGTTTCAGGATGCTTGTTTCCGGTCCAGGGAAGACATGGCTTGGCAGTTCGGGCTGGACTGTTCCCATGAGGCACAGGGTCAGACTGATTCGCATATGGCCATGTCTTAACTGGGGTGGTGGATGAGCTAAAGAATGGTGATGGATTAAACCCAGATCAGTTGACTGGGGTAAGTGTTTGATTTGCTCAAATGCACCGTCCATCATCCCCTTTGGTATCACAGTGGACTAAAGCAGCCACTGCAGAGGCCTGTGTTCGACCTCATGGTCACAGGTTCAAATCCCGGCTGTTCCACTCAGCCTTTCATCCATTTGAGGTCGATAAAATGAGAACCATTGAGTTGGGTAACAATAAACAACTGTTATTCAGCGCCAGGACACCTTCGGGTAATCGTGCGCTTTACAAATACACCTGTTATGTTATTAAATTAGTGTGGGGTGGCCCATACAGGGACCACCACTTCCCCAGGACTAATGCTAATGAAATGGGGGGCCTCATGGACCCCCCTGCCCTGGCACTACCACCACCCCGGGGCTGTTCAACTTTCAAATAGAGGGCCTCACGTATTCCCCCGGGTCCCCGGGACCACCACCCCGCCCCAGAATATATATTTTTTTTAATGGGAGGGGTGCCACGTGCCCCCCCTGGGAAGTTCTCAGCCCTGGGGACCACCACCTCCTTGGGGCAAGGCCTAAAACAAGAAAGGGTGGCACATGGCACCCATTCCTGGATCCATACATGGCCCCGGGGACAACCACCGCCCACGGCCGGCTCCTGCTATGTACTGGGGTGCTCAACCCTGGCACATAGCAGTTTGCTATGATCTCGCAGAAGGTTTACAGGTCCCGCTAAGCCATAGCAAATGCTCCACTTTTAGAAAGTGGAGCAAAATTGCTTTTACAGAGAGGGAGCTGCATGTTATGCAGCTCCCTCACTTTAAAAGCTATGCCAGCCCCCACAGGAGGCGGGTAGCAGGCAGGAACCGCAGGGGCCTTCAGGCTCTCCTGTGGTCCCCAATAGAGTGGGTGCCCTGGGTGTGACTAGGATACCCTCAATAGAGGCCAGGCGCCGGGGAATGGGCCCCCAGGGCTGAAATAGGCCCATGGAGGGGGGCTCCCAGCTTTCCTGCCCCTTGTCAGAAAGGTTTAGCTCCGGGAATGGGGACCCCGGGGCCAAGATTGGCCAAGGGAAGGGAGGTCACGTGGCCCTCTTTCCCAAAAAATAAATGTATATTTTTTTAAACGGCCCTGAGAATCACCGGATACCTCAACCTCTTTAACCACCACTCTGTAAATGCACCTCCTGGCGCACTACTAGTTGGGGGATGAAGTGACCTTGGCTGCTGAGGATCCTTGGGAGACAACAAGCGCTCCTGCCACCTCCAGAAAATCCCAAATAGCAGCGTAGCTGAAAGGTTGTTGGAGGCCACACCCCCTTTCTCCACTTCTCTGCAAATACACCTCCGTGCACACTACTTACTTGGGGATGAAGTCCTCTTGGATGCTGAGGGCCATTGGGGGCTAGGAAGCACTCCTGTTACCTCCAGTAAGTCCAACATAGTGGGATTCCTGAGAGCTGGTCGGAGGCCCCGTCCCCTTTCTCCACCATTCTGCAAACGAGACTATTGTCATAAGTGATGTAATATGTGAGGTCATAAGCAGTGCATTGCAGGGACGTGAGTTATAGTTAACTTAGCTAAGGTTTTTTACAAGTGAAATGTCAGCCTAACTATAACGTCCCTGTAACCACCACTCTGCAAATGCTCTGAGAGACGCAGGAGTCAGTGTGACTATCTTAAGATGTCACATGGTTGCTGAAGAGCAGGTATTTCCAATGTGCACCACCAAGTAATTGCAGTGGACAGCTCTGGGCACTGGTACAAGGTGGCACATGTTCCCTTTGAGTGGGGAGGGTCTCCGGTTCTTTGAGAGTAGCTGTGAGCCCATCCATGCCTGTTGAATTTCTGCTGGGAAATGACCAGGAGGATTCCCCTTGGAGTGAGGTGGAATGCTGGTCACACTTGGAGATGGTGGGGTTGCCTGTGTGGGCCTGCATGACCACTCGGTCTATGGCAGATCAGAAGAACTTGAAGCCTGAAAGAGTGGCCCAGGTCCGTGCCAGGAGTGGCAGGACAGGGGGCAGGGGAAACCCACCCTAGAAGTGTCCACAGCTCAGGTGGAGGCTGACCCTGAGGGGGACACCCTAGAGCCTACAGGGGAGCAAGTGGCCCAACGGAGAGACTTGCCTGATCTGACCCATTGGCAGGAAGAAGGGGGTCCCACCAGGGAGGAAATCTGCAGGTAGAAGAAAAAATGGCCTACTTTTGAGGGTCTGCAGCAGAGGGCTGCAGACCAGGTAGCAGGCAAGGAGTCTGGACCACACTGGATTTACTGGGAGGATGATCTTCTGTACAGTGGGCCTAAGGTTGCTGAACCTAGGGTAGAGCATTTGCTGGTAGTACCCTATCACTTGCGAGCCTTCCTACCGGGTATGGCTCATGATGTGCCTTTGTTTGGCATTTGTGGCAGGACAAGACCTTTTAATGGCTTGTCGCCCACTTCTTTTGGCCCCAAATGCGTAAGCACTCTGATGCACATTCCAAGTATTGCCAAACTTGCCAGGCAAGTGGCAAGAGTGGAGAGAGATGTACGGCTCTGTTCCAGCCTTTCCCTGTCGTGAGCACCCCTTTTGAGCGGGTGGGCATCAACATTGTGCGGTCTCTGGAACCCAAGACAGCCATGGGCAACAGGTTTTTACTGGTCTTGGTGGACCTTGACACCCAGTATTCAGAGGCATTACCTCTGAGAAAAATGACTGTGTTCGTGATGGGCTGGGAATTGATGGGGATCTTTTTCCGCATGGGTTTCCCCAAAGAGGTGGTATGCGACCGGGGTGCCAACTTCCTAGCCACATATATGAAGTCTCTGTGGGAGGAGTGTGGTGTGGCCTACAAGTTCAATACTCCTCACCAACCACAAATTAATGGGTTGGTTGAGATATTCAACCATACCCTGAAAGGCTTGATTATGGGTCTGTCAGACTCCATGAGGTGTAAGTGGAACGTCTTCTTGCCATACCTTCTCTTTGCATACCAGGAAGTACCACAAATGGGACTGGGATTTAACCCCGTTGAACTGATGTAGGAGGACCACTTAGTGTAGTGAAAGAAGGTTGGGAGAAAGCTCCAAGTAAGCCCCCCAGGATGTAATTACTACATGCTGGCCTTCAGAATCCAGACTGCGTGCTTCAGGAACAACGCTCAGGAGAAGCTAGAAGCCAGGTAGGAAGATATGAAATGCTGGTATGATCAGAATGCCACTCTGGTTGAGTTTCAGCCTTGACAGAAAGTGTGGGTCATGGCCCCAGTGGAGCCACGTGCTCGCTAGGAAAAGTGGAGTGGGCCTTTTGAGGTGGCGGAGTGCAAGAGTAAAGTCACCTATCTGGTGAACTTGCAGACTCCATGGAACCCTTTGAGGGTCCTGCATGTGAATTGCCTCAAACCTCACTTTGAGAGGTCTGAAGAGACGATGCTCCTGGCTACAGTTGATGGGATGGAGGAGGAAAGTGAGCCTTTTCCTGACCTCCTGTCTGCCAAGGAGCAGGATGGGTCTGTGGAACGGGGTGAACCTTTCCCCAGCACTGACCCTTGAAAAACAGAGAGACTGTCACCAGTGGCTGGGGCAGATTGCCTCCCTGTTTCCCTTGACCCTAGGAGTCACCCACTGGTGTACCCATGATGTGGATACTGAGGATAGTCTACCTGTAACACACAAAACCTACAGGCTGACTTACAACGTCAAGAGCAGCATCAAAGAAGAGGTTTCAAAGATGCTAGCACTAGGGATGATGTACTACTTCAGCAGTCCTTGGGCAGCCCTGTGGACTTGGTTCCAAAGACTGCTGCAGCCGGTGCCAAACCTAAGCTTTGGTTCTGTGTGGACTAACGTGGGCTCAACATCATCACTGAGACTGACATGCACCCCATCCCACAGATGATTAGCTCATAAATCGGCTAGGAGCTGGAAAGTTCCTCAGTACTTTTGGCTTAACGTCTGGGTACTGGCAGATTGCCTTGACCGATGGGGCCATAGAGAGATCCGAATTCTCAACTCTAGAGGGGAAATTCCAGTTCTGTGTGATGCCCTCTGGTTTGAAGAATGCACCTGCCACCTTTCGGAGGTTGGCTGGAGTGGAGGATTTCAGTGCCACCTACCAGGATTACTTTGCATTCTTCAGTTCCAGTTGGGAGGATCACTTGCATCGTCTCTGGGACCTATGGAAGGCTCTGCAGTAGGTAGGCCTCACTATCTGGCTAGTAAGTTCCAGATAGGGCAGGGGTCTGTGGTGTACTTGTGGCACCAGGTAGGAAGCGGCCAAGTAGCACCCCTATAACCCAAGATTGACCCCAAGACTCAGACTGAGGTGAGATTCTTCTTTGGTCTCATCGGCTACTACAGGACATTTGTCAAGGGTGTTGGCTCAATTGTTGCTCCCTTGACTCAGCTAACTTCTAAGAAGCAGCCCAGGACTGAGGCATGTTCGACCACTTTTTATGCCCTGAAGGCAGCCATGTGCACAGCAAACACAAGGTGATGATGGACAGAGCGCTGAAACTTTTTAGACACTCCCCCCTTGTGCACGGCACCCGTGCTTAAGGCGCTGACTTCGCTAAGGAATTAATTGTGTAGACAGATGCTTCAGAGCATGGTGTGGGGACGTTCTAGGCTTTTTTGTCCCTCCTGGTTACCAGCCTGTCGACTTTTTCCCCGCCCACTCGGACTGGGTCTTTTACTTGCGGCTTCGCACATTCTCCTTTAAAAGGCCATAAGCACTCTTTTATTTTCATTTTGAGCACCCTCTGCTTTGGCTGGGCTTGTTTCTTTAAGTGCGGTCTCCTTTGGCTGGGCTTGTTTCTTTAAGGCACTGCTTTCAGTGCAGGACACGCTGATTTCAGTAGCCGCAGCACTCCGCTCACCCGACATCACCATGGAGACTTTGCTCGTAGTTGTGAATTCATGTGCAGCACTAGTGCTTCCTGTTTATCGTAAGCAATCCCTCTTCCCTGCTGCTTCTCCGTATTGGTTCCCTCGAACCGGATGATTTTACAACAGAGACATTGTGGATTGTTGCAGATGTCACTTACAAGTTACATCACATTATCAGCCCTCCCCCACCCTCGAAACGCAAACAGTCCTCTGGTGGGTTTGCTTTTTTACTTTTCTGATGCGCTCCTCCTATTTTCATCTGCTGGCAGTGTTGATTTTTTTGTTAGTTAAATGATGGGGGTTATGAGGACTTCTTCCAGGCTGTGGTATGAGTTCAGGAACCGGGAAGTGGTGGAACTGTGAAAGGTTTGTGGTCTCAGCACAGAGTCAAGGCGCCGGGAAGCAGCGACTAGTTGTCGGATATGAAAGTGGTGCTGGTCAAGCCATATGGTAGTTTGGTGAGGAAAACAAAAAAACACTGGGAGCTGGTGTATTGCAGAGCATGGACGTTTGTTGCAGGAGATCACTTAACATGCTTTTTGGAACAATCTTTATAATAAATGTAAAACTGGCAGTCCCATAGCAGACAGTGTGCTAGGACACTCACAAAACGTTTTCGTTAGGGGCTGCATAGTGTGGCCGAATAACTCAGTCAGATGTCCATGTGAATAAAAATCTATAATATGTATGAACGAGAGTTCTTGATGCATATAGGTGCTGAGCTACTAATAAGCCCACAGTGCTTTAGAGGTGATGACTCACCTTCCTATTGTAGTTCTAAAAGCGTAACTACCACCCCTCGAAAATAACCCTAACTGATAGTTAAGTACGAATTAGTTGTGCATTTGGTTCCACTTCATAATTCTGTATGGAGGGAATCTAGTGACACTGCATATTTATGATAGTGTGTTAAAGCTGTGTTTCTGACAAGGATTTAAATACATGTCTTAACAGCCCCTTTGAAAACCGATATTTATTTTAATACACCAAGTAACAAATCCTTCAGAGTTTACTCTTAATTACTCCCTACTTTCCAGTATGCTCACATTGGTGTCATAAGCAGTTCTTTTTACAAGTAGAAGATCTAGTATGGTTCCTGCTTGATCTGTAGTGTGTTAAGAGTATACAAGACGGGCCGTCCGACACGTCCCCGCAGGGGACACACATAAGAGGGCGGCCCCCATAGTGTCACAAGATGGCACACGGGGGCAGCCCAGCTCTTTTAGGCTCGGAGGGTCCCGAGCGTCACATCCGGCCTTTTGGGGGCGGGGGAGAGTATATATTCCTCCCCTGCCCACCTAGCGGCCTCTTTGGCCGCCGTCCCCTCACCCTGACGCCGTTTGGTGGGCTCTCTGGGAGCTCGTCCAGAGGCCTGGTCTGGCGTCGGGTGTGGTGCTTACGCCGTTTGATGTTTTGTTTATTGCGGTGAGTTGGGTGAAGAGGTAGTGGGCGGTTTTAAACTTTATCAGCGCGCTCTAGGCAAGGAGGCAACAGGGGTGCAAGGGAAGGGGTCTTGCGCTCGGACCCACGGACGCCGGTTAGAAACTAGGGTCTGGTGGTGTTATGCTCGGACTGCTCAGCAATTTCTCGTGCGGGACACACTGGCGAGGAACGTGCAGATGTTCAAGGGTTAATTCGGTCAGTCCGGGTCCGGGGGTCCTACTGAGCGCGGCAACAATTTTCCCCATCTCCTTCCTTATTCACGCGTTTCCTTTTAATTTATGAGGTACCGTGTGCTACTTTTGTTATGCTACGGGAGTCCGCTGATGTATCATGTCCTGTGTTTTCTTTGTGGCTAACTGCTTGGGCGTTCGTTCCCGGACCTGGGGGCATGGGTTCGCGTCCCAGTCACGATGCCAGTTAATACATCCCATTATTCTGGGATCAACACTCCTAAGTTCTGTGAATATCATTCGTAGTTGGTATAGGCCCCTACCGCTTTGTGGGTTCGCTCGCCGTGTGCGGACGATGTATTATTTCAGATAGGGGGGGAATTATGGCCACTTGTGCAGGCTCGTGCTTTGTTGTAGAGCCTGATTAGTGATTAGCCTGATGATCCCTGATGGATCTTGGTCTCCCCCCCCCCCCCCCCTCCCCATTTACATGCATCAGGCAGGGAGGGCTACAGGATGTCTTTCTCCTTCGTGGCCTGTTGCCGTTTGCATGGGCCAGCTTTCACTTTCTGCATGCCAGACGCCTCGGTCTTATCGTTTGGTCTCGTCGATGTATCAGGCATCCCGTGTCCCTGGGTTATGCTCTTACTGGTCCGGTGAGCCTGAGGCTATCGGTTTATTGTGGTATAGGCTTTTCCGTGTGTGCGCACTCGCTGCCCTGTGTGCGGGATGTGTTTTATTGTCTGCTATGCGTGTTTATTTTCTAGCTTGACGGTTAGGAGGGTAGACATAACCTTTTAGCCGATATTTTCAACACGGTAATGCCATTAACATTACAGAGTACTATACCTATTTCGGGGCCTGATAACAGCATTTTTTCCCTACGTGCAAGTGATGCAGTCGACTGTAGTTACATATGTGTTCATGTGTAAGACGCTTGTGTGCAATCGCTACGGTGTTCATGTATGGGTGATCGTTCCTCATGGTCCATCAGAACAGTCCCTCCTTTACATCACGCTGTTCTTGTCTCGATAATTTTTTCGAGGGTGTCACTGCAGCAGCACATTTTATCCTGCCCCTGTGTGGCAGAGCCTACATTTCTCCTTTTGCCGGTACGCTATTTAGAAACACTCCTGAGATTCTGCACGTGGCGCGAGTTTCTCTACCTTGGTACGGGATGTCTGTCCGTCATGGGGCAGGGCTTTGAGCGTCCTCGTATGGTATTGAGGGTTTTTTCGCCCGGCAAAGGTGCGGTAGCCTCGGTGCAACTCGCGCATCCTAATTGGGAGTCACCTGTGTACATATTCCGCTGCTCAAGGGTGTGTGGGTTCTTAGGACAGTTTGCCGAGCTCGTGCTTCTAGCGGTCTTACTTGGGAGCTGGTTGGTGGCTCGAGCTCATAGAGGAGCTGGTGCTCTGTCTACATTGTCACCCCTGTCGTCGTGCCCCCACCCTACGCCTGGCGGGGTACCCTCCTCGTAATAATTTCCGGATAGGGGGAAAGCACAGCCATCTTGGTCGGGCTTATTCCCACAGGATGGCAGGGGGCACGCTTGTCCCCGGGCTAGCTCTCGGCGTGGTAAGCGCGAGCACGGTGCAGCCCACGGGTGGCCCGAGCTCGGGGATGGTGCTGGCGTTAGGCTTGTGAAGTTTGCTTGCTATAGGTTAGCGCACGGGAGTAGGGCGTCCATGGACGGCCAATGTTGTCGTCACTTGGGTGTCACAATCTGTCGCACGTGGGTAACGGCGGCAGTGGGCGGCCATTTTGTGGGTCAGCAGGTTTTTTAGGGTCCGGCTCACGTGGTGGATAATGGCAGCCGGTGCTGCCATTTTCTTTTCAGGAAGGGTCTCCATGTCCACAGCTGTTTACTGATAGGGGGTCAGTATTTAACCTGTTCGTAGTGTCCATCTCCTGGCCCTCGGGTCGGGTCTACGGAGGATTTCTCGCTGATGGTCAGTGGGTTTGTCTCAGGCTCTGCGCGCTCACCTCCGGCCCTGCGGACCGGGGTTTGATTCCCTTTCTTGTGGTTTGACTACCTGAATATAGAATCAGTGTCTAGTATTTACTAGTTTAATATTCGAAATTAGTTCAGCGTCCCGCCCCTTATACATTACCTAGTGAGGCAGCGGGTTGCGGCTGCCCCCTCCCTTCCCTGTTGGTGGCGGGGGGGCTCTGCGATATTCGGTCAGGCTCTGCGTTATTCGGTCAGCCGGCGGGCACACCACAGGAGCGGCTTGGCTGCCCGCGCTCTTTACTAGGTGGCCTCTCCTCATACCCTCCGGGCCTAGGAGTCCTACGCACATTCTTTTGATATTTAGCAGTACCCCGGCACCCCCCCTCTAGCCGCGTGTCTTGGGGGTTTGGCGGTGGCCATCTTTAGGGGCGCCATGGTCCAGCCATATGGGTCTGGGCGCCCAAGCGGCCATTTTAGGGGGCAGTCTGTCCCTTCGGTGCTACGGGGGAGGGGCGTGGCCAATTTTGGGCAGCGTTCTTTCATGCCCAACATGTATTGCTGAGGGTGGAGTGTTACGGGGATGCACCGCTTCCGCACGGTTATCCACTCTTCCTCCGTCGTGCCATGGAGTTCCTCCCGGCATTTTATACGATTCTTTCATCTCCCGATTTCGCCGTCTCGGCGTAGACAGTTGTGTCGTGCTCTGGTTAGGAGTTTCGCTGTCCATTTACCCCCCCCCAACCACCCAGGGGTTCGAGCTGGCACCAGGCACGCGTGTGTTCTTTGTGTCTGGGTGGCCTATTTATTGGGCGTTTTACATTCGATCTTTTGGGCAAGGTTCGATTAGCTTTTGCAGTTCTTTTGCTTGGGCTGATTTAGGGAGTCCATGCAGTGCCGGCCCGCCATATTCCTTCCTCTCCCGGGTTCCTCATGAGAGCTAGGCCATTTGCTCGGTGGTTAGTGCCGGGGTCGCCACAGCTTGTAGCATGGGTTCGATTCCCGCCATCGCGTGGCGGGATGGCTTTAGAATTTTTATTATTTACCCTTTTCCATTACCTTTCAGTAGCTCTGGGAGGTTAGGGTGGATTAATTTTACTCCTGGAATGTTCTTCAGACCGTTATGCCTCTTCCCCAGCTTGAACTGTGCTTTGGGTCACTAGCAGGTCTCACAAATTAGGTCCTTGGGTGACAGACTCCGGTCTGCTAGTGTGGCGGGCTATTCTGCTGAGCCAGCATGCATTAGGATGCCACACGCGTAACGTTTCTATACTCATACTAGAGGAACACATCCCAAGTAACATAGGTATATCGGGAATTTATGCCACCTGTGTACGAATGTGTGTACCTTGTGAAGTACCAGTTGGGCTGGCTTGAAATTTTTTATGCTACACCAGAGGTAGCAAAAGGTACATTACAAGTGTGTTGTGGCATGAATACAAGTTCAGAAGCGTTCTTTGTGCTGGTAGAGATTATTTCTGGAATGCCTTATAGGCAGTCAATCTCATGTTCTAAGGGTTCAGTAGAACATGGTGACACGTGTGCTTTCACTGGAAGTTAGGCACGTTAAGAGGGAGCTCCATTATGTTACTAGAGATATGTCATGTGCAGGTTACATATTGTGCCTTTCCCAGGTTAACGTTTTACTGCACTATATGGCAGACTCCCAGGCATATGAACTCACTGGTAAGGCACTTACTTAGCCATGGGGATAATCACTAGCTTTAGGTTTTGTTCCCCTTCTTTTATCAGAGGGCATATTTGTATTTGGTGGAGGTCATCTGAAGGCCTGGGATGAGATGTTCTGGGAAGAATGGAAGGGGACAAGTAAGGGGTGAATTTCTTCACTCCTATGTGCACCTGTCATCTTTTGACTGCACATTTCATTAGCTGGTTTGCATGTCCTTCCCTTTCCCTATGCAATAATTGGCGGTTCGCCGGTTACTACTGATGAGCCTGGGCAGTTGACTGATTTTCTGTCTAGGATTGCTCGGGTTTCTCGGTAAGCAGTGGCAGTATGTGGCTAGTGCTTGCATCCCCTGGGCCTAATGTTAGCATGTGAGCTATGGCCTAGTAACATGACGCTTCCCTGCAGTACTGCCTGTGTTGCTGTAGTTTCTCTATGGTTTGCCCCGCCCAACTCCCCAACAAGGTAATTGGGATTTTCAGTTCTCTCAACTGACTGACAGGCTTTGCCTGGTAGGAAGGGGGCTGCTGCCCCAGTCTCATTGTACGATTTCTTATGGTTACATGAAGGGGGAGGGTCTTCTAATCGTTGTTTTATGTTCCATACATCATCCGGGGATGGTTACGTGTTGCAATACCTGTTCGCAGCATCTTTCTACTAGTAATGGAATTATTGGGTGACTCTTCCAACTTGCTTTGGAGGTTTAGTTTCTTTTAAGAAACCTTTTATTTTGTTTAGAGTAAAACTCATTGCCCTGGTGGCGCAGCGTGCAGCTCTGCAGTGATACATACTAGCTCGGTTACCTTTACGCTGTGGGGCGATAGTGTGACCTTGGTGTTGAGTTTTGCTCTCACTGGTTGAGGAGAATAGTTAGAGACTCGGACGTGGTCGTCGTCATCCGGTGAATAGTCTGGGTGGGCATGCTCAGGTTGAGGCGAAGACTGGGCATGCCTTTTTCCCCTGCAGCTCTAGGTGAATCTTCATGTCAAGGCATAGTTGCATTCGCCCTTCTCCTGCACCACGGTGCCAGGCATTGCAGACCGGCTGTAGGTTTGTGATGGCGGCTACTTCTGAGCTACGCAGCCCCTTAACACACCGGGCACTCTGACTCCCTAAGTAGCGTATCTATGTTAGTGTTTCCCACAGGCACACTTTAGCTCTGGATTATCTGGCTATAGTCGCCTTTTCCTTGGCCTCATAGAGTCGCTTGTTGGGTTATTGAGTGGCTTTCCTGATTTTGTCTCTCTCTGGTTCTTCGTTCTATTGCTGCCAAGTAGGTGTTATTCAGGTCCTTTTATGTCACACATAGTGCTCTGTATCTATGGACATGTCACACATAGCAGTTGACACCTTGGCAGCCACAGACGGGGGCGGCTATTTTTTGGTTGGCTATGCACGAAAGATTGGTGGTGGCTTAGTTATCTTAGGAAATTGTAGCAGTGACCAAACCATGAGATGGGCTTGTGGTATGGTAGCGCTCAGATTGGTAGTATAGTTAGGGAGAGTTCTGATCAGCGGCAAATTTGCAAGCTTTGGGTGGCTTTCCTGATATGGTCTCTCTCTGGTACTTCGTTCTATTGCTGGCAAGAAAGTGTTTTTCAGGTCCGTTTATGTCACCCTTAATGCACTGTGACAGAGACAGTATCTATATGGTTGTTCAGGTTGAACCCGTGTAGCTCTGAAAAATTGATGGCCAGTTCATGATGGACTATGCGAGAACTTTATTGTGGCCTCTTAAGCTGGTGCAACTATGCAGCATTGAACATGTCAGCAGTTGGGCTGTTGGAAGCGTAGTGCTCCTTTTGTAAGAAATTTAGGGAGGCTATGGCGTAGCAGCTTTTACCAGGCAATGTTCAGCACATCACCTGAATAGATGGGTAGCCCTACATTTTAGATGGGCCTGCATGAGCCACACAGATAACCCATACTTCCTGGCCCACGCCGAGACACTCACTTGGTTGTACCACAGCATTGCCAGTTTGCGATTCCCCGGCTAATTGGCACTTTGTCAATGCATTGTCTATTTGCTCAAATTTTTGGGCCTGCGTTAGCCACACATACCTCCCCCAGTCTGATCCCACGAAGACCTATCAGCTCTGACTCAACTGTGGTTCAAGCTGATACTTGTTAGCCTCCACTTGTTCATTTCGTGGGACACTTGGTGGTCCACATGCGGCCAGGTAAGCGATTGCTTTAGCTGTTTTACGTGTCCGCAAGGGGCAGGCAATTTCCACAGCCTAAAGTTTCACAACAGGGGTTGTCTCGCAGTGGAGGGCCCTTGGCTAGGTGCTTGGGTAAGCGTTCTACCCAGACCCTATCTATTTAGTTGTTTTCAGGTACGGGAGTTGGGATTCCTCGTGCAGCGTTCACTTACCAGAGAATACGAGGAGGAAGTATTTGTTCCCCTAGTTGCACAGCATGTATATACAGTGGTATAGGCTGCCTGTTAAGCGCATCGTAGGGGCCAACTAAGGCCAAGCACAGGGGGACGACTTGCGCAAATTTCAAACTTTGCCAGGTCATGGGTAGCCATCTTTAGCTAGAGCCTGTGGGGGTGATAGTGTTCGATTCCCAGTCTGGGGGTTTTGGACCAGTTTTCCATCGCCATGCGGTGCAGGGGCAGCGGGCTCTAGGGGCCTCTGAAGATCAGGCAAGGGTGTTTTGGACTGAGGTGTGTGTAACGGTATTTACACTTTCTCAGACGGGTTCCAGCGGATACTCCTACCCACAAATTGGGAACCTTGTGACACTCTATCTTTATTCGACTCCACCCCGGTGTATATAAAAGGGTCTCAAGTGGTTAGCAGGGTCCAGGTTCCTGTGACCAGGCGCTTGTTCAGTAAGCAGCATAGGTTTACTCGTTGCAAAGCCTTGCAGTGTATCACGATCAGGACTCTACGCGCTCAATCCCCCCCTTTTTGCTGGCCGTGACACCTTGTGCGCGCAACTAGGTCCTTTACTAGGGACTGCGCTGGTCACTGCAGTGTTCTATGGCACCTGATAAAATGACTACAACAATCTTACGGTGGTCTCGCCACCAGTGGGGGACAGGCAATTTGCAGGCGTCAGAGATGTCTCCATCTCTATAGGCAAGGCGCTAGTCAGGGGAGGCGCTGGAGCCAACACGCAGGAAGTCCTGTGCTGTGTATAATTAAAGGGGCAGAGACACAATACTTGGTGGCCCGACACCGTCCCGGTGGAAGTATCAAGGCTCACACAGGTAGTTAACAGGGACCGGGATTCTGTGTCCGGGCTTAGGGTCAGCAAGCAGGGTAGACCGCGCCAGTTGGCCCTTCATGGAGGTTTTCAGTACCATCCACAGGCAACACACTCTCTTTCCCTCCACCTTGTTGAGACACCATGCTGTGTCGCCGGGGAGCTATGGAGAAGGATTGTTTATTTGTCTGGGCTCTGGGGCTAGCATGCCCCTAGAGGTAGAGCACAAGGGGTATTGGCCACACGTTGGTAACAGGTGAGCTCTGTGGTCCGATTTCTTATACCGAGCTCCCGTGGCATGACGCCCTGTCTGGGACAGTGCGGCAGCTGGCTCGCATGCGGTGTGCTGCGCCATGCGTAAATATTTTGAGCAGAAATTTGGCCTTTTACAGGTGTGCTACAAGCCAAACTCCCTTGGTGTTGCTGGACTCTTGGGTCAGCGGTCCACGTTGGCATGGACCTGTTTTTTTTTTTTTTTTTTCTGAATAGGGAAGAGACCCTAGTAATAACAAGAAGGAACAGCTAGGAGGAATGCCGGCCTTGGTGGGGGGCCCTGGCTGCGACGGTCGCCACACCCAGGGCTGTGGCGGAGTTACAGGGCGATCCAGAGGCGGAAAGGTACCCGGGAGTACCCTCTTCAGGAGCACAAAGGATGCTGATGCCTAATATCCCCAGGTAGTCTGTGCGGTGGACCCTGGGGGTGCGACGGCGCCCCGCTATCCTACGGGCGGTTGGAAACCTGTACAACCGGGGGTTGCTTGAACGCTCCGCCCCTCGTAGGGGGGGGCGTGAGCAAGAGGGTGGACCAATGGTTCACCGGATAATGGGAGGGGCTATCTCCTCCCATAACCGCTAAGCAACGTTTGGCTAAGGTCACGTTGCAAACTGGCCCATCAGGTGGTAGGTCGCGAGGGGCGGCTTGCCTTTGGATCGTCTGTAAGATAACCCACCTTGTTGGCATGTGTATATGCTAATAAACCTGCAGCTACTTTTCCCAACAACAAGTTGTCTTGTCTGTTTATTTCTGCGACATGCATGTTGCTGGGAGCGGGCGGATGAGTGGGCCGATATTGACACTAGACGGGCCGTCCGACACGTCCCCGCAGGGGACACACATAAGAGGGCGGCCCCCATAGTGTCACAAGATGGCACACGGGGGCAGCCCAGCTCTTTTAGGCTCGGAGGGTCCCGAGCGTCACATCCGGCCTTTTGGGGGCGGGGGAGAGTATATATTCCTCCCCTGCCCACCTAGCGGCCTCTTTGGCCGCCGTCCCCTCACCCTGATGCCGTTTCCCTCCCTACCGCATACCCGGCGTTCTCAGGGTGGGGGGGTAATGTTTTCTAATCTTGTCTCATTTGTGTTGCAGGCGGAGTTACAGGGCGATCCAGAGGCGGAAAGGTACCCGGGAGTACCCTATTCAGGAGCACAAAGGATGCTGAGGCCTAATATCCCCAGGTAGTCTGTGCGGTGGACCCTGGGGGTGCGACGGCGCCCCGTTATCCTACGGGCGGTTGGAAACCTGTACAACCGGGGGTTGCTTGAACGCTCCGCCCCTCGTAGGGGGGGGGGCGTGAGCAAGAGGGTGGACCAATGGTTCACCGGATAATGGGAGGGGCTATCTCCTCCCATAACCGCTAAGCAACGTTTGGCTAAGGTCACGTTGCAAACTGGCCCATCAGGTGGTAGGTCGCGAGGGGCGGCTTGCCTTTGGATCGTCTGTAAGATAACCCACCTTGTTGGCATGTGTATATGCTAATAAACCTGCAGCTACTTTTTCCCAACAACAAGTTGTCTTGTCTGTTTATTTCTGCGACATGCATGTTGCTGGGAGCGGGCGGATGAGTGGGCCGATATTGACACTATGTTTCATTGGTGTTTCTATTAGTGTAGAAGCTTCCATGTTGCAGCACCCAGAATAATGTCCTGCGTGGCTAAATACACCACATCAGCATGCCCAGGCTCGAACCATTCTTCAAACAAGTCCCCAGTGCACTGACTGCCTGTGTTGAACTTCAAACAGTTGCCTCGTATCTTTCCCCAAGACACCTATTTGCTGATGTCCCAGCATTAGTTCCTTCCTGCTTTGTCCCAGGCAGTGGCCGAATTGGAAGAGGTTTGTCTGTGTTAGTTGCACTGATACTTCTGAGCTGGAGCGGGACCTGGAACCGAGCCCACCCACCTTTATTCCAGATGTGAACATGGCAAAGCTCTGGAGCGGTATCCAGGCAACCACTGGGGGAGATGACCTGCTGGCTGGGAGCCTAGAAAAGGAAGGGAGCACGAGCGCGACGCAGTGAGCGAGCGACAGAAAGTGAGTGCGTCTGGGGGTAGGGCGACGTAAAACATATTTGACGCTCTCTCTGCTTTTCCCCTCTCTCTCTCACTTTCCTAATTTTCCAATCTGGCTTCCGCAGGAGCTTCTATTGTTTCTGTGATAGAATTCGGATGGTTTTATTTTTGCTGAGTGGTTCACACAGGGCCTCGTTTCCCACCTTGGGTTGTTAGAGCGCGGTTTGGCTGTTGCTGCTCTATTGATCCTAATTTGAGGCTGTAATTGCAAATAAAAACATCATTATTTCCCCCCAGCTAGCTTAATTGAAAGGATTGATTCAAGAAAACTGAGGTTGATAAGAACTTTTGCACGAGCCAAGTGCTTTATGGAAGGTTTAACACTTTCGCTGCAGTGCATGAGAAACGTTGAAGTGGGGAGGCCGTGTATGTGAGGCACTTCTCTGCTAGTATACATTTGAAAGATGGCTCCTTTATATCGTGGGGCAGTGAAAGAGACACAGGGGCCGGTACACTAAGGACCACCTTAAGAAATCGGAAATCTGTATTTTTCTGACTTTCATGGTATTTACAAAAGATTATACATATGTGAAATGTAGGATCTTGCATCTGGTGGAAACATGTACAACATAAAACTGACATAAATGTGTATTTGCACTGTAAACGTTTTTGTTTTGTTTTAGCCTCATGCCTCTATCCTCCATTTCAAAAGAAAGTAGGGGTTCGCGCCTTCAGTATTACCACCCTGAAAACACTCCTGAATTTAACAGGAGGACTTTGCATATGCTTCTAGGAATGAACACTCACTGCACGTGATATGCGAAACCCACAAATATACGAGTGTGTGGGTGTTTCCTGTGTTTACAGACCTTTCATATACCGAAGCTTGTGAATGAGGACATGCCACCATGCTGGAATAATATAACATGATATGTTCAATATCTTCTCTGTAATATTGACTCTTCATTTTAATTGTAACAATCTAATTGAATTTATCTGTGCTTCTTTTACATCCATTTTTCCAAAATGTAAATATTGGTTATGGTATTTCTGCATTTGCAAATGCACTTTGCAAACCTAAAATTTAGTCAACCTTGATTCTGCAAATTCATCAGCAGCAGTCCCCCATTAGGACAGATGAGCGTTGCCCCCTGCTGCCAGTGCAGCAAAAGTGAAAAATAAAAATGGTAATAAAATGAAATATCATTTTATGTTTCACTGCTCCCAGCTTGAGTGGTGTTTGGGGGCAGGGTTGCTGCTGACTGGCAGCAGGGAGTGGTGCTCACTCTTCCTGTTTACACTGAGCATGTCTGTTTGGCCGGCTGACTTGCAACGGCCAGTTTGACATGCAGTCTAAACCTCTCCACCTAGCGGTCTTAGCTGGATGGTGAGCAGGCACAGGTCCCCTGGGCCTGCTGGAGCATCGAGGCCGCCCATTCAGCCAATCCAGGCGCTGCTCTCATGCTGCTCATCTGCACTGGCTCGACAGCCCTCCACCTTTGAGGGTCAACGACCACCACTGGAATTCATGAATTTAAAGTCCACTTAAGGGGCATAAGAAGAGGGCCCATTAATTGCCAATATCCTGTCACACATCAGAAAACTGGAGGAGCATTCATAAAAATATTTCCCACTGAACATTCATGTGCCTCAAGACCCTCAGGGATGATGCAGCCATGCTATACAAATCATGATTGATTAATGAGAAATATGATGATCAAATATTGTGGTCTTATTGGCACTAAGGGTCGATTCAAATGTTGATGGAAAGAGAACTACATTGCAACATTATGGTTCTTCTGTCGGATTTTGTTTCAGTTGGACCATAGTTTGACGATGACGGAAACTACTCCGTCTCCACAGTGGGCAATGTTCTCCCACAGCCCGACGGAGTAAAGGCCATTTGCAATTTGCCTATATGTCCGCCCATTTAATTTAGATGGGATGCTATATAGCTGTTTTCCAATGCCTGTCTCTGCCAGTAGAAACCTGGTGGCAAGGAGCACAAAAAGTGCTCACTGTCCCCTATCCGTGGGACGAAACTCATGGCAAGTGGGCATTGTTTTTTTGTTTTCAAGAAAAAAAAAACACTTTGAGATTTTCTTTTCAAAAATAAAAAACATTTGTATCTTTGTAAAAAAAAAAAAGATTTAACAGATCCATAATGTTTGATTGTAGCTGTACATCAAAGGTAAAATGTATTGGAAGAAACCGCCTTGGCAGTGGTTTCTGTCAATGATTGAAATGACCGCCGGACCAATGGACATTTCAAAATTTGGCAGGCAGCCCCTTCGTCAGCTCAACATAGTAATTTACTCCATCGCACTCGCGGAGGACAGGCCATCTGCCAAGATCAAAATCGGGCCCTAAATGTCCTTAATTTCAAGCTTTCGCATAAGATACCGGGCAAACTTTTGAACCCTCTATGCAGGCATTAAATGAGGAAGATTTTTGTTCAGATGGCTATCCCAAATTTATGGAATGGGATAATGTTTCTGTCTGTTGCAGAAAACTAAAAACCAACATATTTAAATGGTATTTAAACAGGATGAGAAGAATGATTCCCTCTTTTAAAGAACTATTTTCTCCTAGTATACATGCAAAATTGGGGTAACAAGACAAACACCATGTAAATTCTAAAAATAACGGGCCTAACTCACAAAGGTAACTGTTCACTTTTGTGTAAGTTTACTACTTTTAGATATTCACAAAGGTATACTTAGACCAAAAGTCTAAGTTTAGGCTTTTACGAGTAGTATCCTTACATCCACATTCTGCACCCGAGGAGGCGATTCTGACCCGAGAGCGCAAGTAAAGATACGACTCGAAAATGCCTTTTGTAAATACCAAAAGTCATAAACTAAGCCTTCTGATCTAAGTTTACATATGTTAATACCTAAAAGTAGTAAACTTACACAAAAGTGTAAGTTTACCTTTGTGAATCAGGCCCAACATCTATTGCACATGGGCACTCTGAGTTTAGAAAAATACCCAAAGTTCTTTTGTTTAAGATTTCATATCCTGATTCTGCAAGTGCCCATTTGGAATACACAAATATAGTGCATATGTAATGTAGTTACTTACACGCAGTGCTGATTTTAATTAGAAGTAGATGCCTGCAGTGGGGATACTGTATGAGTATAAAGTAAGACCAGAACTCAAGACAAGAATTCAATATAATTGGAATGTATAGTATAAAAGTAAAACATCTTTTACATAACAAAGTGTGTACATGTGTGCATGTTCTTTGATGACTGTACCATGGTATAGGTAGAATTCCTCAAATAACTTATCTTTAATTAAATAACGTTGAATAATTTGGCTTTCTTTGCCACACGTTTTAGACATATAAGTTGGTCCATCACAGCTGTATACTTTGAGTGAACCCACTAAGGGGTGGGTAGTCTGTTTTTGAGCCTCAGACTTTAGTTTCATGATGATTTGACAGTTACTATTGAGTCCTCAGGTGGCCTAATCACTTGTAAAAATTTAGAACATTCTTTCAAACAACAAAGAAAGGAAATCACATCCAAAGTCTGCAGTAACAAGTTGTGAGGTGATTTATGGCCTTGCATTCCTTACATGTACAGCATATGGCCCTGCATTGCGAATTCAACAACCTACTCCAGGGTCGGACTGGTCAGAAAATAGCAAATACAACAAATTGAAGGACAGATTGCTGAAACTTTCAACCACTCATCCCAGTATGCTTGTTTCTGGTCCAGGGAGGACCTGGCTTGTTAGTTCCGGCTGGACTGTTACCATGAGAAGCAGGTTCAAGACCGATTTGCATATGGCTAGGTCTAAAGTGGGGTTGCTTGGTGAGCAAAAGAATGATGGATTTAACCCAGATTTCTTGACTGAGGGTGAACGTTTTATTTGTTCCTCATTTTGTCCATCATTTGTGTCTTTTGCTTTCTGGCCCGAAGTGCGCTGTGTATGCCCAGACACAGGTCCCAGGCTCACTGTCCCACTTGATTCAAGCTAGCCTTGCTGATGAGGGGTGATACCCCGAAACTGGTCCCAAGATGCTTGTTTCTGGTCCGGGGAGGACCTGGCTTGGCAGTTCGGGCTGTTCCCATGAGGAGCAGGGTCATGACTGATTTGCATATGGCTGGGGTGGCATGGTGAGCAAAAGAACAATGGATTTAAACTAGATCTCTTCACTGGGGGTGAATGTTTGATTTATTCAGCATTCCATCCATAATTTGTGTCTCTTTTGGGACCGAAAATAGGAACTAAAATAAAAGTGACCCCCATTACGGAGTCAGGTGGTTAGAAAAAGTGGCCCATGTTTTAATTCAAAGCAGTTTTGAACTTGTAAAGAGATGCTGTATAAATGTTTTGCAATGTAACGAAGACTGAATTGATTTTAGCTTGCTGCATGCAATTTGTGTACTAATATAATGTAAAACAAGAAACCCAGACCATAAAACAGACCAAAGAACAGCCAGACAAGTGTCCAACACACTAACCTGTTAAACTAGTCCATCGGGCACTACCTGATTGCCCTACAGGTCAATTTGACCATGATTTGCTCCATGGCACATATTGTCCTATTGGTAGTGGGGATGATAGAGCATGGACAAGTGATTGATAGGGAGATGGCCATTTACTGCTGTAGGATTTTAGTGAGAAAGGCAGAAAAGGGCACATGCTGAGTAATTGAGATCCAGAACAGGAGTCATGAGCAATAGGAGGAAGATATTAAATTATTAACTGGTTATTGGAGAACCATCTCCTGCTCAACACTTCCAAAACAAAATTCCTGCTCATCTCCCCTCCGAACCACATCCCTAAGCTAGACTTCTGGCTGAGTCACCTCAATGCTTTCAACTGCACTCCTCTCATCGTCGATTCAGCCAAATCTCTCGGTATCACCATGGACAAGCACCTTAACATGAAAGATCATATCAGCAATATATGCAAAGGAGCAAACCACTTGATGAGGTCACTCAGAAATATCAAACCTTTCCTTCCTCTAAATGACTTCAAGAAGGTGGTCCAAGCGCTCGTCTTGCCAAGGCTAGACTATGGCAGTGCTACCCTCTGTGGCCTTCCCAAATATGCCCTGGCTCCACTAAGGGCCTCACTAAACTCTGCAGCTAGACTGGTTACAGACACCAAACAAAAAGAGCATATGTCCCATGTCCTAAAAGTCCTCAATTGCCTGCCCTATGAACCGCAAATTCACTTAAAGATTGCTGTTCTTACACACAAAGCCCTTCACTTGAACACTCCTACGTACATTGCGTAAAAACGTAAACTATCCTGTGGTGTAAGAGACTCAAGCAGCGCCTCGACTTTCCTCCTGAAACCACTCATCATTAACAAAAAGAGAAGTTGTCACCGAGCCTTCTCCGGTGCTGCTCCTAATATATGGAACTCTCTTCCACCGGAAGTACGTTGAATCTCCTTATCGACGGCGTTCAAAGTGGAAGCCAAAAGACTCCTAATGAACAAATGCTTACCCTATTAGGGATAGACTCAAGTGCCTGTTGACATTGTTCATACTCCCATTGTACTTCCATCTGAATCTGAATCCCCCCCCCCCCCCCCCCACTGCATACTGTGACTTCCCCTTGCTGCTCACCTACACCTGTCTGTTACAATACTCTCCTGGGTGCAATTATACTGTAATATTCAACCTTCCCTGTTTTTTTTCTCTCCCCGACATAATATGAATATTGCTTTTGTAATTCCTCCCATTATACTGTAAAGCGCTCTGATATCCCTCGGGATCTTGTTCGCGCTATATAAAACTTTATAAATAAAATAAAATAAATATTGTAATTATTGTGGTCATTAAATTCGTCAGAAGTCTTCAAATAGAACAACAATGCAATATAGCCTTAAAGAGAGAGTGGATAAAAATGTAAATTGACTGCATGTTTATGAACTGTTTAAAACATAAACATACACAGAATGGCAAGCATGTTGAAGGCTGACTGTATGCAAAACCTGAATCATATACAGCTGTCAGATCACAAGCTACATCTGTTGACTTAGCTGGCCTTCTATATAGATTGCCTAGAATATCCAGTGCAGAAACAGAACAAGTGGTATTTGTAGTAAGCTAGAGGGAAGATAAGTATGGCAGATTAAAAGGCAATTTCTTCATATCTATCTTGAAAAACAAAATAGAGGGAAAGGTGCACTTAAACGAGGAGAAAGAGTTCCAAAGTTTCTGCGCATAGCCAGAGAACAAATTATTGAGCAAATGTTTTTTGTTGAAAGCAGTGCTCTCCATTAGAAATGTGTCAGACCTGCATTATTATTATTATTATTATTATTATTATTATTGGGACATTTGTAGAGCGCTGCGATTACGCACACCGGCGTGTCCACGCGCTGGAAGTGAGAATGGGCTAGTGCATAGTGTATAAACCCCCCGGAGACCTTTGGTTTCCAGGCCTGGTTACACTGCTGATGAAGGTGAATAGTGGTGACACAGGATAAGGAGGATATTACTAGTTGAGGACTCGTGTTTGCAGAAGTAAATTCTAAAGCCAATGGAAACCCTTGTGTGCCTTGCGGTTTGAGTTTAGAGATTTGGGGCCAGATGTAGGTCACCAAATACCGGTCGGTAACGGACGATTTTGGCCTTTACCGACCGGTATTTGGTGATCGAGATGTAGGGGGCCTTTACGGATTCGGTATATTTACAGAAACTGTAAATTTACCGATTCTGTAAATTACTGAATCGGTAAATTTACCGAATCTCAAATTTGTGATGTAGGTGGCACTGAAAACAGTGCCACCGGCCCTTAAGAATTCGTTATTTACCATGACATACTATGTCATGGTAAATAACGAATTCCTGTGCACATGCACATCTGTGCATGTACACCTGTGCCATGTGGCACACATACATGCCCTTAGGGCATGTATGTGTGCCACATGGCACACAAGCCAGAATCAGGGGTGCAACAGGGTGTCAAAGTGACACCCTTTCCCCCTTGCAAATTCGGTAATTTTACAGAATCGGTATTTACCGATACGGTAATTGACATTGATTCCTATGGGCCTCAAGGCCCATAGGAATCAATGGCAATTACAGAATCGGTAAATACCGATTCATTAATTACCGAATCATACCGATTCGGTAATTAATTCAGTAAAATTACCTACATCCCGATTGCCAGTTCCTAAACACCGAATCGGTATGATTCGGTATTTAAGAATCGGTAATCTGGGAATACATACATCCGGCCCATAATGTTCCATGAAAGGGTTGTCATGAATGGGAGCCCTAATGCAGGAGTAGTGGTAGCAGGACAGGGTATCAGTCTTAGGGGAATAATGCAGCAGCCTACGGCTCAGGCCAAAGTTACTGGAAGGTCAGCATCAGTAAAACAGATTGATATATGTTGAAGGCACTTATGGAGTTTGTGTATCCAAACGTTTGAGTGTCCAATGAGGTGGCAATTGAGTTTTTTTTTAATGTTCTGAAAATTAAATCAATGGATGAATGCATTTGTTGAAGGATGAGGGAGGTTTTCAACGTGGAGAGGTGTGGCTCACTGGTTAGAGGCGGCAGACCCGAGTGCAGAGAACGGCCTGGGACCAGGGTTCGATTCCCGACGCGGCAGGGTCTTGGACCAGGATCAGCGGACTGATAATTCTCGCATCGGTGCCTACTCCGACCAGGGATCACACTCGGCAACTCTGGGCATTAGCTTGCCTCATCTCCACAACGGCCCCACACAAACGCCGGGGATGCCTGGTTTCACCTTGGAGACCCCCAGGAGGGACTATCTCACAGGGAAAGCCAGGACGGGTTCCCCAGCGGTCTATAGCGCTACGAGGCCTCCGGGTAGCAGTGCGCTTTACAAGACACAACAACAACAACAACAACAACGTTGGTGATCCCACTGAAGTCTAAGGGAGGCCTTTTGCTTGTTCGGAGGTGATCCGTGGAAAGAGGGTGACACTCACCAAATGAGGATGAGTTGAATATATGGTTTAAATTTAACCAAGATCAGAAGAATGAGTTGTGCAAAATTCATTGACTGTCATAACTAACTCAATTCAACTTCTTTAGTTCAGCCGTTGATGCGTGCCAGATGGCCACACTACCTTTACATTGTAGACGTGAGGAATATGTCAATGGTTGCACAAGATAAGAAAATGCTTAAGGTTAAATCACAAGAAGCAATTCCCTTTCTAAAATCAAAGTAAAGAGGAAAGGGAAGGGTTTGCTTTAGGCCTGGGCAGAACTCGCAGAGTTTCAGTCTGCAGAATTCCGCGGTGTTGCAAAAGAACTCAGAGAGATTCCACAGAATTCCACGAACAAGCAGAAATAAGCACATTGCTCTGTGATAGAGCACCAGGAGCTCATTCCGTGCTGAAAAATCAGTGTGAATGGCTCAACGTGGTGTGCCAGAGGGCGCACCTTCTCAAGCTGATTTTCCTGCGGCTCGAGCAGATTTTCTACTAGATCACCAGCTTTCTGCGTGCGAAATGTCACGACTACCCGCGACTGTCCACGCTTTGCCCACGCTTTGGTGAAACGTTGGCAGGTGTCCTCCTAGCAACTGGAAATTGTGCTAAGGAATGCCAAAGCTCGCTTGCACTCGCCAACTTACCACACATGAGAAAAAAAGCTCTGCCACACGGCGGTAGAATGAGCCTAACAGTCTTTCAGATTTGAGGTTTTCCACAAATCTGTCCACAGTGATATGGTGTCCCGAAAGCCCACTAGTATTATGTTCCCCAATGTACCCCAATCTAGGCCTAGGTAGCTACACAATCTTTTACCTACATTTATCCTGCCTTGCTCCGCATAACGGTTCTAGCACTGACCTTTTACCTAGTTATGTGCTGAATAAATGTCGATCAGTTTCTTGGAAACTAGCCTCATTTATTATGCATGAGGATTCTTAGAAAAGTCCCTGCACATGACAAACTTAACAGCATGAACACATTCTGTGTAAAATGTCATTATTTTCTTCATCCTAGGGCAAAAGAACTACTTTGCATAATCGTAGGTATTGTTCTAGGTTCATTTGCATAGTCATACTTACACCCCATCCATTATGTAAGGAACCCCAACGCATGACCAAGACGGGGTCCTTCGTTCTCTCCCATCAGGTAACGGGGTGGGCTCTTTCCTAGGGGGATTCTTGGCTTTACACTCACATATGTGCTAGGTACACTTAGGTACACTTAGGTTGGGTTTGCATCATAGGAGTGTGCCTGATTACTGCCATGTATCGATATGCCTGCATATATTTTGTGTTTTAGCACCATGGTAGAATTCTACCTTTTATTTACTCTGTCGGTGATTGTAATCTTATATCTGTTTCTGTCTAATGATTATAGCAGAAAACATATTTTATACTAGAATGACTCTGGTTCAATAAATGTTTATTGAAAACGAACCCCTTGTTTATTCTGTGTATCTCTCTGAGACTAAGTGATCACAATCGACTAGGCGAAAAGTACTACACTGTTTCCAGGATCCCCATAGGATCAAGAATTGTCATGTTCAATAGTTGCCAGAAACTATTTGCTCCTTGGTAAAATTAGAGGGTTTACAGTGGCTGTTAGAACTGGGATTTCTGGTTGGCTAAGGCTTGCGCCAAAGCCAGGCAGAAACCACCACTCTAGTCAGGACAAGGGAGTTACACGCCAAAAATAACCCCTGCTCACCCCCTTGGTAGCTTGGCACGAGCAGACAGGCTTATCCCGGAGGCAATGTGTAAAGAATTTGCATACGCACACAGCAACAACATCCCAGGCACACTACAAAAGGAACTCCACTCAAGGTTATATAAAAATAGCCTTTGTATTACCATAAACACATTAGATCATAATCACACAATTACACTGTGCCAACTGGCACTGGGCAGTATTTACAGGGGATTGTTCACACCAGAGCCACTGTCAGGATCAACACTTAGCAGAAATAGCACTTCTAGAACATAGAATATTTGTAGCACAAAATAACAATGGTAGAACACAACCAGTAACCACTGGTAAAAGGTAGGTACAAGTAGAATGTGTGATTTTAGTGAAAGTTTGCAGTTTGCAGGACATTGTGGTTAAGAAAATATGGTGGTATAAATGCAAGCCACACCACCCTGGACTCTCCTGGGTGCCTAGTCATCATGTTTTTGGGCCTTTTCTGTCACAGGCACTAGGCCAATCCACACAAAAGAAGTATACTTTTTAGTCGGGAAAGTGTGCAAATGCTGGGTAGTAGAAATATTGGGCATCCCTGCAAATTCCATATATTTTCTCACTGAAATATGATGAAAGCGCGTGATTTTAGCTAAAGTTTAAGGTTTGCAGGGCATTCTGGATAAAACACTTAGTGGGATTCACACAAGTGATGCCACCTGGACTTCTCAGGAGGTTGAGGTTTCAGAAATGTCTGACTTTGGTAGGGTTTCCTGCGTGGCAGCTGAGCCCTGGTCAAAAATCTGCAGCTACCCACATCACCAAGGGTCATTTTTATTGCCAAAAATTCAACATTCTGTTTTTGGACCTTTCCTGTCATGGGGGATAGACCCACCAACACAAGTGAAGTCCCGTTTTTTATTAGGAGGAGTGTGGTAACACACTATAGTAGAATATTTTACATTACCCATTGTGTTTCTCTCCATTTTTGGCTTTCAAATGCAAGTCTGTGTGCAATAAGAATAGGTTTTTCAAAAAGCCCTTTGAATCATATGATAGTTTGGGTACCCCAAAATTGCGAGGTAAACAAAACCCAATATTCCTAAACACAGTATCTTGTGCAAATCTAAAAAATTCAAAAGTTCATATTAATTTTTCATTCATTAGATTTAACTGCTTGGATTGTTGAATGGTTGTTACTGAATGTAATATTACGATCTGCAGCTCAGTTGTTGGCTCTGGATACTGCAAGGCATTTGGATAACTATCAAACAGTATATATCCCTGTGGCCAGAAGGGTCTGAGAGACATTACAGTGTGTTATCTTTGTAAATCACTCTTCCGGGCAAAGGTTTACAGACGGAAACCTTGTCACCAATTGCTATTTTTTTAACTTATTGTCACAATTTTTGTATCAATTAGTTTCTTTTGGAAAACAATGAGCAATCTACACAAATCATCCCCGATGAATTCAGAATGTTGGCTTGTTTTCAGCAATGTACAGCTTTCCAGGTTCACGAGTGGACTTCACACCTGTTTCCACCACAAACTGAAAGTAAGTTGAACCCACAAAAAAACTGGAAAAGGCATTGGCAAAGCAAATAGGTATTGGCTATGCAAGATTTTTGAGCTTTGTCAATGTTTTTTGAGACATGTTGCCCAGCAGCGAGGGCGGTGGGGCAACGTGGCTTAAAGTAAAGGACATAAAGCACTATGATGCGGCAAGTGTTAACCGTAACATATCACTATTTTGTCTCTAAGGCATGTTGCACAGCATCCCGCACTGCTGTGCTTTAAGTCTATAAAAAACATTGATAGAGCCACTTAACTCTTGTGTATGCGAGTGCTATTTGGCTTAGTTAATGTTTTTGTGGTGGACGGGTTGGAGGTGCCAAGGTCAATAATGGTTGGGGGAGCTCTATAATGGACAACCGTAGGAGGGCGAGGGCTGTGCGAGGAGGAATTAGGGAAGAGGGTGAGGGAAAGCAAACTGAGGTGGGTGTGGAAAAGGAAGGAGCAGCACCACAATGATAGTGGGAGGAGCACTTGGGCAAGCAAAATGAGGGAGTGGTCAAGGAAGGAGAATGGAGCAAGAGCACAGTCAGTGGTAGAAGTTAGGAAAATTAATGGAGGGGGACAAACAGCAAACACATGCATTTTAAAGAGTGCATAAAAAAGGGAATAAAAAAAGTACCAGCAGGAGCGAGCTGCCATTGGAATGACAATGGCTGTAGACAGAAAGAAGGTAGTTGGTCCATACTCCATGGAATGGACAACACTGGAAAAGCCTGGAAGAAGCAGGAGACGTTGACCAATAAGAAGCCTTGAAACAAGAGTGACATTAAAGCCATCCACAGCTAAGTAATGGGTGGAATCAAGACAGCTTCACATTTTTTTTCTTTACAAAAGATTTTGCTGTGTGGCGAATCCTAACTATGTACTTCCAGTTAAAAAATGCAAAAATGGTGGTAAAAATATTGTTTTTCTTTTTCTGCTCTGCTTGTTCCTGAAAGCAGGGAATATAGTCATATTAGGAAATTGATAAAACAAGAACATTTAGCCTAATATAATCTGGCTAGCTTGTAAAATGCTCACATGAGTAAGCTTAATGAACCAGAAAAATGGAAAATTTGCCTTTCTCTGAACTCTGAAATGAATGTGTAACATGATAAAACTGATTTTTTTTGTAATAAGCATCCATTTCTATCGTATTTACATTGTCAAGTTAAGCTAGGCCTCATTTACTCTCTATTTCACTATATTTGCCTTTATTTTAACTTTCTTAAATAAATATGTGTTTAGAAAGATGTGGCATGGTGCAGTATTAAATAAATAATTAACATTAACTTCATTAGACATGTCATCTTCGTAGAATGTGCTGATTTCAATAAATGTTTCCTTTCCTTCCTAAAACTAAATGTTTTCATTGGATTTGGTTAGATTCAGCTGTCATTTGGTAACAATAACGAATACCAATAGTTTATTAAAACAATAGTGTATGCAGGAAAATGTAAAGCTCATGATATCATTTCATAGATGTTACAACATGAATATTTCTGCTTTAAACTAGTTCATTGTCACACAGTGTAGTTCTGAATAGCTAATCGAGTAAGCTGCAGGAACTAATGAACATGAACAGCTGCAATTTAGTTGACTGCTTGTAGATAATGTCTGTCATCTTTGTATGATATCGCGGGAAAGAAGAAGGATGTAGAAGATCATTGAACGATATGAACGATACTTTCACCATTGGGCAAAGATGACCTAACACCGAAGAAGATGGATATGTATGTTTTTGTGTTTAATATAGATGTTCCTAGTTAGCAGACTTCAGAAGCTCTTCCACCACCCTTTCCTTACAGCACGTGCTGAAAGTTTTAGGTGGATCAGACTGGTTCAGGCTATTTCCTCTGTGATTATCCTTTTGCCTTTTAAAGTGTGAGCTTGATGATGGTGTTTTCTAAACTCCTTTAAGAATACAGCAATTGCTGTGACTAACTCTTAATTGACAAAAGCCTCAAACAAGTTTCCCAGACCAGCGCTTTATGAGGAGTTTAACAAAAAATCTAAATTCTATCTTTAAAAGGTCTTTCAAACAATCAATTAATCATGCGTTTGTTAAGCGCGACTACTCACCCGCAAGGGTCTCAAGGCGCTGGGGAGGAGGGGAGGTTCAGGTTCCAGTCCATCAAGGGGGGGTTCTGTCGAAGAGCCAAGTTTTGAGGTTTCTCGTGATGATGGGGAGTGATGTTGTCTGTCTGAGGTGGAGCAGTAGGGCGTTCCCGGCTCTTGCCGCGAGGAAGGAGAAGGAGTGGCCTCCCGATCTGGTATTTCTGTCGTGGGGAACCACGGCGTAGGGGAGCTGGCTGATCGTAGGGGGGCCGATTCACAGAACTCACTTAAGACAAAATCCTAAACTTACTACTTTTGCTATTCACAGAAGTGAAGATTTTGTCTTAAGTTTATCTTAAGACAAACCTAAAACAGACTTAAGACAGACTTAAGAAAAAATCCCAACTTAAGTCTGTCTTAAGTCTGTCTTAAGTCTTAAGACAATCTTAAGACAAAATCCTAACTTCTGTGAATACCAAAAGTAGTAAGTTTAGGATTTTGTCTTAAGTTAGTTCTGTGAATCGGGCCCAGGGTTCTTTGGTTTTAGTCGAAATTGAGTCTACTGTTTAGGTATGCCGGTCCGGTGTTGTGGAGGGATTCGGTGCGTGGGTGAGGACCTTGAAAGTGATTCTAGTCTCAATGGGGAGCCAGTGGAGTGTGCGCAGGGGCTGGAAGATGTGACAGTGTCTTGGCAGGTTGAAGACCAGTCTTGTGGTGGTGTTCTGGATATTTTGTAGCTTGTGGGTGAGGTTTTTGTTTGATCTGACGTAGAGTGCGTTGCCATCTTCGAGTCTGCAGGTGACGAGGGTGTGAGTGACTGTTTTACTGTGCTTGAGGGGGATCCATTTGAAGATCTTACGTAGGGGGCGGATGGTGTGGAAATAAGAGGATGCAATGAAATTGATCTGGCGGTCCATTTTGAGCTAGGATTCCAAGATGATTCCAAGGTTGCATGCGTGGTCCGTGAAGGTGGGTGGGCTTCCGAGGGGGGGCCACCAGGAGTCGTTCCAGGCGTCGGGGTGTGGGCATGTGTTGAGTACTTCTGTTTTGTCGGTGTTGAGTTGTAGGCAGCTGCGTTTCATCAATTTGGCGACAGCTTCCATGCCTTCTTGAAAGTTGTGTTTGGCTGTGTTGGGTTTGTTGGATAGGGAGAGAATGAGTTGGGTGTCGTCTGCATATGTAACAATGTTGAGTCAGTAGGTTCTCACGATGGGGGCGAGCGGAGCCATGTAGATGTTGAAGAGAGTTGGGCAGAGGGAGGACTCCTGGGGACTCCGCTGGTGCTTGGTGTGGGGTCTAAGAGTAAAGGAGGGAGTCTGACCCGTTGCGTTCTGCCGGAGAGGAAACAGTGGATCCAGTTGAGGGCCTTGTCCCAGATCACTGCATTGTGGAGTCTGCGTGTTAGGGTGTGGTGGGAAATTTTGTCGAAGGCTGCTGAGAAGTCGAGGAGGATGAGGGCTACTGTTTCTCCTTTGTTCAGTAGGGAGCGGATGTCGTCTGTTGCGGCGAGGAGGGCGGTTTCTGGGCTGTGGCCTTTTCTGAAGCCCGATTGGGACGAGTAAAGGATGTTGTGCTCTTTGTTGAAGGTGGCAAGTTGACTGTTGATGGCTTTCTCAATTACTTTTGCTGGGAACCGGAGAAGGGAGATGAGTCTGTAGTTTTTGAGGTCGGTGGGGTCTGCCGAGGGCTTCTTCAGGAGGGGGTTGAACTCATCGTGTTTCCAGTCGTCGGGGAAGGAGGCGTTCACCAGGGAGTGGTTGATGGTGTGGCGGAGCATGGGAGCGATGGTGTTGGCTGCTCTGTTGAAGATGTGGTGGTAACAGGAGTCCGTGGGGGCCCCGGAGTGGATTGACTTCATTGTCTCAGTGTGTCTTCGGTTGTGAGGGATGTCCAGCTGTCCATTGTTGGCTTCAGGGTGTGGGGATGGTTGGTCAGTTCTCAGTGTGTTGTTTGTCTTCGTCAAAGTTGTTGTAGATGTTCTTGATTTTGTGGTGGAAGAAGGTGCTGAGTTTGTTGCAGAGGTCTTGTGAGGGAGGAATGTCAGTAGACACGCTGGTGGGTTGGGTGAACTCCTTGATGATGTTGAAGAGTTCTTTGCTGGTGTTTGCATGTGTGGAGATTCTGTGTTCGATTGCTGTTTTCCTTGTGTTTCTGATGAGTTAGTGATGGGCGTTGGTGGCGGCTTTGAAGTTGCTGTGGGCTTCTGTGGATTTGGAGTTCCTCCTGGCCTTCTCGAGGCGGCGGCAGGTGCGCTTGGACTTTCGAAGTTCGCTGGTAAACCATCTGTCTTTCTTGGCGTGTGTGTTGATTTTCTTCTTCAGGGGGGCTTCGGTGGTGGCGCTGTCGGTGATCCATCTGTGCAGAGTTTGGGCTGCGGTGTTGGGGTTGTCGTCTTCCGCGGTGGTTGGGGTAGAGTTGCCGAGTGAGGAGGTGAGCTGGTCATCGGTGACTTTGGTCCAGTTTCTCTGTGGGAGCAGGTGATGGTGTCTGTGGATAGTGGGTGTTCTCAAGGTGAAGTGGATGCATTAATGGTCTGTCCACAGGAGCTCTGTTGTGTGGCTGAAAGTGATGGAGTTTCCTGTTGTGAAGACGGGGTCGAGGGTGTGTCCTGCTGAGTGCGTGGGTTTGGTCACGATCTGGCGGAGTCCAATGTTGTGGAGGTTGTCCAGCAGGGATGTGGTGTTGGGGTCTAGTTGGTTGTTGAGGTGGAAGTTGAGGTCTCCCAGCAGGGTGTAGTTGGTGGAAGCGATAGCTTGCGGGGGGATGATGTCCATGATGGAATTGGTGAATGATCCGCAGGGTCCACGGGGTCGGTAGTTGAGGGCTCCTCAGAGGGTGGTGGTAGGGCTGACCTGTACCTTGAAGTGAAGGTGTTCCATCAGGTCTGTGGGCTCGTCGGGGAGTGTGCTCAGACAGAGGGTGGATTTGTGGGCTATGGCGATTCCTCCTCCCGGGCGGGTGGGGCGGTCCTTCCGGGAGATCTTGTATCCTGGGGAATGTCCGGTCCCGAGGTGGGGTTTGTCCATGTTTCGGTGAAGAATGCAACATCCAGGGCGGTGCTGTCGAGGAGGTCCCAGGTTTCAGTGGCGTGTTCGGGTGTTGAGGAGGATGCATTGCAGTTTATTCGGTTTGTTGTGTTCTTGCGAGCAGTTTGTGCTGGGGCCGTGTTCCCGGCAGTGCTGTAGGTGTGCCAGCAGCGGTGACAGCTGAAGGGTCCGTGGGTGTCAGCTGGTGATGCTAGCTTGCAGTTGGTGTTGCGACCTGGGTTGAGTGTTTGGAATGCCGCTGGGTTGTAGCGTTCGGGGTGCGGAGGTCCAGGGTTCCTGACGCTAGTCGCGGTCGGGTCGTTGATGGCGCAGACGTGTTTGCCTTTGGCACAACTTCAGTGCGTCCTCACAGCGTCTGCCATTAAGTAGGGGTCAGGGAGGGCTGGACAGCTGGGAGGCGGGAGTGTGGAGGGGAACTGGCTTAGGCCGGTTGCACTGGGGGGAGGGGCCTCGGGGGCAGCAGCGGTGGGGAAAACGGGCACAAAAAGTGGGATAAAGGAAAAAGTGAAGGAAAGAGAGTGAAAGGGTGAAATAAAAATGAGGGTGAAAAATGAGTAAAAAGGAATCAGAGGTCCGCTGAACCGCCAGGGATGAGGCGCAGGTATAACCTGCAGGTGGAGGAGGGCCTCAAACCACAACACTCAAGAGTGCAGGGGCTCAGGAGGGCCTCACTTGATGGTGGAGCTGCGAGGGTGGGAGAACAATTTCACTGACAATTAGTCCTTAAAATTCTTCATGGGTTTTGTAGGTCAGGGTTTATTAGAGTAGGAGAGGGGTGTAGGTAATTTCCTTTATGGAACACACTGTAATATTTCCTGTTTATTGCTAACCATTATTTTTCTTGATCTTTTTGTAAACATATTTATCTAATTTTCTAATCTGAATAAAGAGATTACAGACAAAACTACAAAACTGAAAATGAAAAATTTTGAATTAAAAATAATTTAAACTCTCATTATTGACTGAACATAATAAGTAGTGTTGAACTTTGATATTGACTTATGCTCCATTCTAAAACAGTGGGAAAGATGCAGTTGGCCTGAAGAACATCAAGGTACGGAGTTGGGGACCACTTTTATAAGTTAACGGTTGAACTGGTTGAAAAATAAAATGCTCAACCTTTTGTTGATGTCACTTTCAGGGGAAAAACGTATGCTTTCTTGTACAGCTTTTTATTTCCATTTTTTCAACAGAATAAACGTCGTCTCCATGTTGGATACTTCTCCGGTCCCTCCAGGGAAATCCACCGTCTCTTGAGATCTTTAGAACCTCTCAGGATTCTAAGGATACTTGGAGTGCAAATCTGGCCTTGGTATACTTTGTGGGCAGTGCGACTGGTGCAGTCGCACTGGGCGTTGCCCTATTGAGGGGGCACTGGCATCAGGTGGTGCTATTTTTAGCAATAACTTACGATTTTAAAACACCAACTTATAGGCAGAAATAAAAATATCAAGTTAATTCTTGTAATTAATGTTCCTGATAGAGAGAGATCAGAGTTTTGTATAGTGCTAACTCATCATACAGTAGCGCAGAGGGTTAATATGTCTGTTGGAAAGAAGTCCTACAGTGCAAATCACAAATATGTATTTTATGTGGATATCAGAAGGCTTACTACTTTTGTCACAGAGATCCGTTTTTTTTACTGCAGGTCATAAGATACAACCATAACATAAAACAGGGAGTGCTATGATCTGTCATCGAAGATATGCATAAAATAGGTTTTAACTCTATGTTTTTTTGCCCAGTTTTTCATTATATATTCTAATGGAATATATAATTAATGGAATGGAACCCAAGGGTTCGTTTGGGTAGATATACATTCCTATTAGCAAAGCCAGCATTTACCATTTCTTTAAAAGAAATTAAATGTATATGAGAGAGGAGCTATGGAGAGATGAGGGGCACTTTTGCCTGGTGGCAGTGAGAGCAGTGAGAGAATCCGAGAAGGAGGTCATGTGGGGAGTGGGGTGCACCAAAAATGATTGTCACACCCGGCGCCACCAGCACTAAAGCTGGCCCTGTTTGTGGGGGAAAAGTTATGAAGGTCTAAGCACAAGTTGCCCCCAACATGAAAAAAAAAAGATGGCTTAGTATTGTGGGTGGACATGGAAATTCTGCGGCAACGAAGGGGTTAAAATAGATTGTCTTTTAATGTGAAACCAAAAAAAGAGGGCAAAGCAGAATGCCCAACGCACGGTCGAAATACAACTCATAAATGAAAAAAAAAGAGAAAAGCGAAAATATTAGTAAAACACAGAGGCAGGCAGAGAAGCAGGATTTCCTTCGAGATACTACCGATTTAGAGTAGTATAATAATGCACAGATTGTACTGTGCATTCGAAATAATCTGCTAAATTTTTATTGTCGACCCCAGGAAAATAAGTCGAGTGAATGGAGAATGAAGGATTAGTACTGTTTTTAACACTCAATTGTCGTTCAGTGGAACCAAGTTCCTAACAGCATTGCTTTATACTTTGCCTGCACAGTGGCCTTTGTGTGTGACAACATATTGTGGAGAGGGGGAGCTGGGTTCAAGGATAAAACCAACACAATTAAAACAAAAAAATCACGTTCTCAAGAAGCTCTGAGGAACACAAACTACAGAGCGCATTAAACTCCTCAAACGCTGTCAGCCACTGGGGGAACCTTATATTTATGCTGGGGGAGACAAATACAAGCAGGGCTTGTGCCAATGTCCAGGACATGTTGTTAATCAAGTAGAAATATTAGCCTGGGTTGGGAGACAGGGCCTGCAGAAGAACATCTTGTGATTTAAGGTGCCAGACTGTAACCTGTCTTCACAAGGCAGTAAATCAGAGGCTGAAGGGGCGATTTTACTAGCTGGGGAAGCACAGATCACCCAAAGATGTGTTGTGGTTGTGTTTGTGTGTGTTTATTGAACGTGGCATCTCCTTTTCACAAAGACACTGCATTAGTAAGCGTGTGGTATTACTGTTGGTACTCATAGGGTATTAGTAGCAGGCACTTAGTCCACCTTTCTATTTTTTTCCCCCAAATATGGGATGACTGGTTTGCTTTACTTCTGCAAAGCTGGCAGTGTTGGTTGGCTGGTCAGTGGCAATGTGCCGGCTTTAGCGCTGGTGGCGCCCTGTGCAACAATGTCTATTGGCGCTACCCCCCCCCCCCCCCAATGACCACCTCTGCCGCGGATTCCCTAACTAGCGCTGTTTAACAGTGCCTCTCAAGTCTCCATAACCACGGTCTCTCAGATTAATTTAGTTGTATAGCACCACTCATACAAGTGTAAGGTGTCAGGGCACTTTACACCACACACACATTGCACAGAGACAATCATATGTGTGTAAATCAGTGTGTACGAAATGTTACATCAGACAGTATTACAAGGTGTAGTGTAGGAGTGTCATTGATACTGGTAGGCAATATAGTTAAAGTTCTTATTCAGGAAAGTCACAAATTCAGAAGTTAAAATGTAACACCATTGTTAGGGGTTCTCTTTCGTGATAAGAATTGCTTTCTACCCGAATGAACCCTTTTCACAAGATTAGGATAATGAAAGACTGGGCAAAAAAACATATAGCTCTAACATATATCTTCCCGTTTGCATGCAGCTCTAGTATGACAGATAATAGCTCAATGTTCTAGTTTAGGATTTTGACTTATAAACAACAAGTAACAAAAGGAGCTCTCTTACAGAAGCAGTAACCCACTGACCTATTTACATTATATGAACTTCGTTATCTGCATGGTACACCTTCTTAGCAGCAGGCATTGTAACCCTCAGCGCTACCTTAGGACGAGTCAAAACAACCACTAGACAAACCTACAGTCTTTTTCCAGGAAGACGATTAATCATCAGTTTTCTATTGACAATGTAATCTATGTCTGAAAGTTGCTGGAGGCCAGGAACAAGGCAGCAGGTACTTTTAAAATGATAATACACATTTTCAAAAATGACACCCCTACCCCAAGTCAAACCCTGGTGCGGTCGTACCGATCGCACTGCCCTAGAGCCGGTCCTGAGTGGCATACCATGCTGGTTATGCTATAGTAATAAAGTGTTGTTGGCCAACCACCCATATACAGAACAGAATGAGACTACAAAACCAATATTTACTACTTTATCTCTGATGAAAATCTTCCCCTCTAAATAAGTGCTGCCTGGAAGAAATGACTTGGGAAAACACTGAAAGTGCGACCATAGAACAATTTACAAATATCAGGTCCATCTGTTAATGTTGCAGACAGTTACCACATTCATCAGGACTCTACAGACAAAAAGCAAATTGTACTCGCCCCAAAGCAAAGAGGTCAGACATTAAGAGCATTTTGAACACCATCCCAAAACGAAACATCTTCGTTTAACTAAAGACATTTGCCCAATAATGTAAAAAAATGTTTTTTTTGCCACACACTGATTTGTACCACAAAGTACCAATTTGTGATAAAGTGAATCAATTCGTGAGAAAACACATTGATTCCTTTAGAAAGCGACTCAAATCTTTATTCCTAATCATAAATCTAGTTTAACATATCTACTATTTCAACGTGTGGTGAATGGGAGGGATTGCAGATTTTCAGAAGATTCTCATAATGGTTTGTCAGGAAGAAACTTAAGATAAATTAGTTCCAGCTCTACTTTTCGGAGGCATTATGATCTGCACTGTGGAGATGTTGTGATATTTTAAAAGGAACACTTTAATTACGAAGAGATGGGCTGGCCTTGAGGGGAATCAGTAGATTATCAGTAGATAAAACACAAGGCCGATGTCTCTAAAAGTCCATTTGGGCTGGGGAAGCATCAGCCAATAGTCACGGTCGATATCTGGGAGCAAATCTATAGATTTGATATTCCTGACTTGATGTATTGGTTTATGAAATCACCTGCAGCCTCCACCTTGCTGGGTAATATCCAGCATTCCCAAGAAACCCCCAACACAAAGCCTTGGCATATATATTCCATTATGCAAACTCCTTAAAGGGGAAGTTCCACCCATTACATTTTGGTCACTGACCAGCCCACAATACAAACACCCAGAACCATGCTGTCACTTTGTTTTTTCTCACAGTAAGTTCTCTTACTTTTTTCTAAAAATACCTGTTGACACTTACTACTTGACAGCCTCCATCTTTCTCGCTTTTTGCTGTTCCCTGTCACTTTTCAAGCGGAAGAAAGAAACAAATTACATTGCCACATTACTTGGAGCACAGTGCATGCTTGGGAAGAACGCCCCCTTTAAATACGGGGATACAATTCTTAGGCCACGCCCACTGTTTCTGTTTCACTGCTATAACTGCTTTTAAACGGTCTAAAAGTGCAGATTTTTGACAGGCTTGATGCTAAACAGTGCACAAAGACACCTTAACCTCGGGCAAAGGGGCGCAGTGGCCACTGGAAACCAGCAGTCCTGTTTTATATCGTGCTGCGGCCCTGAACCTGCCTCCCTTCCCAGCCTCTCAGCCTGCACGACATGAGAAATAGGAGAGAATGGGCGCCCACGTGATTTACAGCCGAGAAGAAGGGTGGGTTGGGATGAGAGTGTGTGAATGTGTATGTGTGAGAGAGAGAAAACGAGATGGCTACCAGCCAAGTTCCAGCAAGGAACAGAATATCTGGCTTCCTCTAATCTCTAGAGGAAAATTAAGTAACAAAAACCCTTAGTGGAAACTTTGCACACTTTCAGTACCGCTGGCATGTTTGACATAAGCATCTGATATATTATTTAGTTAATGTGCAACAGCCTTAAAGGCGCAGTTTCTTTATACTCCAGCCTGGGCTGTTTTTGTTCTGTCAGGCAGATATTTAGATCCTGAGATGTGATTTTTGAGTCCAGCTGAGGGTTGGGAGCTGGTGGTTTATTGTTGTTACCAAAGTACCCGCTGAGCTCCCTTCCATCACACGAGCCGGTGCGCACCACAGGGAATTGACGCAATTAGTCCAGATGCAAAACATGAGTAATTTGCCATTTAGTTTAATAAGCAGGTTACTCTTAAGAGCCCCTTCTTAATGTTAATCTTTGACAAAAAAAAGTGGACAGTGAAAATTGCTTACCTCCAGTAGTCACCGCCATTTCTAAAAATAATGTATTTTTGAAGCTTTGCAAATGAGCAGAATGAAACAGACACCAAATCCCTTTGGTGCAACATTCATACGCCAAATTGCAGATCCATAACAGGATCTATCTGGCCACTATCCAATGCAATCAATCATCCAAAAATACACTCATCTAGTCCCAGTTTGTGGCCACTGTCCAAATGCAGCCAAACACAATATTAACAGACTAGTTTGAACCCAGTCATCAACAATCACAGAACCTTATAAAATTTCCATACTCTGATCAAACTTCAGGATCATACACATGATGGGAATTTGCTAGACAGATGCACTCATTTGATACATGGGGGGTGGAAACAGTGCAAAAAATAGGTGGATTTGTCTGATTGAGCTCTGGTATGACAAGATGAACAGGAATACCTGCGAGCGACTACTGGTCATAGGTTACTCTATATTGATACAATCCATATGTCCGGATTCAGGGAGTATTTTATGTTGAATTATCCACGGAAATCTCTATGAAGTAAGAGGGTGGTATTTCGTGAAAGCAGTTATCATTATAGTCGTGTGCCTGTATAGTCCTGCTCTCCCACTGTTTGTATGGCTGCAAGCTATTTGGAGGGTAGGTCAGCGCTTTTTCTCTATCGGTGCTTGTGCTGCCGCCGGTTTACGGCCTCAGCACAAGCTCCCATAGAGAAATGGGAGTTTCTGTTAGCACCTTGTGTGGTCGCATTCTAATAGCGTTGTCAGGACCGCTGACCGAAGGTCGGTCGAACCCGATACCATAATGCTGTTGTCCGCCCGGCATCGCAATCAGGCCCGAAATGTTAATTCCAAGTCTAACCCAATATATTTATAATGAAATTGATTTAACAGATAGGAGGAAGAATATTTATTCAGTCAGTTATTTGATGTCTATTACATTTAACAAAGCTATGGACCCAACATAATGTTTGTGGGCATAGTTATCTTTCAAGCATTTGTAACTAGCCGGGAAATTCACTCAAGGATAAAAATTTAGTGCAAGAAAAGGAGGCAAATTTCCAGTTAAAACGACAAATTTGAATTACACATTTATTTGCTTAATTGCTGTGGTGTTCATTGTTGGGCAATACTGCCCTTTTTCTGAGGCCTTTTCTTGTTGATCTCAAAGTGTACTACATGATACGGAAAAAAGATTAAAGGCTATCTTGATGTTAGAAGAAAATTTAGGGTTAGATTCACTAACTTTTCATATAAGACAGTACTGCAACCAAAGTTTCACGTCCACTTTATACAAATTAGAGGTCAAGCCATATTTCCCAAGATAAGCTAAATTTTGCTTTTGCCAGTGGTTTAATTAGGCTGGCTTGTGTGATGCACAGCCCAGCACCTTGGTGGAGGAATACTCTTGCGCTATCTTCCTGTACAAATTCCTCTGCTAGAAAAACTCAGATTGATCCTAGGCATTGGATATGTTCTGTATATTGCAGCACAAGTGCTGTCGAAAAATAGAAATATTGATGTACATAAGCAACGTTCATTTCCCTTTTCCCACTCCTCTTCCCGCGCATATCCTGAATACCGTAAAGCATTTAACTACATCCTGCTGCCAGCAAAGGCCTGTACCCGTGTATACATGACAGCCATTTTAGGCACCCTGGCCCTTTTTGCCTGCCTGAGATTAGAATCACCGGCTCCCCTTCTGCATGTACACGACCCTGCCCTGAAAGGCAGCCCCCCTTTTTGCTCGACCCACGCAAACCCCCCGTTCCCTCTTGAAGAGGCATCCTTCGCCCTAGCAGGCATAGCCCTCCCCCAGCTGCACCTGACTGCCCCCCCCCGCTCTCATGTACGGGTCATAAGGTCTCTCTTGCTCTCTGTGTGACTCTGTCCTTGTGCCCACCCTGGCTACCCCTCCCTTCTCCTCACGTGGGCAAGTCATAAACCCTCTTCTTCTGCAAGACCCTGTCCTTGAGAATCACGGCCGCGCCTGACCAACCTCTCCTTCCCTTCCATGAATGCCCCTCTGTTGACAAGCCTTCCCTCCGCACTCAATTGTCCACGCGGCATTAATACCACTCCTTTGATGACCCTTTCCCCCCCCCGAGTCCAGCTGACCACACATGTCCGAGGCCATCGCCTGAGCCAGGAGATACCATTTACTGCCCTTATTGTATGAAGTCACTCCTCTTCAAAGGATCCTCTATTGGTCTTAGCCACCCCACCCCTTGGGCTATGATCAGGCGTACACATCCTGCAAAAACACTCAGTTGCGTGATTGCCCTCCCCTCTTATCAGCAGGTCAAGGGTCCCCATTGTGAATGTATATGGGTAGGATCACCACGAGGATTATAGGGATGTCTTTCCTTTTGCGTCACACCGCCCTGATTGTGTTATCCTGTGTTCTGCAAAGTATAAAAAGCCAGAGTCTCAGCTCACTTGTTAGAGCACCTCCCGAAAGACACTGTGTTTCGTGTCCGAAATGACTGGCTCTCCTCATGAGTAATAAACTCTGTTCTTGATTCCTGCTTCCAGCGCCCGTCTCTTTATTTTGGTAATTACCCACCATGGGAACTAAGAGGCGCTTTGCGCCAGCAGCCTGGGCATCGATAGGAATATGGGCTCCTGTTCCACAATTGGCGTCCCAACGCGGGGCCCATCAGTGACATAAGGTCCAGTAAGAGAGATCCAGACGATGAGGTGAACATCTAAATGATCGGAGTATACCTGCCTTGAGAGGGCCCTCGTCCGGCTGCCGATTAAATGAACTTCACCGATTCTGAACGGACCTCTCTCGAGTGACCTACTGTCCTGACTGGAATCCCACAGGACTGCTGCGGTAAAATCATGGAGTAAGAGAACGATCGGGCGCTGGAAGGAGGAAGGCGAAGAACTGCCCACACGGTCCGGTCCGGGTAAGGTCGCGTAAATGCGACAAATTGTGAAATGATTGTTTTTTGGATAATACTAGTATTACGCTTTATTGAAACCTCTGGAGATTCACCGTCTGCAAACGGAGAAAACAACAGGCTCTCCCTTTGCAAGCAGTGAAGGATAGGTAACGCAGACTTTTGTCCCCATTGTAATCCGTCGTGTCTATCTTCCTCCCCCACTGTTTCCCGAACTGTCGTTCGTGGATTATTGTCTGGAGATTCTTTGTCTGCAAACAGGGAAAGAACAAGGTCTCTCTTTGCAGGTAGAGAAAGAGTGGGTAGCGATAACTTTTCGTGCCCACTTATTCTCCCCACTGAATTGTTTGATTGGCCGATTATTCGGTATTGGTTCGTTTGAGGTATTCACCGCCGCCAAACAACGGAGAATAGAAATATTCTGCCTAGTCTTTGCCCGCCATGATAAGATAGGTAATGCAGACTTTTGTCCCCGTTGTAATCCGTCATGCCTATCTTCTCCCCACTGGTTGGTAGCCTGTTTAACCCGGACCGCTTATTAGAGATGAACCATCCAGCTCCACTGGAGGGCACACCTAATAAGGACATGTTCATTAAGTGTGGACTAGTCGCTATAGCTTATAATAGGTTATGGCATAAAAATACAAGAAAAAGAGTCGAGCGAAATCAGTAGGCCACTGATGAGTCATCAACTTCGCTAAAAATAAAATAAGAAACGATAGAAATAACCCGCAATAAGAAACATAAAAATGGCGAAGGAAGACAAGCTTGACACCAAGGCAGCCACGAGGTAGCTAGGTTCCGTTGCCTATTCCTGCCCTAAACATGTCTGCCTCATTGCCCACCACGCCCAAATAACGGTCACATGAAATAGATACAAATCAATAGGTACCTACCCCTATTCCGGAAACTCCCGAAGCGCCACAGGTCCGCGGTTACGCCCATCCGGTAGGCGAGGCCTCGAGGCATGCGGGGCTCGCCTGGACGCAGTCGGAAGGGGAGGCTGTGGGACGGACGGCCCAGAAAACCGTGATGGCCTCTCCTTCTCTCCTCTTCTGCTGCCCTGCAGGCCACGGGGGGGGGCTGTCTTGCCTCAGCCACCGACCACCCCCCCCCTTCTGTCTCTCGTCTGGTCCGACCCACGAAGAAGGCAGAAGCCGAAGGCGAGAACGGCGGCGAATCAAGTAGTCCCGCCACATTTCAAATTCGCCGCATGCCATCGCCTGCTTGTCAAAGGCCGAAGCCAAGGCGAAAACGGCGGCAAATCAAGTAGTCCTGCCAGATGCCAAATTCACCGCAAGCCGCCGCCTGCATAGGTACAGGCCGCCCTGCCATATTTCAAGCTCCCTGGAGAGTTGGAGGTAGTCCCGCCACATGTCGGAAAAGTGGGGGGGGGGGGGCTGTCTTGCCTCAGCCGCCGACCACCCCCCCCCCCCATCATCAATGGCTGGCATGGCCGATATCGAAGACGACGGAGCCGAGGAACGGCGCGGGGTCGCTGGAAGGGGGAGGCGGCGCGAACGACCCTCCCCCACCTCCCTCCAGGTGGAGGCTTCCAGCGACACCCCACTGCTCTTACTCAAAGAGGGTCAACATCATAAAGCGGTCTTCTGCCCAGGACGGGCACTCGCTCCATATCGCCTCTCCTCGACCTTGAAGATTCTATAAGAGCCGGGGGGCCCCCGACCCCCTGCATGGGTGCCCCCGCCCCCTTCACCGGGAACCACGACATCGGTGCAACTCCTGCCGGCACCAGCCTCGGATTAGAAATGGCTAAAATGCAGCCACGGCACAGACTTGTTCAGTTCCGGAGGAACACCAGGATGACCCGGTAGGAAAATTGTTGCCGCCCTTCCCACTCTTTGACTCATGGTCCATATTGTTAGACTGTTAACCTTATAGCACAAAACTTTTTGAATTCCCAACGGAAGGCTCTGGGCCAACCATGCAAAACTAGAGACATCCTGACTGTGCTGGAACTCGCCTGACCCCACCCAAAATGGCGCTGACACAAAATGAGACTTTTTGAATGAACTTTATTGTACAATGACCATGCAACTTTTTTACCCCGAGATATATATAACGTTTTGGATAATGAAAGTAGATATGAAGGATATTGAGCATGTGCTTGGACAATGAGTTGACTTAGGGTGGGTACTGATTATGAGTTGGAAAATGAATTGGTGTAATTTAGATAAAGAATGAGTATTGGATAATGAATTATGAATCGATTAAAATGAATTTTTGACATGCATCATGTTTGCTCTGTAAGGTAATTCCAATACGATTTTATTTGCACTGCTGCACTTTATGCAATGAACTGCTACCAATTCCGTTTATTAAAAGTATTTTGAAGAAGAAAGCATGGTCGTTGCAGTTGCATTAATGAGTTTTGTAATGCCTTACTACTGCGAGCGAAGAGTAAGTATGATGAAGGATGTAGATCAAAAGGGATCAGATATTTGGCAGCTACCTTATGTGCCACAAGCAACCGGAAAAGTGTTTCAGATACCCTTAAAAATGACACCACAGAAAATGCCTTCTGACCGTCGCCCTTGCACCCGATAAAGACGGTTACGACCAAGTAGCTCATGTAGATACTCAGATCGTCAATGATTATCTATATGACACCACTGGTCCCTCTGGGCTGAAATGCTAAAATGGCAAGGGAATGCGGTACGAAGAGATAGGGCGAGTATATGGTAGGTAAAAACATTTTCGAACTACTGCATGATGATGTGCTTTGAATGCTGCCCCCCACCCCTTCTTTTCCTCCCTTCTGCAGGTCACGTCAGAACGTCGACTGAAGTATGGAAGAGCGACGGTCGGACCACCGACGAAAAAGGGGAAAGGGGAAATATGTGTTTAGTCGTTATAACAGATAAACTTTTTAAAGACGTAGGCTTAACATGACTGTTCCTCCTTAGGACATAGCGACTGAGAGGATGGACTGACATAGAAACTGGACAAGTACTGAATGACGAAAAATTGACTAGAAATGACATGTTAAATAATGTAACTGGACGTTTGACTAGGTAGGGAAAGGACAAAGAAAAATTATACAGGTAAGGGTTGCCACGGCACCACCCGTCTAGGAAGTTAGAAATATTGCTGATGTTCAAAATGCACTACCCCCCTTTCTCACACTCTTATAGATATAGCCAAGCTGTCCGACTGTTCTCCCGGTCAATACTTGCCGTTGCCTCAGCCTGGAGAACTTTCCACCAAAGGAAGGAACTGAAAAATGGGTTAAGATCCAATCACGGGTAACTAGCACAGCCAGGTTAATTTCTGTTCAACCACCCGAGGCGTGAGTATTGGTAATAGGGGACGCTCGCAGGTATGACAAGCGAGAAGGGAAAGGGGGGAAGGGCAGAAAGAGCTAAGCACGTAGATAAATAGGATAGTAAAGATACGTAGGATATATATGTATAAATAGATCTTGTAAACTAACAATTGTTTCCTGTCTTGACGTGAATGTCTTGTATACGTATAATATATGCGCCGTCTTCCCTGTCTGAGTTTGTGTGTGTAACTGTACGAATTTATGTCTTCCCTCTGTCTGTATCCGCATGTTATCTAACGTTTGCTGTTCTGTGTTGTGAGCGCACTAAATGACCTATTTTTGTACACGTCTCTCTCTCTCTCTTTCCCTCTCCCTCTCCCTCTCTCTCTCTCTCTCTCACTCTTACTCTCTCTCCTTACATGTCATACGTGTACCGAATGGCTCGCTTAGATTGCGGACGACTCTCACTCTCTATGAGAGTCTCCCTATTTTTCCTCCCTCTTTTTGGTAAAATTGTGCCCCACCGGCACCAGTCTGATTTGATACACGTTTGAACGCGAAGGTGTTCAGCGAAATTGACCGAAAACTAAAATGACTGTATCTCGCCATGTTACTGCCTCTCCTTTCTGTAAAATGAATGAACTTGAATTGGCTGAGAAAGAAAGGACAGGTAAGACGACTAAAAGTCCCCCAAATCTGGCCATTTATAGGGGAACTGTATGTCAATGGCATCCTACGTCTGTTCTTCAGAGACGAACGTCAACGTCTAGACTGACATCCAATACCCGGATTGCCCCACCCCTTTGCACCCAAGCGCAAGCGCCCGAAGCATCCTCGCCCCATTTTTGATAGAACCACTCCTGTTGTCCCAGGTATAAACATAATGATCATGGGTAGCTGCTGACCCTTGAGGAAATCTTGTTTTGCCCGACTCTCGACGATAGCACCCCCGCCCTGTCTGAAAATGTTAACAAGTTCTGAAGGGAAATGCTGCGCTAATGTTGAAAATGATGTAATGAACAGTTGATGGAAATACTATCTTGTAATCACTCGAATCATAAATGGGCCGATGAATATACCTGCCATAAACTCAGTAGGAATGCTGACACATGCACTACTTGGCAATGAACATCTGACTGTGACCAATGAGCGTATCTCCCAAATGCGTAGAATTAAGGGAGGAATTCACATGCATAGATATCTTCTTTTGCCATTTCACTGAAACTTTGTCTTGTACCTATTCAAAGATTCGCGATCACCGAAGGAGATGGGTCAGAAGTGGCGTACAGCCTGGCTGCGGATCTTGGGACTCGTGTGACCTCGACCGAAGGTGGAGCCGCAGAGCAACAGGAGGATACGGGACGAGACCGCAACTTCAGCGTGGAAAATGAAAAACGGCGAGCCACCTCGAAGCCACTCGCCTGCTAAAACCACGTGTGCCTGGAGTCTCCGTCCCCCTTCCTTGAGCCCGATGGATGGGCCTGCCTGCTTGTTATCCTTTGCTCCCTTGGTCCCTTTTGCGTGTCCCAGGAACTCTGACCCAACTCCACCCACTCCCCTATCGACTATTTGAACTTCACTCGCCCTCTTCTCCACGTGGCTTTTTGCCAAAAGGAACGAACTGCATTTCACTGGGAATAGGGTGCTGCCATAGAACTGTGGGTGCCGAGCATAAGGCGCCGCCAACCGGATTGTTTAGGGAACAGGACTGTGGTCTAACAGCAGAGGACTGACCGCACCCTGCAACGCGAAAGGATAGAACAGAGCTGGACCTATAGCTCCACCGCCGGTGCTCAACAGCGCCAACGAAAGTACTCGGACTAGAGCCTACCAGTGATGGCTCACTGACAAAAAGACACTGGGACGAAGAGATATTGTATATTGAACTGAATTCCGCTCTCAACTACCTGGTCAAAACTGTTCATTGGTCACATTTTTTTAATCAGAAACATTTATGCCATGTAGTGCTTTGAAATGGTAGGAACTCGACAAATGCAATCTCCTATGTGCCGTATTCTGCCAAAAACATCAACTGTCCATGATTATATACCATATGCTAATATTGACAATGCTAATTCTGCGACCATGCCTGTTTATATGTGCCATCATCGATCACGAAAATGAACTTTTGCTATGTAAAAAGGGGCGACTGTCGAAAAATAGAAATATTGATGTACATAAGCAACGTTCATTTCCCTTTTCCCACTCCTCTTCCTGCGCATATCCTGAATACCGTAAAGCATTTAACTACATCCTGCTGCCAGCAAAGGCCTGTACCCGTGTATACATGACAGCCATTTTAGGCACCCTGGCCCTTTTTGCCTGCCTGAGATTAGAATCACCGGCTCCCCTTCTGCATGTACACGACCCTGCCCTGAAAGGCAGCCCCCCTTTTTGCTCGACCCACGCAAACCCCCCGTTCCCTCTTGAAGAGGCATCCTTCGCCCTAGCAGGCATAGCCCTCCCCCAGCTGCACCTGACTGCCCCCCCCGCTCTCATGTACGGGTCATAAGGTCTCTCTCGCTCTCTGTGTGACTCTGTCCTTGTGTCCACCCTGGCTACCCCTCCCTTCTCCTCACGTGGGCAAGTCATAAACCCTCTTCTTCTGCAAGACCCTGTCCTTGAGAATCACGGCCGCGCCTGACCAACCTCTCCTTCCCTTCCATGAATGCCCCTCTGTTGACAAGCCTTCCCTCCGCACTCAATTGTCCACGCGGCATTAATACCACTCCTTTGATGACCCTTTCCCCCCCCCCGAGTCCAGCTGACCACACATGTCCGAGGCCATCGCCTGAGCCAGGAGATACCATTTACTGCCCTTATTGTATGAAGTCACTCCTCTTCAAAGGATCCTCTATTGGTCTTAGCCACCCCACCCCTTGGGCTATGATCAGGCGTACACATCCTGCAAAAACACTCAGTTGCGTGATTGCCCTCCCCTCTTATCAGCAGGTCAAGGGTCCCCATTGTGAATGTATATGGGTAGGATAACCACGAGGATTATAGGGATGTCTTTCCTTTTGCGTCACACCGCCCTGATTGTGTTATCCTGTGTTCTGCAAAGTATAAAAAGCCAGAGTCTCAGCTCACTTGTTAGAGCACCTCCCGAAAGACACTGTGTTTCGTGTCCGAAATGACTGGCTCTCCTCATGAGTAATAAACTCTGTTCTTGATTCCTGCTTCCAGCGCCCGTCTCTTTATTTTGGTAATTACCCACCATGGGAACTAAGAGGCGCTTTGCGCCAGCAGCCTGGGCATCGATAGGAATATGGGCTCCTGTTCCACAATGCAATGCATGTTTTTTGAGAAATAAAAAATATCCCTTTGCAAATAAATACCTGCTTTAAGCAGGTGTTAGTTTTGACGCAAAGCCCAGGCTAGCTATCTTAGCAGACGGGGCCTTGAATCAAAACCTACTGGTATTTCCACTGTTCCACTCCAGTAATTCCCTGTGACACAAAGCAATGGGAAGCAGCATAAAGGGGTCTTACATTGAGAACAAAACAACTTGTGCGCTGGATAGTTAATATCTTTATGAGACTTTGTGTTGATTTCCTCCCCTTTTTTAGTAAGTCTGGGACCTACTGTTGATCCTAAAGAAAATGCTATGAATACTTGATAATGGATGGCTCTATATTGACACACCAGGTTTACCGGGAAATTTAACCCCTTTACACCGTCCCAATGATCCTTCTGGAGGGGAGAGGCATAGTTGCTGAGCTGCCGGTGCTGCAGTAACCTGTCTAACAGTCGATCAGGGTTAATTACAGTGGTCCTATGGGAAACTTTACTGAACAAAGTTTAGCTAACAGTTTATTTCCACTGTCCAGAAAAGAACACTGGGTGATTAGCGCTGCTCGGACCCATTGCTATGATGGATAAAAGTCCCCTGCATGACTCTAGAAAGGGTGCACATCTGCTTCAAAATCACCATAGCAAGCCATGGCTTTTTGACTCTTGCTTTAGAAGACTAGAAAATCAACCATTTGCTCCGGAGGAACTTTTATGATGAGGCCTGATACTGAAAGTGGGGCTCTGTGATCTAGAAGGACATACTATATGTTTTATTTATTTATTTATGCATTTTTATATAGCGCGGACTTTACCCGAAGGTGTCAGAGCGCTTCACAAAAGGAACAGAAATGAAACATAATGAGAAAAATTACAAAAGAACAGATTACAAAAGCATACGTTACGTTACATAAGGTAATAATGACATTTGTGAGCAAACAAAATACATGAGGTAGTAAAAATTGTGAGCAACCAAAAATACATGAGGTAGTAAAGGTAATAGTGACAATTGTGAGCAAACAAAATACATGAGGTAGTAAAAATTGTGAGCAACCAAAAATACATGAGGTAGTAAAAAGTGCACAGGCTACACAGTGGCAGTAAAATGATTTTAATAGCAGCACAGGGTTATAGACCAGTCACCTGGAATGGAAAGTCACCCACTGTCTTCTTCCGCATGTCTCTAAATTGTCCATTACTCCCCAACAATCTGGTCCTTCACCCATCCATGTGGGACATGAATGATACATAATTGTACCTACTTGTTTTATGCAAGTGGAACACATGTGACACAGGTTGCTGTGGTCTCTCTGGGTTCCACTTGAGTATTCACGTGTTGGCTGGAGAAATACCCTAGAATGCAGATGTGAATTATAGAGTTTCCACTTGAACATTCCAGGGATTTTTTGTACTGGGTCAGACTGAGGATTGTTGAAAAGAGGAGGAGACAGAGGGTCTGTATAAAGCTACAGTGTTTTCCCCTCTTCCTCCCGGCCCATTGTCATTCACGGGTTAATTGGTAGTTAAGGGGGGTGATCTCCCTTTTGTTTGTGCTCTTTTGTTGAATTGCTCCTGACCGGAGACTCATGGATACACTGCATCTTCTTGCTCGATTTCATGGCAAAAACTTTGGTGGGATCAGTCTGACTGGAATAAGCAAAAGGGCAGAACTGTGGAAACCGCAAATGCTGTATACAACGCTGATACAAAGATGTGACAGAAAATTCCTACCAGTGTGCCCTAATTTCAATTCCTGGATCATGGATCCACACATCAGTAGAGACTAGGAACCCACTTGAGCACCAGGGCTGGGATAACTATAATTACTGTCAACTCCTCTTGCCAGGTTCAGGATCACTAACCAGGGGACATTGACCTAAGCCTGCCAGGAAAGACTGCCTTGACCCTCCTTTGGAAGAGAGAGAGAGGGAGGGAGCTGACTGAACATAATTGTTCAAAAGGAGAGGAGGCATGAAAGGGCTGAGGAATGTAGTGCCAAATATGTCCACTCCTGGCTCTAGGAAGTACCTACATGTCAGACTCAAATTACAAGAAGGCTTTTTAATAGATTGGCTAACCTGTGATCCTATGATCAAGCGAAAGTGATGCATGAAACTTTAGCCACCAATGCCCAACAACGGTCTCCTGAACAGGCAAAGTCTACACCCACTCTGAGACAGCACAGAAGGGAAGGGGTGAATGGAATTGAGAGAAAGAGACTTTTGTAGAACTGCAGAGATCTCTGCTTCTCAGTCTGAATGGATGAAGTGTTTCTTCAAGCTGAACCCTCTTTAAATTTCTCATGGGTGGAAGCTCGTAATAGAATGTCAGTGCAGTATCTTAACTTTCTATCCTAAACATATTTAGCACGCATATACATTTCACAAACACCCTGGCTTGGTACTTGGATGTGCAGCTTTAAACATCATAATCAACATCCTTGCTTATAAAAATGAATTACAATATCTCTGGGCAAAGTTCCAGGTCTTTTGTGGTATGTGCATAACAATGTCTATGAGCTTTCAAAAAATGTCTTAAGGTTAGCCACATGCGCTGCTATGTTTCTTGGTACTTCCCCTTTAAATTAATTCTGATTTTTTGGGCTAAGTCTGTGCTTTTTAGAAAACTTTCTGATTTAATAAAGCACACGTGGACGCTTTTCCTTTTACTTATCTTGGCTTAGAGAATCAGTGCCCTAACCTTTCTTCTTTCTTTTGCAGATACCATCTGGTTCGATGTCATCAAGGTTTCAAAAAGTCTTCATGGCTGGTTGCTGACTGAATGGCGACCTCCAGGACGGGACTGGATGGCTAGAATGATATTTAGTTGAACTGACAGGTGAGTGGCAGTTTCTCCAAGCAACAGCAATTGCCAAGCAGTGTGTTGCTGCAACATAGTGTCTTAAATAACTTTTGCTTCCAGGATGATCACCAAAACTTTGAAGGAATGTTCTAGAAGCTGCCAAAATATTGTAAAAGCTTACAGCATGTTCTAGAAGCTCCCTGAATGTGTGTCAGACTGCAAATGCCAATAGCTTAAAGGAATGTTCTAATTTAAGACTGCCATGCATGCACTCAAACAGGAATATGGCCTAAATAAGACCTTCTCCGTTCCTGTATTTTGTTACTCTGGCCATTTGTGGTACTAATTAGGCCTGGGCAAAGCACTACACTTCGCTTACGCAGTTTGCGTTACTTCGCACTACGTGAACTGCACGTAGCACAGTGCAAACACGTGTAGCGTAGTGCAGTGGTCATTTTTTGCTTGCTCACGGTCCTCAACGTCAAGTTGGTGACCGCGAGCAAGCAAAATGACATCCAGGCGAGACTTTTTTCTCGTTCGCAATCAGCAACATCAAGTTGCTGATCGCGAGCATGGAAAATAAACCTCCCGGCGAGATTCTCAATGCGGGGAGGTCAGGTTTCTCATTGCGAGTGGTCGTGTGTGCTCGCGACCGCTCGCGATGAGAAACTACCAGTCTACGTTGAGAAAGCTGCTGCTTGAGTAAAAATCTACTTGAGCGGCAGAAAACTACAGCTCGCACTGTGCAAGTTGCCGTTTTCAATGATTGCACAGTGCTGGATGCTTGTCCGCACTGCAATCATTGAAAACGGCATCTTGCACAGTGCGAGCATGATACTACGCAGTTCACATAGTGCTACGCATAGCTCACGTAGTGCGAAGTGCACTTTGCGTAGCTTCACAAAGCGCTACTTTGCAAACTACGCCCAGCCCTAGTTAATCCACCTGACCTGGCCATGTAGCAAATGAAGTTTTCGAATGGTGGGACTTTTTATGACACTGCCCTACTCTGTGAGAGTGAGTCTCAGGGGTCCTGAGTTGAAACCACAGTATAATTGAACATTGTACCCTTGTGGGTCAACGTTACAGAGAAACTTGTAACCAGCCAAGCCACCAAGAAATCTCATGGCACTAAAATAAGATCAGACTGCCCTCCACAGTCCTCCATGGAAAGAAGCAAGCATTGCCAGAGGAGAGTTAGACTTTCCAAGCAGTTTCAATCAAAGTACTACATAATCATCCAGACAACAAAGGGGGGACACCTAGTTTGGGTGGTGGGTTTTATATTTAGACCAGATAATCACATAAAAAAGAACTGATGAGCTATGAGCAATTTGACTGCACCCTTCTCATCTGGTGCAGCATTTGCTGACCTCTTCAAAGCACCAGAGATGCCACTTGGACATCAGCCAGGAGGGCTAGATCAGGACTACTTATCCTGATGCTCTGTGGCCTGTGCCACATACAGAACTGTGATAAGGGTGCCCCACCCACCAGATACTTGTCCAGTGTACATTGAACAGAACATACACCCAGAGAAGAAAAGAAAACCCTGAGAGGGGAAGGAGCCAGGAGTGGGCGGTACAGGTAAGAGCAGTGGCGGGTGAGGCGGCAGAGGTGGGGTGGGGGAGTCGACATACAATGGGATAGGTAAAACTAAAGAAATAAAGCCACGTGCCTTGCACTCGCCGCATCGCCGACAAGGTAAGTGATTTTATGTATTTCTTTATTTTACGTATCCCATTGTATGTTGACTTCCTCCCACCCGCACCCTTCCCCACCGCTTTTACCTGTATCATCCGTGCCTGAAAGGACCCAAAGCTATGGTGAAGGGGACATCTACAATTGAAACACATTTTGTCACTGTGATTTTGCCCTCTAGTAACCCCATAATTCCTCCACCAAGAAAGGGCCAAAGGCTAAATAACAATAACCATTAAAGGTTGTCTCCACCAGATTACTGTGGACACGGATTCACATTTGTCCCACTGAAGAATGCCTTCTATCTGTTATATGCTGTAATTATGTTGTGTGTTGAGTAGCAATGTAGTACTTCTTTTTTATAAACTAATACGGGTGTGACAATAATGTATAGAATGTCATCTGATATCTGCTGAGTTCTGAGTCTCTAACCTGACACCATCTCCCTGAGTAAGCCTTGGGCTGCTGCTCGACCTTGCCACTCTGAAGGTCAAGGGCCAAAGGGGTGTAATTGGTGCTCTGTTTTTGGTTCAACTTAAGGTTAATTGATTGGCTTTATTTCGATATAAAAATATCTTAAAAGCAATGTACAGTGAATTTAAAATACAACATTTAAAATAGGCATTTTCTATTTACACAAATAAAACATTGCATAACAATTAAAACAAGCATTAAATAGACAAAGAAAGCCTTTTCGATTGAATTATCAATGACCATTTAAAAAATTTGGACACACCGCAGACAAACAAAGTGCGTGTGTTGGACATTAAGATACGTAGCACCACTTTATGCTGCCGAGTGCCTAGTAGTCTGCATAGAGGCTTGAGCCAGCGCTGCCTCGGCGATGAGTAAGCCGGGCATTCGAAGAAAATGCGGGCAACCGACTCTACACGTGTTAGGCATGTCGCGCAAAAGGGCGAAGACTGATGGGAAGATTTCCATTGGGCAGTCAATACACCTACAGGTAGGGTCCCTACTCTAAATTTAAAATACAAGGCCCGGTCTATGGGGTTAGAAATAATGTCAAGATATAATTCATAAGCCACCACATCCTTAATCCTCACAAAGTCATCAGTGGATTTACAGTGTTTAGACTCTGTGAAGATTTTGCAAGAGATCCAATTCCAGTACAACTTTTTTAAGACGGCTTTAGGGGGGCTGCCCTGGATTCCCATGCATCTCCAAGGCCTAAATCCCCTAACAGCCGTTTCACATCCCTCAACCACTTGATTTTAGACCAGCCCTCCATTAGCATGACTTCTCGCAAAGCCTCCGCGTATGAGCCCAGCTCGGGCACACGCCAAAGATGCGCCCATAGTAGGAGGGGACGGAGTTGGGCTTGATCTTTAATTGGTCTACATCCCAAATCCATTAGCACAGGAACAGTTGGAGTACTCTGAGGGAGAGCCATCAGGTCCTTCAGGAATTTGTTCTCTGATGTGGCTAATACTTCGAGATTGCACATGCCCCACAACTCCGCCCCATACAAAGCTGCACTGATCCCTCTTGCCTTATAAATCTCCATGACAGGGGCGATAGGCTTAGTTGTGGAGGAGCACCACCCACCCTTTTGTGACTAAGTAGCATCTTTTGTATATCCGAGTTCCAGTGCATTGAGTCCGTAAGACGAATGCCCAAATAATAAGGTTAATTAAGACCCCGTTTACCTGAGGTAAAAGACTTTGATTGTCACAATCTCAGCCCAGTAACCCCAATTTGCCCTGGAGCTCCTAAAAAAGTCCACTCCCACCTAATTTATGGATGCACATACCTTGGTGAGATAGGAGCTGTTGAAATCATTTTTCAAGACAGCACTAAAAAAAGAAATATTGTGTCACGCCTGAAACCAGACAGCAAATCACCTACACTCCATGTGACTCCCATGTCAGAAGTGTTTTCTAGCTAACTGTCAGACCAAGAAGCAATCTTACTGTCCCCACTCACAATTTCCCAAATCAAGCACCATATTCCATTCTATCTGTCCACTTTATCGTCATTACAGTCTTTTTGTACATCCTGTGTTCATGAGTTCCTCTAGAAGATTCTCAGGCATCCTGCAGGGCATGGAGTTAGAAGACCATAAACCCATGAGACACAGACATAAGCTGCAGAGGTTAGTTAACACAGCTCTCAAACAATCACTGTAGCTTGTAGAGTAAACTCAAATCCGTCTCTCTGATACGGAAGTACAGAAAAGAAAGCTTCTTGCAGCAGTACCTTCACAGTTATACAGGAGTCCATCAGTGTGAGCTTCACATTTGTCACAGCAGTGTCTTCTCAGAACCTGAGGTCTGTAGTAGCAATTTGGTATTTACAGAAGTGTCTTCTAAGCCTTACATGATCCTAATCATGAAAGATTCAACCATAAGTGCTTGTTGAGTAGTTCTGTGGTCCCAGGTAGTAATAACTTCTTCCAGCAGCACCTTCCTAGCTCCAGAAGACTCCTGCAGTGTGAGATTTTCTTCAGTGTTTTGTCCGCATTGCAGTGTCATCCTCAGCGTGGCCTTTATTGCTGCTTTCTTGTGCCTCAGGAAACCAAGGATCCCAGGTAGAATTAACTTTCCCCATCAGTGCTTTCTCTGAAGTCTAGTACTTTTTTGCCCCCCAAAAAATAGTTTCTATTTACAGTATTTAACTTCGAATCCCTATGATCATTGTTGTGCCTATTTTTAAGGACCTACAGGTTTTACTTGTAAGGCTAAGTCTGTCTTAAGTCTGCCCTAAGTTTGTCTTAAGTTTGCCTTAAGTTTGTCTTAAGTCTGTCTTAAGTCTGTCTAAAGTCTGTCTTAAGTCTGTCCTACTAATTTTGGTATTCACAGAAGGCATTTAGTAGTAGTAAAGGTAGGATTTTGTCTTAAGTTTGACTTACGACAGACTTAAGGCAAACTTAAGACAGACTTAAGACAGTCTTAAGACAGTCTTCAGACAAACTTAAGATAAAATTAAGACAAACTCAGGACAGACTTAAGACAGACTTAAGACAGACTTAAGATAAACTTAGGACAGACTTAAGACAAAATCTTAACTTTACTACTACTAAATGCCTTCTGCTAATACCAAAAGTAGTATGTTTAGGTTTTTGTCTCAAGTTAGTTCTGTGAATCGAGCCCTAACATCTTAAGGCTATCCCGGCCATCTTCCCTAGCCCCTCAGTTTTTCCCCTACATTTTGTGTCTCCTCAACCCATGACGGTGTTGAATCTTTATGACGTTTAAGGATGTTTCTAAGCAATAATCTTATTTTGAGTGGATTAGCATGTAGGAAAAGTTAGGTCATAATCAGATAGAGCTAATGCTAAGGTCCACGTGCACTAGCGCTTAATTTGTATAGTATCATATGGACTTAAACTGGTTGATGTATAACGTCAATGAGCAGTTTTCAAGCAAATTGATAACAATATCAGGCACACAGACAAACAAGCAGTAGCTGTTAAGTAATTATAATGTGATGTGCATGTACTGTATGTAGACATTTCTTAGGACTGTAATAAATTCCTATATTTAAATATCTATATTGAAATGTTGCTTGGAAACATGAGGTGAGCTCAAGTCATCATCAAAATAATCAAGAAGTCTAGAACTCTAAAGTGATTTAAATGTGCATGGTGACGCTGTAGACAACTGTAATGAATTTCCCTGATCTTGTTATAATAATAATTCGATTTATAGTACGGGGGTGTCCAATTATCCTACTCTATGGGCAGAGGATACTTTTAGGCAATGTTACTCTACATTAAAGTGCCCATACCTCTGATTTTCATTACTTTCTTGATACATACTCCTGCATGATTTTCTGGCTATTGATGAAATTTGGCAGCTTTGGACTTTGGAGGGGAAAATTCAAATGAGACATTCATCTGAGAGTCTTATCAGCAGGAAGAGCTCCATTTGTCAGGGGTGTACGGAAAGGACACAGCCTCACTGGCTGAGACAATGAATAATGATTCCCCTGTCCTTTCCTCAATGTGTCTGGAAGCACGCGGCGCTCCTTCCTGCCACTTCAACCTTGGTTTTTGAAACAATGCTCCGCTGTAGGGCTCTGCCCAACCTGCCCGGCGAACCTGCCAGCTCGGAGCATCGTCCCTTTCATCAAAGTACAAGGAAAAGAAAACAAACCAATGGAAGTTTATCGACACATCAAGATTCTCCTTTTTCCTGTGGAACCAAAACCAGGAAGCCTGCTGTGTATACCCTCTCCCGACAAATTCTAGACTTATTTTGGCCTCAAAGAAGAAACTCCAGGCACTGCTTGACCTTTTAGGAAAGAGAGTCCTTGAGAAAATAACCAGGGGGCATATTATCAAGGGGGTTTATCTCCGCTTTTTTGGCTTTAAAAGCCAAGAAAGCGGAGATAAAATTATCTCTCTATTACCTAGCTGTCTCTAACACCAGTTAGCGACAGCTAGTAGGAGATAGCGACCATCTTGGGCCCCACTTCGCATGTCAGTGATATTTATCACTAATGACATGCAAAGTGGGCGTGCCAAGATGTTAGCGACTGGAAACAGTCGCTAACATCGCTATCTCCTATTACCAACTTTTGGAGATATTCACGCTAAGCGCGAATATCTCCAAAAGCTAACACCTGCCCTGAGCATTTCTTAGCCATGTTATCCAATGGGAGGTGGATAACATGGCTAAGAGCATTAGCTCGGTAATGCATGAATATCGCTGACTTTTCAGCGATATTCATGCCTTGCAGCTGATTTTTATCGCATTTGCGATAAACCTTGGTAATATCAAGGTTTATTTGCGATAAAAATCGCCACAGCTCAGCGGTAAATTTTTGTCTCTAACCAAGCAATAGCGATAATTATCGCTATTGCTTGGTAATATGCCCCCAGTTCTGCTTTATGGGCCTCCATTCTCACCAAAAGACAGAAATCAAATCATTGACGCTCTATCAGTAGTTGCATTCTACTCTAGTCTTAGGTGTGGTACTAACATGCTGAGTTTTAAATATCGTACTTAATGTATAGCAGCTCTATAATATCTATTTGTAGAATAGTGCCAAAGTACCCTGATGCAGAATTAGAATAGTAAGGGGCTTATTTATGAGCCTCTTGCAGCACTTTTACGTCGCTGGTCCGTCGCTTAGTTGACTCACTGAGGGCGTAATTAATGCACCAAGTTGCGCCATATTTACAAAGTGACGCATCTAGGCAGATGTGTCACATTGTAAACTCCTGCGCTAAAGTATACCTGCGTCAAGTATAATGTATGCAGGGTGGGCGTTCCCCAGCAAGAAAGCCTCGTAGAAGTGATATAGTGAAATCTATCAGATTTCACTGCGCCACTTTTAGGACGCCACTGTGTCAAAACCTTATGCGTGCCTCACAGCAGGTAGAAAGGTGGTGCAGACTCTTTCATGTGCCCCATGTGAAAAGACACATTGCAGGAGTTGCATATGTTTTCAGACACACCACAGCAATGTGTCACTTTTGCGCCTACAGATACGTCAGGATTCCTGACGTATCTGTAAATCCTTGTGACATGGAGTGCCGTACAGTAAATAAGGCGCATCCAAGGTGTCGCAAGGGGGGCGCACTGACATTTATTCATAAATGAGACCCTAAATCTGTACATCCGTTTGTAACCTACCCTCAAAAATAAAGTCGACATTTTGTAGTTTAGACGTATGCAAGTTGTTATTTCTGTTGTCATTATTTTTACATACAACCTTATCTTAGATATCTAGACCTGGTTCTTAAATAGTTTTCTTTGAGTAGGTGTGTCTTTCTCCGGGCTTGGGACTGCCTTACCCACACATTTCCAGGAGTAAAGGGTGCTTACTCATTGAAAAAATAATTTATAAAACCAGTGTGAATGAGAGCAGGAAATATCAGAATATAAGTGAGCTTTGAGACACACATTGACAAGTTCAGGGTTTTAAGAGATGCCTAATGACATCTGTTGTGACATGTAAGTTACACATTCAAACTCAAGTAGGGTCAACAGAGCCCTTCATCCTTCCTATGTTGATAAAAAAGGAGCATCATTTACATGTTGGGGTATTTCACAATGAGCAGTAACTCTAGATGGAATATACCACATTTTGCGGCAAGCCAATCAGAGTGTGAGCTCCAGGGGGACTCGCAGGATTAGGCGACTGACTGGGAAAAAAGGCAACTTGCCAATCTGATCACTTTAATATTTGAAGTTGTGTGCCGGCTTGCCTCCCACAAATATGGCCATCTGCATATCTCTAAACTTCAAAATGTAATTTCTCAATCACAAAAACCTGCTTTCTGGGCAAAGATCTAGATTACTGCCTAATTTGGCGTCCTTCTACTCAGCTGTTTTAAACTAACAACACTACTGAAATTCACCAGTTATAGTTACCTCAAGTAATTATAAACTTGTGCCCTAAAGTAACTATAAATTGTGCCACTGCCATGCTTCTCATCAATGATGTCATTTCAGATGCTGCAATGATGTGTTCTCAATAATTCCATAGAACAGGTCATGAGTGATGTAAGATGTGAGGTAATATGCAAGGTAATTAACAGTGACAAGGGCACCCATTATAGTACTTGAGATAACTGTAAGTGGTTTTGTTAGTTTAAAATGGTATGTTTTAGCTGACATTCTCACCTACCAATAGTGTCTCTTCAGCCTTTGTTTTTTTCAGTGAATTTGAAGTAAATTAATATATCCATTGCAGTGTATGGCATTGAGTTGAGCTCCCAGTCCCCTGCGGAAGGCCACCCACCACCTCACACTGCTTTTGGCCATGTTTAGTGTAGGCATGGCCACAGGTCCTGCGGCAAGGCCCTATGTCCAACCCCGGCAGTGGCTGTGCACAGTGTGCAATTGGCCACAAGGCCAATCCAGGACCTGTGCCCAACCCCTCTCAGGTGACCATCCCCTACCATGCACGGCCAAATACTTTGTTAACATAAAGAAATGTTTGATTACTATCTGGAACCATGCCAATCCCCCAATGGAGACAGACTTCAGCTCTGAGAGTCATGATATTGGCCACAGGGCCTGCAGTCAGGCTCTGCACCTAACCCCACATGGGCAGGCAATACCCTGCTGTGCTTGGCCTTTGGGCCGTGTTGTGAACACCCAATAGGCACCCAACTGCTCACTGCACACAGCCGTCTGCTATGCATGGCGTGGGATTGAGCGCAGCTGCACCCAACTCCCCATAGGTGCCCAACTGCTAAATTGTCATGCAACAATAGAAAGGGTGTCATTTTAAGTAAGGCAGACTTACTAGCTTTGTCAAAGGGTTAGAACACCAAAATATAAAAAGCGGCCCTATTGGGTTTATCAAGGAGTCAGCACATCAACATACTTAAAATCAGACCTATTGGCCTTGCTAGCATCTATAATCACATGTATATTTTATAAATGAGCACATCTCAATGTTTAATAATAATGGGATCACTGACTAAATATCGAGGGACAAAATATAGACTACCCAAAATATAGATTCCAAAATATCGACAGACAAAATATAGAATTCCTATCTACAAACAGGTAAGTACCAAAATATCAACCCCAAAATATCGTTTATATATATATACATTATAAAAATATCGAATTTCTTAAAATTAATGTAAAATTAAAAAAATATTAAAATAAATAGCTAAAATATACTTAAAAATATGTAAATTACCTTAAAATTATTAAATAACTAATTTAACTTAAAAAAATACAATAATATATGTTAAAACATATATATATATATCTATATCTATATATATATATATATATATATATATATATATATATATATATATATATATATATATATATATATATATATATTAACATAATATTAATAAAAAATACACAATATTATTATCATAGTATAGCGGAGGTGTAAAAATGACTGTTCCCACTCCTGGAAGTGCAACAGTAGGGAAAGTGTTGGATAGCGTAGGGGTAAAAATTAGTATTCCCACTCCAAAGAGTGCAACAGTAGGGAAAGCCTTGGATAGCGTAGGGGTAAAAATTACTATTCCCAATCCAGAGAGTGCAACAGTAGGGAAAGCTTTGGATAGCGTAGGGGTAAAAATTACTATTCCCACTCCAAAGAGTGCAACAGTAGAGAAAGCGTTGGATAGCGTAGGAGTAAAAATTACTATTCCCACTCCTGAGAGTGCAACAGTAGGGAAAGCGTTGGATAGCGTAGGGGTAAAAATTACTATTCCCACTCCAAAGAGTGCAACAGTAGGGAAAGAGTTGGATAGCGTAGGGGTAAAAATTACTATTCCCACTCCAGAGAGTGCAACAGTAAGGAAAGCGTTGATTGGCATAAGGGTAAAAATTACTATGCCCACTCCAAAGAGTGAAACAGTAGGTAAAGCGTTGGATAGCGTAAGAGTAAAAATGACTATTCCCACTCCAGAGAGTGCAACAGTAGGGAAAGCGTTGGATAGCGTAGGGGTAAAAATTACAATTCCCACTCCAGAGAGTTCAACAGTAGGGAAAGCGTTGGATAGCGCAGGGGTAAAAATTACTATTCTCACTCTAGAGAGTGCAACAGTAGGGAAAACGTTGGATAGCGTAGGGGTAAAAATTACTATTCCCACTCCACAGAGTGCACCAGTAGGGAAAGCGTTCGATAGCGTAGGGGTAAAAATTACTATTCCCACTCCAGAGAGTGCAACAGTAGGGTAAGCGTTGGATAGCGCAGGGGTAAAAATTACTATTCCCTATCCAGAGAGTGCAACAGTAGGGAAAACGTTGGATAGCGTAGAGGTAAAAATTACTATTCCCACTCCAGAGAGAGCAACAGTAGGGAAAGCGCTGGATAGCGTAGGGGTAAAAACTACTATTCCCACTCCAGAGAGTGCAACAGTAGGAAAAGCGTTGGATAACGTAGGGTTAAAATTACTATTCCCACTCCAGAGAGGGCAACAGTAGGGAAAGCGTTGGATAGCGTAGGGGTAAAATTTACTATTCCCACTCCAGAGAGTGCAACAGTAGGGAAAGCGATGGATAGCGTAGAGGTAAAAATTACTATTCCCACAACAGAGAGTGCAACAGTAAGAAAAGCGTTGGATAGCGTAGGGGTAAAAATTACTATTTCCACTCCAGAGAGTGCAACAGTAGGGAAAGCGTTGGATAGCGTAGGGGTAAAAATTACTATTCCCACTCCAGAAAGTGCAACAGTAGGGAAAGCGTTGGATAGCGTAGGGGTAAAAATTACTATTCCCACTCCAGAGAGTGCAACAGTAGGGAAAGCGTTGGAAAGCGTAGGGGTGAAATTTACTATTCCCACTCCAGAGAGTGCAACAGTAGGGAAAGTGTTGGATAGCGTAGGGGTAAAAATTACTATTCCCACTCCAGAGAGTGCAAAAGTAGGGAAAGCGTTGGATAGCGTAGGGGTAAACATTACTATTCCTACTCCAGAGAGTGCAACAGTAGGGAAAGCGTTGGATAGCATAGGGGTAAATTTTACTATTCCCACTCTAGTGAAAATAAATTAATATCATTCACATAATTATCAATTAATCAATTGATAAAAATGAATTATCAATTAAGAATTAATTAATTATCAATTAAAAAGTCATTAACAGTTTGTTCAAAATAAATACCAATAAATTAATTAACATATTTAATTAATTATAATTCAATTCCTTCCCACCCTATTCCCCTATAAACCTACAACCCGCTACAGAAAATAAATTAATATTATTCACATAATTATCAATTAATCAATTAATAAAAAATAATCATTTAGGAATTAATTAATTACCCAATTAAAAATTAATTAATAATTTAATCAAAATAAATACCAAGTAATTAATTAACATATTTAATTAATTATAATTAAATTACTTCCCACCCTATTCCCTATAAACCCACAACCTGCTACAGAAAATAAATTCATATTATTCACATAGTTATCAATTGATCAATTAATTAAAAAATAATCATTTAAGAATTAATTAATTACCAATTAAAATTAATTAACAATTTAATCAAAATAAATACCAATTAAGTAATTAACATATTTAATTAATTATAATTAAATTACTTCCCACCCTATTTCCCTATAAACCCACAACCCGTTCAGAAAATACATTAATTTAATTCACATAATTATCAATTAATTAATAAAAAATAATTATCAATTAAGAATTAAGTAATTACCAATTAAAAATTAATTAACAATGTATTCTAAATAAATGCCAATCAATTAATTAACATATTTAATTAATTATAATTAAACTACTTCCCACCCTATTCCCCTATAAACCCACAACCCGCTACAGAATTAAAATACACAATAATTAAATAACATAAAATTAATTACTTAAAATAAATTACAAAAATCTGTACACTTTTCACACATATACTAACATAAAAAACACTTTTAAAAAATCGATATTAATAAAAATTCGATATTTTTAATAAACTATATGATGTACTTCGATATTTTGACTGTCTATATTTTTTAAATCAATATTACATTACATTGCTTACCTTCAAAACGATATTTTTGATGTCTATATTCTGTCCATTCGATATTTTGTCCATTCTATATTTTGGACTTGATATTTTGGTTTGTCTATATTTTGGAATCGATATTTTGCCCATTTACCTAATAATGATTGTCAAATATATTTTCAATAAATCATTTGTTTTTTAAAACATGAACATGTCTATGACAATTTCAAATCACGAAGCGCAGCAACAGAAACAACCACAAGAGACTCCTTCACACCAGCCGAAGAGCATACAATTAAACTGTCCTGGAGTCATGGATTTAATGATACAGGAATAACTGTTTTAAAAAAATATATATTGCTGGAGGGCTGTTGTGCTACCTGCTGCTTTTTACAACATTAATCAAATGTGTGGTGGTGCTCCTGCCTCTCCTAGGTCAACCAACAATATCCACAAATATAAATAAAAAGCACTCATGGGGCACTATGGGGTGCTCTTTTCTTGGAACAATTAAAAATATATAACTGGCTCCAAATACTAATTTATTAGTCTTTTTATTATTATTTTTTACTTTCTTGGTGTCCCAGTCCCACCCAGGAAAACCAAACATTATGTTACCTTTGTGGCCACGGTGGGTGCTCCAAGGCCCCTGCCAGCTCTGTGAGCTCCAAGGGCCCCACATCCCCTGCCGGTGTCCCAACAGCTGGCCATTAGTCTGAAGTGGAAGCCCCAGTTCCCAGCCATGGAACCCACAGCATGGCCAATGGTTGGGGCCTGCGACGAGCCACAAGGCCTCCTCAGCCCCTGCTGGCTCTCCAGCCAGCACTCATAGTTTATGCCAGCAGGAGCCTGCTATTATTTGAATGTAAGCATGAAGATGACTGTGGACATGGGTAATCGTTGAGGTCAGTGGGGGGGGGGGGGCCTATCCTGGGTGCCAGGTTCATTCCTTTGCTCTCACCTGAGGGTTATTGTGATCCCCCCGGGCAGCAGCAAAGTTGCATTCCCTTCCTGGGAGAGTGCAGGCAAGAAATTAAATTTGTATTTGCTGCCTGCAAGCTCCTGGATAGGAAACAGTAGTGTCCTGGGGGATGGGATCCCTGAGACACAGCTTTGATTGCGACCTAGGAGACAGGATTCCCTCCCCCCCCCCCCCGCTGGTGAAGTGTCGTACAATACTCACACAATGCAGCCAGGTTTACAGATTGGGGAATGGGGCCTGATGCCCCCCTCCTCAAAGAAAGCCCTGGCCACGGGGAATGAGGCCCCTTTGGCCCTTCTAATTCTTGGGGAGGGGAGCAACATGACTCGTTCCTCTAAATTTTAAAGTCAGGCCTGGAGCTGGGGTCCTCGGGCCTCAATAAGGTTAGGGAATTAGGGGTGCATGGCCCCACCCCTAAATATCAATTTTTGCCTCAAGAAAGGGGGTCCCCAGGGCCTCTAAAAGGCTAGAGAAGAGGGCTCACACACTATCTCCCCAAAAAATAAAGATCGCACCGACCCTATGGGGCCTGGCCCACCCAGGGAGGCTTATTTTGAAAAGTGCAGGAGCTTGCACTTTTTTCTTTTTTAATGGGACCTCGAATTCACAGATTCCAGTTAAAAAAAATTATGCTTCTGACCCCAAGTGAGAGCCCTTCCACCAACCTAATGTGGGCTGGGCGTCCATATCCAGTCCCATAAGTTTTTTAAAGCTATTGATCGCAAACAGGGGGTTGCTGAGCCCTAAAATGGCTGCTGCCACACCTTTCGTGATGTTATGGAAGTCATTGAGATCTTAAAGAGAGTGACCCAAAAGAGAGTGACAGAGTGCACACCGGTTTTCTCAATAGTTTGTCACTTTTGTGTTTATTCGCGTGCTGGCCCAGAATCGTGGTCTGCCCAAAACCACACACTTGTGAAACGCACTAGAACCAATGGGGCAACCTCTCACCCCATTTCCGAACGCACATCGATAATGGATGCATATCAATAATGTTAGATCTGTCAACTCTGATATCCTCCAAGGCGTAATATATACATACATTTTGAAACTTAACTTCCCAAAAACTACTGCACGAATTTACAGCAAATCACAAAAAGCATGATTCCTTGATCAATATTTAGCTATCTGCCAAATTTGGCTTAATTTCGTTCACCCGCTTTGACTGCAGCTGTGTTTTATTTTCCTTTGGAAAATTGCGTGGGAAAAATGCATTTTGAGAACCCCCTTTTTATTGCCACTGCTTGAACTCTCCAGGAAGGAGCTGAGGTGGATGAAACTTATCTTGGATAGTTTTATGAAGATTCATCGAACAGTTCCAAAGTTATTATTAGCAAATCAAAAAATGCTTTTCCTATGTAAACGTTGTCCTGACTATAACTATCCCTGTGGTGACTTCCACTGGGTAATATATGAATATATATATTATTAATATTATTATGAGTAGTAGTAATAGTAATATTGATAGTAGTAACTCTTGCCACCATATTCTGTGATCAGTCATTATCATTACTAATCTTATAAGTAGTAGTAGTAGTAGTAGTAGAGGTAAAATTAGTAGCTTAAATAGCAGCTACTACTAATTACAATGTCCAATGATCATGCATTATTGTTGTAGTTATTATTAGCATCATCAGCATTATTATTATTATTATGGATGTTATTGTTGCTAGTGGTGAACCTGTAGTGGTAGTAGTGAGAGTCACAGGGGGACCCATCCATATATCATCTACATTTTCCATCTTGGAAGTATGGTCAGAATTACAAGTCAAAGATATGATTAGCTCAGTCAGTACAGGACAACATTTTTGAGGTGACCAGGAACTTCTAGCCCCCGCTTCTGCAGTCTTCTGACCTCAAAGTTGAAGTCTCCCTACTGCAGGTGTTGATCTCTTTGGTTTCTTCTTCTCATAGAACTCTTTCTTTCTTTCTTTTGTCTTAATATTCATAATATTTTCTGTCCCCCTTTCCATGCTTTTGTGTCTGTGTTCCTTGTCTCTATGTCTTGCTCCCGGCATCTTCTGCTCGTCTTCCCAGAGTCTGCTTCTTTACCGCTGTCCATATTACCATTCCTATGTGACCTTGACGGATGCCTGTGCCAACCTGTCCCTCTCTCCATGACTCAGACACAACCCCTTCATCCCCAGTGTCTTGACCTCTGCCTGAGTGTCTAGTTTCCATGTAACTCAAGTCTGAGTTATTTCTGTCCCTGGTGTTTGTGTCCCCTGTTTCTCTGTACACCTTGAGATCATGCCATGAAGCACCTGTGTCATTGCCCTCTTGAGTAGGTTACCATGTCCCTCGATTTCTTCTTTATGTTCAGGTAACCTTTGTGGTTGTTCTTGATTGTTTCCATGTCTTCCCTGTCTTGGCTTATTTGTACAATAGTCTATACAGCTAAGTCCACTTGTTCCCAGTGAATAAGTCCCCAGTGTCTGCTCTTTGGGTATGGCTCCTATAACTTTGCTTCATCAACATATCATTGTGCTCCTATCTCTGTATCTGTCTGTTGCAAAGATAGAAGGAGTCCGGGATGGGAGGAAAGGTAGAGGGAAGTGAGCAATACAGTCAGCCCCTTGCAATCCATCCTCCCCAACCGTTTTCGCCCAACTCCTCTTCTCACACCCCTCCACATTGTATTCCATACAACAGTGCTACATTCCATTCATTCCACTCTGACCTCACCCGATCCATCTCACGACAGCAGTTACTCCACTGTTCCCTCCTGTCCCTGTGTCCATTTCTCTCTTTCACTACTTCTGCCACATCACACCTATGGCTGCTTCTCCCTTGCCCAACATTCTCTTCCTGTCTTGACTTTGTGCCTGATTTAGATCTTGGCGGACAGCTTACTCCTTCACAATGGTGACAGATATTCCGTCCACCTAAATATAAATCCCATTGTATCCTGTGGGACTTGGATTCTGGCGGATTGGATATTCGTCACTATTGTGATGGAGAAACCCTTCTCCCAAGATTTAAATCATGTAATGTACCTTTCCCTGCCACCCAGCCTGTTTCTCTTTGTATCCTTGCATGTGTTTTTGTCTCTCCATATCTTCATGGTAAACATCTTCATGGCCCATATTGTCTAGTAACTATGAGCAGCATCTTCCTAGGCTGCATCAGTGATCCCATTTCCTGTTCTGTTTTCCCTATCCTGTGTCTTTGTGTTTTTTTATGTAGTTTTAACCACTTCGATGCTGATGACGAGCTCAGCTCGTCATCAGGCTTACCTGCCGTGTGCTGATGACGACGTCATGTAACGCGGTATTTCGAAAAATGCTGCATACAGCGGGGAAAAGCCACGCATCGATGCGGTTAAACAGCAGGAAGTTGCCCATAGGGCAATAAAGGACCAGTTTCCGGTTAGTGACGTATTCTTTTCATGCAGGGGGAGATTAAATGGCTTGTCGCGATTCACAGGATGCTGAGCCGAGGAAGGGATTCAAACCTGGTCTCCCAATTCCAGAGTGAGCAGCTCAGGCTGCTAGGCCTCATCTTCCGTCCCAGTTTTTGTGGCCTTGCAACCTTGCGTCTAGATCAGTGATACTCAAAGTATGGCCCGCGGCCACTTGAAACCCTCCAGACCTTCACCTGCGGCCCCCATCAGAAGACAGCCCTGAGATGCTATTTACTTGAGCGAGCACTAGCATGCGGAAAGATGTTAAATAAACGGCCATTTGCTTATTTATACAATAACTGAAGTTAAAGGAAAGAAGCAAATAATGTGTCTTGCACCACTTTTTTGTTTTACGACATCTTGCAACAAATATGAAAAATATGCTAAAATCTCTTCAAAATTGTAAAAGTTGATTTCATTAACATGCATGAGCATTTCATCTTAGTATGTCAGATTAAGCTTCGGGGTGATATGCACGTTTAGGTTGACGGTGGTTGGACAAGAAGGTGGGGTAGGAGTTTATATCACAGTTACTCGGGGGAAGAGGTGTGGGGTTGGAAGTAAATTACGGCTTTGATCATGTGGGAATCAAAGCCAGGCCTATGTGTGCTCATAAGAGAATGCTTTCATCTGGTGTGTCAATTTGAGGAGTTTAATGACAGACTGGTGCACTATTGAATCGCCGCAGAACCAGATGTTCCTTCAGATACTGTGCACATTCATAGCAATTCTTAATGGAAAAAGACCATTAGTCCCGGAGAATTGTTAATTATGTTTGCAAAACTCCCATAATTTGAGACTTTCACGTTAATGAAATTCCTTGAAATTTCAGATTACAAAATGGTGCATATTTCTTACATACAAGAGTCTTGTACACACAGCGGATGTATGTCGTTACTACGCATGCTTTTACATCGCATGCCTTTACCACGCAACTTTTACAACGCAAGTCGTTACAATGACTTGCGTTGGGGGGCGCTGGATAGTGAATAGTTTAATTTACTATTCCAACTCCAGTCCCCATGGATAGTAGGGAAGGTTTTGGATAGTAAATTAAACCATTCCCTATCCTACAGCGCCCCCCAGCGCAAGTCGTTGTAACAACTTGCTTTGTAAAGTTGTGTGGTAAAGGTAGTGCGTGGTAAAAGTTGCGTTGTAAATGCTGCTCCCCCACACAGCAAATATCTTGCAAAAGACATTTTTGTTCGGACCACTTTGCAGCTGGTATCTTGTGAGACTTTTTTCTCGAAATGCTCACTGACGTGAAAACAATCCATGGAAGAAACCAACAAATCGCATTTCTCTCAAAAACATCACTTCATTATATTTCTATGTAATTTCGCTACATGTTATGGGCCATAAATATATTCTTTTGCCAATCCTTTGAGGCAATGGAGGCCAGGTCCACAGGGCGCATCTAGCATCCACAAGAGTCCTCACAACATGACACTCTGAGTGGTCCACAATTTTACCTGAATATATGCTCCATTGTCAACGCCTTTTGTGGCTCGTGTTCTGTTTGGATTTGTTTCTGTTTGCTTTTGGTCCTTGGTCCAAAGCACCCTGTAATGTTAAAAACGCATTGCAATTTTTAACTATCATCTTTTGCTGCAGGATTTTAAATACAATTTGTAGTGAGCTCTCAGTGGGATGCACGAAAATTGGCCAAATGAGCATAGTGAATCAGTGTCCTTCTTTAAAATATGAATATGGTGGATTACAAGCACGGGAAGAGGAGGCTGGGCACTCTTTCTCTCACACTCCAAAAACATGGACCACTTTTTGAAAAAATAATTCTCTTAGCAGGCAATGGGCACGCTGATCACAGAGCAACATACCAAAGCAGACATTTATGTGGAACGGACGTCATCATTGCCTATTTATTTATTGTAAATTGTGCTCATGAGGAGCACTTTCCCGAGTATAAATAAAAAAAATGACTTACAGTAGGTCAGTAGTTTACTGCAAAGTATAGTTTCAGCACTGCACACGTGCTGCACAAAAACGTGCATGTTTATATACAGTTTGCATTTTCCCCACGCTATATCTTATGTAAATGTGAAATTTAGCAGTAACAAAGATTTTGATTGAGCACACATGTTTGTGTTTCCTTTATTCTTATCTGTGTTCACTGAATTTGGTAGTTAGTGCATGCCTTGGCCAGTGACTTGATTACTAGTAACTTCCTCGGCGTTCCACATCATTAATGCGACATGGTGACTTCACGAGGGATATGTCCTTCTTCACACAGTTTGTCAGTGGGGTATCGGTGACCTCGCTTCACAGCTGCTTAGCTCCTGGCTGCGCGAGGCATGTATCTCGTGTCTTCATGTGTCCATAGGGAGCAGAGGTTCCTGGCAATGATGTTATTGGCGTGGAAGTGTGGCTGCCTTCCCTCAAGGTAGAGTGCTGTATCCTAGAGTGCTTTCATTGATCTGGAAGGTCCTTGTCTCTTTGGCTCTGGGTCCCCCTCCTCCTTGAATACAACCTGGGTCCCCTCCTCCTTCAATACCACGCTTGTTGTCTCGGGTACCGGGGGATATTACAATGTGGGACGAAGGAGGGGTGGGGGTGAGCAAGGGCAGGCATTGATTTCCTAGTCACATAAGACAAGCTGAACTGACCAGTCGGAAAGCAGATACTCCCTCTGCACAAACAGTCTCTAACATAGAAACGTTTAGCCCAGCAGCATCTCCGCCATTTCATCTTTCGCTCTCCTTTTCACTTCAATCTCACCTCCGCCTCACGCCAAAGATGGACCAGGCTACCTGGAAAGCATGAATGATACGGACAGCTCCCTGCCTCTGACAGGGCCAGGAACGTGGCCTGAACTTCATTGTATTGTAATTGCATTTATATAGTGCTTACTACCCCTGACAAGGCGCCAAAGCGCTTTTTCGGTGAGTAGCACGCTACTCTGGAACCCATAAAGGATCAGTGGTGAATTAGTACAGTGAAATATTAAATTAATTTGAGAGGTGGACATGTTAGTTTGTTATTTGGATTGAAAAGGATAGTGAAGTAATAGATGAGGGAAGGATTTATACTTTTTTGGGGGGGGGGGGTAGGGGGGGCATAGCAGTAGGAGGACTTTTGGGATGAGTAAAAGGGATGTGGTTGTGTGACTAACTCAGCCCGAGGTGTCCGAGATCGCTAGGCCTATCAGAAAGTGTACTGACGGCCATGCTGAAAACCGTTTCAGAAGGGCAAAACCCAGAAACTGGGTCATTGATAAATAATAGAACTCACATTCGTCTTTTGTAATTTGTGAGCCCAAAAGTATCGGTGTGCAAATTACATTCGTGCTGGTGCGGGAACTATTTGCTGTGGAGCTAGATTCTTCCAATAGTGCTCACAAATGGGGATTAACACATGCACGCTGTTTTAGAAGCATTTACACCCATTTTACAAGCTCATACACCATAGTCAAGTATTTCAATTATGACTTACAACTAAGGCTCACAGCTTTCCGTTTTTTTACACTATGTTTTCTCACTGTATTTGTTAATTTTTTGAACGGGAAAAATACAGAAAACTGAGGCTCTTTTGAGTGACATTCCATACTGTCTTTCATCAATTCCAGAACAACATCTGAGCAGATAGATGGCATATGGAGTTAAAAAACAGGGTGAGGTTTCCTTAAATAACGACATATGTCAGCATCCATTTTGTAGTATAATGCTAATTATGTTCTTGTTTGTATTGTTATGTAATACGTGGCTGCTTACTTTACTAAAAGACAACAGGCGTCAAAGTATGAGTGCACATTTATTAGTTGGATAAATGTGTAAATACACCATATTGCAACTTAATTTATTGATATAACACAAAATAAATATGGATACATACTGATAAGATGGGCACAAAATAAATAGGGCTAAATACAGCCGGAAATCTTAAAAAAAACATAAATACCATAAAACCGGGAGTCCTACTTACAACATGCTACAAGCTTGTGGTAGCTCCGTGTGCAAAAGATAGGTCCTAGTGGTAAAATGGGTGCCATTACTGCTTACGCTTATTTTAACACTAATGCATAGATCTAAAGAATCATGAGGGTGTATTGGAAAACAGGGCCTCTTGGGAGGGAGGTCAGTCTACAGTAGCACACTGCAATCTCTTATTGCCATCATTCCGTGCCCCCCAGCTCTCACTCGAAGCAATTGCCCTTCCTGAGACAAACCCAGGATGGCACTTTCGGTTCCTGACAAGTACAATAGATTTACAGGAAGCAATTCATTCGTCTACCGGCGGCTTCCTGAAAGCAGCCGAAGCTGCTACATATCTAGCGCTAGTGCAACGATTTTATTTTAAGTCAAGACATATTGTGAAAGTGGCAGTTTCTATATAACACTTGAAGCAAATATTCATATAATTTTTCTAAATTAGCTCTCAGTTTTTCAAGATTTTTGGTTGAAGATTTCTTTTTATTTATGAATCATTCAATGATGATTGGTATAGTAACCCGGCCCCAGAAACTATAGTTTCATGGCGATTGGCAAATGATGCAGTGGGGCATAAGGCTTTACCGTCAGTTTGTTGCTGATTGTTGTCTTTTTATGAATGAAACCCTGTAATAAAGCATGCGGAAGTAGGAAGAGCGCAAAGCAGAGGCGTACAACCTTGGTCCACGAGGGAAGAATTTTTGCAACAGTTCCAAGACACCCACAGGAGATATTTTGATGTCATACAAATGATTATAAATGAGAAACTTTTATACAATTAATGGTTAACGATAAAATCGACCATGACTAGAGCGGCTGTGGGCAAACATTGGACACCCCTGTCCACGTGTTGATATAGCAAATATTTATGTTCTTGTATTAGGTCAGCGGCTGCATGTAGAGATAAACACATGCAGTGACAATTTTTTTAAAAAAAAGTTTTATTAGGAATATTTTGTCATTGCACTATTTATTGCAATTGGCAAAATTTTCTCAGCACAGGGGTCCATTTCTCAGGTAGCACAATATTTGTTTATTTAAGGTTCTTACAGCAGCGTCACAGAAAGAGATATACCTGTAGCTGCTGAACGACTCAGACCTCTGGACACTGGAAGAAATTCAGCAAACACTGAGCGCCTGATTATGAGTTTGGCGGTGCGGCACCAGGTCCACCCCGCCGCCTCACCACTAAATCGTCGGTCGGGCCGCCCGCCAGATGAGAAGTGCATCTCATGTCTGGCTGGTTATTTATTTACGTTCCCACGGCGGTGCCTCAGAAAATAAGCACCGCAATGGGAACGCCAAAAACTGTTCCTGCATGGCATGGACAGTAAAGTCCATGCCGTGCAGGAACTGGGGTGCATGCACACAGGGGGCACATGTTGTGCCCCCCTGCATGCACCCCATAGCCCAGAGGCATAAAGGCTGATAGGATGCTACAAAATGATTTAGCATTTAAGATAAAAACAAGTGCTTTCAAAAAATACCTTTTAGAAATAGGAAATAACACTGAACCTAGTTCAAACATATTTATAAGTCCATTAAACGGAAGGTTTACAAAACTTAACCCCCTTAGATCACCCCTCAAAAAGAATAGTGACTTCCAAAATTAAAGCCTGTACTATGTTCCAAATAGCCTTTAAATTTGGTGATTAACCAATAGCAAACATTTACATTTATTTCAGATTGCAGGTACCCAGGCGAAAAGGCCTGTTTCTTCTATAGTTCTCTGTCCATGGATAGCCTCAAGGAGGTGACTCAGAAAAAAGGATGCTTGCTGTGTGTGGATTAATGTTTTCCTTTACAAATGGAGAGCCACAGTTCTCTCAGGAAGGTAAAGATTCATTTAAATGGCCATCACTACCATTAGTGCAGCTGGTGCAATCGCACTAGGGCAGTGCACCCCAATGTTGGCTATGTTACCAGCAAAGTGGTAGGTGGGAACCCTTTTTTCCTTGTTGGCATTAGGACCCAGGTTACCCTTGCAGTGAAGGGAACAGGTCCAAAGCAACAGGCATTAAGATGTGGGATCTATACAATTTCATTTAATTAACAAAGGGGCAGACTACCTGCTTTGACACTCATGTCTAGGAGTGATGGGCAAGTGGAGAGAGTGGGCAGAGTTGTGGTATCATTTGTATCGCAGATGCCATGGCACTGGGGCCAGGGGTATGAGGCGTCAACTAAACCACAATTATGATTGTTTTACTATCTTCTCTTGCTTACGTTAGGGTCCAGTGCACTATTGTTGTGTCAGTTTTGCTTTGGGCTTTGGACCAATGGTCCATGAGCAGGGAAAATTGAAGCAGGGGAGACACATTAGCTAGGGCCTCAAAGAGATGAAGGAGTGGTGAATGGACCAAGATGGAGGCCCATTTTTTCAATAAGAGGCAGAGAAGACCGCCACTTCACAAGCCAGTCAATCTCATTAGTGAAACAGGTGCAGTGGCACTAGGCCCAGGAGTGAGAGGCCCACTGAATAACAACTATGACTGCCTTCATTTATGAAAGAGGATAGGAGTCTCACCTTTCTTCCTAGCATTAGAGACGAGGACGCATTTGCTTCAAAATGGTGAGCAATATGTCAGAGCTCATTTTATTCTGAAAGGGACAGATAATCTGTTCCAAGATTGAAGTGAGGGCCATACATGGCATGGAAGGGGTGAAAGAGGCAGAGGAGACGGTCTGCATCTCAGAGCTGCAACTATCATTTGCATTAGTGCAACAGGCGCAGGTGCATTGGATCCCAGGAGTGTGAGGGCCTCACAACACCCCATGTATCGAGTCTTGTTTTGCTTGATATACTTGGTCTTTTATATGTCTCACATTTACTGTGTATTATCAGCTACAGAAAAAGTACTCCTGAAATTGTAATCCCACCCCCTGCACTCTGCCCTTGCCCTTCTGCTCCCCTAAGTACTGTCATAAAGTTCTGGTGGCGGGCCCAACTTTGAAACATTTTGCTCAGAGGGACGCACAGGGTGATACTGTAGTACTATTGCCAAGAAGATATTATTTTTCTAAAGCCAACATCCATACCCTGCCCTCTACCTCCGTTTAGATGCTGAAATGCATCACTAAGCACACCACTGCTGCACAACAGCAATACTGAAAGGAACTGCTGACTTTAATGCAAGGGAACCAGGTTTGAGTCTTGGCGTCAACTCAACATCGTATGATCCTGGGCAAATCACTTAACCTTGGCGTGCCCACAAATACTGAATATGTCCTTGGGTAATGCATCTGGTGCTCATGTAATGCGCTCCAATATCTGCGGGTTAAGTTTGTGCTATATAAAACTGCTAAATCACACTATTCCAAGTTGAGGGTGCAATGTGTCACCCAGTCAATACAAAGGAGATTGAGAGTAGAATAGAAGATGAGAGGAGGAGGAAAAAGAGAGAGGCAGAGGTTCATCCCCGGTATCAAGGATCCAATCCCAAAGGGGAGGCCCGAGTCTTTGCTCTTAGTTCCCCTCACTCACCCCAAAGGATCTCATGCATCATCATCGGGTTTTTGCTCCTCGTAGGGCCGGCGCTGCAATGCCCGATGGTCCCCTGAAGGGTCACTTTCAAGTAGATCTTTTAAGAGAAAAGCCGTTTGGTGAATGCGGGTGTGTACTGTGGGGTGATCCAATGTGAAAAGTGGTGAAGTGCGTGCAGGAGTAGATAAATACAACTACCTAGGGGTATCCACAGGGAAATAGCGTGGTGCCCCTGGTAGATTAAAAAAACAGAAGGTTGGTGAGTTACTATAAGGCGCCTGATGCGACAGTGTAACTTAGCACGGGCACAACAGCTGCTGGGAGAGGGTAGGTGCTAAAGAGCCAGCACCCCAGTAGGGTGTGGTTATCCAGTGGATATTAATTGGGAGACTGCTCCTGTTTTCGTGAGGGTACCTCCTTAACTTGGGCATATCTACAAGTCGGGATTTTACACCACACAGTAGGGAAATCAACCCTGGGGCCAACGCCAAGCCACCTCTCACCTATGTGGGTTACCATCTCTACACCGGAACCCCATTTTTATGTGCACATCTACCGCATCAGCTAGGTCCTGAAGAAACGCCATTGATTGTTCAGACAAATAAGGCGTGAAACATGTCGACCTTTTGCTAAGTTACACATAGCACAGGGCAAAAAATGTCTGCAATGCTACGCTGTGCATTTTTGCATCAGTGCTATGTGCAATTCACGTAGCGCGTAGTTGCGCAAACTACGCAAACTACGTGAGCGTAGCGTAGTCCTACGCACAGGCCTACTGGCGACGACAACGACGAGGAGCAGCGAGGGACCACTGCCAGGGTCTGTTTGCACAATATGGGCGGAGCTGCATGTGGTCTAACCCTACACTGGAGCTGAATCAGGGGACATGTTTAATCCCCGACGGGCAAACCCGTGTTAACTCCTTGTGCCTCAGTTCCCCTTTCTGTCAGAACTGAAGAGCTAATAAGGAGCATAATTCCAGCCAACAGACTTTGGGTCAGAAAAAAACAACAAGCCACAAACTTGTTTAGGAGAAGAAAGGGGAACAACAAGCCATAAACTTGTTTAGGAGGAAATGGCTGACAAGGGAAGGTGAGATTGAGACAGGCAGGGGAGAGAGAGTAGAGAAATTTAAACAAGCGCGTGCGGCCACGCTAATTGGAAACAGATGGTCCATGCGCACCGCTGCTCGCTCCCGCAAGTTGGATGCTGCCACAAGCACAAGTGTTTGAAAAGTGCACACCGCGCTTGCAGTTGATTTGTCTTCAGCCAATGAGGCTCTATCATTAGCCCTCCATTCCGCAAAGCCTTTCTTAGACCCGAGGTGTTGCTCTACAACTGAAGTTTCAGGATGGTTGAACATTTCATGGTGGCCCTGCCTACTCAACTTATTATAACTGATCTACGGGATAATAGCAACGCGATCAAGGGACAGACAAACTTTTAAAATGGAGTGATTAAAATGCTTTGGCAGGTGAACCCACACCGAGATCCAGAGGAGTTACCCCCACATGCATCATCCCGGGTGTTTGCGAATTCTAAATTGCGAAAAATAGCGATTCGCAATTTAGAATTCTCAAAACGGGATGCATAAATATTTTCGGTAAATTTATGCGATTCGGTAAAAATCGCAATTTTTACCGAATCGCATAAATTACCGAAATACAATTTGCGAATTCGCTATTCCCATTGGTTCCTATGGGCAAAAAGGCCCATAGGAAGCAATGGGAAGGCATTAGCAAATTGCGATTTTCACTTTGAAAAGGACCCCCCCATGCACCCCTGAAATGTATTTTTCGCATCATGTTTCACACACACATGTCCTAAGGACATGTGTGTCCGTAACATGAATGTTGAAAAAAATGCATTTTCAGCATTTTAAACACTTTTTGCAAATTTACCGAGTGGTTCAACCACTCGGTAAATTTGACCCCCTAATTGCGATTTCGCAATTTTAAAAGTAATCATGCATTGCTTTTAAGAAATCGCAAATTTGCGATTTCTTAAAAGCAATCGCATTTTTAGAAATCGCAAAAATGTTGCGATTTCTAAAAATGCTTGATGCATTCCAAAAAGCATTTTTAGAATCGCAAACGGCCGATTTTAAGGAATCGCACCGTTTGCGACTCCAAAAATGCTTGATGCATGTGGGGGTAAGAGCCATACCCCTCAATATATCCTCTAGGTGACCAATCCCTAGTTCCTCATGGATAATAATGGAGGATACACTCTGGAAAGAAGATAGGTGTCTGAGAAACTTGCTTTCAAAACTAGCAACAAAAACAAACAAAACGCTCGCTCCTCCAATCTGCCTACACCGCTCACTGTTGTCCTTGTTTATCGCCCTCCCCTGAACATGCCCCTGTTTGTGGCCTCCCTACAGGAACTCCTCGCCACGCTGGTGGTTAACAATTCCTCTGTTCTCCTGCTTGGGGATTTTAACTACTGGCCTGGCGACCCGAGGGAGGACTCAGCATCCAAGGACTTCACGGCCACTCTCCTCTGCCTCAACCTGAACTCCCATGTTCTGGTCCCTACCCACAATCTTGGACACATCCTGGACCAAGTGTGGTCATCTCAGGACATAGTTTCCTCTCCCAGCATCCTCCCATGTACATGGTCCGACCATTCTCTCATTTCCTTTTCTATCACTATTGGCCCTCCTCACAAGCCCCCTCGTCCCAAGAATGTCTTTGCCCGTAGTTGGAATCATGTTGATTTGGCCTCCCTTTCTCTCTCCCTTGCTTCCTCTCCCCCTGACCTCACTGACACTTCCCTTGACTCTCAGGCCGTTGCAGTTGGTAATTGGCTTTCCTCCGCATGTGATTTGGTAGCCCCCCTTAAGTTAGTCAAGTCCATTCGCCCTCATGAGGCTCACCGTTGGTTTAGCCCAGAGCTCAAGACTCTCAAATTGGAGCTTAGACGCTCAGAGCGCCTTTGGCGTCGTGGCTACTGCCCTGACCTCAAGGCCAAATACAAATTACTTCTTAGGGAGTACAAGAAAGCCATCCTGACCACTAAGACCAAATACTTCTCCGAACAAGTGGCGCTCTCGGCTAATAAATCCAAAGAAATCTTTTCTTTGGTTAAGAACTTGGCCACTTCTGATCGTGCTTGCCCTCACTTCACTCCCTCCCAGGTCCTTTGCTCCTCTCTTAACAACTTCTTCATTGAGAAGATTGTTAATATTAAATCTAACATCCTGGTCACTCCTTTTACTCCTCCTCACTCTGTCCCCTCTGCGCCCAAATCTTCTTTCTCTTCTTTCCCTCCCCTTTCCTTGGACGCTTTTCTAGCTCTGCTCACAAAAATCAAGTCTGGCTCCCCCACTGACTGTGCCCCTGCCCGTATTCTCAAAACCCTTTTTTCTTCCTGCCCTGACACCCCCCTCTCTCTTCTTAATGCTTCTCTTTCCACTGGATTGGTCCCTTCTTCATTTAAATCTGCTATTGTTTCTCCCATTCTTAAAAAACCTGGCCTTGATTCTTCTCTTCCCTCTAACTTCAGACCTATCTCTCTTCTTCCCTATCTTGCTAAAATTCTCGAATCTTATGTTACTTCCTGTCTTTCTGCTTATGTTGAACGGAACCAGCTTTTGGCCTCTCACCAGGCCGGTTTCCGTTCAGGTCATTCGACCGAAACCGTGGTGTTAGCCGTCCTTGACGAGCTCAAAGCCAAGGCCGACGTCAACTCTCCCCAAGCTTTGATCCTCCTCGACTTGTCCGCTGCGTTTGACACGGTCGACCATAACATTCTTCTGGACCGTGTCAGCGCAGCGGGCATACGAGGCACTGTCTTCTCCTGGATCACTTCCTTTCTGACAGGCCGTTCTCAAGCTGTTCACCTTCCTGGCTTTTCTGCTTCCCCCCTCCCGGTGCCCTGTGGGGTCCCCCAAGGTTCCTCTCTTTCTCCCCTTCTCTTCAATCTCTACATTCACCCTCTTATTTCTTCCCTTCTTGAGCTGGGGGTCTCTGTGTATAACTACGCTGACGACCTCCAGCTCGTCTTTGATCTTTCCTCATCTTCTCACGCTTTATCTTTTTTTCATTCCACCATGGTTTTCATCTCTGGGTGGATGAGCGCCAACCACCTCAAGCTCAATCCTGATAAGACTGAGCTTGTTCTGATTGGCGGCTCATCCAACCCCTGGTCCTCTGCTTTCTGGCCTCCCATTCTTGGCCCTTCCCCCACCCCTGTTCCTTCCGTTAAAACCTTGGGCATCAAGGTTAGACAGGACCTGTCCATGCACGGCCAGGTCAGTGCCGTGGTGTCCTCCTGTTTTCTCTCCCTCCGGATGATCCGGAAAATCTCTCGTTTCTTTTCTCTTGACTCCCTTAAAATTATTATTTCTGCCCTCATCACCTCCCGCCTTGATTACGGCAATAGCTTGTTCGCCGGCATTCCAGCTTATGAAACCCGCCGCTTACAAGCTATCCAGAATCAGGCCGCCCGTCTCATCTTTCACTTGCCCAAAACCCATCACATCACTCCCGTCCTTAAATCCCTTCACTGGTTGCCCATCTTGCAGAGATCCCTGTTCAAATTAGGGTGCCTTGTTTATCGGGCCCTTGATCACTCTGGACCGGCTTTCATCAATTCTCTGGTTTCTCTTCACACCCCTGCCCGCACTCTCCGTTCTTCATCTTCTGCCCTCCTCACTGTTCCCCGCTTTCGCAAATCTCGCACCGGTGGTACTCGTTTCTCTGTTCTTGCCCCCCGGTTCTGGAACTCCCTTCCTCTTTCTATGCGTTCGATCCCTATCTTTTCCCACTTTCGTAAAGCGCTAAAAACTTTCCTGTTTGCCCAGGCCTACCCCTGCTAATCCTCCTGGCCTTGTCTGTCCGGTTCTTTAGAGCTCCCAGCGCCAGGAAGCCGTTTGGCCGTCGCGCGCTTTACAAATAATTTTCATTCATGTTCATTCAAACACATTAGTGTACCCCAAAAGTCACTGTCATATGATGCTATGGCAACACATTTGGCTCTGTAAATATCAATCATAGCCTTAATAGACTTATGGCGCCTGCTTTCAATCCCTTTAACCAGGCATTATCTCTTGTCTGTTTCAACCCCCCAAGTAAAATGGATTTAGAAATAATTAGCGATTTAAGTCATGTTAATTCCAGGTAGCCCATAGTCCTGTGCTGATGGGCTGAAGCTGACAACAGCAGGTCTGTGTTACATGTCATCAGTACTAAAGCCACCTGACGGGTTGTTTTCAAAAGCCTGTTTTATTAACAACAACACCACCAGCACCATAAATACCACCACCACTACAAATACCACAACCACCACCAATACCACCACCATAATTACTACTACTGCACTGAGACAAAATCCTAACTTTGACTTTCCGTATTCAAAACAGGCATTTAAAAGTAGTAAAGTTAGGAGTCCTAACTTTACTACTACTAAATGCCTTCTATGAATACCAAAAATAGTATGTTTCAGAGTTTATCTCAGTTTAGTAGTAATAAAGTTAGGAGCACTAACTTTACTACTAGTAAATACCTTCTGTGAATACCAAAGTAGTAAGTTTAGGATTTTATCTCAGATTAGTTCAGTGAATTGGCCCTCTTGTCTTCATTTGTACCCTCCCATTGAGACTGGCCCTTTTACTTCAGTTGTTACACTGGACCTGTTATTTAGACTGTAAGCACTATTTACTTTATTGAGATTCTCTCATTGCAGGCCGGACATGCGCTGCTTCATCTGAAACCACTTGTGTTTTTTAAAGCAGCACTTGTGCCCCCCGAAACACGAGCGCCTGTTTTCAATGACTTTAACCCAGCATTATCTTGTGTCTGTTTCAACCCCCCAAGTAAAATGGATTTAGAAATGAATAGCAAATTAAGTCAGGTGAATTCCAGGTAGCACATAGTCCTGTGCTGATGGGCTGAAGCTGACAACAGCACGTCTGTGTTACATGTTATCTGTACTGAAGCCACCTGATGGGTTGTTTTTTAAAGCCTGTTTTATTAACAACAATAAGTCAAGTTAAGTCAAAAGATTTGTATAGCGCGCTACATACCCATAGGGTCTCAAGGCGCTTGCGGAGGGGTGGGGAATTAATTGTCGAATATCCAAGTTTTAAGTTGCTTTCTGAATGCTAGGTGGTTCTGAGTAAGGCGAAGGTGGGTGGGAAGGGAGTTCCAAGTCTTAGCTGCCAGGTAGGAGAAGGATCTGCCTCCCATGGTGGTTTTGTTGATGCGAGGTACAGTGGCAAGAGCTTGGTTGGAGGATCGTAGCTGACGGGAGGGGGTGTAGAAGGACAGTCGTGTGTTGAGGCATTCGAGTCCAAGTTCGTAAAGTGCTTTGTGTGCGTGGGTTAGGAGGCGGAAAGTAATCCTCTTATTTACGGGGAGCCAGTGGAGGGTTTTCAGATGACCAGAGATGTGTTCTTTACGCGGGATGTCTAGTATGAGCCTGGCAGAGGCGTTCTGGATGCGTTGGAGTTTTTTCTGGAGTTTTGCGGTGGTACCGGCGTAGAGGGTGTTTCCGTAGTCCAGGCGACTAGTGACCAGTGCGTGGGTGACCGTTTTACGAGTTTCGGTGGGGATCCAGCGAAATGATTTTTTGAGCATGCGAAGAATGTTGAAACAAGATGATGAAACGGCGTTTACTTGTCTGGTCATCGAGATTGAGGAGTTCAGGATGATGCCCAGGTTTCGTGCATGGCCTGTCGGGATGGGTGCCTTTCCAAGGGCCTCTGGCCACCAAGAGTCATCCCAGGCAGAGGGGGAGGTGCCTAAGATGAGGACTTCTGTTTTGTCGGAGTTCAGTTTCAGACGGCTATGCTTCATCCACTCGGCTACTTCTTTCACTCCTTCGTGTAAGTTGGTTTTGGCGGTGTTAGGGTCTTTGGTGAGTGAGAGGATCAGTTGAGTGTCGTCAGCGTAGGAGATGATGTTGAGGTTGTGTTGGCGAGCGATGGTCGCAAGGGGGCTCATGTAAACGTTGAAGAGGGTGGGGCTGAGAGAAGATCCTTGTGGCACGCCACAAATGACTTCAGTAGCCTCAGATTTGAATGGTGGGAGGCGGACTCTCTGCGTTCTTCCGGTGAGGAACGAAGTGATCCATTCCAGTGCTTTTCCTTGGATTCCGACATTTCTGAGGCACTGCAGAAGGGTGCTATGACAGACTGTGTCGAAGGCTGCAGAGAGGTCGAGGAGGATGAGGGCGACTGTGTCTCCGTTGTCCAGTAGAGATCGAATGTCGTCAGTTGCAGCGATGAGTGCGGTCTCAGTGCTGTGTTTGGCTCGGAAGCCGGACTGTGAGGAGTCGAGGGATTTGTTGGTTTCGAGGAAGGCGGCGAGTTGATTGTTGACAGCTTTCTCGATAACTTTGGCAGGGAATGGAAGGAGTGAGATAGGGCGGTAGTTTTTGAGTTCGGTGGGGTCAGCTGTGGGTTTCTTCAGGAGGGCGCTGAGTTCAGCATGTTTCCAGCTTTCCGGGAAAGTTGCGGAGTTGAGGGAGCAGTTGATGACGTCTCGGAGGTGTGGTGCTATAATGGAGTCTGCTTTGTTAAAGATGTGGTGAGGGCATGGGTCTGTGGGTGATCCTGAGTGGATAGAGTTCATCAGACGGATGGTGTCCTCAGTGGAGATAGGCTTCCAGTTGTTGAGGATGTTCAGGGGGGGTGGGGGTCCTGAAGGGGGTTGGGAGGGTTGGTCTTCGGGTCGGTTGTCGAAGCTGTTGTGGATGTCTGCAATTTTGCTGTGGAAGAATGAGGCTAGGGAGTGCCGGAGGGCTTGAGAGGGGGTGATGTCGTTGGAGTTGGCCGAGGGGTTGGTAAATTCCTTGACGATGTTGAATAATTCTTTGCTGTTGTGGGCGTTGTTATCTAGTCGGTCCTTGAAAGCTGCTTTTTTGGCGGTCCAGATCAGTTGGTGGTGTATGCGGGTGGCGTTTTTGAAGGCGTCCTTGGTGCTGGTGGTTGGATCTTTTTTCCAGGCCTTCTCAAGGGAGCGGCAGAGTTTCTTGGATTTCTTAAGATCAACGTTGAACCAGGAGGCTTTCTTGCTGCCTAGTTTGATTTGTCGTTTCTTCAGTGGTGCTAAGATGTTGGCGCTGTTGGATAACCATTGGGTGAGGTTGGTGGCTGCTTGGTCTGGGTTTGAAGAGTGGGCTGGGGGGTTTAGAAGAAGCGATGAGGAGATCTGGTCGATGGTGATTTTGTTCCAGTTTCTTTGCAGAGTGGGTTGGGGGTGGTTGTTGGAAGTGGGCTTGTTGTAGGTGAAGTGAACGCAGCTGTGGTCAGTCCAAAGGAGAGCTGTGGTGTGGCTGAAGGAGACATGTTTGCTGGAGGTGAAGATGGGGTCGAGTGTGTGACCTGCGATGTGGGTGGAGGTGTTGACAAGTTGTTTAAGTCCGAGGTTGGCGAGGTTGTCCAAAAGGGTGGTGGTGTTGCGGTCGTTGTTCTTTTCAAGGTGAAAGTTGAGGTCTCCCACAAGGATGTAATCCTCGGAGGGGAGCGCGTGTGGAGTGATGAAGTCCGTAATGTCTTCGCTAAACTGTGCTCGGGGTCCTGGTGGCCTGTACAGGAGGGTGCCTCTGAGTGTGGTTTTGGGGTTGATGTGGATCTGGAAGTGAAGGTGTTCAGAGTTGGCGAGATTGACGTCTGAGCTGGTTGAAATGCGGATGGATTTCTTATGGACGATAGCGATACCTCCTCCTGTGTGGCCGGTACGGTCCTTGCGACTGATCTTATAGCCTTCCGGGATGGCAATGGTGATGTCTGGGGTAAGCATGGGCGGAAAATCCATTTCGCTCGCGGATTTTGCGGATTTTCGGTAAATTCGCAATCCGCGAGATTCGCGAATCTCCCGCAAAATCCGCAAATCCGGGAGCAGCGGATTTTGCTCGCACTGTTCGCGTGAGTTCGCGGCTTCCCAGTACAACTTCGCGCCCCGCGAATAAGCGCAAAATTGCAGAAATACGATCTTAGCAAAACTGAAACTACTTACCAGGTTCAAAAGTTCAGGCTCATCATTAGTAGCCATTTCCTGTAGTGCTTCCTGAGGGGCCCCTCCAGAGTTCAGTTGCCAGTTGCAACTATTATGTGACCCTGCTCTGAACCTCAGAATAGTTACACATATGCCACAAAGGTCCTGAATTACAGCTAAGGGAGACAAGCAGGAGCCAGGCTGGAAGTTCAAATCCATTATTCAGCCCCTAATTCATTATTGTCAGTTGGGGCAGGGCAGGTGTTGTAACTAATTTTGCAACAATGAAAGCACTTAGCAAGTGCAAAAGATCACTAATCAGGAAGCACTAAGGAAGCAGGTGCCAGCTAAAAAAATATTCTGTGACACATTAATCAGCCCCAAATTAATTCAGGTCACTTGAGGCAGGGAAGGTGTGCTTGCTTTGCCACAATAATGTACACTGACTGGACAACCAGAGGGTGCTGTGATGAAACAGAGGGTGGCATGGGTGGGCCAGAGGGTGGCATGAGTAGTCAGAGAGTGGCAGTGGTGACAGAGAGTGGCAGTGATGAAGAAGAGTGTCCCAAACAGGCTGGACACGTAGAAACAACAAGTTCGCGAAACTTGCGACCCGACAGGTAAGTTCGCGTTTGCGATATTGTACAAAACCCTCGCGAACTGGCAGAAACCCGCGCGAACACACAAAAAAAAATCCGCAAATTCGCGAGAATTCGCGGATTTTGCAAATTGCGAGTTCGCAAATCCGCAAAATTCGCGAACGCGAGATTCGCAAAATTCGCCCATGCTTAGTCTGGGGCTGAGGAGGCGTTCATCCATGTTTCTGTTAGGAAGGCGACGTCCGGAGAGATGGTGTCTAGTAGGTTCCAGAGGTCAATGGCGTGCCTGTGGACCGATCGGGTGTTGAGCAGGATGCATTGTAGGTGGTTGGGGTCGGATATCTGTTGTGTGATCGTAGATGAGGAGTTGTTCCTGGTGCCGTAGAATTTGCAGGAGTTGCATGAGAAGGGTCCGTGGGTGTGTCCAGGAGCGGCTTGGACGCAGGTGGGGGAACGGCCGGGGTCAAGGGCTAGGAGGGTGGTGGCATCGTAGGTAATGCGGGGGGGAGGGTAATACGAGGACCAGGGGGACTGGCGCTGGGCGCGGTCCAGGCGCGGACGGGCGAAGACGGGCTTACCTTTGGCGCACCTTCGGCGCGAATGGGGCGCTACCGCTGCTCGTGAACGCTGCGCGAAAGAGCATCTGTCATATATGGATAGTGGAGGGGGAGGGGCGAGGGCGGCTCAGCTGGGAGGCGGGGCGGGCTTAAGGGACGACAACAACAAACAAAATGGCAGCGGAGGGGTGATCAAAGCAGAGCGCCGGGGGATATCGCGCATTCAAAGTAAAAGTTACAGTGGAAATATAAAAAGCAAATAAAGCGAAGCGGCAACCAAGGCAGACTGCAGGCAATTAATTAAGAGGCAGTTTAGCGTTAAAGCGCAGCACAACGATACCAGATGTCGCCAGAGACACTGGGGAGCGACCACTCAGCACAAAAGCGAAGGGGGAGTCACAGCGCTTCCAGGTATGGTAGAGCTGTATGTAGTCTGTGGGAGGGCAGCTCAGCTGGGAGGCGGGGCGGGCTTAAGGGACGACAACAACAAACAAAATGGCAGCGGAGGAGTGATCAAAGCAGAGCGCCGGGGGATATCGCGCATTCAAAGTAAAAGTTACAGTGGAAATATAAAAAGCAAATAAAGCGAAGCGGCAACCAAGGCAGACTGCAGGCAATTAATTAAGAGGCAGTTTAGCGTTAAAGCGCAGCACAACGATACCAGATGTCGCCAGAGACACTGGGGAGCGACCACTCAGCACAAAAGTGAAGGGGGAGTCACAGCGCTTCCAGGTATGGTAGCGCTGTATGTAGTCTGTGGGAGGGCAGCTCAGCTGGGAGGCGGGGCGGGCTTAAGGGACGACAACAACAAACAAAATGGCAGCGGAGGGGTGATCAAAGCAGAGCGCCGGGGAATATCGCGCATTCAAAGTAAAAGTTACAGTGGAAATATAAAAAGCAAATAAAGCGAAGCGGCAACCAAGGCAGACTGCAGGCAATTAATTAAGAGGCAGTTTAGCGTTAAAGCGCAGCACAACAATACCAGATGTCGCCAGAGACACTGGGGAGCGACCACTCAGCACAAAAGAAAAGAGGGAGTCACAGCGCTTCCAGGTATGGTAGCGCTGTATGTAGTCTGTGGGAGGGCGGCTCAGCTGGGAGGCGGGGCGGGCTTAAGGGACGACAACAACAAACAAAATGGCAGCGGAGGGGTGATCAAAGCAGAGCGCCGGGGGATATCGCGCATTCAAAGTAAAAGTTACAGTGGAAATATAAAAGGCAAATAAAGCGAAGCGGCAACCAAGGCAGACTGCAGGCAATTAATTAAGAGGCAGTTTAGCGTTAAAGCACAGCACAACGATACCAGATGTCGCCAGAGACACTGGGGAGCGACCACTCAGCACAAAAGCGAAGAGGGAGTCACAGCGCTTCCAGGTATGGTAGCGCTGTATGTAGTCTGTGGGAGGGCGGCTCAGCTGGGAGGCGGGGCGGGCTTAAGGGACGATAACAACAAACAAAATGGCAGCGGAGGGGTGATCAAAGCAGAGCGCCGGGGGATATCGCGCATTCAAAGTAAAAGTTACAGTGGAAATATAAAAAGCAAATAAAGCGAAGCGCAACCAAGGCAGACTGCAGGCAATTAATTAAGAGGCAGATTAGCGTTAAAGCCCAGCACAACGATACCAGATGTCGCCAGAGACACTGGGGAGCGACCACTCAGCACAAAAGCGAAGAGGGAGTCACAGCCCTTCCAGGTATGGTAGCGCTGTATGTAGTCTGTGGGAGGGCGGCTCAGCTGGGAGGCGGGGCGGGCTTAAGGGACGACAACAACAAACAAAATGGCAGCGGAGGGGTGATCAACGCAGAGCGCCGGGGGATATTGCGCATTCAAAGTAAAAGTTACAGTGGAAATATAAAAAGCAAATAAAGCGAAGCGGCAACCAAGGCAGACTGCAGGCAATTAATTAAGAGGCAGTTTAGCGTTAAAGCGCAGCACAACGATACTAGATGTCGCCAGAGACACTGGGGAGCGACCACTCAGCACAAAAGCGGCACCATAAATACCACCACCACTACAAATACCACAACCACCACCAATACCACCACCATGAATACTACTACTAGACTGAGACAAAATCCTAACTTTATGACTTTCTGTATTCACAACAGGCATTTAGTAGTAGTAAAGATAGGAGTCCTAACTTTACTACTACTAAATGCATTCTGTGAATACCAAAAATAGTAAGTTTCGGAGTTTATCTCAGTTTAGTAGTAGTAAAGTTTGGAGTCCTAACTTTACTACTACTAAATGACTTCTGTGAATACCAAAAGTAGTAAGTTTAGGATTTTATTTCAGATTAGTTCAGTGAATTGGCCCTCTTGTCTTCATTTGTACCCTCCCATGGAGAATGGCCCTTTTACTTAATTTGTTACATGGGACCTGATATTTAGTCTGTAAGCACTATTTACTTTATTGGGTTTCTCTCATTGCAGGCCGGTCAAGCGCTGCTTCAGCTGAAACCACTTGTGGTTTTCAAAGCAGCACTTGTGCCCCCCGAAACACGCGCGCCTGTTTTCAATGACTTTAACCCAGCATTATCTTGTGTCTGTTTCAACCCCGCAAGTAAAATGGATTTAGAAATGAATAGCAAATTAAGTCAGGTGAATTCCAGGTAGCACATAGTCCTGTGCTGATGGGCTGAAGCTGACAACAGCACGTCTGTGTTACATGTCATCTGTACCAAAGCCACCTGATGGGTTGTTTTCAAAAGCCTGTTTTATTAACAACAACACCACCACCACCACCAATATCACCACCACCACCAAATCCACCACCTCCACCAATACCACCACCACCAAATCCACCACCTCCACCAATAACACCACCACCGCCAAAACCACCACCAATACTACCATCACCAATGCCAATACCACTACTACCACCATCAATACCACCACCAACACCACCTCCATCAACACCAATATCACCAACACCAACGCAACCACCAACAATAACACCTTTACTACTACCACCAATACGACCACCACCAATACCAATACCACCACCAATACCAACACCTACAATACCACCATGAATACCACCACCAACAAAACCACAAGCACCACCAATACCACCACCACCAATACCACCACCACCAATACCAATACCACCAACATCAATATCACCACAGACACCACCAATACCACCACTATTATCACCACCACCAATACCACCGCCAATATCACCACCACCAACACCACCACCAATACCACCATCACCACCAATACCACAACCACCAATACCACCTCCACAAATACTGCCATCATTACCACCACCACCAATACCACTACCACTACCAATACCACCACCACCACCAATACCACCACTTATACTACCACCAGCAATGCCACCACCACCACCAATACCAACATTCCCAATACCACCACTAATGCCACCACCACCAATACCAATGTCACCAATACCAGCAATACCACCAGCTGTACCACCACTAATATCAACACCATCCACAATACCACCAACAATATCACCACCACCAATACCACCCACCACCAATAATACTACCATCACTATCACCATCACTACCACCACCACCATTTCCACCCACAACAATACCACCACCACCAATACCACAACCAATATCACCACCATCAAAATCACCACCAACAATATCACCACCATCAATATCACCACCACCAATACCTCCACCACCAATACCACCCCCACCAGCAATACCACTACCACCACCAATACCACCACCACTACCAATACCACCACCATCAATACCACCACCAATACCAACAGCACCACCAATACCACCACCAATACCGCCACTGCTACCAATACCACCACCACCAATACCAATACCAACACCAATACCACCGCAATGAGCAATACCACAACCACCAATACTACCATCACCAATATCACCACCACCAGTTTCACCACCACAAATACCACCACCACCAATACCACCACCACTACCAATACCACCACCGCCAATACCACCACCACCAATACCACCACCACCAATACCACTATCAATACCAATACCAACACCACCACCAATACCACCACTAATATCACCACCAATACCACCACAACCAATACCACCACCAATATTACCACCACCGATACAACCCACCACCAATACCACCGACCACCAATACCACCACTACCACCACCGCCACTACCACCGCAACCAATACCACCACCACCACCAATACCACAACCACCATTACTACCACCACCATTACCACCACCAATATCACCACCTTCAATATCACCACCACCAATACCACCACAGCCAATACCACCACCACCACCAATACCACCACCACTCCCACCTCCCCCACCAGAACCCCCATCACCACCAACACCAATACCACTTCCTCAAATGCTTCCACCAATACCACTACCACCACCAATATCACCATCACCTACACCACCACTAATACCACCACCAGCAATACCACCAGCAACACCACCACCACTAATACCAATACCACCACCACCAATACCAGCAATACCACCACCACCAATACAACCCACAACCAATACCACCCACCACCAATACCAGTACAACCAATACCACCACCACTACCACCCCCACTAATACCACCATCAACAATACCACAACAACCAATACTACCACCACCAATATCACCACCACCAACATCACCACCACCACCATCAATACCACCACCAATATCAACACCAAAACCACCACCAACAATACCACCACCATCAAAACCACCACCACCAATCCCATCACCACCAAAACCACCACCACCAATACCACCACAATAACAATACCACCACCACCAATACCACCACCAATACCACCACCAATATCACCACCATCAATATCACCACCACAATTACCACCACCACCAACATCACCACCATCAATACCACCACCACCATCAATACCACCACCACTAATATCAACACCAACACCACCACCACCAATACCACCACCACCACCAATACCACAACCAACAATACCACCACCACCATCAATGCCACCACCACCAATCCCATCACAACCAATACCTCTACCACGAATAACACAACCACCACCAATACCACCACAATAACAATACCACCACCACCAATACTACCACCAAGACCACCACCAATACCACTACCATCACCACCATCAACACTACCACCACTACCAATACGACCACCATTATTACCACCACCACCAATGAGGGTGACATATTAAAATGCAATTTAGGCAAAAAAGAAACTATCTGCAAGTCAGTCCCTATCTCCATCATGATAGACAGACTTATCCCTGCTGACCCTGTTGAAGGCTGTGCTGAGGTGTATGGATGCAAACATGCAGACCCCCTTTTTTGTTAGTGTTGTGTTTGGCAATAAGCAGAAACAAATTAAGGCCCTGATCAATGGTACCTAAACCATGGCAGAAACTATACTAAGTATCCCATAAAACATTCCGATCCGCAGACCAATCCACTAATCTGTTCTTTAATATACAGGCCACAATCTTAGCTGTGGAGCTGATCAGGGAAATGGGCATGAAACAGGTAGGGTCTTGGCGATTGCCTTTGTTAAAAATAGGGGTTTTGTTTTTTAGAATATACATAATTAAAGGTTTTTTTAGCCTGCCCTCTAAATCCATTGATTTGTTTTCTCAGGATGCTTTCTTTCTCCCAATAACATCATAAAGCATGGGTTAATGATGTAGCCAACGTGAATTGTCATCTTGACTGTGAGTGGTGCCTTTGAGTGCCTGGGGTTGTTAAAACAATACATTTTTTTTCAAAGTCATTTTTGTTTTATTCTGCATAGAACAAGCAACTCTTCAAATACATCACTAGGGTCTCCGCCACCACTTGTACTCTGCCACATCTTGAGCAGGTACTGGAAGTGTTGAACATTTTTAGGTCGAGCCCGGGCAGCACATGCGCTGGTCTGAGAGGCAGGCTGAATGGGGTAGGGACTTGAAGCTCCGTCCATTCTCTGCCCAAATTCTTCATTGGCTTGTGTCATTGTCCACAGTAAACTGTGGCTGTTCATTGGTCAAAAGGTATAGTAGTCTCTCCTTAGTACCGCTATGCCTCATTTTGTAATCTCCCATAGCGACACCCCATGTTATGTGTGTTGTTGTTCAGTAGGCTTTAATTACAGCCTCTGATCACTATTTTCTCACATAGCTTTATCCTGCCTGCTGTTGCTGTTATTAGGTCGAGCTTAGCAGCAGTGCGCATGAGCTGCTCGCTCTGAGATATTGCTGTAGTATAATATAGGAGAGAAGCCGCTCCCACTCTCTTCCCATATTTTTCATTGGCTTGTGTCATTGTCTTTCGTAAATGCTGCCTTTGGAATCCTTAATAGTCTTGTTAGTCTCTCCTTAGTATGGCCTTGTCTTCATTTGTACCCTCCAATGGCAACTGGCCCTTTTACTGTAGTTGTTACACGGGTCCTGTTATTTAGTCTGGAAGCACTATTTACTTTATTGAGTTTCTCTTATTGCAGGCCGGACATGCGCTGCTTCAGCTGAAACCGTTTGTGTGTCTTTTAAGCAGCACTGCAGCCCCTGTAACACGGGCTGCTGCTTTCAAACACTTCAACCTGGCATTATCTTCTATGTGTTTCAACCCCCCAAGTAAAATGGATTTAGAAATGAGAACGGGAAATGAAGTCATGTGAATTCCATGTAGCACATAATCCTGTGCTAATGGGCTGAAGCTTACAACAGCACGTCTGTGTTACATGTCATCTGTACTAAAGCCACCTGACGGGTAGTTTTCAGATGCCTGTTTTATTAACAACAACAACACGACCAATACAACCACAACCAGCAATACCACCACTGCCAATACCACCATCACTAATAGCACCACCACCAATACCACCACCACCAATACCACCATCAACAACAATACCACCACCAATACAACTACCACCACCAATATCACCAAAACCAATACCACCATCACTACCAATACCACCGCCAACAACATCACCACCAGCACCGATACCACCACCACCACCAAAACGACCAATAACACCACCACCAATACCACCACCAACATTAGTACCAATGCCAATACCACCGCCACCATCAATACCACCACCACCACCACAAATATCACCACTACCAACATCACCACCAATACCACCATCACAAATACCACCACCACCAATACCACCACCACCTCCAATACCACCACCACTACCACCACAACCAATACACCAATACCACCACCAATACCACCACTACCAATGCCACCACCAATACCATCAACACCTCTAATACCACCACCAATACCACCATCACCACTGATACCACCACCAGTATCACACCACCAATACCACCACCACCACCACCAATGCCACCACTTCCACCACCACCACCACCACCACCAATACCATCACCAATACCACCACCAGTACCAATATCACCGGTAGCAATACCAATACCACCACCAATACCAATACCACCACCACCAATACCACCACTACCACTACCACCACCACCAATACCAATACCACCATCAGCAATACCACCACCACCCCCAATACCAGTACCATAACCACCAATACTAGTAATACCACCACCACCAATTCCAATACCGCCACCACCAATACCACCACCACAAATACCAGTACCACCACCACTAATACCAATCCCACAAATCACCACGACCAACACCACCACCAATACCGCCACCACCAATGCCACCACCCCCAATACCAGTACCACCACCAATACCACCACCATCAATAATAATACCACCACCTCAGTGCCTCTAGCTCACTAGTAATAGCAGGGGCATTGTACGAGGCTGGAGCTGCAGCCAAGAACATTCCTCCCTCCTTCCAAGACTGCCATAAAGCACAGCCCGTCCTGCACCAGGAGGTGAAGCCAGGGCCCTACTATACCTGGAGTATTTTTTATTGAGCCAAAGATAGCAATAACATAACACAATGCCACGCTGCACACTCAAATCATTAGAGGGCAGGAAATAGCCCCCACACTCTTCCTCCTGAGCCACAATAGTGTAATTGCAGAGCGAAAGGTGTTGGAGCGATTAATTAGTGTTTATAGCTCGGATCATATGTAGCGCTCACTTCATATTTTGTGTCTGTGTAATTTACAACAGTTGCACATCTTCTTCACTATACTATTTATAGCTACTTTAAAGAAGTCGAAGGCGGGTCTCTTCCTCTGATATTTACAATCTAACAAGCGGTCGAGAAGGCCCTTTAATGCAATGCAATAAGTCTTGCATTTGAGAGATTTTAAGCTATTTTCCTTGTAAATTACAATACCTTTTATTTATGTTTTCACACCCAAAACATAAATAAAAGGCATTGTCATTTACAATGCCAATAGCTCAAACTCCTCTAAATGCAAGACCTATTGCATTGCAAATGCCTGTTTATATAGCATGCATTTGTAATGCAATAGATCTCGCATGTGCTAGACTTTAAACTATTGGCTTTGTAAATGACAATGCCTTTTATTTATCTGTTTTAAAAACTACACATACATTAAAGGCAGTGTCATTTACAATGCCAATAGCTCAAACTCTCATGAATGTGAGACCTATTGCATTTCCAATGCTTGTCGAATATGTTTCCAAGGATGGCCATCTTTGACTGGGCTTAAAACTCTTTCTAACATGCGTTATCATCAAAACATTCAAGGACTGCAAAGTGTGTATGAGTGCATGTGCATTCATGGACTACAACTTTTATGTTTTTGTAATGAAGACTTAAACTAAACATTTAAAAATGCATTGGCAGAGCTAATAAATAGGGTGGCAGCCAACCCAAGACTTACTGGCTTTGACGAGGCTTGTTTTTATATAGCACTTCATAGAACACATCTGCTGTTTCAAAGCATAACAGGTGTTATTACTCAGCATGGTACATAGTTTTAAAGCACGCTTTGCATTTTCATTTTCATTTATTAATGTGAAACTATTTTAGAATTTGATTTGGTTTTTTAGGAAGTCTGTGACAAACATCCCTTTATAAAAGATGTAAGTGGTTGAAAATAATGATTTAAAGACAACTTTGTAGCGAGTTTGGGGTTCCCACAACAAATTATAAGAATATCATATTTGATTTGTGCACATTATGCCAGTAGTGCTGGTCACACTGGATAAAACATAAATATAGCTTTATTGCATGTTGGGGGTTCTCACCAAGGCATTACTGGCAAGAGTTGCAGCAAATGGTGTTTCATAAAAGCACTGAGTCAGTACTATTAGTCAAAACGTGCCAGAATTAAACACTTTTTTAGAGAGTTTCTGGTTTACCTCAAAATGTGTTTTGGAAACAATAATGACAAAATTGACATTTGAAAGATCAATAGAGATTGATTCGTGGAAAATTAATAGGATTCAAATTTAACATTTGGTCCCTCAAAAGAATGTGTCAAAAATATATCCCAAATGGTGCATATTTTAAGCATATTTGTCCACTTGAATAAATCAAAACTGGGTGAGTTTCAACATCAGTTCTATCGAGGGCTTGAACTCCAGCTCCCCAAATTGGAACCTGAATTATGCACTTTTATCTAATTGGTGCCCACTTGAATCTCTGCAAAGAGCTCACATTGAGCAAACAATGCCAGTCTCCTACCAGCCCCCTTCATCTGAATACAAAAAGAGGAATTTCCAGCAGTGTGGGAGAAAAGAATCTACCCTATGTTTATCCTCTCTTTAGCCTTGGCATAAGTCTGGGAACACTCCGGAGTCCTCTTGCTTCTGTGATCTTGGGAGGGAAGGAGACCGGCATGCTGAGCAGAGGTACTGCGCCTGCTTTGAGGAGTGCCCCAATGCCTGGAAAACCTGCAAAGTCCGAGTTGACTGAAGGACCTTCGTGAGGACAGTTTAATGAAAACTGCCTTCCCAAAAGCCCGAAAGTCGCCCTGGTCCACCAGGAGGAAGGTGTTTGGATAAAATATTGAATTAAAAATATTGGGAGACAGAAATATCTGAAATTAAATATCATGATGCACAAATATCGTTGACAAAAATATCAATTTTTGAGGTAAGTATTATCGTTTTAAATAATATTGATGTTTTACTGTCGTTTTCAAAAAATATAATGGTTAAAATAGCGTTTTAAATCATTACATTATTTAATTGATATATACATTTTACATGATACTATTGTTTATAAAATTGTTACAAATTTTTGTAAAACACAGTTCGGAATTTTAAATGATTCATAAAAAAATTAAATGTTTAATAGTAACTTATTGTGTTGTAGTGAGTTGTTGGATTTATAGCGGAATAGGGTAGTAAGTTAAATAGGTATTAATTAATTTTGAATTAAATAATACCTTTCATTTAATTATAGGATTTATTTATTATCTAATACTGATTATATTTTTGTGTGCTGTTAGGTTTGTATGAGTGTAGGATGGTTAGTTAATTAAGTAGTTAATAATTAACAATTAATGATTCATTGTTAATAATTTAATTGAATTTTAATTATGTAATTAATGGAATGCTTGTTAATTTTCCTTATATTTTAGTTGCAGGCTGCTAGGTTTGTCGGGACACAGGGAACGACGTTATTTAAGTAATAATTAAGTAACAAGTGCCGTTAGATCCATAATGGTATCTGTGACACAAGTGTCTCATAGATGAGTTAGAAGGTGAATATCCGCAAGGTCCTATGCCGTGAGCTCACTTGTTGTAGATTTTGCTTGGTGTGGTGGTCTGGTTCGAAGTCTGTCAAAAAAACACACCTTTAGTTTAAGTTGCCTTATGGATTTGAAGAGGTGTGTATACCATGTGGAGTTATTGTCTGGCTGAATTTCACACTACAGCGCAATCCACTGTTACTGCCCTTCAAGCCTTGACATTAACGGCTTTTGAAGGGCATCATCCACCTGAAACTTTAGGGGACACATGCACCGCAAAGTAAAGCTTCCACTGACTTTAAAAACATATACAATGCATAGAGGAACCTCTGAACCTTATATGCGTTTTTCTGACAGGTCTTTTCCTGAACAACCTTCCGAATATGACCATATGTCGCACATCACAATATGTCATGAGCTATGAATCACCTCTCACCTGCCCATTCAGACATGCTACCTGCTTTGGCAGTCTTTTGTATTTTTAATATTGTTTTTCACTATTATAGAGCTTTACAAGTAGCTCCAATCATGCCCTAACTATGTTACAGAACTTACTCATGTACCAATTGTACTGGATACTAATGTGATAACTTATTAACTGCACATCCCCATCTGAAAGATTTTTTCTTACAGATTGAACAACCTAATGAGGATTCAGCTAGGATATGACTTGATCAAAACCAGGACATCATCAGAGCTATGGTCTGGGAATTTGATTTATGAAGGTAAAAGCACCATGTCTTGAATGCCTGTGATTTTTTTTAACCTTACCCCATTTAGCATTAGATTAACTGCATGAACACCACCTTATCACCACCCAAACCGATTCGCTCCTAATTATATACTTTTTTTAATGTTATTTAAATTAAATTTTTCCTGTAGTTAAAATGGTAAAAGGGGCACACTCCATGTTTCCTCTCCCCCCTTGTCCGAGCACACCACGATTACCAAAACCAGGCTTATAAGCACATTGTTTAATACCACACATGACTTGAATAAGCCCCCCCCCCCATACAGGCATTTTAAGGGGTGAAACGTGCTGGCTGCAAAACGTATGTAACAAACCTAGTATGAAAAATATGCAGGACAGTCTGCTAATGCTGGTCACGACTGGATGGCTCCGGAGCTCCACGCCTCCAGATAGCCGTCACGACTCTTGGCCCCGCCCACCCTCAATCTCCGCGGTAATGGCGTCCAGCAGTGCGGAGCGGAGCTGCAAGGAAACGAGCTGCGAGCTGAACTAAGTTTGCTGCCCCTGTGATTCAGAGCTCCCCCGGAGTGTCTGCAGGTTGTGGCAGGGAGAGGACTCGATTTGATGTCTTTTTTCGTGCGAGCGCCCCCCTCACCTCGCCCCTGGCTGCCCGCTAGGTGCTGTTCTGGCGCATTTTCCTCTGCCAAGATCCGCAGCTTGTGGCTGTTAGAACACGGGGCAGTAGACTGTACTCCAAAGCCGTTTTCAGAAGGAGGTCCTTGTCAGCCCCCCTCAGAGAGATAAGCGGAGAGGCAGGCTGTCCAGCATTCTGTCCAGCATTTTGCAAGTAAAACGCGAGGGGGAGCTAAAAAGAGACATAAAGACTGATTGCTATTTGCTGTTCCACTCTGTGGACTTGATATAATTCCGAACTCTGCGGGGGGACATGGGGAGGCAACTGAAAGACAGTGAAGACAGTGAGGATGTAAATAAAACTGCTAAAATGGAGTTAACTGTTGTCTTAAAAGCAAAACACGCTTAGCCCTAGCCAGAAAAGCTGCACGGTTAGCTGCTAAAGAAAGGGAGAAGGCAAAAAAAGGAGAAGCAAGCTCGGTTTCTCCCGTTTTGGGGAAGGATTCAACGCTTGAAAGCTCTGAAGATGAACTCCACACCACTCTAACCTCTCCTCCAAACGGAAGGGTAGGAGAACCAGGAGAAGTAGGAGAAAAAGATGTGGGAGGAAGCCACATGGAAGATGCGACGGAAAATACCTCAGCATCACCGAAAAATGATGCGGGGCTGGAGTCATCTTCGGGCGAGAAAAATACGAGCGGAGTGAAGGAGATAAGAAACGTTCCCTTAATTGAAAAAAAGACTGCGCGCACTCCCCAAATACCAGCGGCCCTGTTCAAAAAGAATCCTGAAACTCCAGCTTCATCCCCAGCAACAGTGGTAGTGAATGACTCCCTCGCGCAATTGCCTGAGACTATATCACAAACTATATCTGTAGCTCCTCCACTGTTAGGTCAAGTGGCTCTGCGGCGGCAGTAAGGCTTCAACCAAGTGGTGTAGTATCTGAAACGGAAGCAAGTCCGATCATGATCAGTGAAGATCCTAGAATAGAGATATTATGAGCAGAGTTCATCATCAGCTGTAGCTCTTCAACCTCTCTCTCGCCCACCTGCTGGACTGCCTCAAGAAGGGGACCTAAGGGGCTCAACACCAGTAATCTCAGCATCAGCGTCTTAGCTCCCTCAAAAGGAGAAAAGTGGCAGCCCCGAAAAGGAAATGAGTTACCAAATGGACATTCGCGAGATGTTGAACTTAATTCTGGATGAGATTCGTGAGATAAAGTTGAATCAGCAAGTCGAGATAGCCGCTCTGCATTCTAGACTGGAGAAATTCGAAGAGTCGATGCAAGGACTCCATACCAGATTAAACAAGGCGCAGGAAAGAATATCGGCTCTTGAAGATCATATCAACCAAGCAAGAATAGAAGCCAAAAAGACTGCAAGTAAAAAGAGCCTCCTGGAAAGTAAACTTGAAAACAAGCTCGAGGAACTTGAGAACCACTCCCGAAGATCCAATCTTAGAATAGTGGGGGTACCTGAAGGACTGGAAGGCTCAAATACGCTCCAGTGGGTTAACTCCTTTATTCACCAAAAAGTACTACCAGAGTTTGAGGGAGATCTGACCAATATGAGAGCTCATCGGGTCCCGGCACAGAGATTCGCAAACTCAACTTTTCCTAGATTCTATCTAAGGCATTTCAACAAAGGCAATTTTCTGTTACTGAGACAATTAAATGCAGAATTTTTTCTTACATGACCACTTCAGCAGCGCGCCGCAGGAAAGAATTTGTTAAAATTCTCCACCTGTTTAAAATGAATGGGGCTCAAGCCTCAATTGCTCAACAGTCCAAGCTAAAAGTACTTATGAAGGGAAAGTTCTATATGTTTTCCGACCTTGAAGAAGCTCAGTCTCTCCTTAAGGAGATTACTTCAGAGACAAATGTCTGAGTAATAAGTATCAGGTCGTTGAATAATGGTGGTTGAGCTTGTGGAAAAGTGGAAATTAGTCGTATTTTTTCGGTATTGGAATAGAATAGAATCAATTTTCTTGTCTGTCTGTTAAGGGGGGCTTTGGGCTCCCAGGGTCACTCAGGGTGTGACAAGAAGACACCCAGGTTAGTAGAGGGGGGGGGGGAAATGTGGTCAGTGTGGGAGGAATGGAAGGTGCCACATTCAGGGGAGGGTCGGGGTTCACCAGGGGAGGGAGGGGGGGGGGGGGGGTTGGGGTGAAAGCAGTGAAAAAGAGCAGAAGTCGTAGGCAGGGTTTGTAACAAACTTTGAATGTAGGACTTAAAGATGTGAGAATTTTAATATGGAAATGAACAAATGTAGTATCCTATCAGTTAATGCCAATGGTTTTTTAAACAAACAAAAATACAGCGCTCTCATAAAATGGGCAGTCTCTCAGAATCCCCACGTGATATTTCTCCAAGAGACCCACCCAAAATCCAACACCCCCAATTTATTCAACCCAAAATATTTCTCTCATGTGTTTTTCGCGTCAGCTGAGGTTGGTTCGAGAGCATTGTAATTGACTTCTCTAGGAGACTATCCTGGGAAGTTTTAATAATAAGAAGGGATCCTAAGGGGAGATGGTTATGGGTTGCAACTAAAATTCAGGGGAAAGTAATGAACTTTGTAAACTACTACGGGCAAATATCTGACGAGGTGTCTAGTATTTTAGAAATCAACGATCTTCTCAGGGAGGCTCCTGGGCAGATTATCATGGGAGGAGATTTCAATTACATACAAGATTTAAAAAAAGACACCTCTAATAAAAATAAGAAACAATTAAAACCCAATACTAAAAAATTTGTGGGCGCCTTTATCCTAGAATACCAACTTATAGATCCATGGCGCGCATTAAACCCAGTAGGGGCATCCTTCACATTTTATTCACACCCCTTCCAGATGGCATCAAGAATCGATTACTTTTTGATATCTAGATCGATTCAGACTTTAAGTTCATCTATTAGATGCAATCCCTTTTCCGATCATGGGAAGATAGAGCTGGAAGTTAATCTAGGAGGTAGGGGCAGGGATCAGTCCAGGTGGCAGCTGGACCGTACCCTGCTCCAGAATTAGGACTGGGTGGTTGGTTTTGGAGAATGGATCACGGAATACTTTAAAATCAACAATGACACAGGAGAACCATTCTCGGTCTGGGAGGGATTTAAGGCGGCAGCGCGCAGTCAGATAGTATGTTTTACATCTGCCCAGGCTAAAAAGAGGAGACAAAAAATATCTACGCTCCAAAAGGCTGTAGATAAAGAATATGTTCTACAGTTCCTTCTTCGCCCGAATCACTTGGAGCAAGCAAAGGCGGAGGCAAGAGACTTCTTTGTACTGGAAGAGATTACCAGTTCTAGAACCTTCCAACAAAGGATATACGACGATAGCCAATTGGTAGGAAAGCTCTTGGCGAATTCTGTGAGAAAAAAACAGGAGTCTGCCGCGAAAGTCAAAATAAGAGATCCGATAAATGGCCAAGAGATAGTAGATAACAGTCTGATCCAAAGGGCTTTTATGGAGCATTTTAGTCGGATATACACCACTGAATATCAAGTAGGGGAAGGTCAGATACAGGACTATTTTATGAACACAGATATTCCAAAGATTACGCCCAATCAGGTTTTACAACTTGGGCTTGAAATTAATACAGGGGAAATAGCAGATGCTATTAAGGCAACACCAGGGGCGAAAGCCTGTGGGCAAGACGGGTTCCCAATCGAATTTTACAAAATCTTTTTAAAAGAGCTAGTAACGCCCCTAATGAATCTATTTAACTACATCAAGCTAGGAGGAGTGGTACACGCGTCCTTTAAGGAAGCAACAATAATATCTTTTGTTAAAAAAACAAAAGTCCAGAAGATATTAATTCTTATAGGCCAATTAGCCTTCTGAATTCTGACAATAAAATCCTAATGAAAATCTGGGCCCATCATTTTATGTATGCTGCACAAGACGTCATACATATCGATCAGTCAGGATTCATAGCAGGCCGTGTTATGGCTTCCAACACCGAATTCTTAATATAGGCACTATACTATTTTAATGTTAATTCAACCCCTGCCTGTATATTAATGGTCGATGCGGAAAAAGCGTTCAACCTAGTTAACTGGGCAACCATTCTCTTTCCAAATTCGGGTTTCCTGAACAAGTGATTAAGATGCTGCAGAACATCTATCAAGGTGCTTCAGCACATGGTATAATAAACTCAGAAAAGGCTGGTTCAATCCAAGTTAATCGCCGGACGAGGCAGGGCTGCCCTTTATCTCCTCTTCTTTTCACTTTTTTTATTGAACCCTTGGTTATTAAAATTAGAAACAACCCCGACATTCTCCCCCCTATCTCCGGGATGGCGAAGCTTAAGCTTTTCGCGGATGATATTATCCTCTATGTAAAGCCAAATAAGCAGAATATAGAAATTATATTAAAAGAATTCAAAGCATATGAACAAATAAGAGGTTACAAACGAAATGCTAAAAAAACAGAGGTTCTCGCTTTAAACACCAGTCTCAGCCATCTCCCATCGTGTTTGCGTGTCCAGGCTGCAAGCCGAGACCCTATTAGATATCTAGGCATATATGTGACCTGCAATTATCATCAGCTCTATCTCCTTAATTATGTGAGAATGAAGAATAAAATCAAGAATCAAGAATCTTCTCTCCCAATGGCTTCTACTCCCTCTCACCTTGATTGGCAGGGTATCTCTGATCAAGATGTCGATTCTACTTTTATTAATATTCTTGTTTTGTAATGTTCCTATTAAACTTAATTCCATTTGTTTTAAAGACATCGAATCTATGACCAGATGTTTTGTTTGGGGGGAAAAACCCCAAGGGTAAAGCTATCCGTGATCCAACTTCCAATTGAGCAGGGGGGACTTGCTCTTCCACACTTAAAAACATACTACGAGGCAGCCTTTCTTGATTTAGTGGCAAGTCTGATAGGTTAAAAATGATACAAGAGTCCGATTCTCAAAACCAGGTATTTTTAAAGATTGCAAAACTCCCCAAAAGGACGAGATACAAGACCCTGAAAGAATATTTATCTAGATTACAGTCCTTTTTTAAGAAAATTCTTAGTTCTTCAGCTTCCCAGTTTTTAAGCTTACGAGAATGTTTTTGTCTGGGCCTCGAAATTAGTAACAGTAAAATATTGAATTGGGAGAATTTGGGATTTCGGGACTTAAGGCACTTCTTTGTTCTGAATAGAATTATCTCGTGGCAAGTAGTGCTGGCTAGAGTAATCACTCCCGGGCGACCAACGCTTTTAGAATATCTACAAAATGTTTACTTCCTGAGAATAATTGTTGGCGGACTTCTCCCCTCAACGGGTGAGTTGGTAACACTCCTTTATGAGGCCAAAATTAGCGGCATAGGAAATTGGTACAAGAGGCTATATTGTGCCGGGCAATTAGACATGGTGGACCGCCATCTTGATAAAATAACCAGCCTAACACAATGTAACTTAACACATAAGGAATGGGAAATCATAAGTTTGCTAGGCTATAAATCATTACGTGCCGCTAATTTAAAAAAGATGGCCTTCTTGTCCCATTGGCTAGCGTACTGGACTCCGGAAGCACTTGAGAAAAGGTTCCCTGAGGTCGAGAATAAGTGCTTTAGATGCCAGGCCGCTGGCCAGGGGGGTTGGCTTCATATTTTCTTTACTTGTCCCCAACTGAAATCTTTCTGGGAGACCATACTCACAGACATTGAGGCGGCTATAGGAAAAACACTTATACCCTCAGCCGAATTGGCCCTCTTTGGTATATCTAAAGATAGAGGTACTCTCAAAGATGATGAGGAAATATTTGTGTTTATTTCTTGTACAGTTGCTCGCTCCCTAATACTCCAAAATTGGAAATCTAAGGAACTTCCATCCCATCTAAAATGGCTTAACAAAATGAGGAGGTCATGGAATTTTGAAAAAGCTTATGCTTGCAGAGTGGGAGCAGTCAGGAGTTTCGAAAGAAATTGGAAGTATTTTGAGAATCTGGAGGAAATAAAGGGGGGGTTAAGCTAGAAATTAGATTGAATACTAAAACTAAATACGATTCTAAAAGCAGTCTTGAAATTTTGGTAGACTCATTCAACAAGTCATAAGTGTATTTTATTTTCTCTGTAATATTTGCATTCTTGTAAATTTCTTAGCACTAGCACTTTATTCCAGGTTGGATTGCACTGTATTGCACTTGCACTTTATGATCAAAGTTTGTGGATGTTGCTTATTGCTTGCACTTGAAAATTAATATTTTTTGTAACAATGACTGCTTATGAGTTTTAAGTATTTTAAATCTCCCCCTTTTAACCCCTTCGACGCTGATGACGAGCTGGGCTCGTCATGGTGTAGCCCGCTCGCACGCTGATGACGAGCCCAGCTCGTCACGTAACATGCGGTTTCGAAAATCTCAGCGTAGGAGCAAAATTGCGCTAGCGCGCATGTGGTTAAATTCGGTTTCTTATCTAGTTTTGTTCTAATAGAAGAAGCTTTTAAAATGTTGTATCCATTTCCATTGCTCAAATTGTTCATTCATGAATTGTACCTTAACTATGTTCTGCTCAATAAAAACATTAAATTATAATAAAAAAAGACAGTCTGCTAATGCTATGTACAAAATAAAACATAAAAAACAAGCAACTGTGAAGAGCTGGTTTTCTTTTCACTTAGACTCTTGGAAACAAGTATTTTAGGACCTATAATGTAATCAACAGGAAAACAGCACCCTCAACATAATACCAGTTTATCTATGAGGAGGAGTTGGCTCAACCCCTAAGTAGTGTCATAAAGTTTTCCAATAACCTAGCAGCACAAATCAAACTTGGCATCATGGGTAAGGAGGGAGAAGTTTGGGCCTGCAACTCTGCTCTAATCTCGTTAATGTGTACTGTGTTTCACAGTTTGTTCGGACCCTGAATGTGGCGCCTCTTTGGGAGTGGGGAGCCGAATGTATCACAACAATCAACTCTAAGTTACAGGAGATAATGACATGCACTTCCGACAAGTTGTGGAATCCAGTGAAATTGTATTGAGGCAACACACTCAGCGCATTTTGACACAACAAATGTCTTGATCACAAGTGACTGTGAAAGTGAAAACAGACTTGCAAATAATAATAATAATAATAATAAAGAGATTTATAAAGCGCCTGGTGACGCCATCTCAGCGTGTCCCCGCACTATGGAGAAGGAAGCGCTCAGAAGCAGGAAGCTCCTCTGTTCAGCTGTGTATTTAAAGATTATACAGATGGGTTTTTAGAAGTTTTCTGAACTTGAGTTCAGATCCTTCTAATCTGAGGCTAATCAGGAGTCTGTTCCAGTTGCTGGCTGCCATCAGTCTGAAAGAGCGACCACCCAATTTTGCTCTTTTTACGAGGGGGATTTTCAGTAGACCCGCTCCTACTGAGCGTAGTGCTCTTGTTGGCTCATAAATGTGTACCAGGTCATGAAGATAGGATGGTGCTTTATGCCATACAATCCTGTGGCATATTAGGAGCGCTTTATACATCACTCTCTTTCTGACCGGTAGCCAGTGTAGCGCTGCAAGAGCTGGTTTAGAGACTGCTCTTTTAGGAAGTCTCAGCACCAGACGGGCGGCTGTATTTTGAAGGACTTGCAATCGCCCTAAGCTTTTTTCAGTGGTGCCTAAGAGCAGAACGTTTCCGTAGTCCATACGGGATGTGACCAGAGTTTGTGTCATGGTACGTCGAGCCTCCAGCGGGAGTAAGTCTAATGTGTGATTGAGAGTTTTCAGTATCCCAAAACACTTTCCCACTAGACGGTTGACGTGGCCCTCATAGGATAGTTTGGGATCAACCCATATTCCCGGGTTCTTTGCCTCCTTACAGGGAGTGGGCGTGGGGCCTAGACATGTTGGCCACCAGTCCACTGTCCAGCTTGAGTTGCTCCCTCCAATCACCATAACCTCCGTCTTAGAGCCGTTGAGCTTTAGACAGTGCGAGTTCATCCATCCTGCCAAGGCCTGCATACAGGCCTTGAAGTTGGATGCAGCGGTAGCGGGGGCTACATACTGACTAAATACACCAAAATAAACAAAGGACTGTGGAGCAGATGAACCCGTGAGCGCCATACTCTAATATAACCATCAATGTAGTAATTTAACTCTGCCTGCCACAAAGAATATCGGTAATCAATTAATCACATGTGGTTATGCACATGCTGTTCTTAAAACATCCTGGAAGGCCTATCAGAAAAAATTAAGTAATACTTTCCCACGAGGAATATGTCATGTGACAAAGTAATGTGGACTACCTTGTTATGTAGTGTCCATACCAATAAAGCGATTGTACACCCACATGCTGTCTTGTTAGACATCATCCCACTGAATAAAGCATATTCATGCTAATCACAAACAAAGAGGACATTTATGATTGCACACATCTCGAATTCCATAAAATGTACAATACATGGTACCCAAATGGGCAAAAGTGTAGCCAAAGTTAATGCCCAAGTGGGCTGACAATGGACCCCAAGTGGGATGTGTTCATGGGTTCTGCCAACTTGAAAACAGACCTGGGAGAACACATCTTATGGTAGAAATCAGTGAATAAAAAGAAAGGCCCAATATAGGATAGTATTGCCAATTTCTACACAGTGAACAAACTAGAAAAGAAAATGCATACAAAATAAACAAAGTCGCATGCTTAGCTCAAATGATCAGGTAGCTTCTTCGCAGTGATTCCCAATGCCACCTGTGTGAAAAATGATAACATTGAGTTAAACAAGCATTTGCAATGCAATAGGTCTTGCACTAATCAAGTTTGAGCTATTGGCATTGCTAAATATTGCAACACTAATTGCAAGAAAAGTCTATAAATTGTAGGCCAAAAAATGTGTATTTATTTTTGTAGATATCAATAAGGACTAGCTAAGTAGTGAGAGGAATACTCAATTAGGTATGTGTGCTAATAAACCATTTGGTTTGTTCATGAAGCCCTCCCCCACCAACCTAGTTGGTGGCATGCTTCATCATCGGGCCCACCACAGTGACACCGAATGTGTCCCGGGTGTGCTAAAACGCCAGAAATACTGTGGAGCTGGTATGATTGCTGAGTGTGCGGTGTAATGAGTGAGTAAGTGAAGGTTTAAAAGCTATACAGTGGGTCCCAGTACCCGAGGGTAAATAGATAAACTTTAATCACTGGGCCCCTGTTAGCAACTAAAAGGCAGTCGGACGTGCTGGAGTGCGGATTATGACCTCCTGCGTCCTGTGTGGTCTACATGTTTCAGCCAGGCCTTTTGAAACTGGCTTTCCTCAGGACCATTGAGTATGTGAAAAAAGTGCAAGTAAATAATAAAATACTAAATTATAGTGATTGTGTAGTTTTTTAAATAAATGTGTTGCACTCCCTAAGGTGCGTTATATGTTAGAGGGGGATTCCCTCTTGCTTTATTTATTTATTATTTATTTATTTTAGAGTTTTCTATAGCGCGAACTTGAACCGATTAGGTTATCAGAGCGCTTTACATAGCACCAGTTCCGTTACATGTTATCACAGCAGTTTACATAGAATCAGTTACGTTGCACATTTCAGGATCTTGAACCGATTAGGTTTTCAGAGCGCTTTACATAAGACAGCATTCGATGTCCAGTGCCCTCCTCCGCCGTGTAGCGGGGGACCACTTCCAGCCCTCCGAAGTCGTCGAGCTGTCGGGACTAGGCTCCTGGAATTTCAGCTGCCCCTTTACAAGGCACTTTACATAAAATCAGTTACGTTACACATTTCAGGAACACCTTTCTTTTTGCTCTAGTGGATAGGGTTATCTCTTCACACGGGGGAAGGGGTACACCTGGCTATATTCCAACAGTTCCACCGGCGATTAGTCGTAAAAGCTATAATTCTAACACAGGGAGGGGATACACATGGATACAATCTAAAAATCAAATAGTATACTAGTCATTAGAGTTATCTTCTATCTTGACAGGAGGGATGTGACTGGAAACACTCTAGGGGTAATATAGGGGTGGTAGAGAGTACAAAGGACCGCTGCAAACACTACACCAGTACCAGCATAGAGGAGGGGTGGGTGGGATGCAAAGGTCTGGAGGGAAGGAAGGGCTAGAGTCCAGCGAGAACTGTCCAAGAAAAAACAGCAGCATTCACCGCATAGAGGAAGGGTGGCTAGGATGCAGGGTATGGAGGGAGGGACTAGTCCAACGAAAAAGTCCTCCAGAGTCCACCAGGGCACTATCCTCTGCGTTCGTGTTCCCGTAGCCTGCGTCGGGAGCTGTAATTATGGTCATACAATTCTCCAAAGCGTCTTATAGGAGTGCCCCTAATCAAAATAAGGTGCCCTGTCCGGCCTGATGCCTGCTTGTAAAGGTGCACTCTGGTGCTACATGAAATCGAGCTCATCATGTGTGGTCTCGGCCATCTTGGAAGCAGGCAGACCTTGTGTCATCTGCCTTTGAGCCTCCGGTGTCCCCCCTTGCAGTGCTATGTCAATCCTCAGTGTGATCACCGGAGCGGGCTCCCTGTATGCTCCGTGCTGTGCGTGACCTCCGCTTCAATCAGTATTCAGCCCAAGAGTGCCTTTGTTGCAATGTCAGCCACCGCCCGCCATCCTAAAGTCAGGCACTGTGTGGGGGCAATACTCCGGTGCCCCGGTCCGCCCCGCAACTGCCCTCCAAGTCTGGCTCACCACTACAGCTGGTGTGTGCTCCGTTCCAGCACCCGACGGGCGTTTTCTTCCCAGATCGCCTCCGCGGAGGATCGCCGCAGCCCGCCGGTGCGCTCCCTATTGCACGCGCGTTGGGACACACACTGCTCCGCTGACTATGCCCTCCTGACGACCCCTACAGGTCAGGGTCCCTCCGGTGCTCCGGTTATTTTGTGGCGAGGGCTACTTGTTACGCCGCTTACATCAGGCGCGGTCCGTTGCGGCCATTCCCTGCCGTTGCTGCCAAGATGGCGGTTTTTGTCCACGGCGTCCACAGATATCGCCCTCCGTTACAGTCACCACTGCTCCACTTGCCCTGAAACTCGAGCCAGACATGCTCTGGGGTATCGGACAGCAGAAGTCCCCTCTATGGCGCAGTCTGTAGGCTGAATGACAGCGTTATCCCCCCGAATAGGGGACACAGGTCGGGAGCCGAGGCGGATCACCTCCGCCTCGGCTCCGCCCCGCCCCTTGCTTTAACAGGCTAGTGGTCTGTAAAAGCCTCCTTGGGTCACTTGGCAGAGAAACAGACAGGAATTGCCGGTCTGGATCCTCCTTGGACCTGTCGTCCTTCTGCGGTGCCCGTTTTTGTTTTTATTTCTCTGCCAAGTGACCCAAGGAGGCTTTTACAGACCACTAGCCTGTTAAAGCAAGAGGGAATACCCCTCTAACATATAACGCACTTTAGGGAGAGCGACACATTTAGTTAATTGTGGATGCGTTAACAATTGATGTGTGCACTGATGGCTGGTGGTGTGTGTGCCTGTAGAAATTGTGCACTGATGGCTGGTGGTGTGTCTGCCTGGTAGAAGTGTGCACTGCCGGCTGGTGGTGTGTGTGCCTCGTGGAAACGTGCACTGACGGCTGGTGGTGTGTGTGCCTGGTGAAAGCGTACTCTGACGGCTGATGGTGTGTGCCTGGTGAAAGCGTGCACTAATCGCTGGTGGTGTGTGTGTGCCTGGTGAAAGCGTGCACTGACGCCTATTGGTGTGTGCCTTGTGGAAGCGTGCACTGACGGCTGGTGGTGTTTGTGCCTGGTGAAAGCGTGCACTGATGGCTGGTGGTGTTTGTGCCTGGTGAAAGCGTGCACTGATGACTGATGGTGTCTGTGTCTGGTGAAAGTGTGCACTGATGGTGTGGTTGTGTTTGTGGTTGTTTGTGTGTTGTTGTGTGTGGTTGTGCGTGCGGTTTTGTGTGTGGTTGTGATTGTAGTTGTGTGTGTGGTTGTGGTTGTGTGTGTGGTTGTGGCTGGGTGTGAGTGTGTGTGGTTGTGTGTGTGGGGGGTTGTGTGTGTGTGTGGTTGTGTGTGTAGTTGTGTGATTGTGTGTGTGGTTGTGTGTGGTTGTGTGTGTGTGGTTATGTGTGTGGTTGTGGTTGTGTATGTGTGGTTGTGTGTGGTTGTGTGTGTGGTTGTGTGTGTGTGATTGCGTGTGTGGTTGTTTGTGTTGTGTTTGTGGTTGTGTGTATGGTTGTGTGTGTGTGGTTGTGTGTGTGGTTGTGGGTGTGCTTGTGTGTGTGCTTGTGGTTGTGCGAGTGTGGTTGTGTGTGTTTGTGGTTGTGTGTGTGGTTGTGGTTATGTGTGTGGTTGTGTGTGGTTGTGTGTGTGTGGTTGGGTTGTATGTGTGGTTGTGTCTTTGGATGTGTGTGTGTGGTTATTTGTGTGGTTGTGTGTGTGTATGTGGTTGTGTGGTGTTTGTTTGGTTGTTTGTGTGGTTGTGTGTATGTGTGGTTGTGTGTGGTTGTGTGTGTGTGGTTGTGTGTGTGTGTGGTTGTGTGTGTTTGTGTGTGTGGTTGGGTGTGTGTGGTTGTGTATGTGTGTGGTTGTGTGTGTTTGTGTGTGTGGTTGGATGTGGTTGCGTGTGGCTGTGTGTGTGGATGTGGTTTAATTTTGTTTGTGCACCCCTGAGCCCAACTACCTCACCGTAGATGCAAGCCGCCACTGTGTGTGATTTTAAATCATAGCAGTTTTTTATTTTCATATTCTCGCTCTTTCTTCTGTCACCATCTGTTTCTTGTGAACCATTTAGCGTGATACGAGGACACGATTTTAGGGAAGACAAACACAGGCTGAGATATAATAGCAGTTATAGTTTGGGCTCTGTTTAAAGGACTAACTCTCCTGATAACATAAAAAGGATTACTTTAAAAATGGTTCCTGATACAGTTGCCATGTGGGCCCACGTCATCAGGACACCATGTTCCCAGCCTCGGCTATTCATTTGTCAACCTAAGCTATGCAGGAGTTGTAAGCCTGGTTAACTTACATCTGAACCAATTTTACTGATACACACTGGATAGCAATGATGTGTAAGTGATAAGGCCTGAACTGTATATATGACGTCATAACATGGAGCCAGTTTGTAACTCTGCCTCAGTGATATGGAAGCATTTGTTCACCCTAAACAGAATGCAAAAATTCAAACAGATCTGAGTGAGCCAGAATACTCATAATTCCCAGTTAAACACGGGAGCAGTTCATTCAGTCCATGTTTTCCCCTTGAATTATGGGGTTTGTAGTTATTCTTCTTTAAAAGTGATAGCATGGACTACAAATCCCAGAATGCAAAGGAAAAAAACACTGGGCTGGGTGAACTACTCGTTTATGGAACTGAGAAAACCTGAGAGCTCTGCAAATGCAGAACCGCAGTGAGCCGGGATTGGAGGTTGAGGGGGTCAGGGGGCCTGGAACCCTTCACCCACGTGCGCGTTCTTGAATTCATCTCTGGTGCGCGGTGGTTAGGCCTGTCATGACCTTCGCGTCCCCAAAGCGCAGTCACTGGAATAAAATGGGAAATGGCCACCAAAGCCAATTAGTGCTCCCCGAGGAAGGCGCCTGCTGGCGGAATCCTAAGCCGGAATACGCCGTCTTTCTCTAGGAGAGAACTTGGCGCCTGCAGGCTACCAATTTCAAGTGCATAGAGAAATAAGCAACAGCTGGTGCCACTTACAGCAGGGGTGCTGCGCTTAGACCTCCCACTAGGGTCAAATTAAGCACATAGTCAATAATTATGCCATGAGGACAAATGTATTAACACAATGTCAGTCAAACATGAACTTGGTGGGAACGTGACAATATAAAATAATTAATGAATTTGAGGGGACGAGTGAACAGATACGAGCTATCAAACCAAAAATAAATATATAAATATCAAAGGATTTATGAAGTCACGTGCAGGCGCCCGACTAACAGTGTGTTTCAATAAAAGAGCCTTCGGCATGCTGAATTGGTTTCTATAGATGGTCTTCCTAATAATAGCTTACTAGCATCCTCCCTCCATCCCCGCCTAAACCCAGAAGCCCCTCTTCATAAGGAAGTGGTGACAAATGGCTGGGCATCAGTGCGTGATAATGCAGCCCCAGTGGGAGCTGCCAGGGGTAGCGGCACGGCCCAGCCCCTGTCCAGTGACCAGAACAAATACAGCACTTACTGGTCCGCAGTGAGGTGAGCGTGGCCAAGCTTCACCTTGGGAGCTCCTCTGGGGGACGTGGCAGGGAAGAAAGGAGCGCACAGTTGTCTACGAGAAGAAAATTGGGAGAAGAGGGAATGATAGAGGCCATAGGAAAACAGGAAGGGGGGCGGCACGGGGTGTAGGGCGCAGGCGAGAGTGTCTGGTAAAAACGGAGGCGAGCAGAGAAGTGGATAGACGGAAAGTGCGCGTAGAACGAGAGTGAAGTAATGAGGAAAGTGAGAAAATGTGTATGCAAAGAGGTGTGGGCGGAATCGAAAAGAAAAGGTAAAGCGATTGGATTGAGTCAGTAAGCAGAAACAAAGAGAGAATGAGTGATGAATTAAGTGTGGAGAAAAGATGAGCACGAAGAGAAGTGGGGGCGAGAGGGTAGAAAGAAAAGAAAGATGTGGGAATAGGCTAGAGAAACGAGGAGCTAAGGAAACAGGAGTAAAGGGAGGCAAAAGTGTGGAGAGACGAGGAAAGCAGACTTGGCAAATGTTGGAGAAAGGAAAGGTACAGGAGATGGGCATCGGATGGCAAATGGTGAGCACTTTCGCAGCCACTTTGATGTTCTCAGTGGCGGTGTGGCTCACTGCGAATATTAAAGCGGCCGCGAAAGTCCTCCCAAAGGCTACAGGCGGACAAATGTTGCACATTCCTGGCCCACATGCACTGTACCCGATCCGCCTGCAGACTTTGGGAGCACTTTTGAAACCCCCCACTAAATATCTCGCTGACCTAAAAACAAGGATCACAAAAGATGGCAAATAAATGTGAGATTACGGACAAAGAGGTCATAGATTTGCATATCAGCCTAAATGGACTGCCAATTCGCCGTCCATATTTCATCCTGAAGGATGAACACATTGAATCTGATAATATCTCTTGATTCTAACCTGGAAAGTGACAACACTCTGTCACCGCTGCAGATGTTGGTGGAGACCTGATCAAGCACTAAGAGTTGAAGTAGGCTGCAGTTACTGGAGTGGTGTTCCTTGAAATGTCTCACAAATGAGCATTGCTTAGCTTGGTTGATAATGGCCCTCTTATGCTCTAAAACACGTATTTTGGCACTATGTATAGTGCTCCTTATGTAATACAGATTATATGGGCATTTCAGTGCATATATGCAAGACTCAGAAATGCAGGATAGCCCTTTCTGAATTTTAAACTCCCTTTTAGTGTTTGATATTGTAAAGGATTGCACCTTCTTACTGTGTTTGCATGCCTTCCAATTCCCACAAGGTACAAATCCTGGTGTACGTATCCTGTCAATTGCATCCTCTGTTGTAGTGATCATATTATTACCAGGTATGTCCATAAGATTTTTGCATCTTCTAAACGTGATGCAGGGATGTGAGGAAACATACTTAGATAAAGTGTCCTATGTATGAAGGACATGCAAGTGTTTCTGTAGGATACTTCTATTGCTGTTGGCCTATTTGCTGTAGGTGGTGATAAACCTGATTTGTTTTTCCTACCTGGATACCTTCTCCCAGGCTACCAGGACATTTTCCCTCTTTATCTTATCTACTTTTTCCATAGCTACTAATAATGTTTTGGTACCTTACCCTCTCTGGTGAAATTTGTGCAACACCACTTCCTTCTCCCCCATGAATGCTGTGTCTTCACTACAGTTGCGTCTAGCTCTGATAACTTCCCCATATGGTATACTATGAATCAGACTCCTGGGGTGGCGACTTGTGGCTGGCAGGATGCTATTACCAGTAGTTTACTTGTGGAACAATTTGCTGTCACTGTTTGAATTGCGGATTACTAATTTGAGGTCTAGAAATTCAAAATCCTCTGCAAGTTGTTTTGACCCCTTCTAGATAACAAATATGCCATCAGTGTAATGTGCGTAGAGCACCAAGTGGTTGTTGGGAAGATGAAGATTAGACACAACCTGTCCTCCCACCAGCCCATGTACAGACATGCATTACTGGGGGCAAAACAAGTCCCCATCGTAGTGCCCAGGGTTTGATGGTAAAATTGACCACCAAAGATTAAAAAATTGATCCTCAAACAAAAATCAATCATACCCAGGGCCAGAATCTTCTCATTATGTAACAAATATGAGAATGATCTAGTAGGAAATGTGAGATGAGAAATGCATGTGTACAAACTGCTTACATTGCAGACCTGTCAAGAGGTAGTCATCTTCCCAAGCATTCCCCTCTATGATCCTGAGTAAATCCGCACTGTCTCTCACATATGACGAAAATGCCTCAACCAAAGGCTGTAAGAAGTAATCAACATAACTGGAGATGCTCTCTAGGAGGCAATTTAAAGAGGACACAATGGGCCGTCCCGGCAGGTTAACTGGTTCTTTATGAATTTTTGGAAGTAAGTACAATGATGGAATATTGGGGTGTTTGTTGAGGAGAAATTGGTATTCCTCCCACTCCAATAACCTTTGACCCCGCCAATCCATCAATTCATCGCAGTATGTTCTATTGGCTGTATTGATGTCAGATTTTGTACAAAGTGCGTAGCATGAATTTGCTGATATTTTTCTTTGGACATGACTGCAATGTTTCCTCCTTTGTCTGAGTTGTGAATATCAATGTCATCCCATGTGTGTAACTCAGTGAGTGGCTTACTCTGTGAAAGTGTCAGATTGAAAGCTTTGTTGCTATGCCAAAATCTAAGTTTCTTGAGATCTCTGATGACCCATATTCGAAAACATCAATGCCATCAAATGGGTTCGTAGGCAAGAAAACTGATGAGTGGCAGAACCCGAGTGGACATTTTATTCAAATGGGATCCTCAAGTTATCGGGTTTTAAAATAGCATCCACATGGCAATCAGTAAACTCATCAAGGTCACACAGCATTTGTAATTGGTCACTGTTTCCAATACACAGTTTCGAAGGTGGGCACAATGACTCCCTCCCGGGGTAATTAGCACTATGCTTCAATTCAGACCATTTTTCAATTTTTATTTTCTAGTGAAGCAAAAAAATTCGATGCAACTTTGAGTGTAATTGAAAAATGAAAGTCGGGGAAAAGACCTAACATCAGTTTTTGATATGGGAAAGTCAGACAGATTTACCACATTAGTTTAGTGTCCCATTATTTCATTGTGGCATATTCCTTCTGATCTATGATTTTCATCAGTTCAGCAATTAGTTGTTCAATTTTGCTGTCAGCTTTTCTCTGTCTGTCCATGCATATATATATTTTTTTAACAAATATTTTTATTAAGTTCAATAGCAATCATACATACAGTACAGTTCAGTGTACATTACAGTTATCCAATATTTTGTACATTAATCAGGGGCTAGCAAGTCATAGTCACTAATTGGTTACATCTCTGTTCCTACTTTTGCGCATTTCTAATTCCTCCAGTGGGGATACACATATGTCTCCACGATAGACATTCCATTTGTTCCATTTCTTGTCCCATTTTTTATGGCACCATCGAGTTATAAACACCTCATTTTCCGCTACCATGCACTTGTCGAGTTCTTTTGCCCATACATGTGTGGATGGTGGGGTTGCCACCCCCATCCTTTCGCTAGCTCCCGCTTAACCAGAGTGTACCCTACTGTTGTCAGCTGCTGCTCAATTCCTGTGAGGTCTGTCGCCATCCAGATGTTTAGTAGACCCAGCTGTGGTGTAAGAACTACCTCCTTCCCCAGTGCAGTCTGAATGTGAGACGTGGCTTCCTCCCATATATGCTGTACAGCAGGGCATTCCCAGATGGTGTGATAGAAGGTAGCTGTTTGTTTGCATCACCTGAGACAGAGGTCTGCACTCCTTATGCACTCCTATTTTGGCTAAGGTAGTCACTGTCAAATAGGATCGGAGTAGAATCTTAAGCTGCATCAGCCAGAAATGGAGTGTAATGGCTGCTTCTCTAGGGGACATTAAAGCTGCTTGCCTGTCTTCATCGTCAATAGGCCCCAAGTCCCTTTGCCACTGCTCTCTAAGTTTACTGAAAGTATCGGGCAGGTTGTTGCACAGTTTTTTATAAGTTAAAGATATGGCTTTCGAGTGTAGCGGCCCATCTAACAATCGATCTTCTAATGGCGATCAGTCTGGTATGTCTTTAAGGTTTGGAAAAGCTGCCTGTAGGGAGTGCCGTATTTGTAAGTACCTGAGCAGTTCTCCCAGAGTCATTTGATAGTGTCCTCGGAGGGCCTCAAAACTAATGATAGATCCGTTTTTAATGATCTCCATACATATTTGATTTAGATGCACAACATTGTTATTGAGCATTCGTGAGAGTTCATTGCCCATTCCTGTAGCATTTCTGGGTATGGGGTTTCATAAGTTGGTACCGCTATGATTCTGAGACCATGTGGATATTTTTGTGACGACATAGGCTCCCGCCATTTTGATAACTCCTTTTTGTGAGCTGTCTACAGCTTGTCCCATAGCTGCTTTGTAGAAACTGTTCCCCCCATCAACTTGGTTACAGAATCCCCAGATTCAAATTAAAGAGTCTTAAGGTCAAACAGTTTCTCTGCTTCCTCCCTCCATTTACTGTCTAACAATGTTGCCATATTCATAAAACATAAATCACCTGTGAGTTCTCATTGGGTTGCCCAATACTGTATAAATGCCAGAGCGTTGGTAAATACGCGTGGGGCTCAGTACCCTGTAGTGATTGTTCCTGAAGGTTATTGATGGGTCATAGTCAATTTGCTTTCAAATACATGACTCTGTGCACAGGAATTAATTTTTCTTCTGTTTCAGTGGAATGATAGGAGAGAGTGGGCATTGTTGAGGCTTGTGTTGCTTTGAAAGTATGAGGAAACCGATGAGCTTGGGGTGTATGTGACTTGGATGGCCCCAAAGGGTGGAAATCAATGGTTGCATGGAGTGCTGGAATTTCCCAAACTGTACCTGCAAGCCTGCTAACGTAACCATACACTGTGTATGCACTTCTCTGTGCTTGGAGCATTACAGAGCACTCACCTCTCCACGCAGATGGACTTCAATCCTCTCCCGGTGACAGGATTGCACCTCTTGTTGGGAGTATGTGTAATTACCTCCTGTAACCTGGAGACATGGAGTTGTTTGTTCTGATATATATATATATATATATATATATATATATATATATATATATATATATATATATATATATATATATATATATATATATATATATATACATATACATATATATATATATATATTTTGATACATACATACGTACATACATACATACATACATTCATATGTACATATATACACATATGCATACATGCCAACGGTCACCAGTAGTTAATTATTAGTTAGGACCAAAGTTTCCATAGAAAAAGTATTTTTTGTTTTGCCAATAACTTTAGCGCCGCTTGACGAATTGTCACAACATTTTTGAAAAAAGACAACTTTTTGGTTTAGCTGCTGTGTTGAAAGTTTGGGGTTGGCCTGTTAAGCCGGGGCCAAGCAAAAAGGGTGGTCTATAAACGCATTTCCCCATGTTATGTCTATGGGGATTTTCTGTTTTTTCAACGCAACTACAGCCCGAACTGCTGAACCAAATTACACAAGATTTGGCAGAAAGATAGATGTTGGTGGAGAAAGTGTGCTTTTTGTGATTTGGTGTAAATCCATTCAAAAGTTTCTAAGATATTTAAGTTTAAAAAATATTGATATCTGGGCCCGAAATCCTATTAAAACCCTACTGAAATTTGATTGGCTGCCAACACCTAAAATCCCACAAGTGTTGGCAGCCATCTTGTGACTTACTTGTACTGAGTCACAGAAAAAACGCTTAAAAGAAACAGAAAAGGGGGCCGGTAGAAATACCCTGACCCCCAAGGCCTTTTGGGGGATCCCACAGTAACGCCCAGGACCAAAAAAGCATTAAAAAAAAATTGTGGGTGTCATGCTGCATCTGCGAATCCCACCAATTTTTGTTTTTAAATGAAGACCGGGCTCCTGAGCTTCGTTAATTATCGGCCCATGGGTGGCCAGGTCCTGGGGGAATTATGCAAAAATGTGAGGGAGCGCATTGGCTCCGCTCCTGGAGTTAATTATGCCTGCGGACCACCACCTTCCCGAGGCTTCTTCAAAGATTAATTTGGGGGAGGCTCGTGTAGCCTCTTCCACTTCCTGGGGACCACCACTTCCCAAGGACCTATTTCTTTTTTAATGTGGAGGCCTCTTTGGTCACCACCTCCCTGGGGCTTTATGCTAAAACAGTGCTATGCGGGGGTCCTCATGGACCCACCTGCAGCCCCGTGTACCACCACCTCCCCAGGGCTTTTTTTACTTTGAGTGCAGGGGACTGCGTCGCCCCTCCCCCCCCCCCCCCGTAGCCACAAGGACCACAACCTCCCCAGAGAAAAATCAAGAAAGGAGGGGGGCAATGTGGCCCCACTCCTGGAGCCATACATTGCCCTGGGGACTGCCACCACTCAGGGCTGGTTCCTACAACCTCCCAAGGTGCCCACCCTTGGGAGGTATCTGTTTGCTATGGCTTGGCGAGAGCTTTACCCCTACTGCCAAGCCACAGCAAATTCTGCTCTGCTTCTGGCAAGTGTGAGCATTAAAACGCTGCATGTTTACAAGCTCCCTCTGTCCAAAAGCAATGCTGGCTCCCACAGGATGCAGAGAGATGGCCGGAAATGTAAGGGTCTCCAGGTGGCCCCCATGGTCCCCAATGTGAAATCCTGGGTGCCCTGGGTAGGACCAGGGCACCCAGTATTGTGGCCAGGCCCCGAGAGATGGGTTACCCTGGGTCATGCTTGGACTGGGAGAGGGGCAGTGCAATCCCCTCCTATGCTTAAAAAAATAAAAATAAAGGGCAGGTCCAAGAGGATGGGATTCCCAGGGCCAAATCGGCCCAGGAAAGGGGACCATGCGTCCCCTTTCCTTTATTGAAAAAAAAGAGGAAAAAAAGAAAAAGCCGTGCCCCAGGGAATGGGGTACCCAGGGCCGTAATCAGCACAGGGAGGGGCAGTCAGTCAGTCAGACAGTGAGAGAGAGAGAGTGAGAGACTGAGATAGTCAGTCAGTCAGTCAGTGAGAGAGTCAGGCAATGAGAGAGAGTGAGAGAGTCAGTCAGTGAGAGAAAGAGAGAGTCAGTCAGTGGGAGAGAGAGTCAGAGAGTCAGTCAGTGACAGAGAGTCAAAGAGTCAGTCAGTGAGATAGTGGGAGTGTCAGTTAGTGATAGAGCCAGAGAGTCAGTTAGTCAGTCAGTGAGAGAGTGAGTCAGTGAGAGAGAGAGTCAGTCAGTCGAAGTCAGTGAGAGTCATTCAGTGAGAGAGTGAAAGTCAGTCAGTCAGTGAGAGAGAGATTGAGAGAGTCAGTCAGTAATTCAGACAGTGAGACCGAGTGAGAAAGTCAGTCAGTGAGAGAGAGTCAGTCAGTCAGTCAGTGAGAGAGTCAGTCAGTGAGAGAGAGTGAGAGAGTCAGTCAGTGAGAGAAAGAGAGAGTCAGTTAGTGGGAGAGATAGTCAGAGAGTTAGTCAGTGACAGAGAGTCAAAGAGTCAGTCAGTGAGATAGTGGGAGTGTCAGTTAGTGATAGAGTCAGAGAGTCAGTTAGTTAGTCAGTCAGTGAGAGAGTGAGTCAGTGAGAGAGAGAGTCAGTCAGTCGGAGTCAGTGAGAGTCATTCAGTGAGAGAGTGAAAGTCAGTCAGTCAGTGAGAGAGAGATTGAGAGAGTCAGTCAGTAACTCAGACAGTGAGACAGAGTGAGAGAGTCGGTCAGTGAGAGAGAGAGAGAGTCAGTCAGTGAGAGCGAGAGAGAGAGTTAGAGAGTCAGTCAGTGACAGAGAAATCAGACAGGCACCAGAGGGTAGTGGACTACGGGCAAGCTGGACAGGAGAAATGAAGCAGGAGAACCTGACACGAGGACTTGCTCAATGGGTTCACCATGCACCTCCATTAAATAGGTCCTGGGGGAGGGCAGGTTGCTAGGTGGCAGGAGGAGGGAAACGGCAGGAGGAAAGAAATGGCGGGAAGAGGGAAGAAACAAGCAGAAAAATGCAAAATAAAGGGCAGAAAACAAGCAGTAAAAGGCAAAATATAAGGGCAGAAGAAGGCAAAATAAAGGGCAGAAAAACTAGAAGAATAGGCAAAACAGATGGCAGAAAAACAAGCAGAAAAAGCAAAACATAGCACAGACAATTTAGCAGAAATAGGCAAAACAGGGGTCAGAAGAACTAGCACAAAAAGGCAAGACAGAGCAAGAAACGAGTAGAGGAGCACAAACAGAGGGCAGCAGGTAGACAGGCAGCAGAGTGTAGCGGACTGCGGCAAGCTGGAGAGGAGAACTATCTCAGAGGGAGCTGGTACGAGGACCTGTTTAATTTTTACAGAAATGAATCCTCAACAGGAAACACTTACATATTATACACATAACTGGTGCCCCATTTGAAGATCCACTTTTGTAAAGGACAAATGATCCTGACAATTTGAGCTTTGCAAAGACAAAGATTGTGTTTTCTCAGCAATTCCAAATTGAAAGATGTTCTACAATGCTATGTGGAGGTGAGTGCATTGTTGTTCTAGTGGAGCGCAATGCATAATGACTGTGACAAGTGAGTTCTTTCTTGTCCTTACCTGGTCAGAGCAGAGTTCATGGTTCTCCCTTTAAAAGACTACGGGACAGATCTACAAGAAAGTGCCGCAGCACAGCACCACAAGCCCTTTGGCTGAGCCACGCTGCGGCACTTTCAGAGCACAGGAATGCAACATATCTACAATGATATGTCACATTCCTGTGCTCTCCCCTTCGCTGGTGCAGAAACAGCTGCCATGCGCCGTCGCAGGCACCCTTGTACCATGGTGCAAGGATGCCTGAGCCATGGGGAGATTGCTTTTGTGAAGGATGGAGCCCCTTCCTGCACAAAAGCAATCACTGCAGGCATTTTCCTTTTTCAATGTGTGTTGTAGAATGCAGCATGCATTGAAAGAGGAAAAAACGAGGAGAAATAAAAAAAATTCTTCTTGTTTATCTTGGCTGCGCCACCCCTATGGTGGCGCAGCAAACTGACGCATTTCCAGGTTTGCGATTTCTCGTAAATCTGGAAATGCCTCAGTGGACATTGTTGTTGCATAGGAACATCCACAGCAACACCCATGCCCCGCCCCTAACACGCAAAGTGTTGTGTGAACAGGGGCGATATTTACAAACACAGACTAAGTCACGCAGGGTGACTTTACCTGTGCTTTTAAATATCCCTTAGCAGGCTGCGTCACCGGTGTGTCACGCAACGTGATGCACCGGCGGCGCATAGGGCTTGTAAATCTGCCCCTTACCGTAATACAAATGTGCAAAATCACCTGAAGCTCCACCCATTTGGACCCACCCCGTCCACTTTAGTAGTATGTAATTGTCTTCCTGCCTTTTGCCAGGATGATGGGCAGCTTCCCAACAGACCCCCAGCGTGTTTCCAACCAATGTTGTGCCTCATTCTTGATGCTGAAGAATATGAGGACATCTCCACCAAACGAAGAAGCACTTGCATCAAGCAGTTAAGAGAAGGAGCCTTGCTGGGTGGAAATGCACCTCTTTGTACTCTCATCGTCTTCTCTATAGGAAGATTCATGTTAGCACTCATTTCTGGATAAAGATGCACAAGGAACAATCACATTGTCAAAACCCACACAAGGTCCCATGTGATATTTCTTTGCGTTGCATTACGCAGCTGTAGTGTAGAATGCGTACTGGTCAATTACCCAAGGAGGTTGCTTTTAATAATTAACCAGTAGAAGGTACTGCACTTGGGTAGATATTTTGTGCAAAACTGTGGACTCCTTTTAAAGAGGCAGGTGTGGTTCCTTTGAAGCCTTGTCAGTGACAAAGCTACTGACACATCCAAACAGACATTTGGACACCTGCTCACATACTCAGGCAATTTACACACCCACTGACAGACCCACTCAGACACTAATGCATGCACTCACAGACCCACTCAGACACTCATATACACACTAACCGACCCACTCACTCACCTACTCACAGACATACTAACGCACCCTCAAATGCCCTCATAGACCCACTAAGACTCTCATGCACCCACTCACAGATGCACTCAGACACTCTCCCACCCACTCACAAACCCACTCAGGCACCCACTCACAGAAGCACTCAGACACCCTCACAGCCACTGACAGACATATTCAGACACTCATGTACCCACTCACAGACCCCCTCAGACATGTACACACACTCACAGACCCACTCAGACAATCATGCACCTACTTACAGAACCACTCATACTCATAGTCATAGTCATAGTCTCAAAAACCCTTAGAAATTCACTTAAAAAAACAAAGGTTACAGGGACTTTATAGTTAGGAAATTTATTTTCAAAATTCAGAAATTCCCTAAAAAAACAAAGGCTACAGGGAAGTTCTAGTTAGGAAATAGAGTATAAAAAATGTTTGAAATTCACTGAAAAACCAAAGATTACAGGGACTTTATAGTTAGGCTCAGATTTCACTTGTACAAACCTGTAAAATTCAGCAGTTAACTAACTAACGGCATTGCTCATGACCGCACAAATTACATCCTCATATACATGGTCAGTGACATCACTGATGACATCACTGTTGACATCTCAATAGGCATCACAGATGATGTCATCCACAGAACCACTCACACATACCCTCATATTCCTTACAACCTCTCATACACCCACTCACACACCCACACAATCACTCACTTACCCATTCACAGATACATACAAGTATTCACACAACCACTCACTCATTCATAGAGACACTCACACACTCACTCACTCTCTCATACAATCACTCACACACCTACTCACTGACCCATAAAGCTGCTCTTATAACCAGTCACTCACTCATTCAGCCTCTTTCACAGCCACACCCTCATCCATACAGCTACTCACACACCCATGTATTCATTATGCAGCCAGTCACATGCCCACTCACTCACCCAAACAGTCTTGCATCAAAACCACTCACTCATCCATATAAGCACTCACACACTCACTCACACAACCACACAACCACTTGCATACCCATTCTCACTCCGATACAAGTACTCCCACATCTGCTCATTCAACCATACAGCCATTCATACAGACACTCACTCCAATACAGCCACTCACACACCAACTCATTTAAGCAAACACCCAATCAAACAGCCACTCACTCTTCCGTAAAGTCACTTACACACCCAGTCTCTAACTGTTACAACCATTTAGATACCCACTCACTTACCCATTCAGTCACTCAAAACTCCACCCACACAGCCACTGTCACACCCACTTACTCACCAATACAGCCACTCACACAACCGTTCACTTATCCACACAGCTATGCACACACCCACTTATACACCCATGTAGCCACTCACACACCCATACAGTCACTCAGATACCCACTCACACATGGATACACAGTCACACAGTCACTCACAAAATATGTCAGAAGTAGTAGCACTCATTAGTAGTATACCTAGTGTACTAATTTAACTTTTGTAGTAACTTAGCCTATATGTTTAACAATCATAAACTCTTAGAATATACTTACACTTACAGGATGATGTCATCAGTGATGCCATTTAAAATGTCATCAGTGGTGTCACTGAGCACCTCATGAGTGATGTAATATATGAGATCATGAGCAGTGCATTGCAGGGGTGTTATTCAGCTCAGGTAACTATAACTGCTAATTTATATATTGATTGAGATATTCTATATATATATGTGTATCGAGGAAGCCGAGAAGCAATTACAGGACCATTCATGTTACAGAAGGAGCAACTTGGGAGCTGTAAGGTTGGCATGGGAAGACCAGAAGGGCAAACTAATTGCTTGGAAATGCAGCAATCTAATAACAAAGGAGGAGCTGGGGTTTTTGAAAAAGGAATTCCCGGTTATCCCTTCTTTTTACTTGCTCCCAAAAGTTCACAAGAACACTGAAATCCCCCCTGGAAGACACATAATTTCAGCGATTAACAGTTCCACTGAAAAGATGTCGATTTATATTGATTATTTTTTACAGGACAGTGTTAAAAATTTGGGATCTTACATACAGGATTCTTCAGATTTTGTCAGGAAATTGGGCAATGTTGTTTGGAATCAGGACTGTGTACTCATGAGCTTAGACGTTACATCCCTATACACGTCTATACGTCATCAAGACGGTATCAGGGCAGTAAACTATTTCTTGAATGGAGATCTATCAATTTTTCAGCTCACAATTCCATGTTAACTGCTATGATTAAGATTTGTCTGGAGCAGAATTATTTTTTGTTCAACAGTCAAGTGTATCAGCAGGTCAGAGGGGTAGCTATGGGGGCCTGTTTTTCTCCCAGCCTAGCGTGCTTGCACATGGGCTGGTGGGAGGAACAGGTCCTCATGGTGCAGCATCAGGCCATTATGAGGGGGCATGTACCGGTCTATTTAAGATACATAGACGATCTCTTTTTTATCTGGCAGGGAACCATGCTTGAAGCCCAGGAATTTGTGTTGGCATTGAATTGCAATGATCTTAACCTAGAATTCACCTCCACCATGAGTAAAACCCAGCTCTGTTTTCTAGACATAGAAGTGGACATACATGAAGGAAGTTTAGCCACACGGTTATATAGGAAGCCAACTGCAGGTAACACCATCCTGCACGCAGCAAGCCAACACCCGCATCACTTAATACAAAGCATCCCTTTCGGGGAGATGCTACGTATAAAAAGAATCTGTAGTGATGACGGGGAATGCCTAAGAGCCATGGAAGGAAGCAGATCACGTTTTTTGGCTAGAGGGTATTCACCAAGAGTCATCGCCAGAGCCATGGAACGTGCTAACAATATGACAAGGGCACAGATCCTGGCTCCTAAACCAAAATGTGATACAGATCAAATAATGACTTCCAATGATAGCTCAAGGGTAGTGGTTACATATAACCAACAACACAATGAGATTAGGCGAATCTTTAGTCGAAACTGGAACCTGGTGACGGGGGACCCCGTCATTGGTGGGACAGTGGGCAAAAGACCAGAGTTTTCCTTCAGAAAATCCCCCTCTATGTCAGACAGGCTAGTAAAGAACCACTTGGAACTTCCAAGATCCAAAACCTTTATGGATTTGAAGAAAGGTTTTATAAAATGTTCCAGCTGCAAGGCCTGTAAAAATGGATGCAACACAACACGCTATAGCATCCCATTTAAAGAGGAACCTGTACTAATAACCAAACAATTGTCTTGCAAGACGGAGTTTGCCGTTTACGTGCTGCAGTGCCCCTGTGAACTTAGGTATGTAGGGAGTACCCGGCTTCCGGTTCACAGGAGAGTACTGCAGCACTTGAGGGCAATCTCCAATAATGAACGATCCTACCCGGTGGCACGTCATTTTCAGGCGGTGCATGGGAGTGATCCCAAGCACCTCACCTATTTTGTTATAGACTGTGTGCCACCCCTTAGGAGAGGGGGTAATAGGGATGGGCTACTGAGGGTCCTTGAGACCCGGTACATTTTGGAACTAAACAGCCGTGCCCCTGGAGGTCTTAACGCCAGTGAGGACTTATACACCTGTCTGTAGTTCACATCATCTGTAGCTGTACCCAACCCCTGATTAATCGTATTGTTTTGTAATGACACAACACTGCGTTGTACAAACTTGAAGAGATGCTTTGTACAAACTTGAAAAGATAAGATAACATGACATTGAAACTGTTTTGTATTCCCGGATGGAACTGTGTGTTAACATCTGTCAGCTTAAAGAATTCCAAAGGGAGGGGCTCTTCCCTTTTTTAATAATTTTGAACAATTTTTGTTTGCACTTTTCACTTTAAATATTTTTCTCTTGCACTTTAGCAATGATGGCTGCTCCTTGTTACACTATGGGAATCTATTGATATAAATTGCCAATGTTTACATGAGATTATGTTTACATATAGCACTTGACACTTTATTGAAAAATCCCACTTGGGATATATTTTCTAAATTGTGATTTTTAGAAGGGTCAGAAAAGAGAAATCCAAACTAATTTTGAGGATTCAACATCTGAATTTTATGATCTACGTATTTATATATTTATATGTATATAGTCATGAAGTTTTTTATACATACTTATTTATTTGCAATTTTGCACATATATGTATATACTTCTGTTATTTTACCCACTATGGGTTTTATTTTCAATGTACCCTTTTGAAAGCACTTTTTTGAACATGGTGGCCGGTATATAGTCCACCTTTTGTGTCAATGAAAATGAGAATAAATTCCCATGTAACTTTGCGATCACATCATGTGATCAAGACAGTGGATACTGTCGAAACGCGTAATGGCCGGCATGCTGGGCGAGACTGAGCAAAAATAAACGCACTTGTTTGGCACCATTTCCTGGGTTCCTCTCTTCGTTTGTCCATGGCTGTGTGAAACTTTGGCAGCGTTGGATGTTGGAGACGAGTTTTTCCTTGATATATATATATATATATATATATATATATATATATATATATATATATATATATATATATATATATATATATATATATATATATATATATATATTATATATATATATATTCCTCACGAAGGGATCCTTTGGCAGCCAGTTCAGCGCTCCACAGCGGGTACCCCACGTTATGGCCGGATCCTGGCCATCAACCTTAATTATTCCACAAACGACGTGGCACTCCAGATTAGGTTACTTATGGTATTATTTATTCATACCACACACCAACTCAACCAACGCGTTTCAGCCTGACTGGCTTTTTTCACGGTCAATGAGTCCCTCTTTACTTTCACTATATATACCCATATCTGCCACAATGAGGCATTATGGGACCTGTAGTGATTATGGTGAATTTAAAAACAAAACTTTATACAGTTTGTACATTTTCACAATAGGACACAGTGTGAGTGATTTTGTTTTGATTATTACATTGTATATTCATGTAACTTTACTTGCAATCATTTAGTTGTGATGCTATGTTCGTTATTAAGGTTTATCACGCTTAGTAAAAAGGTTTAGTACCCAATTCTTTCAATTCCGCAATATTGTCTCTGATGGTTTCAGTCATTTCGTGTGTTGGGTACAGACCCAATTAGTTCCCTTATGCTGGGCTATGTTGAAGTCTTTTCGGCACCTTTGTTAGTTTTATTCTTCTAAACTATCCAAGATGAACATGAAGCTCCTCATCAAAGTTGATCCCACGAGGATGTTTCGTTCTAAGTCGTATGATGTATTTGGACTCTATTTGACGTAGTTTCCTAATTCTGTTTCCCCCTCGTTCTCCTGGGGGAATCATATGGATTGCATAGTATTGCATTGCTTTCCAGTTCGCTTTTTGGCATTGAGCGAGGTGTTTCTCTGTGGCGTACACAAAGTTCCCATTTTTAACAGCTCAAATATGTTCCAGTATGCGCTTCTTCAGCATGCATGTTGTGCTGCCAATATATCTCATCCCAGAGTTGCACTCTATTACATACACGACGAATTGTGATGTGCATGTAATATTTGGTTCAATGTTTATGATGTTGCCATTTGGGTCTTGGATGTTTTTGATGTTCTTTCCAATCTTACACACCTTACACGTGTTACACTTTCTGAAACCTTTTTGTTGGTCCAATAGCCAATTTGTCGTTTTACTCTCTTGAAAATGACTGTGTACAAGCACATCTTTTAGCGATCTTGCTCTCCTGTACGTCACATTAGGTTGAGATCCCAATAATTTGCCAATGTCAGGATCCCCTGAGATTAGATGCCAGTACTTTTTGATCTTTTTCGTTATGATCGCGCTTTCCTTACTGTATGTAGTTATGAATCTAGGTGCTTGTTGCTCATCTTGTTGATCTTCCTTTCTCTTTGGTAATAATGTATCGTCTCTTGTTTTTCTTGCTGCTCTTCTTTTACATTTTTTCAATGTCGATTCATGATATCCTCTTGCTTTCAGCCTTTTTGAGGTTTCTTCAATTTTATTTGTGGCATCTGATGGTTTTGAGCAATTCCGCTTCATTCGTATGAATTCCCCGTATGGAATACTCTCCAGGAGAGATCTGGGGTGGAAACTAATTCCGTACAGTATGCTATTTGTTGCATTTTTTTTTTTCGGAACAGAGTAGAGTGAATCTCATTGTTGTCTATGTAGATCCTTGTGTCCAGAAACTCAATTTCTTTCTTGCTTCTGGTATTGGTAAATGAAAGACCTATTCCATTGTCGTTCAATTTAATGAAGTACTGATCGAATTCTTTTTCTGTGCCCCTCCATATTAGGAACAGGTTGTCAATTAATCTAACCCATAGCACTATTTGGTCCAGCTCATCCTGATTGTCTATGTTCCAGGCCCACTCTCTCTCCCACCAGCCCATGGTGATATTGGCAAAGTTTGGGGAAAAAGATATGCCCATTGTAGTTCCACAGCATTGTTTGAACAGTTCCTTATTAAATGTAAAAAAATTATTGACCAAGCAGATTTCAATCATTTTTATTAACATTTCCAAGTGTTTTCTTTCCCCAATGCTGCGCTGTTTCAGAAAGAAGTTGCATGCTTACAGGCCTACTTCATGCCTGATAGACGTGTATAACGATATTGCGTCTATTGTTACTAGTAACAAATCCTCATCCCAAGTAATGCCAGATAGAGTTCTGAGAAAGTCCCCAGTGTCTTTTATATAGGAACTCATGCTCTGGGCTATCGGAGACAAAAACTGAGATGAATCTAAAACTTTAAGCAACCTGTGAGTATCCATCTGTAACATTTGCGGGAAGTAAACTTGAGTCAAACACAGTTTTATCTGAGACAAAATCAGTTTATTGTCTCTCAGAACTTATTGTGTTTGGCATTAAAGAAACAAATCACAGAATTTTCAACTGTTCGATTTCAGGTGAGTCCAAAATAAAGTCTCTGATTGTATTTTAATCTTTCTGTTTTGCTTTCCTAATCCAGGTGGTGTCCACAACGTCTTCCGGGATACACCTCGGACAAAACACAGAAGAGGCAAGGTAAGACAACTAATTTTTCTAATGTATATCTTTTTTAAGGAAAGTAAATGGCAGGCTTTATAGTGATCCAAATCACCAGCGCCCCATTTGCAATGGAAAAAAAGGTCAAAGAAGTGCCTGTGCTTGACACAGTATACCTAGAGTATCTGCCTTGTTAATATCTTGCCGTATGAGGATGTAAAGAGGAAAAAAATACTTTCATGCGGTGTGTTAAGAGTCACACACGGTCATAAGCAATAACAAAGGAGTGAAAAAGAAAATCAAACAACCGAATAACTGAAAGAAGGGGAGGGGAATTACGTGACCCACACCGGTGAGGAGAAGGCCAGTCAGGTGAGTCAGGAAGCCAGAGCAGAGTTCTATTTCAGACCACCCTTTCCTCCCTCCCCCTACCAAAGATATGGCTCCGTATCTGGCTCTCCAGAAACATGATGGGGCTGTGCGCCTGTCGTGGTACTCCGTTGCATGGTGTTGACTTTACCGCATCGCTGCAGGCTGTCTGTAAAAGGGACCTCCAACTTCCCACCGGTTCAGCAGTACCCCTCACTCTTTCTTCAGGTCTGTCAGTGCTCCCCATCAAGGAATGATTGAAGCCTCTGGGGTTTTTAGTCCTCCAAGTGATGCTGAGGAAATACATTGGTCTTGGCTGGTCCTCACGTTCTTTAGAGACATCCTCTGCTTCCACCTTGTCTACTTCAGGGGTTCCTTCCAGCAACAATCCATCTTTACGTTTCCTGGGTTTAAAAGGTCCTCCCTTCCAGGTGATTGGCTGCGAGCATGTTACGTGCTAGGCGTCATCACTTCTGATACCAGAATCCGTCTTTCCTAGCATTTCCTGCCTGCTCGGAGCGTTCTCAGTAGCAGTGGGCTGCAAGGGACAAGGAGAGCGTGCAGGTGAGCTAAAAATATGCCAGGGAATGGGTTGTTCGTCCTCTGTTTCTCCCTCCCTTTCACACTATCATATTCTTTTTTCTGGAGACACACACAAATAAATATATAGAAAATTAAAAACCAAACGCTAAAGTAACCTTATGGTTAGGTGAATTTTTCAATGACAACATTAACATTTTGAACTAAAGGAAACACAGAAATGCACCTGTTATAGTTAGCAGCACTAACTATAACTTGCGCTCCTGCCATTCACTGCTTATGACCCCACATATGACCTTCATCATGACTAGTTCTTTGATATCATTTATGACAACACTGATGACTTCTCAAATGAAAAACCTGATGACAATATCCAAGCTTTGTTTTCCCACACATTGGTCTATAAATTACTATGGCATTTGAGGCCTGACAGTAAGTTCAAAATAGCTCAGAAAAATACGAGGCATAAGTGCCATCACAGAAATAACCCCCTTAGGTGTAGAAAACAACCATTATGTGCAACATTGACCCTACATACACTTTAAAGGTAGCATAGTTCACATTAGCAATCATCCACAGATATATGGGAAACTCTCATTGAGTATGGTGTATACAACTGTGCAGAGAAAGTCAAGTTCCTAAAAATACTGAATGTCTGTTCTAAAATAAATGCCCTAGTAGTGAGGTTCTACGATTTCTGATTTTGTCCTGTATTTAGCCGCCATTTTGCATCCTGCCGCCATTTTGTGTTGCCCTCACTCAGGCAGCACGGCGAACGATGTGTTTTTGCGTTTCCAGCTGCTGCGTGTCCTTTCAGTTAAAAAGTAACTCCATTGCCCTTGTTCACGAAACCCGATGTCAGGGTCTGGCTGAGTTCGTTAATCCATGTCTGGCTCGATTGATCCCTGTCTCGGCCGACTATTTGCCTTCTCCTATTCTTTCCTTATACTATCTTATCCGACTGGCCTTCACTATTCTTTCCTTGTATGCTCCTATTACACAACTTTCCTTTGAGGCACACAAATACGTCCTGCCACCTGCAAGAAGGGATTGTGGACGCCATCACTGATTAATTTGTCGGGAGGGGTAGCACACGGGGTCTGAGAGAGGGGCGTATTTGAGATACCTGATAGCTTGTTTTTCAACTTTTCTCATTGGTTCGTTTTGTATGTGTAAGGAGTGAGATGCTGTAAATATGTTGCTATAAAAGATTGTGCGCCTCGGATTGCAGTGATAGTCTCCTGAGAATCCACCTTGTGTGTAACTTCTGGGACAACTGTGCTTAGCTGCAGCTAATAAACCTGGCTTCCACGCTCAACGGAGTGTCTCTGTTTTATACAAGGCAGGTGAACTCGGGGATTAAGGTGTGCCCTGCGCCGCCAGGCCCATAAGGCCCGGTTCTTCAACTGGTGCCCAACGTGGGGCGGTTTCAGTGGTAGTGGTTCAGCCCGAGGGTTGTGAGAAGCCCGCAAGAAAATTCCGGAGGATTCGCGAGCCACGTCAAGCGACCCCTGTATGTCGAAGTGGACGAAGGTCTTTTGCTGCGCGGCTACTCCTTTCCGACAGCTGCTGATGACTGCTGCCCTGTTATGTTATGTTATGTTATTAATTTTGTAAAGCGCAAACAGCTGCCCCAGCAACGGGGCGTCCCGGCGCTAGAACCATAACACAACCAGCTGAATCGAGAGACGAAAGAGACCTACAGGGGGGGAAAGAGATGGGTTTTGGTCGCTCTGCGGAAAGCTAGTATGTTGTCGATGCATCGGATGTGGAGGGGAAGGGAGTTCCATAACTTGGCCCCCAGTAGTTTGAAGGATCGACCTCCAATGCGACAGAACTTTGTGTGGGGTACCATGGCTAGATGTTGCCCCTTGGACCGGAGATTACGTTTGGGATTGTAGGGGGTCAGCAGCGAACGGAGGAGCTCTGGACCTTCGTTCTTTAGAATTTTAAAGGCGAATATGAGGGCCTTGAATTGGATGCAAGCTTCCATGGGTAGCCAATGTAGTCTGTGAATGGTAGCTCTCGCAGAGCACCTTCTTGGCAGACCTACTATTGCCCTGGCAGCCGAATTCTGGATCCTTTGGAATCTCTTGATTTCAATTTATTTGGTCCTAACAGCAGGACACTCGCGTAGTCCAGTCTGGACAAGATGGTAGATTGTACGATAAGTTGCCGCGTTTTGGAGTCAAAGTAGCCTAAGATGGGGTTGAGGCTTCTCAATAAGCCAATGCAAGTTGCGGCAACTTTTTTGGTGTGCGACTGGAAGCTAAGTGTAGAGTCCAGCCAAACTCCTGGATTTTTTGCTAGAGTTTTCGGAGGGGGGGGGGGTGCTGGGCCCAGTGATTGGGGCCACCAGAGGTCACTCCAGTTGTTACTGTTTTTCCCCAGTATCAGCACCTCGGTTTTGCCACCATTGAGTTGGAGGCAGTTTGCTGTCATCCATTTAGCGACGGCAGTCAGTCCATCCCTGAATCTAGTGGTATCGGGAGAGGGAGCCTCGTTGAGGCTGATGACCACCCTGCCTTAGACCCTCTGGTGATGACTGGTATCGTGAGATGTTAGACGGACCTCTGTTGGCATGAGAAGACCATTTAGTTAAGTATTCGTGGGTAGCGCCCACTTCTTTGTTTTGTTTTTGACTTATTCGACCATTGCAATAGCCGAAGCCGAGGGGTGAGTACATTTGTGCTGTGTTCTTTGCTTTCCCTACTTGAAGTTAGTAAACAGATCAGTGTGCTTAACATGCCTGGTCTGAGCGGATTTAGGACGCTTTGTTGCTTTCGCTGTACCAGGGATTCCCGGCTCGAGGATTCATGTCTGATTCCTCCGGTTGGAACTCCCACTTATGAGCTCTATTCCAAGCATGGTGTTGGCCCCATTGCCTTTAATGAGGCATGGATCCGATATACAAAGAAAGATGGTGTTTTACGGTGGCCACAAAACGGTAGCTTTGAGCCTGACATATTAGATAATTTGGAAGCAATTCTGTTTAAGAGAAAAGCCCGGCCGGCAATGTTTGACTCTTTCCGCCTTTGGCGTAACGAAGCCAAACAGAGAGAAATTAAACAAGCGAAAAGGGATAAGAAAATTAAAGATATACGGCCATACAGGCTGCCCAGCAGTTCAAAGACGATGAGACTGATCGAGCGATTGAGGTCTCAGATAGACAGCATCGGATAGCAATTGATTGGTGCTATCCCGTGTTGCCTACTTCTCCACAGCGTAAAGATCTTATTGAAGATACCTTAATGTCCCATTTGTTGAAAGTACCTCCACCTTATGCGCCAGGTGCTAATGCACCCGTATTATTGCCACCTGTGCAGCAACCTGTTGTTCAGCCAGGAGCTCCGGCTCCTCTGCAATTGCCTCTTCCTGTATTGCCGCCTGCACCTCCTTTACCACCCACTTCTGTACCTCAGTCTCCTTCACCTTCAGTTTCTCTTGTAACGGCTAGTTCTTCTTTTCCTTCGCTTAATACTGCGTCTTCGGTTTTACTCTCTACTTCTCCTCCGATTCGTGCTCGGTTAGTTGAAACTGTTTCTGGTCTTTTATCCCCCCTCTTTGAGTCATTTAGGACTCCTGCTTTTTCTCAAAGGCAATCCCGTAGTCAAATTTCAGATTCTGAGGAACGAGTTGTATTTGACTCTCTCGCTCATAAATGGATGATGAATGGTCCACTGTATAGTGTACCCGATACACTGAGTACCTTTCTCCAGTGGAATGCGCCTACGCAGAGATACATTTTTAATGCCATGTGTGACGCACTCGTTAATGGATAGGAGGATCTGGAGTTGGATTTAACGTTTCGGGGTCTATTGGATATACAGGATAGATTCGATAAAGGACTCATTGTGGGTCCTGAAGTTGAGGGTGCTATAAAGACACTTGTTACCTTTAGGTCCTTATATTCTTCCCAGACTATTTCTGAACCTGATCCTGCAGTTAGACAGAAAATGAAGAATTATCCTATGAGGTAAGTTCCTCCAGTCTGGAGGGAAGCAGTTCCGCAAGCAGGCGCTGTTCCAGCTGTTCCTGCTCATTTCCAGCGTATATTGGTACATGTCCCTTGGAAACAAGCTGAAGTTCTAGCACTCAAGCAGTCTTTGCCGGACCCTCGTAAAAATCCAGCGGGATATTATAAAGAGCTGTCCCAAACTGTTGAAGCATGTATTATGAATTTGTCCGATATCGATATGCTAATGGGGAATGTGGTTCCACAGGCGTTGTGGGCTCGGATTCGTAGAGAGGACCTCGATCAGGCATTAGGAGGTAATTGAGCTGCTATAGTTGCTGCAGATGCGCGACAAGTAGGTGGTGCTAAGCCAGATGATTTGATTACGCAGTTGCCTGATAGAATCATCACTTTAATGAAGCCGATGAGGCCTGCCTTACGCGTTAACTGGGATAAGTTAGCTGCGTGTAAACAGAAGAAAGATGAGAGTGTTTCTGATTTCTTTACTCGGTTTGAGGAGACATTTATTGATCACAGTGGTCAGGATTTAAGTACTGAAGGTGGACAGCGATTATTTGTGGATAAATTTGTCTTTAATTTGCTTCCTGAATTGTCCCATAAGTTGAAAGATTCTGAAAGCTCTTGGGCTGTTTCTTCATCCGCCCAAATATTAGCCACTGCTCAGTATTATGAAAATAGGGACAAGGAAGAGAAAGATAAGATGGAGAAGAAGATTAAGGAATTAAAAACGAAAGTTCTTCTTCAACAGACTTCCCACTCGCTCTGGCCAGCGTCAGTTTCAACAACCTTCTTAGTTTCAGAGGTTGTTACAGAAACCTGAGTCTTTTGTTCCACAACATTTGCTTGGTCCTAATCAGTGTGCCTATTGTAAAGAGGAAGGCCATTTTAAGAATAGCTGCCTGGTTTTATTGCAGCGTAATGGTAGATTTCAAGGGCTGCGAGGACGTGGTGGTTTTCAATCAGCACCTAGGGGTAGAAGGCGAGGTGAGTTGCCTCAAGGGCAGCGTTCCTTTCCCCCTCAGAATTCTTCGAATTATTTTGATCAGCAGAATACTCAGTCTGCGCAATATTACAATGACGATTATTGTGTTGAAGGTGAGGTTCAGGATTTTCATTCTAGTTAGGACAGCCATGGACAAAGTAAGTGAGTCGTATCAGTTCCAGTGGATCAAAATGGGCCCTATGTTGAGGTAGTAGCTTTGGGTGTTGCAGAGCCATTTCTTTTGGATACTGGTGCAATGAGAAGTTATATGATCCATTCAAAACTCCCTGGGGCACCTTTGTCTAGCTTAACAAACGTTTCTGTAGGATTTTCTGGCGCCCCAGTTGCTAACCCGATTTCTTGTCCTTTACCTCTTTTGATTGGTCCTTATGATCTGGAAGCTCCACTTATTCTAACGACTGGTTGCGGAGAAAACCTGTTGGGTTTGGATCTGTTGAAACGTCTCTATGCAACGTTGTATTGTTCCCCCTCTGGTGTGCGTCTTACTTTGGGTGAGAAATTGGTTTCTCCTACATACCAATCGAAAGATAGCTTTCCACCTGAGTTGCAATCTCTTCCTGCTACACTTTGGGCTACAGGTCCGAATGATGTTGGTTTATTGCAGACTCCTCCTTATGTGGTTACTATTAAGCCGGATGTTACGTTGCCACGTATTCCACAGTACAAGATTTCTAATGATGGTGAACGAGCTTTGATGTCTATTATCTATGATTTGGTTCAGAAGGGTGTGGTCGAAGAAAGGAGAGGTAATGTTTGTAACAGTCCTGTTCTACCTGTTCTTGAACGTAGCAAACCTTCTCAGCCTCCTGTGTATCACTTTGTGATTGATCTACGGGAGGTCAACAAGATTGTTGTCCCCCAGTTTCCTGTGGTCCCAGATATCACTGCTTTGCTTACTATGATACCCACCTCAGCGGCATGGCTTTCTGTTATCGATCTAAAAAATGCTTTCTTTAGTATTCCTATTGCTGAGGAAAGTAGGGATATTTTTGGTTTCTCTCTCGGAGACCGAAGTTTCCAGTTCAAGCGTGCTCCTCAGGGTTATTGCAAAAGACCCTCCATTTACAGTCAGGCTTTGAAATGTCAGCTTGATGCTTTCGTTTTACCTCCAGGTGCCACTTTGATTCAATACGTTGACGGTTTGCTGATTGCTGCTGATTCGGAGGATATCTGTAAGGATGTGACTGTTTCTTTGTTGCTTTATAATTATAACAAGGGAACCCAATGGGTACCTTTGGACCATGGGCGGACAATTTTTATAGAAAACAAAGGTCCTAAGGCTAATTCAATTGTACATACAATGAAGTTATAGACTTGAATTAGTACTATATCTATAGTTCCTGTACCCAGCCGGGTCAGGGAATTTTATTTTAGTTGATCAAAAAGGATTAAGTGACCACACAGAGGGTCAATTTCAGCATTTGATAGGGTACAAGCCTGCACCTATCCAGGAAGAAACTAAAGTTTAGAGAAGGGTAGAAATGGGAAAAACATACAATATCAGGCAAGAAAACGTAGGAGCCACATGTCCCTTGCAAGTGGTTAGTTAATGCGCAAGTTTAGACAAACAGTTCCTGCAAACACAATAAACACAATGGATATATTGCAGAACTGTTCAAAATGTCGACGTTTCGATCCCCTGGCTCCTAATGAACCGGGATCATCTTCAGGACTATGTAATTAGTTGCCTGTTTAAATTTGATGCGCCTGTGGGGTTCCTGGATGGAACGCCGGTCAGATATTTGATCTCGAGAATGCTCCGTTTAGCGCGAATTTAGTGCAAGTCTTTGGAGCCTCTTGCTCTGGTCTCAAAACTGGGATGGGTATCAGAGACCTCTTGTTGGCGTCCTCTTAGTAAGGGGGCGTAGTGGGGTTGATATTCATAAGTAGGGCGGGGAAAGTACGATGCTTCCGTTGCTCGGCAGGTGCATTGACCATCGAGCCCACCTACATTTAGAATATCGCCCGATTGTGGAGCAGTACCACGGCTACGCCGCCAAGCCACGGAAGTTGGGTTGGAGGTTCTGCTGAGCAACGGAAGCATCGTACTTTCCCCGACCTACTTATGAATATCAACCCCACTACGCCCCCTTCCTAAGAGGAAAATGAGTTGGTCAACAAGTTATACAGAGGTGGAACCTGCGAGAGCCACGCTCCTCATGGAGCGTGGCTGGGCGAAACAAGGGATTGTTGACCTCCTGGCTCCTTGTTGTCTTGCCACCGCTCCGCCTCTGCTCCTTCTCTGGATATCGACTGCTTCAGTCCGCTCACGATTCCCTCTGCTCCCTCGACTCCTCTAGTGTTCTAGTGACCCCAGAACAAATTCAAGCTATTGCACAAATGTCTGAGCCATCCACAAAAAGGTAGGTACGTGCCTTTTTGGGCATTACTTCTTATTGCAGACAATGGATTCCGAATTTTTCTTTGCTGGCTAAGCCTTTGTTGGCACTTACATTGAAAGATACGCCACATCCTCTTCCTTGGACTGACGAATGTCAAAAGAGTTTTTCTGATTTACGTACTGCTTTGTGTTATGCACCTGTGTTAGGTACTCCAGATTACAGTAAGCCTTTCACACTTTACGTGCATGAAAGAGAAAGTTGCGCGTTGTCAGTTTTAACACAACAATTTGGAGACAAACAACAGCCATGTGCCTATTTTTCGGCTACGTTGGATCCAGTAGCCAAGGCGTTGCCTAGTTGTCTCAGAGCTACAGCAGCAGCAGCAATCTCTATCCGCCAATCCACTTTATTCGTATTTGATAGTACTCTTGTTGTTATGGTACCACATGCAGTAGATACTCTTTTGAATAGGACAAAAACACAGCACCTCACGAGTGCTCGCTTGTCTGGATATGAGCTGACGCTCTTAGCTAGCCATATACACATCAAGCGGTGTAATACTTTGAATCCAGCAACATTGTTGCCTATCCCGGATGAGAAAGGCATTCAAGAACAGCATGATTGTTTTCTCTGAACAGAGGAGGAAACGAAAGGCAGAATAGATCTAAAACACACACCACTTGTGGATCCGGATGGGATACTATGGGTGGATGGGTTTTGCTTCAAGCTTCCAAATGGTGAGACACAACTGCAGCTTATGCTGTTACTACCTTGCATACGGTAGTAGAGACAGCACGCATTGCACAGAATTCAGCCCAAGCAGCTGAATTAATTGCCTTGACGAGAGCATGTGTGTTGGCAAAGGGAAAGAGAGTGAACGTTTACACTGATAGCCAATATGCCTTTGGTGTGGCTCATAGTTTCGGTCGCTTGTGGAAGGAAAGAGGATTCTTTACTTCCCATGGGACTAAAATACAGCAAGGTCAGTTGGTGACTGACCTACTAGAATCACTTGCTTTGCCTACACAAATAGCAATAATCAAGTGTAGTGCTCATAAAAAGATTACTGATGATGTGGGTCGCGGGAATGCGTTTGCAGATGAAGTAGCAAAGGAGACAGCGAGAGATGCTACAAGTCGCATGTGTGTTGCGGGCCCTGCAAGATGGGTCAGAAAAGGAGGAATGTGTGAGGACACAATAGAAAGTGTGAGAATGATTCAAGAGGAGGCTACTGAGAAAGAACTGAGTAAGTGGAGAGAAAGTACGAGAATGTTGAACGCGACTGGGTATTCGACGGAATTGTCAGAACATCAACAATGGCTGTTACCAGACGCCTATGTACTACCTGTAGTTACTATGGCGCATGGTCCAGCCCACATCAGTGCAAAAGGCATATGTAATATTTTGGCTCCAGTGTGGCAGAATGAAGGAATTCCTAAGTGTGCAGAAAACGTGGTGAAGCATTGCATTGTTTGTTTAATGCATAATCCAGGAAAGGGAACCCCAACTCCAGCAGGTCATTTTGCTCCCCCTACGTATCCTTTTGAGGTATTACAAATCGATTATATTCATATGGATCGTTGTAATAACCTCAAGTATGTTCAGGTGGTGGTCTGTGCCTTTTCCAGATGGATAGAGGCCTACCCCCTAAAGAACAATACTGCTTTGTCTACTGCCAAAGTTCTTTTGAAGGAGTTGTTCCCCAGATTTGGTTTGCCGCGCATTGTCTGGTCTGACAACGGGAGTGAATTCGTAGGCGAAATTATGCAGAAAGTGTGTACAGGTCTCGGTATTAAACAGAAATTCCATGCGGCAAACCACCCTCAGTCAGCAGGATTGGTAGAGTGCTATAATGGCACTTTCAAGCTCAAATTGGCAAAAATTCAGGCGAGCACAGGTCTCGCTTGGCCTGATGCACTACCATTAGCACTTCTGTCCACAAGCACTATGGTTCATTCTCGTTTAGGCCTGAGTCCGTATGAGGTCGTTTTTGGGCGCCTGGCTAATGTCTGGGGAGTCCCTCGACCTAAGAAGTATTCTGACATTCCATACCCAATGCTGCATTGACTATTTGCATGACCTCACCACTAAATTACGTGTTCTTCATCAACAGGTTCAGAACGCTTTGCCGGAGGCCTCTGCAGACCCAGGTCAGTCCATCCAACCTGGCGACTGGGTCTGCGAGAAAAACTTTCAGCGGAAAAAGAATTTGGAACCTCGTTGGGGCCCACCGCGACAAGTGTTGTTGACGACACGTACGGCAGTGAAAGAAAAGAAGAACTGGATCCATGGCATGCACTGTAAGAGGGTACCTTTGTCTTTACCTTTTGACCAATGGATTCGTAAGGGCATAGGTGATAGCGAAAGTGAAAGAGTACCTAGATTTGTACCGTTTAGTAGTGCACGCCTGGAACAAACGAACTCTGAGAAAGAAGACAACAACGTCTTACAGGAGGCCATCCCAAAACATCTGCGTTTGAACACGGTGAATCCAGAAGCCTTGTTTAAGGACCAGACGTTCCCTAATAAGACTCTATATAATTTACGACCAAGAGTGATTAAAGACAATTGAACTTTTCTTTTTTTTCCTGATTTTTCTGATTATACTTTTTGAAAGACATTAATTTTTTTTCTTCCACTATCCATCAAGTTGCAGGGTCACAGTAGGAGTCTTAAGCTGTGACCTGAGTAGTGACATAGGTCTGCAGGACTTGCAGTGTCATAGGACGGCTAACAACCACAGCTAAGTGATCTAGGAAGATTGCCGTGAACAACGCTTTAGAGTATGGGTGTTAACCTCATCGCTGCGGATGATATTTTCCCCCTGTGCTGGGCCCCAATGATAATGGGTGCGGTCGTGACTGAACCATTCCGTCATCAGCACAGCTCAACTGTGACTGATGACGGAATGGTTCCGTCACCAGCATCGAAGGGGTTATAGTGGAAATTAATGATCAGACTGTAAACATGAAAAGAAGATTGAAGAAATTGATGGTTAGTCCATGTAGAATAACCTTATGTGCTCTGATAAGCTTATGTACTTTATTAGCGTGTGGAAGTTGGGTTGTTTAAGCTATACAGCCATTACCTGTCTCTACCTCTGTCTCTTTATCTCTCCTTACTACTGCCTCTCCACATCGGTTTTATACACTTTCAAAACACGAACAGATTAGGAGAACCAAATATTTTAATAATTTGTTTATTCAGTTATTGCATCAACACCAACTGGTGGTGAATACTACTAATTGTTGGGTTTGTGGGCTCATGCCTCATAATACAGAGAGAGGTATGCCGTATTTAGTAATTCCATTCTCCTATGAAGATTCCGCGTGGGCTTATTTGGCTATGTTCTTTAACATTTATCAGAATCAGCTACGGTATCCTCCTGGTAGTCCATATGTTGGTGGAGCAGACTTCAGTCACAGTTCCTTGATTAAGGGAATAGTGACTATGGCTAAAATTGCTCAGATTAGTAAGATTCCCATAGATGAGAAAAGAGCATATGATGGATGGAATATAACCCGATATGTTACTAGTCTCACCGATAAGGCTAAGCGAAGGAGCTCTCCGCCAATTTGGACTGTACCTGATCGAGGTAATTTCTGCTTACAAATTAATGGCCAGAATGTTAAAAATCCACAGGAAAAGAGTGTCTGCTCTCATACTTATGTCTATACACCTCAGATTCCCTCACCACTAGTGCCATCACAAGGCACATATTTTATCTGTCACGACAGAGCCTATACATGGCTTACTACATATTTCTCAGGAACCTGTTACGTGGCTTTTCTTCTTCCCCCAACGTATACTGCCCCTTCAGGTCATTTCAAGAAAAAGACATGGCAGGGGAGTTATTGATCAGAAAGACACAGCAGGACAGGAGGGAGGTGACTTTATTAAAGGGTTACTTCCTTTTTGGGCCCCAATGGCCAATAGCAGAGACATCAGACAATTAGTTTGTGTTGTTGAGGCTACCATAAATGAAACTTCCGGATCCTTGAGTAATTTAACAACCGAGCTTCAGGCTGATCGTCTTATGACGTTGCAAAATCGGATAGTTTTAGATATTATCCTTGCAGATCGTGGAGGAGTCTGTAAATTGATCGGGTCTAGTTGCTGTATTTACATTCCTGATAATGCCCCTACAGTATACCAAGCTATCTCTAAGTTACATATCAACTCGAGTCTATACATCAGGACACAGGATCGACATAGTGGCTGAAAAACATGTCCATTCCACCCTGTCCCACTTTTTGGAGTCCCATAACATCTTGCATAGATCCCAGTCTGGTTTTTGCTCAAACTTGAGCAAAGAAACAGCTTTGCTCGAGGTCACAGAGATAATCAGAGAGACCCTGGACAGGGGAGGAAAAGCTATGCTGGTGATGCTTGACCTATCGGCGACCTTTGACACCGTCCCCCATGACCGCCTCCTATCTAGACTCTGGGAGATAGGTCTAAGGGGGACGGTGTTCAGATGGTTCAGGTCCTTCCTCACTGGCCGGCAGCAAACGATCTGGGCTCCACCTTTCTCTGCCGCAATGCCGCCTCTGGAGGTCGGAGTGCCGCAGGGCTCAATTCTGAGCCCCTCTCTCTTTAATATCTACATGACCCCTATAGCGGCACTTGCGGAGAGTTTTGGGGCTCAGATTGTGTCGTATGCTGACGACACTCAACTTCTGTTCACTTGTGACAGGGGACAGGACTTTGACGGGGCTTCCATCCGGGGTTGCCTTGGGGCTGTGTTTGACTGGTTTAGTCTGCACAGTCTCAAGTGCAACTCCGACAAATCCGAGGTTTTTTTCTTTGGCTGCCTCACCGACCCTGAATGGAAAGACTGGTGGCTGACAGCCATGTTCCCTCCTACTGGCGACTCAGGGGCTGCAAACAACCTGGGTATTCAGATTGATAACTGTCTCTCCTTTGGGGCCCAAGTGTCAGGATTAGTCAGCAAATGCTTTGCCACTTTAAAGATGCTGAGGAAGTTCCTGCCACTTCTGTCCCTGGAACACAGGAAGACCACTGTCCAGTCCCTGATCGGCTCCAGGCTGGACTATTCCAACATCCTCTACCTTGGTCTTCCTGACTACCTCCTATCGCGTCTTCAGGTGGTACAGAACTCGGCGGCCCATGCCATCTTCGGCCTCCCCAGGAGAGCAAGGGCCAGCTGTTAAAGATTAGACTGCAAAACGTCAACATTATCGGCGCCATCTTGCCCCTTTTGAAGCCCATTCGTGCGCGTAAGCGGCAGCCATTTTGAGCACCATGGCCTCCCTGCCCCTCACTGATAGCCAGCGTGTCTCTCTCTCTCTTAGCCTCGCAAGCATCCCCCCGCACACTGACAACCCCCCGCTCTCTCATGCCTTGGGTCATAAACCCCTCTTCAGCACAGCTTCACCACTGAATCCCATCCTGTTCCCAGCGCGACACCTCCCCTCATTCCTTTCATGGCCTCAGATCCTTTTGATGCAAACCCCCTTTTTTCCTGTGTCCCCGTTTGTCTTCCTTGTTCCCAGGCCGCCACCTGGCCCCGCGGATACTGTTTATTACCCCGTACAGTAGGAAGCTTCCCCTCCCCATCAAAGGACCCCCGAACCGATCAAAGCCCCCACCCCATGAGATCCGATCAATCCCATGCATTCCGTGAATCGGCGGAATGCCCTGCTGTGCGGCAACCATCACCTGTTGTGACCGGGGTGGGGAACCCAACTGTAAATGTATGTGGGAACGGGCCTGATGGGGAGATTCCGAGGATGTTCTTTTAACTATCAACGTGTTGCGAGAATGTGTTATGTGCAATAAAGGTCATAAACCCTAGTATAAGAGGCCAGGCCTCAGAGATGTGGTTAGAGCACCTCGTGACGATACTTGCTGTCTGAATTGATGTGTTCTCCTCCGGAGAGAATAAAATCCTCGTTTCCTGCCTTCCAGTCTCCAGCGCCTGCTTCTTCATTGATTAACATTGGTGGGTCATAGAAGCGATACCGCCGGGCAACTTAAAGGGTCTTTGGTTACTGGTTGTCTTTGGAACCCTTTTTTACAATTGGCGTCCCAAACGTGGGGCCCATCAGCGACTCGTGGATCCAGTGGGAGAGGTCCTGACGACAGAGTGAACGACTGCAACGATCGGAAGGTACCCTGTCCGATAGACCCTCGTCTGACAGCCGATCATCCGAACTTCACTGGTTCCGAACAGACCTCTCTCGAGTGATCTGCGGTCCTGACTGGGAACCATCAGGAGTGCCACGAGAAGTACGAAGAGAAGAGGACGATCGGGCGCTGGATTCGGAAGACAAGAAACTGTCCATGCGGTCCGGGTAAGGTCGTGTAAACACGACGAATTGCGAAAGTGATAGATAATTGAAATTGATTGATAATTGTTGAGAAAATACTAGTATTACTTTTTGTTAATTTATTGGAGATTCACTGTCTGCAAACGGAGAAACAACAGGCTCTCCCTTTATAAACAGCGAAGGATAGGTACGCACCCGTCGGACCTATCTTTCTCCCCCACTGAACAATTGCCCCCTCCCCCCATTGATTAAACTGTTATAGATTGTTTTCTGGAGATTCTCTGTCTGCAAACAGGGAAGAATAGGTCCCCTCTTTACAGATAGTGAAAGGGTAGGTGACGCGAACCTTTGCGAGCCTACTTATTCTCCCCATTGACCATATTGATTTTTTATTTTTGACCTAACATTGATTGCTCAAGATTGGTTCATGAGGTATTCACTACGTGCAAACAACGTAGAATAGAAATATTCTGTCTAGTCTTTGCACGCAGTGATAAGATAGGTAGTGCTGACTATTATCCCATTGTGATCCGTCATGCCTGTCTTCTCCCCACTGGTTAGTAGCCTGTTTAACCCGGACCGCTTATTAGGGATGAACCATCCGGCTCCGCTGGAAGGCACCCCTAATAAGGACATGTTCACGAAGCATGGATTAGTCGCTATAGCCTATAGCCAGCTGTGGCATAAATATACGAAAAAGGATCGAGAAAGTCAGTGGCCACTGATAGGATCCTTCGAAAATGATAGAATAATCGCACTAGAAACAGCCCTTGGTAAAAACAAGACGACGTCCACTATGCTTGACAGCTTCGGCATGTGGCGAAAAGAAGCCGAACAACGCAAAAAGAGAACTGAGAGTAGGTTGGGAAAAGAGCTGCGGAAAGCAGCCCACCTAGCGGCCCAGAAACTAGAGAAAGAGATAAAAGAAAGAGAGGATACCAAACAGAAGCTAGAAATAGAAACATCAAGCCAGTGTCTGGTTAGAACTCCCTCCACGCTCTACCCTGAAATTCAAAACAGCGAACCAACGATGATCTGCTGCTAGGTCCTCCGATCATCCACATGCCCCCTCCATATGCCCCTTCCCAACCCTTAGCCCAGCACCCACTACCCCCAGGTACAAGCGAGAGTAGCACCACGGCTTCAGCCCCCATGGCCTCCGTGCCGGCTGAACTCCTTGTATTAGATACTACGCAAACGACAACGCTGGGCGACCCAGAAGCCCGAGGGGGTGGTCCTGCTAGAGCATATAGACTAAGCAAACATGAACGAGCAGGGGTCGACAAGATAGCAAAGATACTGGTAGAGAAGAGGGAGGATGAAGAGTCCGTCACGGATGTGTTTAATTCTTATACTGGGAGTCACAGACGACACTTTACTGTACAACTGTGTTACCATGTCTTAAATGCATACGAGGACCGATATCAAGAAAAAGGTCCACAGAGCCTAACGACTCTGTACCGGAAGGTTGATATCGGGGATGAGAGTGAGAGTGATGTGACGGACCTCCTTACGCGTACGCTTGAGGTTTTCCGCCACCTCACTGAACAAAAGCCGAAAATCGAATCCACTACCTCCGTAGCAACCAACCCACAAACTGAACGACCTAACACTATGATGCCGATACGAGAGGCTGCCCCTTACTGGGTTCCTCCACGAGGTGAAGGGACTCACGATGACGCAAACAACAAAGATGCAAAGGGAAGGGTAGTGTACAATTGGGTCTACCAACCATGGGACCGGCAAGAGATTCTGACCTTCCGGAAATCTCTGCCTGACCTACGTAAAAACCCCACTGCCTTCTATACTGAGTTAGGTACGGCCCTAGGATCGACGATTATGACTCTAGCTGACATCGATTTGTTTTTCGGGTTATGTCTACCAGCTGATGTGTGGAAGCAAATCCGGAAAGTCGACCACTCTGAGCTGTTTGGACATAACTGGTCACAACTTGATGGCATAGACAGACAACGAGAACCCGGACAAAAACCTTTGAAAGCCATTTTAGACCTCCCGGATAAAATCGTGCAGAAATTAAAAACCCTGATCCCGGAAAAGAAAGTGGACTGGTCGATAGTAACGGCTTGTCGCCAGAAACCTCAGGAGGATGTATCGGAATACTTCTCCCGGTTTGAAACGGTGTTCTCCGATTACAGCGGCCAGGACCTGACCACTGCAACCGGACACCATCTGTTTGTCCAGAATTACGTAAAGGGCTTATCACCGGAGGTCTCACAGAAACTGCAGGCCAGCGAAAGTAGTTGGGCAGCCTCCAAACCTACGGCTATCCTCCAGATGGCCCAATATTATGAACATCAGAAAAACGAAAACGATAGAACAACAGAGAGAAAGAAGAAAGAATTAAAGGAGAGGGTGATGATAGCACAACTGCAAGGGGTGACTCTGGGACGAGACCAATACCGGGGAAACCCTCAGATGAACGTCCCTAAAACGGCACCTCCCAAAGACCGTGCTTCAACTCCCCACATTGGACGTACAGACATTAGAGAGGACCAGTGTGCCTTCTGTAAAGGATCGGGCCACTGGAAATCTCAGTGCCCGGTTCTTTTGGAACTCACCAGAAATAGAGATCCTAGAGATTCAGCAAACGAACCAAGAAATAGGGGACCACAGCGAGGGCCCCCAAACAACGCGACTAATGATAGATCAAGTAGACCAAACACATTTGATCGACCCCGACAGAACCAATGCCAGCAATCTGACTACGATGACGTTCATGACTTTGCATAGGACTGCCTAGGGCAAGGGAGGGATCCAGTCGAGCTCCATGTTGACCAGCAAGGCCCTTATGTCACTGCTAAGGTCTTGGGTACAAAGTCACCATTCCTGGTAGACACTGGCGCAACACGTAGTGCATTATCTAAACGACTGATTCCAAGGGCACCCTTGTCTGGCTCACTAATAACATCGACAGGTTTCGATGGGACGCCCTCCACTAACCCTTTGTCCGCCCCAATCCTCTTTGACTTAGAAAATAACACCACTGACACTACGTTTTTGCTTTCCTCCAATAGCCCTGACGCAATTATGGGACTCGACTTATTGAAACACTTCCGAGCAACGATTAGATGTTCTCAAGATGGAGTCCGAGTTTTCCTTTACGACAATCCTGTTCTGCTCAGACATTGCCCCCCCAGACACATGTTTTCCATCACCGACGCTGACACTTCCCTGCTTGACACTCTGCCTCCGTATCTGTGGGCCAAAACGGATTCGGATGTAGGGCGCATGATGATTGACCCAGTGCACATCACTGTTCGACCAGATGCAACACTCCCAAAACTTCCACAATATCGGATATCGCCCGAGGGCGAGAAGGCATTGGTAGAAATCATCCAATCACTGATAGACACAGGAGTGGTAGAGGAAGTAGTTAGCAACGTTTGCAACAGCCCAATCTTGCCCATCATTAAGAAACAGGGAGAAGGAGATGAGAAAGCATACCGCTTCATCATTGACCTTCGAGAGATCAACAAAGTGGTGGTACCCCAGTACCCTGTGGTCTCGGACATTACCACCATCCTGACTTTGATTCCCTCCACTGCCACCACCTTCACTGTCATTGACCTCAAAAACGCATTCTTTTCCATCCCCATCCACCCAGACAGCCGATATCTCTTCGGTTTTACCCTAAAAGCCCGCTCATATAGGTTCTGCCGAGCACCCCAGGGCTACACAGAAAGCCCTAGCATCTACAGCCAGGCCCTCAAGAGACAACTGGATCAAGTCCAGTTACCCGATGGAGTGGTGTTAGTACAATATGTCGATGACATCCTCTTGGCAGCCGACACCACTCCACTAGCTGTCACAGCCACCATTCAACTCCTGCATTTCCTCGCAGAAAATGGCCACAAGGTCTCTAAGAAGAAGTTGCAATTCTGCCAACCCCAGGTCACTTACCTAGGCCACCTTTTGTCCAAAGACGGAAGGAAATTGACTCCTGACCGGATCCAAACCATTCTCGACACCCCCGTCCCTAAGACCCAGAAACAGGTCCGCTCCCTACTAGGCCTCACCTCCTTCTGCCGACAGTGGTTACCCAACTTTAGCCTTGTAGTAAAACCACTGCTTTCATTGCTAGCAAAGGACATCCCTCTCCCACTCCCTTGGACCCCTGAGTGTCAGGCTTCTTTCATGCAACTACGAGATGCCCTCTGCTCGGCCCCTGTGTTGGGTACCCCTGATTACACAAAGCCCTTCTCCCTTTACACCCATGAAAGGGAGGGGTGCGCTTTATCTGTCCTGACCCAGTCCATCGGCTCAAAGCAACGACCATGCGCTTACTTCTCAGCCACTCTTGACCCTGTAGCCAGAGCCCTGCCTGCTTGCCTTCGAGCCGTAGCTGCTGCTGCGATCTCTATCCGACAGAGTGAGGGGATCGTGCTCTCGAATTCCCTCACAGTACTGGTACCCCATGCAGTTGACACCCTCCTAAACCAAACCAAAACGCAACACCTGACGAGTGCACGACTGACGGGATACGAACTGACTCTGCTCGCACCCCACATCACTCTGAAGAGATGCACCACACTGAACCCAGCAACCCTGCTGCCCTTACCAGAAAACGATCCCAATGCGCACCCTGTACACGACTGTGTGACCCTCACAGACGAACAGACCAGAAGTAGGATTGACCTCAGAGACACGGCCTTCCCCAACCCCGACGGAGAGCTGTGGGTGGACGGTTCTTGCATCAAACTCCCCGATGGCACCACTTCAGCTGCCTATGCAGTCACCACGGCTCGAACTGTAGTCGAGACAGCCCGCATAACGCAACGATCTGCCCAGGCAGCGGAACTGATTGCCCTGACACGAGCCTGTATTCTAGCAGCAGGAACCACAGCAAACATTTACACCGACAGCCAGTATGCCTTCGGGGTGGTTCACCATTTTGGGCTCCTGTGGAGGGAGAGGGGATTCTTGACCTCACACGGCACCCCCATTTTGCACGGGGATCTAGTCTCCGCCTTGATCGAAGCCGTCCTTCTCCCCAAAAAGCTTGCAGTCATCAAATGCCAGGCACACAAAAAGGTGACAGACATTATTGGACAGGGAAATGCACTAGCCGACCTCACTGCCCGAGCGACAGCTGAAAATAGGACGACAACACGCATGTACGTGACCAGGTCACAAGCAGAAAAATGGTCTGACGCTAGGGACACTATCAGAGACATTCAAATGGCTAGCACACAACACGAACTGACTGAATGGACACGGGTGGGATTGAAAGATGACGAAGGCTGCTGGCGGACAAAAGACACAAACAAATGGTTGTTACCTGACTCATATCTGATTCCCATACTGACTATGGCACATTCCCCTGCCCACATAGGATCAGCCCCCATGATTGAACTTGTCTCCAGAGTTTGGCACAATGATAAGATCACAGAGTCCGCCAAACGCCTGGTCCAACAATGTTTGATATGCCTGCAACACAATCCCGGGAAAGGAACTGTAGTACCCCGGGGAGGGTTTGGGGTCCCGAATCACCCGTTTGAAGTCCTGCAGATGGACTACATCCAACTAGACAGATGTCAAGGCCTGAAATATGTACTTGTGGTGGTATGCGCATTTAGCAAATGGGTGGAAGCATATCCAACCCGTGACAACACTGCTATGGCCACAGCAAAAGTGCTGTTAAAGGAGTTTTTCCCCCGTTACGGCCTTTGTCGAATTTTGTGGAGCGACAATGGCCCCCACTTCGTAGCCGAAGTTATCCAACTCATTTTGAAGGGGTTGGGTGTAAAACAAAAGTTCCACGCAGTCTTCCACCCCCAATCTGCTGGACTAGTTGAACGACATAACGCCACACTGAAACTAAAATTGGCCAAAATAGTAGCTACCACAGGACTGAAATGGCCAGACGCACTTCCCCTGGCATTGCTTTCAATGCGTTCCACCCCCACCAAACACCACTTGATGCCATACGAGGTTGTTTTCGGCCGGCCTATGAATGTCTGGTCTGCACCGAAACCAACTTCCATTCATGACGTCCCGGACGTCCTAATGTCTGATTACTTATGTCAGTTGACTAAAACGCTGTCTGTTATCCATCAACAGGTGCTGCATGCCATCCCTGACACTTCCAGGGGTCCCGGACACACCATTCAGCCTGGGGATTTCGTCCTGATCCGGAATTTCCAGCGTGCCAAGAGTCTGGAACCCCGGTGGACGGGCCCCTGGCAAGTCCTCATCACCACCCGAACAGCACTACGGGTGGAGGGAAAACGCAACTGGCTGCATGCACACCACTGTAAGAAGATCTCCTCGACCCTGACCTCGACCGAAAACATCGACAACCAAGAAGAGCTCCTGAACAAGGACCGACCGTCACTAACCTGCTATCCTGATACCGCCACACTTGAACTTTCAAAATTCTCTGATCCCACAGTGCCATCGAAAGAAGGGTATTTCCTGCGTCGAAAGGAGGGAGTCTCAGCTAAGTAGACCATGGACTGAGTTAAATCTCAGAACGGTGACCTAAACACTACCAAGGGTTACCCGGAGAGAAGCAAAACAAAGTCTGTGGTTCTGCCCGCTACCGAGCCCCTTGAAGATGATGGAAGCGCCAGATAAGAAGATGATGGAAGCGCCAAATAAGAAGATGATGAAGGAAACAGGAAATACCCACCGCAGAAACCCAAAAGCAGACAGACTCCATAGCCCAAAGACTATTGCGCTCTTCATCACAATCCTCTTCTGCTTTCTCCTCATGACCACACTCTGGATTGTGGAAGAAAATGCACCTGCTCACGAAACATTCCTGACCACTGTCCAGCCTACCACCATGAAGGAACATTATCTGATTTCGCTCTCTCCCCAACTCAGAGAGAGGCGAAAGGAATTTTGGAATAACTCCTTCGTACAACTACTTCACCAGCACAACCTTGCCACCAATGCCACCAACTGTTGGATCTGTGGGTTGCTACCCCACGCCACTGGACACTCGATACCATTCATCCCTTCACCTTTCTCAGTTCACGGCTCCTGTCTTGCCTGGCTGATGCTTCTGCAAGAAAGCTTTAAGGACAATGCCACCTCCAGCAAAACCGTAACGCATTTCTACCACGGGGTCTGGCGGAACAGAACAAAGACACACTTCTGCCCACAGACCAACAACAACACAATCCACTTGGACATCCCTGCTAAAGAACAAGTTGAAATGCAAGTGTTCAATAATCCAACCAGAACCACCTTCTCCTACCTGCGAAAACGAACGGCTGCCACTCTGACTGTGGCCCTGTCAGTCATCAACGTCACCGGCCACATGTGCATGGAAGGGCTTGGGACTCAGCTGGTAGGCCACAGTGCCTGCCGGTTTTCCAGAACTCTGGACTCCGCCGACCCACCTTCCTTTGTGGCATCACCAAACACGTATTTCGTCTGCGGCACAAAGGCTTATACCTGGCTCCCCAAAGGCTGGGGGGGCACTTGTTTCATTTCCTTCATCCTTCCTCCGACCTATGTGGCACCAGCAAATCATCACAGACAAAAACGAGCCAAGGACATCGAACAAGCCGACTCAACAGGAGCGCAATTCATCGATGCTATGAAAGGACTTGTCCCCCTCTGGGGCCCGATGGCAAACAGCCGTGCCATCCGACATCTGACTCAAGCAGTCGAGACAACAATGAACATCACGGCTGGTATCCTTGCTAACAACACCGCTGAACTTCAAGCGGTCCGCTTGGTGGCCCTCCAGAACCGCCTTGTCCTGGACGTGGTTCTTGCGGATCGTGGTGGGGCATGCCGCATTATTGGGTCCAGCTGCTGTACGTACATACCGGACAACTCACCCTCAGTGTACAAGGCCATCGAACATCTTCATAGACTCTCTTCAGAAGTCCACCAAGAACAAGAAGAATGGTCGCTGGGTGGGTGGTTCTGGAGCACCGTTAAGAACTGGGGCTGGAGACTATTCACCATTATTCTGATTCCTGTGGTTGTAATATGCGGTTTATGTTTAGGAATTCAATGTCTACCACCCCTGTGTACATTATGCGTAAATTGTATTTGCCCTAAGACTGTGGACTTTGGAAACGAACATATGAGAGCAATATATGATGCCGAGGTTAGGAATTTGATGAAGATTGACATTGAGTAAGCAAGTTGGCTAAGATATGTTGAAAAGGGAGGACTGTTAAAGATTAGACTGCAAAACGTCAACATTATCGGCGCCATCTTGCCCCTTTTCAAGCCCATTCGTGCGCGTAAGCGGCAGCCATTTTGAGCACCATGGCCTCCCTGCCCCTCACTGATAGCCAGCGTGTCTCTCTCTCTCTTAGCCTCGCAAGCATCCCCCCGCACACTGACAACCCCCCGCTCTCTCATGCCTTGGGTCATAAACCCCTCTTCAGCACAGCTTCACCACTGAATCCCATCCTGTTCCCAGCGCGACACCTCCCCTCATTCCTTTCATGGCCTCAGATCCTTTTGATGCAAACCCCCTTTTTTCCTGTGTCCCCGTTTGTCTTCCTTGTTCCCAGGCCGCCACCTGGCCCCGCGGATACTGTTTATTACCCCGTACAGTAGGAAGCTTCCCCTCCCCATCAAAGGACCCCCGAACCGATCAAAGCCCCCACCCCATGAGATCCGATCAATCCCATGCATTCCGTGAATCGGCGGAATGCCCTGCTGTGCGGCAACCATCACCTGTTGTGACCGGGGTGGGGAACCCAACTGTAAATGTATGTGGGAACGGGCCTGATGGGGAGATTCCGAGGATGTTCTTTTAACTATCAACGTGTTGCGAGAATGTGTTATGTGCAATAAAGGTCATAAACCCTAGTATAAGAGGCCAGGCCTCAGAGATGTGGTTAGAGCACCTCGTGACGATACTTGCTGTCTGAATTGATGTGTTCTCCTCCGGAGAGAATAAAATCCTCGTTTCCTGCCTTCCAGTCTCCAGCGCCTGCTTCTTCATTGATTAACATTGGTGGGTCATAGAGGCGATACCGCCGGGCAACATAAAGGGTCTTTGGTTACTGGTTGTCTTTGGAACCCTTTTTTACACAGCGAGCTTCTCAAGACTCTCCACTGGCTCCCCATGAAGAAGCGTATCATCTTTAAGGCCCTGACCATTGCATTTAAAGCTCTGCATGGTACGGGTGCCCGCTATTTTCAGAAATGGGTCTGCTTCTATTCTCCAGCCAGAACCTTGCGCTCTTCCTCTCAAGCCAAGGCAGCCACTCCCATGATCCGTCGTGCTCGCTGTGGTGGGCGCTCTTTTAAATTTCTCGCCCCGCAGCTATGGAACGATCTCCCTTTCTCCTTGAGATCCAGCCCCAATCTCCTGGCTTTCAGAAAAGACCTGAAGACATTCCTCTTCCTGCAATAACACCGGATGCGGATCTATGCTTCTGTCACTCGTCCGTCTTTCTTCCTTTCTGGACTTGCTGAGGCCCTCACAGCGCCGGGACACTCCTCGGAGTAGCCGTGCGCTATAGAAGCACCCCCTTAACATTAACATTAACATTAACAAGAGATTGGTCTGTGATGGGATGGTTTTGGAGACTACTGTCCACATGGGGATGGAAGATACAAACTTTCCTTGGAATGGTTTTGGCCATCATTTTCTCTTGTTGTCTCTGTGTACAGTGTGGACCTGCAATATGTGGTCTTTATGCCACTATGTGTGTCCCGAAGCCTGTTTCACAGAAAACAGAGAATATTAGAATGATGCTACAGCAACAGCTCGATGACCTCATGGCCATTGACATTGACTCAGATTAACTTGAGTCCCTGGTGTTTTGCCTGAGTAATGGCAAAAGGAGGGTCTGAGGTTCTACGATTTCTGAATTTGTGTTGCCCTCACTCAGGCAGCATGGCGAACGATGTGTTTTTGCGTTTCCAGCTGCTGCGTGTCCTTTCAGTTAAAAAGTAACTCCATTGCCCTTGTTCACGAAACCCGATGTCAGGGTCTGGCTGAGTTTGTTAATCCATGTCTGGCTCGATTGATCCCTGTCTCGGCCGACTATTTGCCTTCTCCTATTCTTTCCTTATACTATCTTATCCGACTGGCCTTCACTATTCTTTCCTTGTATGCTCCTATTACACAACTTTCCTTTGAGGCACACAAATACGTCCTGCCACCTGCCACCTGCAAGAAGGGATTGTGGACGTCATCACTGATGAATATGCCGGGAGGGGTAGAACACGGGGTCTGAGAGAGGGGCGTATTTGAGATACCTAATAGCTTGTTTTTCAACTTTTCTCATTGGTTCGTTTTGTATGTGTAAGGAGTGAGATGCTGTAAATATGTTGCTATAAAAGATTGTGCACCACGGATTGAAGTGGCAGTCTCCTGAGAATCCACCTCGTGTGTAACTTTTGGGACAACTGTGCTTAGCTGCAGCTAATAAACCTGGCTTCCAAGCTCAACGGAGTGTCTCTTGTCTCTGTTTTATACAAGGCAGGGGAACTCGAGGATTAAGGCGCGCCCTGCGCCGCCAGGCCCATAAGGCCCGGTTCCCCAACAGAGACAGCTTATTTCTGTGTCAAACCCCTGACACCTACCAAACCTACATTGAGAAATGAAGTTGATATGAGTAGAAAAGTGGGCACTGAAAACAGTATTCACTCTGTAGAGAGAGTTTACTCTATACCACCCTGTTTGCAGACAGTGAAATTCCCATGACAAAAACACTACAGAGTATTAAACAGTATTTTATTAGAACAGTGAAGACTCTATGAAACACTTGGCAAAAAAGACACTATTTGCTTAAAAATAACGAAGATCTTAAGGTGCTAAACATCATACTATTGCACCCTTCATACTGTGGTAAAAACACTTTACAGATAGCCCTTCTTCTGAAGCATAACAAAGACATGTAATTAGGTAAGTAGCTGGTGCACACAGACTTCAATGTTATGAAGAAATTGCCATGCTGACATGATTCTGTGTAATAACTGCTTACAAAACTTAATATCTACTATGTTGAATTGTTCTTGCTTCCGGTCCAGGGAAGGCATGGCTTGGCAGTTCGGGCTGGACTGTTCCCATGAGGCACAGGGTCAGACTGATTTGCATATGGCCATGTCTGAACTGGGGTGGCGGAGTGGGCTAAAGAATGGTGATGGATTAAACCCAGATCTGTTTACTGGGTGTGAGTGTTTGATTGGTTCAGATGCTCCGTCCATCACCACCCCCTTTTGTAGCGCTTTGTTCGCCATAAGTTGGCAGGGTATGCTCAGACAGGGGTCCCTTGCTCACTTTGCCACTGGATTCAAGCAAGCCTGGCTGAAGACGGCTGTAATGCCAGAAACCGGTCCTAGGAATCTTGTTTCTGGTCCAGGGAAGGCATGGCTTGGCAGTTCGGGCTGGACTGTTACCATGAGGCACAGGGTCAGACTGATTTGCAAATGGCCATGTCTGAACTGGGGTGACAGAGTGCGCTAAAGAACGGTGATGGATTAAACCCAGATCTGTTGACTGGGTGTGAGTGTTTCATTGGTTCAGATGCTCTGTCCATCACCACCCCCTTTTGTAGCGCTTTGTTCGCCATAAGTTGGCAGGGTATGCTCAGACAGGGGTCCCTTGCTCACTTTGCCACTGGATTCAAGCAAGCCTGGCTGAAGACGGCTGTAATGCCAGAAACCGGTCCTAGGAATCTTGTTTCTGGTCCAGGGAAGGCATGGCTTGGCAGTGCGGGCTGGACTGTTCCCATGAGGCACAGAGTCAGACTGATTTGCATATGGCCATGTCTGAACTGGGGTGGCTGAGTGAGCTAAAGAATGGTGATGGATTAAACCCAGATCAGTTGACTGGGGATGAGTGTTTGATTTGCTCAAATGCTCCGTCCATCATCCCCTTTTGTACCTCTCTGTACATAAGCAAACCTTTCTTTTAAATTCCATTTTGTCACTTTCATGTGTGCTGCATGAAGCAGCACACATGAAAGTTACAAAATGGCATTTTAGGATTGTTTATGTGAAGGAAGGGACACCTTTCTAAACATAACCAATCTTCCCATGCACACAGACACCCTTGCACTCTGGTGCATGGGTGCCTGTGTTGGCCCTAAGTTGTTAAAGTTAGCGCTATCGCAGGGGGAAACGCAAGACTGCACTACATTCTTGTAAATATGGTGCAGCCTTGCATTCCCGAAGTGGCAGAGCGTGTTGTTAAGCCCAGGAGGCTAACAACCTTCTCTGCCACTTCATTGTACATATCCCACAAAGGCTCTTGTCAGAGCTACCCTATTGCAACAGTATGTGATTATTTTATGGTATAAAATACCTTCTGTTTTGGAATATTGATACCCGAAAGAGTCTTGCAGTAGCATACAAACTCCTGCCCTGACTCATAAATTTATCCAGCTCTCACAAGGGTGTCATGAGCTCAAACATTAATACTATATTTGAATCATGATAGTTTTGTCTAGTAGGGTGTAAGTTTTAGACTGTGCAAACACACAAGCCTCTGTCCTGTATCCTTTCTTTTGAGAAAGATTTTCTATACCGCACTACGTTTTTTTTATACAATCCTGTGAGAGCCTTGCAAGATCATAACATTTGTTGGGGGTAAGAAATTCTGCTTTCCTTCATTTCAGTACATATGCCTTATAGTCCCCACCAGTAGTGTGGGAGTAGAAAGTGGCTTCTCCAATGAGATCTTTTCAAAGTCTGACAGGAGTGCAAAGTGGGGTGGAAGGAAAGACTGTGTTCTTCAGTAACATCTCTACACAGGGCTACAAGTTTCTATAGTAGGGTGTAGGGAAAGACAGTCTCTCCAGTAACACCTTGCATGAAGATTTGAATCTGCGAACCTTGCTTACATCCCTCTCCAAAACTATATTAACGCATCTATACCTCCACAAATAGCTTTTCACTCTGTAAACATGGTGTATAATGTGTTTACCAACATTAGCACACTTACTGACACTTCACTGTTATCATATATAATATATTATTAAATACCTGAACTTGAATGTATTTCCTAAATGCAGACAAATGTACCAATCTCTTTCAGCTCCACATAAATTCACTTTCTGCTGATAACAACTCAAGCAGATTTCATTCTTCTCCAAAGCACCAACGACAGACTGAGCTATCTCTAGTTCTGCACTAAATCTCATCCCAGCATTTCTTCAACGATGTCATAAAAATGATAACTATGTGTTGAGCAATACCCTTCTTATTTAACATCTCCCCATGCGATCTTGTGAAACTCTTGTGGGATCATAAAACAACTTGTGTCAGGCCCAGCAATTTTCCATGCGGGTCTCATGAGAGGCTTGCAGGATCAGAAAACACCTTGTGGCAGGGTCAGTAGTTTTCCATGCGGGTCTCACAAAACTCTTGTGAGATCGCAACACAATTGTAGGGAAATGCTAGTATATGGGAAGCACTAGCCTTTCCACTGAGAACCCTCTATGAATAATGGGTGTGCATACTGAGTATGAGGAGTGCCTACCCTCTGTTTTCAAACCTCAGTGCATGTGAACGGCCTCTCCACTGAGACTCCTCTTTGTATAGTCGGTGTCCATAGTGGGTGTGTCGTGAAACTGGCCTGTCCATTTAGACTTTTCTCTCAGTTAACGGGTGTGCATAATAGTCATTTGGGAGGGACCAGCCTCTCCTTTGAAACTGCTCTCTCAGATAACGGGTGTGCATAGTAGGGTCTGGGAGTGACTGGCCTTTCCTTTGAGATCTCTATAACAGATCACTGATGTACAAAGTAGTGAGTTGGTAGGGACTGGCATCTCTTTTCCGACCCTACTATCAGATGACTGGTAAATGTAGGGTGTGTGAATTGACTGGCATCCCCTTTAGGACTTTTTTCTTAGATGACCAGTGTGCGTAGTAGGGTGTAGGTAGAGACTGGCCTCTCAGCTCAGACATCTCTCTGAGCTGACGGGTGTGCCTACTGCGTAGTCGGGTGTGTGAATGGATTGGCCTTTCCCTTCGGACCTCTCTCTCAAATGCCAGTGTGCATAGTAGGATGTGGGGAGGGACTGACCTCTCCTTCCAGACCCCTCTCTCACGTGGCAGGCGTGCAAAGTAGGGTGTGGAGAGGTACTGGCCTGTCTGCTCAGACCTGTCTCTTGGATGATGGTTGTGTGTAGTGGGGTGTGAGGAGGGACTGGGCTCTCCTTTCAGACCTCCCTCTTTCAGATGACAGGCGTGCATAGTAGGTTGTGTAGAGGGTCTGACCTCCCTGCAGAGATCTCTCTCTGTAATAATGTAACAATGGGTGTGTGTAATAGGGTATAGGTTGGGACTAGGCTCTCATTTCAGATCTCTTTCGCTCTCAGATGAAGGGTGTGCATAGTAGGGTGTGGGGAGGGACTAGCCTCTCTTTTCAAACCTCTATCTCAGATGATAGGTGTGCGTTGTAGGGTGTGTTGATGAGCCTTACCTCTACTCAAAATTCTTCCCAAGCCAATGAGCATAGATAATTGAATTTGATAAACACAATCTTCAGTAAAACTCCTTCCTACAGTAACACATTTGAATAGCAGAGTTTATTCAAACATCACCTATTCCTTCCTAGTTTTCACAATCCCGCTAGAGTCTAGTGAAATCATAATATTCTTTAAACAAGAATTAACTATTTACTCATCACATTACTTATCTCTTACACACTTCCTCTCAAAAACAAGATCCACAATATTCATTCCTACCAATAGAGTACATTGAGAACTCATGTACTCCTTTTAACTATTTTAACTATTGATGATCCTGTGAGAGGCCCACAAGATCATAAAAATTGGTCAGAATTATTTTATGCTTCTCTTTCTATAGCTTTTTTACTTCATTTCCATAACACCTCCAGTTTTTCACAGTAACCAGTAATGGGTGCCATTTCCTTTCTAAAATGCCAACAGCCAGACAATCGTAGTGCTTGCTCTTGGGGTCTCTCTGGAGCCTCTCACAAGAGCAAGAGGGCTCATAGGAAAACAGGCTTCTCAACTAAGCACAGCACTACATTTTTGATTTTGCGTTCTTAAGGGAGGCTTGCTGGACTCTTGCGAGTCCAACTGGCAAACTATACAATTATTTTTCACCCAAATTTATCAAAAACTACCAAATGGATTTACACTAATTCACAAATAGCACAATCTGCGGATCAAGATCTAGCTTACCCACATCCCCAAGGACAGGCCTTTTCTTTTTATATGTGTGTGTATATATATATATATATATTTGGTGTAATTCCGTTCAGCAGTTTTTGCTGTAACCCTCCCAAAAGAAGTCTATGGAAAATGCATGGGGGTTTACATTTTGGAACCCCTCCTTTTTTCTAACCCCCCGCTCCTCCCCCTCCCCCATTGACAGATCTCTCCGAAACTTTCCAGGAAGGAGCTGCAGTGGATGAATGTTTTTGTTGTTGAAAGTTTCATGAGCATTCGTCAAACAGGGCCAATGTAATTAGCAAGCCAAAAAACACTTCATCTATGGAAGTGTTTTTTGGCTTACTAATTACATTGACCCTGTTTGACGAATGCTCACAAAACTTTCAACAAGAAATCATATATATATATATATATACATATATATATACATATATATATATATATATATATATATATATATATATATATATATATATATATATATATATATATATATATATATATATATATATATATATATATATATATATATATATATATATATGTATATATATATGTATATATATATATATGTATGTATATATATATATATATATATATATGTGTATATATATATATATATATATATATATATATATATATATATATATATATATATATATATATATATATATATATATATATATATTCACTGAAAAAGCCATAGGTTTCACACCAGTTATAGTTAGCTGGAAATTTTACTGACATAAAACCATTGAAATTCCCATGTTATAGTTAGTTGGACTCACTATAACTTGCGCACCTGCAATGCACTGCTGATGACGTCACATATTACACATTTTATATTTTAGTTTCTATTTTTGAATATGTGTTTCAAGGGTTACATTACACTGAAAGGAGGTCTGTCACTCGGTCACAAGGATGGTGTTACTGTTTTTTTTATTCTTTTTTGTTGTTTTATATTTTTTAGTATCAGTATGAGTGTCTGTATGGTTTGGTGGGGGTATTACTTAGCACATAGATGCATCAATGACTGACTCACTGTTTGTATGTGTTTTGAAGACAGCATATGTGCAGGACTGTATGGGTGGATGAGTGTGTATATGTGTGTGTTAGTGAGTGAATGACTGTCTCACTAGTGTCTTAATGAGTAACTACATATGTTTTAATCTAGTATATGTGAGTATTGATGTATATAAGTGAGTATATGTGAGAGTGAGAGATTGTAAGAGTTCCTGTTTAAATAAGTATGTGTTTCTATAAGTGATTGTTTAAGAGAGTAAGTATGTGTAAGTTTCCTTAGAAGTAAGGTTGTAGTGTGTGTATAGCTGTATATGCAAATAAATGGATGATCAATAGTTTATTTACATGTGTGATTATGTGTGTGAGTAACTTTTGGATGACTGTCGGTGTGTAACAGGATGTATAGGTGTTTCACTACATATGATGAGTGAATATATGCATGAGTGACTATATAGAAATGTTGGTGAATGAGTGGATGTGTATATAGATGGTGGTATTACTGAATTGGTTGTTGAAACTGGTATGGGTATCTCTATGTTTTTGAAAGTTTTAGTTTCTATTTTTGAATATGTGTTTCAAGGGTTACATTACACTGAAAGGAGGTCTGTCACTCTGTCAAAAGGATGGTGGCATCAGTGATGTCATGAGTGATGTCACTGACCATGTCATGAGTGATGTAATATGTGACGTCAATCAGCAGTGCATTGCAGGCGCGCAAGTTATAGTGAGTCCAACTAACTATAACGTGGGAATTTCAATGGTTTTATGTCAGTAAAATTTCCAGCTTACTATAACTGGTGTGAAACCTATGTTTTTTTCAGTGATTTTAATAGGTTTTTTAAATGCTAATTCCTAACTATAACTAGTGTGAAACCTATGTTTTTTTCAGTGAATTTCAAAGGTTTTTTTAATGCTAATTCCTAACTATAACGTGTGTGAAACCTATGGTTTTTTCAGTGAATTTCAAAGGTATTTTTAAATGCTAATTCCTAACTATAACGTGTGTGAAACCTATGGTTTTTTCAGTGAATTTCATAGGTTTTTTAATAGCAAATTGTTGGGCTACATCTGGCTGATATTTGGGCTACATTTGTTTTTCTTGTCTCTGGTGGCCATCTTTGGGCTACATTGGGCTACATTTGGGCTCTAACATACATATAGCCCAATGTAGCCCAATATACATTTTTTCAAAGTTAATTTTCGTAAAAACCACTAGAGCATATATCTTGAGACATAGCAAAGGCACATCGGGGTACCAGTCCCTACAATTTTGCCAAGTTTGGTGGAAATACATTCAGCCGTTCTGGTTAAAAGTGAGTTTGACCGCCCTATGGAAATTAACATGGGGAAAACACGTTTTGGGACCTTCCTTTTATCTCGGCCCCGCTTGAAGAATCTGCCCCACATTTTCAGGGAAGGAGCGGAGCGGGCCACGAACTTTGAGAAATTTGCGAAGATTCGTCCACTGGCGCCAAAGTTATTCCCGATATAATGTTGCGGATTTCCTATGGAAAGTAGATCCTAGCTATAACTACCTACTGGCGACCTCCAGTAGGTAATACATATATATATATATATATATATATATATAATATATATATATATATATATATATATATATATATATATATATATATTACCTACTGGCGGTCGCCAGTAGGTAGTTATAGTTAGGATATTTTCCATAGGGAATCCGCAACATTCTATTGGGAATAACTTTGGCGCCGGTTGAGGAATCTGCCTGAAAATTTCCTGAAATTTGCCTCGCTGCGCTTCCCTGAAAGTTTGGGGGGGATTCGTCAAGCGGGGGCCGAGATAAAAGGGGGTCCTAAAATGTGTTTTCCCTATGTTAATTTAAATAGGGCGGTTGGACTCACTTTTAGCCCGAACGGCTGATTGGATTTCCACCAAACTTGGCAAAATTGTAGGGACTGGTAGCCCAATGTGCCTTTGCTATGTATCAAGATATGTGCTCCAGTGGATTTTGAGTAATTTAGGTTCAAAAAAATATATATATCTATAAGCGCGCCCCGGTACGCGCACCGGGACGCGCTCCAGCGCGCTACTCGAGTTCGCGAGCGGAAAGCTGATTGGCTCTCGGGTGTCCGTCAACATTCCAAACAGTCTGGAGCGGCCGCCATCTTTTGTCTGTGTAGGATCGAGACACAAGAGGTGGCAAAAACAAAGGGGGAAATGACCAAAAGGGGGCAGGGTAGACCCCCCTGACCCCCTAGGTTTGATGTGGGGGGCCATAAAAAAATATATATTTTTTTCGTTTTGCGCAGGGGGGAGCGCCTGGTACGTGCACCGGGGAGCGTACCGGGGAGCGTACCATGGGGAAAAAAGAATGACAGATTTTTAAAAAAATGTAGCATTTTTTTTATAAATTGGAGGTAGTTCTAAAAAGAACTTTTTTTTCATTCTATTTGTTGTTTTATTTTTTTTATTGTTTTTTTGAACATTTTGTACTTTTTTTTGGCTTTCGTGAACAATTTTATATTTTTTTTAATTTTTATGGGGACCAACAAAAAACAGGGATTTGTGAACGGCTCAACTGGAGCAAAAAAAAATCTGGAAACAATTAAGGTTTCTTTGGGCACTTGTGGTTGTCACCAGCACGGTTGATGAGTTGAACACTTTGCTCACCATAGCAAATTGTACGCCCACAAAATATGTAAACTATTTTGAAATTTCCAAACTGGGTTTGGATGTTTGGGACCATCTCCCGTGTCTCTGGTCCTGATGGAGTGGGTTGGGTACTTTGGGAGGTGCTGGGAGAAGATTATGGAGGGTTTCTGGTCAGTTATCTGACCTCTGCCGCACTATAGTTGTTAGGGTGCCGGCGTTGCATGTGGCGAATCATGGTGTTGTTGCCAAAAGAATATTTTTTGGCAGGGTTCCCCCTAGAAAGTACAGTGCCACAGATCAAACAAGTAACCTTTGACACATTTACTTTCTTGAGGCCCCTTGGGATTAAAAAAAATTCCCTCACAATGTGCTCCTTTGGCTTGTAGGGGGTAGTATCTTCTGGCAGGTAACGCCTCTCCTCCTCCTCCTCCTCCTCCTCTTCTTCATCTCCACCACTGTGGTGTTGTGGTGGTCCTTGTGGTGGTGGTGAGATGCTCCTGCTGCTGCTGCTACTGTAGCCATTTCTCAGTACAAATGGGTACAAATAGGTCTGGAAACAGGTCTTCCTCACTCAAAGTGCAAAGTGAGAATGAGGAAAAAAGGTGGAGGCTTTCATCATTAGGAAAACAAAACTGTCCTGAACCAATGAAAAGTGTTATTTTCAGGTCACATGACCAGGGCTTTCATCATTTGGAAAGCAAAACTGTCCTGAACCAAAAAAAGTGTTATTTTTAGGTCACATGACCCGACGCACTTACGCTACATGCCCCGGGGCGCTTACGTAGCACGATCGTATGCGCTCTGGTGCTTCCGGGTGCGCTTACGCCGTGCGTATCACGCGGACGCTGCTACGTGATACGTCACGATGATGTTTTCGTTCGCGGCAATAGCACTAACGTGACGCTCACCGGTACGCGCACCGGGAGTGCTCAAAGGCAAAAAAAAAATATATATATATACATATAAAAAATAGTATTACATAAATATACAATATAGGATTGATTATAAAAAATATTATATTTGATAGAAATAGAAATTTGCTATTAAAAAAACGTTGAAATTCACTGAAAAAAACATAGGTTTGAGGCCCTATATATAGTTAGGAATTAGCATTTACAAAACCTATGAAATTCACTGAAAAAACCATAGGTTTCACACCAGTTATAGTTAGGATTAGCTTTTAAAAAACCTATTAAATTTACTGAAAAAACAATAGGCTTGACACCAGTTATAGTTAGCTGGAAATTTTACTGACATAAAACCATTGAAATTCCCACGTTATAGTTAGTTGGACTCACTATAACTTGCGCGCCTGCAATGCACTGCTGATGACGTCACATATTACATCACTCATGACATGGTCAGTGACATCACTCATGACATCACTGATGACACCATCCTTGTGACAGAGTGACAGACCTTTCAGTGTAATGTAACCCTTGAAACACATATTCAAAAATAGAAACTAACATTTTCAAAAAAATGGACATACCCATACCAGTTACAACAACCAATTCAGTAATACCACCTTCTATATACACATCCACTCATTCACCAACAGTTCTATATATTAACTCATACATATATTCACTCATCATATGTAGTTAAACACCTATACATCCTGTTACACACCGACAGTCATCCAAAAGTTACTCACACACATAATCACACATGCATATTAACTATTGAACATCCATTTATTTGCATATACAGCTATCCACACACTACCACCTTACTTCTAAGGAAACTTACACATACTTACTCTTTTAAACAATCACTTATAGAAACACATACTTATTTAAACAAGAACTCTTTCAATCTCTCACTCTCACATATACTTACTTATATACATCAATACTCACATATACTAGATTAAAACATATGTAGTTACTGATAAAGACACTAGTGAGACAGTCATTCACTCACTAACACACACATATACACACTCATCCACCCATACAGTCCTGCACATATGCTGTCTTCAAAATACATACAGTGAGTCAGTTATTGATGCATCTATGTGCTAAGTAACACCCCCACCAAACCATACAGACACTCATACTGATACTAAAAAAAACATCTAATAGCCCATATACACACACATGTAGCTACTCACCAACCCATGCAGCCACTTATACACAAAGTGAAACACTGATACAAGCATTTAAATATTTAATCAATACTCGCTAATATATGTATTCACTAAGATACACTTAATAAGCCAGTTAACCAATAAATTTAAAAAAAACATCCATTAAGACACTTATTTAAACATTTATTCTTCCATCGACCTTTACATATACATATATAAAACATATTTATTTTTCAGAAAGACACACATTCACTGGATGGTGTCATCAGTGATGTCATGAGTGATGTAATATGTGACGTCATCAGCAGTGCATTGCAGGCGCGCAAGTTATAGTGAGTCCAACTAACTATAACGTGGGAATTTCAATGGTTTCATGTCAGTAAAATTTCCAGCTAACTATAACTGGTGTCAAACCTATGGTTTTTTCAGTGAATATATATATATATATATATATATATATATATATATATATATATATATATATATATATATATATATATATATATATATATATATATATTAGGGGTGGGCGGCCAGCTACGATCCGTGCACGGAGTGTGCGTAGTGCCGCCTACTCCGCATTTTGCGGAGCTGGCGTAGCCAGGCGGCACTACGCACGCTCCGCAGACGGAGCGTAGCTGGCCGCCACCCGCCTCCCTCCCGCCCTCCCTAAATACTTTCAAATAAAGGAATGAAATAATTTAAAAAGCACTTACCTTGCCGCCGCTGCCCGCCGCTGCCCCGGGGCTCGCTATCTTCCGTCTTCCGTCTTCCGTCTTCTTTAGTAATGCGCATGCGCGGCCGCCCGCGCATGCGCATTTTCACGAGAAAATGCGCATGCGCGGCCGCCCGCGCATGCGCATTACTAAAGAAGACGGAAGACAGCGAGCCCCGGGGACGCGGCGGGCAGCGGCGGCAAGGTAAGTGCTTTTTAAATTATTTCATTCCTTTATTTGAAAGTATTTAGGGAGGGCGGCAGGGAGGCGGGTGGCGGGGCTGGCGGCCAGTGGTGTTTGCGGAGTGGGGCTACGCGGAGTGCGGAGGTGGGCGTAGTTTCTCGCCCACTTCGCGTAGCTCCGCGAAGCCCCACTCCGCCAACTCTGCTCAGGGTTAATATATATATATATATATATATATATATGCATCCAAAGTGATCCATCAGCCATACGGACGCGCTCAGCAGTGTGTGCTCTGCCTAGGGGTCGGATCCTGACCCAGGCAATTTTTCAAAACAAAAGAGGCGGCACAATCAGGATGTCGTTTTTAAGCCTTATTTATTTCAAGACTTCATCCCACCAACGCGTTTCGGCCTTACTCGGCCTTGCTCACGGTTGGTTAGTCCCTCTACTGTGTTTGTATTTATACTAGCCCATAGTTAGCCATTTATCAGGCATTATGGGATCTGTAGTTTTGTTACATTTCAGTGAAAAAAATAAATTAAAAGAAAGAAAGACTTTGCATGCTTTTAAATCAAAGCACTATGGTAACAGTTGTATAATGTCCTTAATACTGGGTATAGTACCCTTGTCTTTCATTGATGTTTATTGTTTATTGATTGTTGTTGAGGGTATAGTACCCAATTTGTTTTGTATTTGTATTTAGGGAGGGCGGGAGGGAGGCGGGTGGCGGCCAGCTACGCTCCGTCTGCGGAGCGTGCGTAGTGCCGCCTGGCTACGCCAGCTCCGCAAAATGCGGAGTAGGCGGCACTACGCACACTCCGTGCACGGATCGTAGCTGGCCGCCCACCCCTAATATATATATATATATATATATATATATATATATATATATATATATATATATATATATATATATATATATATATATATATATATATATATATATATATTCACTGAAAAAACCATAGGTTTGACACCAGTTATAGTTAGCTGGAAATTTTACTGACATGAAACCATTGAAATTCCCACGTTATAGTTAGTTGGACTCACTATAACTTGCGCGCCTGCAATGCACTGCTGATGACGTCACATATTACATCAGGAGGTTTTTATTCCAGATGAATATGCAGATCCTCTCCAAAGTTCATCCCCTTCGGGTGTTTAGTTCTGAGTCTGATTATCATGCGCGACTCCATTTGTCGCAGTCTTCGAACCACATCACCACCTCTCTCCATTTTATCCAGTACCTTTGCCCCGAAGAAATGCATTTGTCGCCAATCTCCGTTCTGGCATATGCTCATGTGTTTTGCAGTGGAATATTGCATGTTGGAGTTTTTTACCGCTCGGATATGTTCCAAAATTCTTTTTTTCAACATGCAGGTTGTGCACCCCACGTACTTCATTCCACACTTACACTCAATTATGTATACCACGTTTTTTGAGGTACATGAGATTTGTTGTTCTATTCTCATTAACTTGCCATCTGGTTCCTCGATCACTTTCATGCTTTTGCCAATCTTGCAAGCTTTGCATGAGTTGCAAGGTTGGAATCCTTTCCGTTGCATTTCCAGCCAGTTCTGTTTTGGTTTTTCTTGGAAGTGGCTTTTGACCAGTAAGTCTTTGAGTGAAGTGTTTTTTTTGTATGTTATTAGTGGAGCGTTGCCGATGGTGGTGCCAATGTCAGGGTCCTTTGTCAATAAATGCCAATATTTTTTCATTATGCGGGCAATGTTTGAACTTTCTTTGCTGTAGGTCATTATTAGTCTTGGTGGTGTGTTGGTTTCACTTTTTTTAGGTTGTTCCATCAGTGTTTGAGTACGTATTTTCAGGTTAATTTTTCTTTTGCAGTTAGTTAGCACTCTTTCTTCATAGCCTCTCGCTCTGAATCTGCATTTGCTCTCTTCAATGACTTTCTCTGCATCCTCTGGTACTGAGCAATTTCTCTTTAGTCTCGTGAATTCACCATATGGTATACTACGCAAAAGGGGTGTGGGATGAAAACTTGTACCATGAAGCACACTATTTGTAGCTGTCTTTTTTCGAAATAGAGTGGATTCCAGTTTTTCTTTGTGCACATATATTTTAGTGTCCAAGAAATCTATTTCCTGTGTGCTCGTGTTACATGTGAATTGTAGCCCAACTTCATTCTTGTTCAGTTTGTTGAAGTAAATTTGGAATTGCTCGTCCGTGCCATGCCAGATAATGAACAGGTTGTCAATATAACGGACCCATAACATTATCCGTTCCAGATCTTGTTGGTTTTCTTCATTCCATGCAATTGTTTTCTCCCACCACCCCATGGTGATGTTAGCGTAGTTCGGTGATAGAGAAATGCCCATGGCGGTGCCACAAGTTTGTTTAAACAGTTGTTTGTTGAAAAGAAAGACATTGTTTTTTAAGCATAGATCAATCATTTTCATTAGCATTTTCGAGTGGTCTAGGTATATGATGTTGCGTTGTTTGAGATAGTACTCACAGGCCTGCATTCCGATTTCATGGCGGATTGAAGTGTAGAGTGAGACTACATCAATTGTTACTAACAGAAATTCGGGGTTCCAGGTCACATTCATCAGAGTTCTCAAGAAGTCACTGGTGTCTTTAATGTATGATGGAAGACTTTGATTTAAAAGCATGCAAAGTCTTTCTTTCTTTTAATTTATTTTTTTCACTGAAATGTAACAAAACTACAGATCCCATAATGCCTCATAAATGGCTAACTATGGGCTAGTATAAATACAAACACAGTAGAGGGACTAACCAACCGTGAGCAAGGCCGAGTAAGGCCGAAACGCGTTGGTGGGGTGAAGTCTTGAAATAAATAAGGCTTAAAAACGACATCCTGATTGTGCCGCCTCTTTTGTTTTGAAAAATATATGTATATATATATATATATATATATATACACACCAAGTGCAAACTGCAACTCCGGTCTCCCAGGAACAGAAAGCAGCACGAATCCAAATATAAGGCAAGTTGTTATTTTATTAGGTAAATAGCAGCAAACGAAACTGACGCGTTTCGGGCAGTTGCCCTTGTTCACAGTCAAACATTACCCACAATGCCTGATTTTTTAAAATGCCAGTGCACACCATGTGACTTCACTAAGCATAGAGAAAGTACTACTACGGTATTTTTTTGCGTCCCTGAGTACATGGGTTTCAAATACATACTCCTAATGTTTAATTCACTTAGAAATGTAAACATTAATATGACTGAATAAATTCAATGGATTAGCGCAAGATTGTATCTGCATAAATGCATAAATGAGGTCAAAACAGTATATTATCATTAGTACAAAGTTGATGTGCAACATAACGCAAAATGTAAACATTTCACTCTGTGCAAAATAGGCAATTCAGTTATAAAAGTATAAATACTTAAAAACTTCTCAATACAAAATTAATTGTTATTTATAAAAAACTGCCTAATGCGAATGTTTAAAATATGCAAAACTGTAAACTTCCGCACTCTGTGCAAATCGCGCAATATAGATACTTCTACTGTTAAGACCAAATAAATACTATTTACAATCTTGCAGGGACATCTATAAATGATGGCAACCCTGTATATCCAAAACAAGTGTTTTGGGACATCTACTAATGATGGCAGCCCAGTAGTTCTCATAAGTTCACACCCCGTCTGGTAAATCTCTATGTTGTAACTTAAATGTGCTAATAACACCATAATACTATGTGTTAAACTCAAAATGGAAAATAATATAATCCATTCTTAATTAAGATAACACGATTTTGGTAAAATCAAATGTTCTTGGCTAATTCCAGACCTAAAACATTTTACAGACACATCACAGCGGGCCCAGAAAAAGAGAGTAAGAGATAAGGAGAGTTTTTGGGCTCTTGTGAGTTTGCTTGCCACTACCACCTCAGAAACTATGACAGAGAGACTCTAAGAGTTTATGCAAATCAAATACTTAGCCGCCAGTATGAACCTCTAAGGAATTTGAGTCTGAGAAGTGTCTACACGAAAACGTGACTTTACCTTCCTGGAAGAGCAGTCTGCAGTGAATGGGAAGGAGAACAATGGGCAGACACAGTTCACACTTGTGACCTGCAATCCATTGAAAATCTGACCCACTTCCCTTTTCTTTGCCCTCACTACAAATCACTTGGAGTCATGCGTCTGGGGCGACTTTTCTTTTCGAATGGGACAACAATGATAAGGCAAGCACTCCTTTACACGTTTCCAGGCCAATCTTGGCAGCTTTTTCATGTGGCCACATTTTATGCTAATTGTGGTTTTAAGATCTTATTTAAACACAACCCTAGGATGAGAGTCGTAACATCAGTTGATCTTGGAAGTTTGTGGCAACGTTAAGAGAATAACATTTTGTCAGATCCTAGATTAACCCTTTCAGATGAATATATATATTTTTTTAAAAATACGTTTGTTGTGTGTGTCTATTTTTTGTATGTTTAGCTTTGAAATTACCGCTGTGGGAGGTGATGCCAAATAAAATTGATTATGATAAGAATCCTAAAAAGACATTAGTAAATGATAGAACGGAGTGTTTGACATTAGAATGATTAATTTATTTTCTGGACGAATCACAGATGGTGAATAAAATTGTAAATCTCTATTACTCCAAATCTCATTAAACAGGAATTGACAAAGCCAATAGGTCTGGTATTAGCTGTCAACCTTTTGAATTGAATTGAAATTGCATTTATAAATTGCCTGTTACCTTGGACAAGGCACTGCAGCGCATTAGGGGGATAAGCACGCTACCTGGGAGTCCAAAGTCAGTGGCCAGTCCATTGGTCATTGGTTTTAGTTTTGCATGCTAATGGAAACCATTCCATGCATTTTCTCCAGTTTCTTTGTAATACAATAGTGACATAGGTACACGAACATTAAGGGAGCTAGCTGTGTGAGAAGCAAACACTTTCTGGAATTAGTAGACATTGTTACAGCTTTGCCAATACTTGTTTCGATTTGTCATGGTTTTTGTAAACTTTTATTGCTTGAAAGCCCCAAGACCCTCAACAAACTTTGGCTAAAAGCAAAAATGTTTTTGGTCTGAAAAAAGCACAAATTGCTATAGAAGTCTGTGGCACTGAAGAGAACTACCTAGTGTGTGGATGTGCTCTTAATTAAAGAGGAGAATGCCGTCATTTAAACTGGAGTTAGTCAATGGCTGTAGAGGGCAGCGGGGGCTCCTCCGGGAGGAGTGTTCTCTCCCCCCCCCCAGCAGCTGCCTCAAAACAGCAGGAAAAAAATATATAATACACATGTTTTATTATTATTTTAATTTTCCTTTCCTGCCGAGTCTTTGGGGGCGGGGCCATGGGGATGACAGGTTGTCAGAAGAGTGGTAAATGCACTGTGATCACACCCAGCGACGGCTCGTGGAGGGAGTTACGGTGGGGCAGGAGGGTGGGGAGGGGGAGGGGCAGGGTGGAGGTTGCTAAAAACCGGCATATGGATAATTGCAGGTAAGTAAACAATTTAATTAATAAAACGAATTTCGTAGCTCGCACTGCATTGCATTTTGCGATGCAAGGCGCACTACGAAATTCGTTTTATTAATTAAATTGTTTACTTACCTGCAATTATCCATATGCCGGTTTTTAGCAACCTCCACCCTGCCCCTCCCCCTCCCCACCCTCCTGCCCCACCGTAACTCCCTCCACGAGCCGTCGCTGATCACACCGCCATGTGCACTGAATCTGCCTCCATCCCAACTGCGTTGCCGGATTGGAGACAGCAGGCACAGGCTTCCAAAATCACTGGGGGTGCACATTCAGAGAGCTCAGGCCAATCCTGATGCTGCTTCCAGCAGCATGAGAGCAGCACCAGGATTGGCCGCAGTGGAGTCTGGAAGCCTTTGCCTGTAGAGAAGAGGAGCAGAAGAGTGCAACGCAGACGGCTGCAGGTAAAAAGAAAATTAAATGATTTTGAAATGTTGACATTTGTAGTCAAATCCCCCTTCCCCACCACTCAGCGACTATACCAGCCGCTACTAGTAGTGGGTCCCAGTACATATGCTTTTGTAAGCGGAATTAAAATGTGAATGACGAAGCAACCAACTAATGGGTGAGGAAGACGTGCTGAAAGTAAGAATACGATATATAAACAACTTTAGTAAAATCAAAAGGTCTCAGCTAACGTCAGACCCAAAAATTGAATACATGGAATAAAATCCACCAAGGGTTAAGCTATTTCATGAAAGTCTCTGAGTGACATCGGTACTCAAACAGAATGTTTTTCAGGCATGTCTTTGCAACGCACATAACCCATTTTAAGAAGTACATGCTAATTGGTGAGTCATTTTTCACAGCACTCCCATCATTGCTCTGGCAAGCTCTGGTAGACCTTGCTTTTCATAGTGACTAGATAAATTGGCTGGCTGAAATATTAATGCATGCGTGGGCCGTGTGCAGTTTGGGCATGTTTAATAGATAATAGAAAGTGTTTTCCAACATTGCCTGGGCCAAGATGATATCCGTGATGCCATGGCCTCCTTTAGAGAGTGCAAGTGAAATAAGTAAAAAGTTTTGTGCATAGTTATTGTTCCTTGTGGACAACGGGGGTCGCTCATGGAGACATGGCAAATATAGGGTGCCTACATGTTTCTTAATGGATGCATGTTAAGAGCGTTGAAGTGGTCTGCACAGCATGACTTGGCATTTTAGACTTTATGCAAAGAAGAAGAAATTAACTGGGGGGTTGAATGCCTCAAAAAACTTTGATATAGACTCCATGGGAGTGTAGCCAGCAGCTAATGGTTACAAAAAGGGCTTCGACCACAAATTGCTTTGCACCAAAACCCAAACAGAAACATTGTTAGTGCTGTTCCATTGGCCTCATTTATGTGCTATTTAGATCCAGCATCCCCGAGCACCAGTACTTTCCTCTCAGAGGCTTATGTTAAAACCGTGGGCCTCCATCCAGTGGTGATGTCACATGAAGGATGTTCCCTCTCCACAGCATGATGTGCAGGCAGCTCTTTATGGGTGTCCTTACACTGAGTCTATCTGATTCCACCTTTTATCCTCAGCGCGGCCATCAAAGCTTGAGCACATCTATGGATGGGGAGGGGATAAGGAATAGGTCTATGTTCTGACTACAGGGTCAGTCTTTGTTCCTCAGGGATCTAAAAGCCATCATTTTAAGTCTCTGCATGAAGTAGATATGACGTTTCTCACAATTAAAGTGTTGTTTCTGGTGCCCATCACTTTCGCTAGATGGATAGAGGACTTGTGCAACTTGATGTGGAGGAAACTTCACACAGAGGTCCGTTCTATGATGAAAAAAAAGGCCACAAAGTTGCTCTGTCCCCTCTCCCCTGTTCCAAAATATGAGGTGGAGTTAGCGTTGCATCTATTGGGTGTGCAATTTGTTTTCCGTAAAAGATCAAGCCAATTATCTAAAATGTAACTCTTCTTCTCATGTTTGGAGAATCAAAGTCCGGTTGTAACGCTACCACCATTTATCTAACTCGGTGGATTACTACTATGGCATACACGTTGACTAATGTTCCCTTTCCATAGATTATATAGGCGAAAGCAATCAACGGATGGGCATTTCTCGAGGCTTGGACGTAGACATGAGTAATACTCAGGGCCGTTGGAATTATACGATTATGTGGCCATGGCCTTTTTATGCATAATTATGGATTTGCTACATTTGCCACGTAATCCCTCATCTGCTGCATAATCTGCAGATTTTAACTAAAAAAAGTTTCTAGCTCGAATGGATCAAAACTTACTAAAACCACGCCGGCACATGTTACAGCGTAGTGGAAGGCCATTTGCAAAGCTTAAAATGTCTCCTTTCTGATGCCTATTCATATATTTGGGTGTTAAACTAATACTAATGAGGTGCAACCAATGACCAGACAGTGTCAGCAAGTGTAAAAATGACAAAATTATAAAACAGTACTGCTTAGGGGCATATCAGCAAGGTCCGGCGATAATTATCGCTCAGCACTTTAAATTCAAATTTCAAATTTATTTATTATGATTTGGCTCTCAAAGAGGGCCACATAAGCATATGCAATACAAAACAACACAAACACAGGAAATACAAGGGATTAAAAAAACACAATATTCGATCCGCAATAGCTACACTGCTAACAATCAGTCCAACAAGGCCGGAAAAACACAGTTTTTCCAGTAGAATTAATAAATAGCTAAAAATCCTTTAAAAAAGTTAAAAATATAAGAACAGAACATTTCGTTTGGAGGGCAATAAAGTGCATAAAGAAAATCTTTTAAAGTGACAATGCTAAGGCGGAGACAAATTACTTTTAGCCATCGGTTGCGCAAATTACGTAACATAGGACAGACCAATAATACATGCATACAGTCCTGGTTGTTCAGTTTACATAAATTGCACAAGGCAGAGGTGCCATACCATTTGGAGAGCAATATATTAAGTGGGATTATCAGCACTTTAAGCGCGAGGATAATTATCGCCGGCTAACACTGGATTGTATCGCTGAGTTACCGTGCTATCAGCAACGCTTATCTCAAAAGCAATACATTTCGAAGTGAAAGCTGCCAAAAGTGCGATTATCGCTGGAAATCCAGCGATAATCGCACAACGTTTGGCGATAGCTTGATGATAGGGCAGGGCATACTTAGCCATTATATCCACCCTCCATTGGATATAATGGCTAAGTCAGACTGAAAGCAGGCATAAGGAAAGTAGCGATAACCGAGGTTAGCGCTACTTTTCTTATCGCTATGCTGTTCAGCGTGCAGCTTGTTAATTGGAGAAATGTCGGTTAGCGACATTTCTCACGTTATTTAGGTGTGGAACGCCCACTTTGCATCTCATTAGAGATACAACGGGAGGCGTAGGAAAAAAGGGTGTTAATATGCATAATCGCATAATCTTGTTAATAGGGCCATAGCTTTATTTCCACTTTTTTGACTTTTAAAGCCAAAAAAGCGGAGATAAAGCCCTTGTTAATATGCCCCTTAATACGTGTGTAAAAGCAACAGAGGCTGCTTGGCAAAGATGTGTACTGGTACCTTCATACCCTTAGTCAAGTACCGCTGTTTTATAGGAGTGTTATAATAGCATCAGCCACCCGAATATTTTAGGTCATGTATGCCAAATCTATGAACTGTGCTGAGATGTGTGCGGGAGGTGCAAGGGTTGAAATATGAACATACCCTGCCTTAGTCCTCCACATACCACATTATAGCGAAAACGCTGGAATACGTAAAGATTTCCAGATGTCCTACACCAGGTAGGAAAAGGATTATCTGCTCTTTGGTTTTATATTTTTTCCTTTCTTGTAGTTGTGCTTGTTTGTTTTTCCTTCATAAACGAAGGAATAATATCATCAGAATGCAAATCAAATCCCAGGGTCAAATATCTACTCATACTTAGGGCTCCCGGTTTTATGGTATTTATTTTTTCTACATTTCCGTCTGTGTTCATCCATATTTATTTTTTGCTAATTTTATCTGTATTTATTCATTTCTATTTTGTGTTTTCTGTATAAATTAAGCTGACATGGGTGTTTTCCACATTTGACCTATACATGTACATTTGCATTTGAATGTCCCAAAAGGTTTCAGCAGTATACAGTGCAATAGCATTATCTGAAACCACTTGCATTGAAGAATAGCACACATAACTGTAGATCAGCACTTAATTAAGCTTTATTAAAGCTATATTAGGAAATGTATTGTCTTTTTTCATCTCCCCTACCTCTCAATCTGTACGCCTAATGACATGGCACTCATGATTGACAGTAGAAAAAAACATCTAAAGAAGACATATTTTCCATATATTTCTGTATTTAAAAATAAATACAGACAGGAAAAAAATAGTTTTCTGTCTGCATTTATCTGTAAAAATCAGTAAAAACGGAAAACTGGGAGCCCTACACATACTACACAATGGACCTCTGAAAACCACAGCTACTTTTCAGTTTCACACACCATGCACTGTAATAGAGAAATTAATATTATGGAGTTATTATGAAAGGCGTGCACTAAGCTGCCAAGTGGCCCATGCCATCTCTGACACATTCAGAGAGTTCTGTATTTGTAGTCAACAGCACTTTGCATACTAGTATTTTTGAACCTATGCTGTTTAAAGTGAAACTTTAAGTGCTAGAATACAGTGTTGAAAAAAGTGTACTTTTAACCAATACAGGCAAAAGTTGCAACCAAAACCACGGGGCTATTGGACAATCATTTCCTAATAAAGTCCATGTGGGATCAATAGTGCATAGAGCCTGAAACTCAGAAAGATATATCTGGGATTCAGTGACCCCATGCATGTGAAGGTGCATGGACGTGACGTGCATCACTCAAGTGACACCTACATGCATTGATTCCATTGCAGCCGAAAGAGTGACAGGAGGGGGCAGTCGAGCACCACGCTGCCCTGGCACGCCCGAGTCTGGCTTCGCCTCTGCCTTCCGTGAGATCACTGTCTGCAAACACTTGGGCAGGCCCAATTATATCATTAACACAATTTGTGAGGAGAAACTGACCCCTTTAATTAAAGGTACATTCGCGCTCCGAGTATGTAATCAAAGCCTAAGTGCTGTCAAAACAACAACATCAGGAGGGCAGATAACTGCTCGTTTATCTGCCGGGTTGCAGCACCCTGGCCGTGTTGTTGCCGCCTTCTTGGAGCGCGTCATTAGGGACTTGCCAGCACATGCGGTGTTGTGCATTCAGGGCGCTGCCAAGAGCGAGCTGGGCTCTCGCTGTTTGCCAGACTGTGACTTGCAGGTGAAATGTGCTTTTGTTCCCAGAAAGTTATAAAAAAAAAATGCCCATTTAACTGTTACTGGAAATGTGGATTAACCAGCAGACGTTTTTTTGTTCTGGCCTGTCAAGGTTTTGGAATCGTTGTTTGGCCCTTTCTGATTGTGACACCTGATGCTTTCATTAAACAAAAGTATTCAAAAAAGTGATGGATAGAATGCTTGAATTCATCTCAGCCACTGACAATTACTTGGGGCCGCATCCCAAACCAACATTCTGCGCACACCATGCCACCTCAGTCCAGCCGCGGCCCGTGCAGGTGAGAGTGGGTGGGGCAATGGGGCCGGGTGGGGCGATTTTAAAAGACGAAGCAGGAAAAGTTTTATTTATTTAAATTTTCCCTTGTGGTCGACTGTCAAAATCCCCCCCCCCCCCCCGCCCCCACCGCTCTCACCTGCACGGTCCGCGGCTGCCTCAGTTTGGAGCCAACCACGTGCAAATCAGTCTCGATGCTGCTCCAATTGGAACAGTCCCACCCAAACTGGCAGGCCAGATCCTCCCTGAACCGGAACACAAGCAACCCAGGACCAGTTTCGCCCTAGTTAGGGCTCATCAGCCAGGTGTATAGCTTGATGCCACCATGTCATCAAGGACACTAGGTTTCACAAGAGATTTTCATTTTACAAACTATGGTAATTGATAGCCAACCAGAACTGCAACTTTCGGAATGCACTGGGCTGTTAAATTACTGCCCAGGAGTGAGACATGATTTGCTTGATGACAGTGAGTAGTCTGAAAACCTCTAAAATGGACAGTAAAATGTTGATTATCGTAACCAGTGGAACATAGATGCCAAATTTCCTAGATACACGCAAAATGTCCAGCTTCAGGTCTTTTTCTGTGAATTCTGGGATTTATAATCCTGTTTTATAATGGAATAAACAAAACTACAAATCCCAGAGTTCAAAGGAAAAGCCTAGATGGACCTAGGAAACTTGGCAGGGAAGAAGACAGTCATACCAGGAACTTGTAAAGTGCACTTCCTCCCTTGAGACATCTTGGAACTTTATAACACATGTTTATAGTTATCCACCTTTACCCATTTTATCAGCTTCATATGGACGAAATGCCGAGTGGACCCCTTGGGATTGGCAACTGTGACCAAGAGATAAAATGGAGAATCGATGCATAAGTGAAAATTAAACCAGTTTAAGTCATGGTATAGAGATGAAAAATATTGCTCAACACATACATTGACTCCACATTATCAATTACCAGCACCACCAAGGAAAGCATACATGACATGCCAACTATTTGTCTACTCTTGTTTCTCTACGTTTGCTTGATATCACATGTTTACTATGCATTCTTCTGTTTCTTTTAGTGCTCTGTCTCCATCCCTCCTACTTCTCTTCACAAACAAACCTCAGTTGAATTCTTCTAGGCTCCCTTCCACATCACTAACCCTACCCTTTTCTTCCACCGTGCATCTAGGTCCATCTCTGGTAGCCTGGAGGAGGAATATACTGCAGAGGATTCTGAGGTACCTGCGCCTGAGGGGTGCTTGGAGTGCCACTGGCTGCAGAACCACTTATGGGCCCCTGGGAGCACAGTAGCATCTGCAGCAGTGGAATATGATGACAAGGATCCCCAGAGACTCTCAATGCTAAGATCATAACCAGGGCCTGGAAGTGAAATTCCAAGAAGGCAGAGGTGTGGGAGCATAGCTACCTTGCTATACTGCTGAGCTACTCCCCGTACAAATCTCCCAAGAAGTTCAGGACACCTCAAATCCCAGGCTAGCGCCCTGATAAGGTGGTTGGGAGATCACAAGTGGACACAAAAGAGGGTGTGGATGTGCCAAAGGTACTGTTCACTTGCACCATTTACCCTCACTAAAGGTCGCCAAACATTTGCTTAGGCTATCCTCATGTCATTATGACTGCATCCTTTGTATTTCCAGTGCAATGCACAAACAATTGTATTTACCCCTGCCCCCTCTTCCTTTCAACCCATCTCTCCTCTATCCTCCCACCTCTTCTTCTCTCCTCTAATCACTCCTTCAAAGACTTTCTTTACTTTCTTTTCCACCTCTCCTCTCAACGGCAGCTCCTCCATTGTGGCGGAGGAGTCTTCCAGCAGCGTAAAGAAAAGAGAAAAATAAAATAATATACCATGGTCTATTGCCATTTTATTTTGTGCCCCAGAGTCTTGGGTGCGGGGCCAGGGGGATAAAAGGCACCCACGGGGAGTAGTATGCACTGTTATCAGTGTGCGTGGCAGTTTGGCAGGCCATCTCAGGCCGACCAAACCATCATGCGCACGTTGCATGTTCTCCACACAGGCTGCATTACAGCATGGGTGGAGAACATGCCCAGGTTCCCAGTCCCTGGCTGAGCGCCGCACCATGGCGATCAAACCAATCACAACGCTGCACTGCAGCATTGTGATTGGCTCAGGGGAGCCTGGGTGCTTCCTGCTTCTGACCAGAGCAGAGCAAGGAAGAGGAGGAATGACGAGTAGTGTCAGCAGCGGCAGCAAGAAGGTAAATAGAATTTTATTTTTAATACTCCCCTACCCACACCCCGATCTGTGCCAGCCACCATTTTCTCCTCTTCTCACTATACCTGTTACCCCAATTTCAAAATTATTAATTCTATTTTAAAATGTGTTATAAATTTACCCGTGTTTCACTTCAAATGGTTTGTTTCTGTGGGAATATTTCCTTGTAAGGCAAGCTGGCACTTCTCCAACAAAAAAGGACTGTAGAAAATCTTAAATAAATATATAAATATAATGACTCCAGACACTTGACCTAGGCTTCAACGGTAAGGTGGAATTGCAACAGATGGAATAAAGATAGCATTCTCAGTATTCAGTACACATACCTTTTCCAGCATCATGTCGGGGCGGCCCCTGGATACAACATTGACAAATTATTAGGGCCCTCATTTATGGGGATTTGGCGTAGGTCAGTGCAGCAAGTCAGCTTACTGCACTGCCCTATGCCAAAGTAAAAGGGCTAGAATGCATTTATGCAATATGGTGCATTTCTGTCCTTTCACCCTGTGCTGGTGCTGCTTCGTCAGCCTAATAGCAGCACAGGCTTCCTTGCTCCATGGTGCAAGGGTGCCTGTGTTGTCAGCAGGATTGTTTTTGTGCAGGAAAAACTACCTTCCTGCACAGAAATAATCCCAAGAGGAGTTTTATTTTTCTATCCTTGCTGCAGAATACAGCACAGGTAGAAAAAGGAACAAAACAAGGAGAAATTAAGTTATATCTCCTTGTTACATCTCACATTGGTAGAAGTAAGGTTTTGGTGCTTCCACAGGTTTGCATGCTTTCGTAAATCTGGGGTAGTATCAAAATCCATGGGTGTTGCGTGGGAAAACCCAATGAAAATGCCCATGGAATGCTTCCCGAGCGCAGAGTAAGGCAATGCAGTGATATGTGTTGCCTTTCCTTACTCCATATCTATGAAGCCATTCAAAGACACGCAAAGTGACTTTGCATGGCCTCATAGTTATGATTTTGTTCTGTGGGCTGCCAGAGCATCACAAAAAGTGATGCGCCAGCAGCGCAAGGGGCTCTTAAATATGGCCCCAGATTTTTAGGGCGCATTTCCCTTGCAAGTTGTATTTTTTTACCATGTCGATGTAGGGATCAGTTCAAGATAACAACATTAAGTACCTACATTAGAGAACCCACATTGAATTTGAATAGCCTCAGTTTGGATGTCCAAGTGCACAACTCACATTTGGTGCAGACAATCACTTCACTATATTCTACAGTTGATCTTCAATCCATCCTCGCATCCCTAAGGGCTACTCATTGGAAGCCTTGTGCCTGCATTCACCAGTATGTAGGATGCCAGCTCGGTGGGTCAAGCATGATCCAGCAGGAGGCCTCTCTTTACTGTGAATGCAGCGGCACCATGAGGATTGCCAAGGCTCCGTACAGATCCTACATATGTAAAGAGGACCAGTCTCTCTCCGATACTGTAAACTTACCAGAAAGGCACACCAAACCTCTTCTGATTGGTCTTTGGTTCACTTTCAGTCCTGGTATGCCCCTATGCTTTTTCAGCAAGCATAAGCTTACATTGCAAAGGGTAAGTGAATTAAATTTGCTCCCTATCTTTCGATGATATGGAATTTATTGTGAGGCAGTTCATATCTTCTTCTGAGGTCCTAGCCAACTACCACACTTAAATGGATAGAATTTTTCTGTGTTTCTTTAATGTGAATTATACCTAGGCTTTCCTGTTTTCAGTTTCTATTTTTGGTTAATTCTGGTGAGGTTTTTTCAGTGTTTTCAATGCCTTAAAAACTGTGGTAATCAGTGGTTACACATTTTCACGCCATTAAAAATAAAAGACACAGTGTTTTTCTGGTGTTTATGGAATGTTTTGGTTTTCATTGTTGCTTGCTTTCTGCACTGATAGTGCTTGTGTATAGACAACATGTGTACATGGTATATGAGGTCCAAATACATTTTTACAAATCAAACTTATTGTAGTACACCATACAATACTTCTTTAGTGAGTCTTTGGTCATGCTCGCACTCTCTTTCCTTCCCATGAAACGTTTATCTGCGAAAAGGCCCTCTCATCATTGGCACTTGAGATGGATAATGACTTAACAGCCAGTACACAATTTGATAACTCTGGCCACTGACATAGCTTTCCATGCCAATACTGGTGCCCCTGAAGATTGTGATTCTCTGGTACAGGTTCTGCAATATATGCGTTGAATTGGGTGCATATGCCCTTAATTATTGAAGCAGTCAAAAATTAGGCAGTACTTTTCAAAGTCTTGAGAAAATTCAGAAGGGATCTAGAACTTGCACAGAGTACCTCAGTGAGGCTTCATTAACTTCAAATGCCATGGTTCGTTAAGGGACATTTCTATGCATCATTGCAAGCCATTTCACATACACTGTACAAAACAAATTCCTGAATTGCTCCTCAACATTTCTTTGCTTACCAAGTGGCAATATTTCTAACATAGAGCATGTTGCTGTGCCAAAGTCATTAAAAGTGTCGCCCAGCCTACTCTGAAGGAGATGTTTCACATTTACACCAATTACACTGAACACTTGGTAGACAAGGGTGTTTTCAGACTCTAGTTTTTTTAATGTCCACTGCAGCAGTCATGTTTTCCTGTAAAAACCCTAATAAAGCAGTAGACTACTTTTTTTCATGTCACTATCAATATGTTACAGATTAGCCTCACATTTCTTGGCTTTGGTATCATCATTAAGCAAAATGTTTGTAAATGGTCGCCACATGGATAATATAGCATTCACAGCCTCTAGGACTGAGAATCACTGGCTAAATGCCACAGTTAGGATGACTCTATTTGATGCCACACAAAACACACAAAAAAAATATTTTCACTTTAGCTCCTTGACATAACGGAACAGTGCACAAGAATGTACTACTAAGTCAATGGCATTCTTCATTAGCTCTGAAGATTGTAAAGATGCTTTCAGCATACCATCTAGCAAGTGGCAAAGTTCTTTTACAGGGAAGCACTTCAGCTCAGGTATCAATAGTGACAGGCCATCATACAACTTTTTCAAATATGTAGCTAAATTACTGCAAATACAAACAATATCATTCCAATATTTGTTGAACTCTGTAAGATCTTTTTGCAGCAGCATTCCAAGTGACACTACTTTACATGTTTTCCAAACCTCTGGTGTCATGTTCTCACCACTATCTCAGATGCTTGGTCACCACACTCTTTTCACATACACCTGTCATTGAATGTTTAAGGCCTGGGGTGTTTGGCAGTTCACCTACTATCAATAATGACTCTCTAGAAAAGGGGGCTGATGTATCAGAGGGTATCATCCATTCTCTCTCTCTCTCTCTCTGTAAATGTGATAGTACATATTGCGAAAGATTCTTATGAAACCAGCCATTTTACCTATCACTGAAATTAAATGGACCCAAAATATCAAATATAATTTTGAAATTTTCTAATTCTCTACAGTTTATACAATAATTAAATACGACCTAAAACATTCTTCTAAACCCTGCATCTTTAGACCAAAGATCACAAACGTGAAAAAAAGCAAAAGGAAGAAGAAACAATATTTCAGTGACATCCCTAAACAACTAAACTCAAGCAGAATAATGTTAGCCCAGGCTTTCTTGCTGCTGCCATGTATAACAAAGTTACATTGTATTGGCCACTTCAGGAAGAAATAAAAATGACTCTTTCACCAATCTTTTTCTTTCTTTGAATAGCATTCAGTTTGTGGTTGTGAAGGTACTTTTTCAGTGTTTATATGTTTACACTGGTGAAGGCTATTTTCCTTTTGGTGGGGTTTTATCGGTTAATATAGGTTTACATCTAAAACCAGATAGCCTAATTATACCTTACACAAACATGGTTTTTCTTTTTCTATTTTCCTAGCACTCATATATAGCTGACTAAAAAACAGTTAGAAATTCATCTTTCAACATAAAGAATAACCCTGATTAATGTGCTTGACCCCGTGTGTCTGCTTCTTTTTTTTGATTGAATTTCATACAGAAGATAAAATGACAATATAGCAAGTGGTAAGTAAATTAGTTGGATCAAAAAAATCCTGACACCCAACCACGGAATACATTTGATGACAATTAAATTACTTATTTGTATGCACATGCTACAACAAAAATGCCATATTAAATCTCGTTACAATTCATTGTTGTGAATACTTGTAAAAAGAGTAATAATTGGTCTCCCTGATGAAGAAATGTGAAATGTTCTCCATATTTTCTTACATTTCTTATTCAACGCATTTCTCATTCCGTATCATTTGAAAGGCGAACGAATCCCCTCTGATTTTACTGTTATGGAAAGGTAGACCTCAACAAATTCAGGGGCATATTTAGAAACCCCATGCGCAGATGGTGCGTCACTTTTTGTGACACATTGGCAGCGCAGTGTGGTGCTCCATATTAACAAGGACACGTAAAGCCACCCTGTGTGGCTTTTCGTGTCCTTGTAAATACGGCCCTTTTTCATGCAGCACTTTGCGTGACGCGCCATTCCATGGGTTTTGATGTGGGTGTTCCCACGCAAACCCCATGGATTCTGCCCTCAGATTTACAATGTTTTGTAAAGCTCGGAATGCATCAGAATCCTACGTCTTGCATGAGAGATTTGCCCCTGAAACTCCCACTGCAAAACGTTCCCTGAGTTAAGATACACCCTAACGAAGGTCATGACATGGGTGAGGGTTTACCTAGGTTTTTTTCATGCACTTCACTGTCCTTTCCCAAGTACACAGGACACCATTTGTGGTATTTTGAGGGCGTCCTGTTACTAAAAAGTAGAGGTCTGGGGCTTATTTGCAAGCCCCCTGCACCGCCGGTGCGTCACTTTTAATATGGGAAAAAGTGACGTACCGGTGGCAGAAGGGGATTTTTGTTTCATATCCTTTAATCCCTAAATTCAGAATTGTGCAAGAGGATGATTCTGAGGTATAAAAAAGAAAACATATTATTTTCAAATTAATTTGTAAATAAGGGATTTTTATTGCAAGAGGAAGGCCATTTTTGAGAAATGTAAAACTTTTATGCAAATGCTAAAGTTCCCATGCCAAACAAATCTAACCTCCTGGCACCCAAAGAGAGAAAGAAACCGGATAATCTAAGGGAAAAGTATGCTGTCTCACAGCAGACACACTTACCAGAATGAGCGAGATTTTGTACAGGCCCTACTTTAGGGCAGCTATATAGAGCTGTGTAAAATGAAAAGTCCTTCTTCTTTTATGGCACTTTAAATCAGTAGACGGCAGACTATACATCAGATCACCCAGGAAATAATTGTCCCCTATAAACCTATGCTATTTGTTTTCTTGTACAATGCTGCGTATTGAAGATGTTATCACGCAAAGGTATCCTCTCAAACCCATAACTAAAATGCAGATCCTGTACCTACAGTATGCATTCTTTGCAGCGTGGTGACAAATTTTGAAAAAGGAATTTTATTTAATCTCTATTGGGTGATTTAACATTCTAGGAACACTTCCTATGCTTGTTACTCAGCATAAACAATTGGAGGTTGTCACCAACAATGGAAGCAAAGGTGAGTAAGCAAGGCATGCAAAACTAGGTTGTGATGGATAGGGAGCCTGTTTGACTGTGATAGGCCTTATCCTGGGCTAATCTCACCACTATACTGTGGTCTGTTATAGATCACAGGATTCTGAAAGGATGGGGCTTAGGGAGTGGCCAGTGTGCTGGACAACACTGGAAGTAATGCTAATCGATGTCGCAAAATGTTTGCGCATCAGAGGCAATGACTAATGTAATGCTGTTTTCTGCAAAAATATTCGAAACTAAATTATTAGGTAAAACAGCTCAGTTAACCTAGTGCCCACTCAGAGACCTGCCTGTCAAAGGTTTGAATTTTGGTGTAGCAAGGTGGCTTTTAATTTTTTCAATGTCGGTAAAATAAGTAACACAGGCTCATACTGGAGCAGAAAAGTTAGTTGGTAAAGTGTGTTTTATAGTTATTTGTATTAATCACATTAAAATTAAATTCAACAGCCAGAATGCTCGTCAATCACATCAAACAAAATATATGAGTTCATTTTTAGGTCTCTCCTATGCAGAGCATATGCTATGCGGCAAGATGTATTGTTCACAATTAGAGTGGGCCTACAAGCCGCCCTAAGCATACCATTAGTTACTTTTCTCTCACTCTGATTTGCAACCTTTTGATTGCTTAGCTCCCTTAGGCTTCCCTTCCTTTTGTATTTATGTTGACTCTGCCAAGGAGCATGGACCAAGTATGTGTTCTTCTTCTTCTTTTGGCAACACACTATTGTTTTTTAATTGTATAACTGTTTATGAATTATTCCTAGATGTGCAATGTGCTTTTGTACTTACAACACAGGCATATAGCTTCTTATCTTGATTTCAACCTATATAGCATCACTGTTGATGCTTTGGTTACATACAACCACAACTGTACTACTGTATGCCACTCCATGTCACTGTACAACACGCCTCTCTACACCACTAAACTCTATGCCACTTTACTCTAAGCCACTCTACTCTACTCTCCGGCACTCCAATCCACTCTACTCTACTTCAAGGCGGGACTCTCCACTTCACTGTATGCCACTCCACTCCTCTACGCCACTCTGCGTCACTCTATGCCACTTCACTCTATTCTATGTCATTCAACACCACCCCACTCTACCTTATGCCACTCGACTCTACTCTACACCACTATACTCTATGCCACTCCACTCTACACCACACCACTCTGCTCTACTGTATGCCACTCTACTCCACTCCACTCTATATCAGTCCACTCCACTCTACATCACTCCACTCTACTGTATGCCACTCTACACTATGCCACTACGGACTACTCTACACCACTGTACTCTACGCCACTCTGCACCACTCCACTCTGCTCTACAACACACCACTCCACACATTTACACTCTACACCACTCCACTCAATGCCACACTACTCTCTGCTACTCCATTTGACACTACATCACTCTACTCTACTCTACAGAACTCTTCTATATGCCACTCCACTTTAGGCTACTGCGTTCTACACCACTCTACTCTACACCACACCATTCCACGCCACTCCACTCAACTTCACTCCAATCCACAGCACTCTATGACACTCCACTCTGCCACTTCACTCTATACCACTCTTCTCTACGTCACTCCCTTCACTCTATACCGCCCTACTCTATGCCACTCCACTCATGCACTACACCACGCCATTCTACTCCATGCCATTCAACTCCATTCAACCGCACTCTATGCCACTCTACCATACGCCACTCTACTCTACTCTACTCAGGCCACTCTATTGTATGCCACTATATGCGACTCCTGTCTACTCTACACCACTTAACTCTGTGCCAATCCACGCCACTCCACTCCACTCTATGTCACTCTGCTCCACTCCATTCCATGCCACTCTACTCTATGCAACTCTACTGTACTCTTCACCACTCTGCTTCACACACTGCCACTCTACAGACGCTACACCACTCTGGTCTATAAGACTATATTCTACATCAATCTACACCACTCTTCTGCACTTTACTTGATACCACTCTAGTCTATGCAACTCTACACTAGGCCACTCCACTTTACTGTGCTCCACTCCACTACATTTAACTCCATTCCGCTTGACTCCACACCACTCTACTCTATGCCACTCCACTCTACTGTGTGCCACTGCGCTCAACTCTACACATCTCTTTGCCACTCCACTCTACTCTACAACACTTCACTCTACTCTACAACACACCACTCCACACATTGCCACTCTAGGGCAATCCATGCCATTCCACTCTATGTCACTTTACTCCTCTGTAGTCGAAGCCACTCAATGCTACTTTACACTATGCCACTGTATGCCACTACACTTTATGCAGCTCTACTCTATGCCATTCCACACCACTCTAAGCCGCTCTACTGTATGCCACTCATTTCAGCTCTATGCCACTCTATTTAATTCAACAACATTTTTTACCACTTGACTATATGTCACTCTATGCCTCTTCACTCTATACCAGTCATAATATATTCCTCTCTACTCTACAGCAATCCATGGCACTACATTCCACTCCACAGCACTCTACACCACTACACTCTATGTCACTCTTTTCTAAGCCACTCTATGCCACTCCTCCTCACTCCATACCACCCCACTCTACTGTACTCTACTCTACACCAGTCCCAGCCACTCTTCGCCAAAGCATTCTATTCAATGCCACGCTACTGAACTCCACTCCACTCCACTCTATGCCACTCTACTGTACACCACTCTATTCAAATCTACGCCATTTCACTCTACTCTACTCCACTCTACCCTATGTCACTCTACTCTATTCCATTCCACAACACTCTATTCTATGCCACTCTACTCTACACCACTCCACTCCACTCTACTCTACATTATTCCACTCCATACAATGCCACTCTAAGGCACTCTATGCTACTCCATTCTATGAAACTCTATTCTACACCACTCTACACCGCTATACCCTACTCCACACTACTCTATGACACTCTCCTTTATACCACCCATCCAATTCTATGCCACTCTTATCTATTCCACTCTACTGTATGCCACTCTAGCCTACGCCACTCCATTCCACACAATACCACTTTACGCCACTCCACACCACCCCAGTCTACTCTACACCACCCTATTTTATGTCACTCCACTCTATACCACTCTACTCTATGCCATTCTACTCCAGTCTACGCACTGTATGTCACTCCACTCCACTCTACGCTAATCAACTCTATGCCACTCCACCACTCCACTGTACACCACTATCGTATATGCCACTCCATTCCACACTACGTTATTTCATGCTACACTTTCCCACACTACTCCACTCTAAACTGCTCTACTCTATGTCACTCCACTCTATACCACTCCACTCTGTGCCACTCTGCGCCACACTACTCTATGCCACTCTAGAGTACGCCAGTCCACTTCTTGCCACTGCACTCTACTCTAAGCCACTCTACCCTGTGCTACTCGACATTACACCACTTCACTTTATGCCACTCTACTCTACACCACTCTACTGAATGCCACTGCACTCAAAGCTACTCTATGCTACTCCACTCAACTCTATACCACTTCACTCTATGCTGTAGTGTAGTTCCTAGTTTCCCACTAGGCCCTGCGCATTGGAATAACATAAACAGTAGTATCGACGTGGAACTGCGGATATTCCAGGCCTCCACTGACTATGCTAAACTTAATTGGGTTGTGTTACCAACTAGCTCAGAGGTCACTGGAAACTTTCTTCTCTGCATAGGAAGTGATCAGCTTCCTTGGCACAGACAAGAAGGGATTCAGTTTTCCAACAACCGTGCAACATGACAACTTTGCTCCTCCGATCAAGAGTCAATCTCTAGGGTCGTGTGAAACAATAGACATAGATTTCACTCAGTCAGTCTAGTGCAGTTTACTTTCACAAGATGTAGAGAATAGAGAGACGGGCGTTTGTCAATAAAGGGTTAACATTTATTGAACAGTCTTTCTTCTCGTACAAGAGAAATGTATTGCCACAATTGCAATAATTGTTATTATAAAAAGTACGTACAGTAAGATAAGCATTGCGAAATAGAACTGTAAAAGCATTGATATGGTTTCTTAGCCATACAATGGTTTAAAAGTAATAAAACATATATACAGTCATATATACATTAGGCTAACATACTCAACTGGTGCTTCTAACTAAGCCTACCCCAGTGTGCCTGACCTAAGCCTAACACGTGAAAGGGGAGTAAGTAGCTTTAAGTTAAGTTGGTTTTGCCAAGGTTTGTTTCAAGAATTCTCATCTAAGGGTTTAGTCAACACCATACCTCTGAATAGAATGATGGAGGATTGGTATCTCCTTCAGGGGTCTCTCTCGATATCCCAGTCACCCGCGAGGGTAAACCGGAAACGCCGTGACTGGATTTCTCTGCACGAGAAAGGCAGCGGGTCTCTTCAGCGCGTCGAGGAAGGAGGGGGACAGCGTCCGCGGGCAGCTGGAATCTGCTGGATGTCTTCGCAGAGGGACGGCTGTTCAGCTCCTTAAGCGTACTGCACCATAGTTCGCGCTTTAGCGGCGATAATGGTATCAGCAGCTTCACCACCAAAGGATAGCAGGCTGCAGCGACAGAGTGCTAGATTTACCAACACGGGGTCGTGCAGGCAGCTGGCTTCAGTAGCTCGTACAACAGGCATTGCTTAAGGCAACGTTGGTAATATTTATACCTGACAGGTGCCGGGTTTGACGCAAGTTTGCTGGACATAAGACGTCAATTAAAGATGTCACTAGGAAGTGATAGTTATCAGTTGCTCATTAGAGTTCTATTACTAATCAAAACATAGCAAGCGGGGATTTCCAGGTTTGCTAAGTTTTTATCTTGTTGAAGAACTCAGAGTGTTATCTAGGAATATCAGATAGTGACTACTGCTCTGTCATTGCACTAATTGGTCGCAAAGGAAGTGGCAGAGGGAACTATGCTGGAATGTGGCTCTGTTCGTGTGAGGCCAGAGATGACTTTTCAGAAAATCGCACTTGAACGGTTATGCCAATATAGGGAATAAATGGATTTATAGCCGAATAGGGGCATAAGGTCACAGTATCGATCAGGAACCTAGATAAACACGCAACACCCACTCCACGGGTTAATGTCCATCAAAATTACTAAAACTAAAGCAATTAGATGCATGTGTAACATTGCCCACCCAAAATACATAAATGCATTCGAAATAGGCGTACTTGTAATACATGGAATTTAGGTACTGTACGTTTTTTAAAGCATAGTAATCATTCAAAAACATTGCATATGAAATAAATGAACGATTATGCATAAGGAATTACACATGAAGTATCTCTGACAGAAGAAATGCGAGATAAATCATCACATAAAAATGCATTGTAATAACATGTGTGCTAGAGGCTGGTGTAATGTTGTTATGTCTCAAGATGTGTTTAGAAATAGAAGTGCGAAGCTTCTGTTCTCTATAAGAATTGTTTTTACGTTAAGCAAAGAATTGTTCGTGCCAAAAAGGGGTCAATATTAAAAAAAATTGTCCAATTCAAAGAAAATAGATTTCCAAAGCTCTTGGCAGTTTTTGCTGATCAAAACTGAAGGCCGAATTCAGAGTTCATGGGAACGCTGTGTGTCGGAAAGCTTCTCAAAAAGTTATTGTTTCTCTATGGGTGGGAACATCGTATCAGACAGGCTCTCAAAGAATTGGTCTACAAATTCAGGTGATAGTTCAACCAAATTAGATAGCGCTGTAACTTGGCAGGTGTGAGAATGATTGCTGTCATCGAAGGCAGGACCAGCAATGCTCACAGAACGTTGTACCTGGATGATGTTGCTTTTGTCACTCGCTCCACTGTTACCACTTGGCTGTAGTACAGGAGTCTCCACGAATGCCGTCATCAGGATGGGTAGCCGCTGGGGACAACACAATGCGTGAGCCGTTATTGGACTGAGCAAAGTATCGACGTCCATTGGTACTGCTGATGGAAGTGAAAGACAGATGTCCAACACGCATTCATCGCCGCAAAGCATACACCGTAGCACAGGTAAAATGCAATTTTGCCATATCGGTCTGAATGAAAGGAACCAGGTCATGTTTAGATCTCTCAGCCTGGCCAATCCGAGGACGTTAGTTATCCTGTCCCGGTAGCGCATTGCTAGGATTGTCTCTTCCATTCCCATGGGAGCTATGTCTGAGCCGAGGCTTGCCATAACGTAGCAGGAGGGTCAAAAATAGAATCCCTGCAACGAGTCCCAAAAATAATGGTATGCCGCCAAAAATGGAGTGCACAAAATTAGGAAAGATGCCCAAAATTGCCTGGAAGGGTGTTAGCAGTCCTGTAAAGACTGTCTTAAATATGCCTGGGATGCTTGTTGCACTAGACATGTTAAGGAGTTGGCTGAACATTTCTACGAAATGCACGGGGCAATTTGTTGATAAAAGGTCATGAACTTCAGTAGCCGTCCTTGCGACTAGAAGATCATACGTCTCTTTAGATGACGTTATAGGCACGGTTGTCTGTAAAAGTACAGATTTCATTTTGCTTAATGTATCAATTCGTATAGAATAGAGATTCAGACGAGGCCAGAGGGGAGTCACTATGTCTGGAGGCCCGCTCGGGAACAATGCTTGCATACAACATTTGACCATGGACGTAACTTGTACTAGATAACTTTTCCCTGGCGTCAGGCCACAACATCTGTGATCCGTTCTAAGAATGTAACTCCCGTTTGCGAGTTGCATAAAGAAGGGCTCTATCTGAGTTGCAGGTGTGACTAGCTGGTGGCATGAAAGGTTGTTTGAATTTCCATCACATGCTCCGTGTAAATTAATACCCTGACACAAAAGTATACCGCTTAGTGAATGTTTACAATTTTCACCACTAAGAAATACATTTTTGTCACTGTCACTATAGCAAGAATGAGTGTATGGTAATTTCCATTCGGATTTTACATATCCTTTACCCAATTGTTCATACTGGCCAGCAGGTATGTACTCAAGGCACTTTTTGAATCGGAAAGTTGTTATCGGAATTGTGATAATTCCGTGTATTATCCATTCAATGACAGGACTCTCTGACATTGTCAATGGTAATCTCTCGAGTTTTTCGATGCTCAGGATTGTATAGTCTGCTCCTTTCTGTGCCAAACTGATCTGTTTATCAGTAAGGTTAAAACTGGAAAATAATGACGTTGTGTTGATTAAACGCCAAGGCACATAGCCTGAACGAAGATTTTGCAGCGTCCAGCCTAATTCTATAATAGAGCGTAATTGAGATTGGCCATGTTGTAACATTAGCAAATCTCTGTCTATCACATCAAAGGCAGAGGATACAATATTGTCCAAAGAATATATTCTGGAAGACAGAGTCGTTAACCCATTGTCTACCACAGAAAGTGATTTCTCCAAATTAATACGATCAATTTCTCGTATTTTTTCAGCAGTTTCAATTTGCTTTACTTTCCAAGCCTCGTTGTAAGCAGCATAGATACTGGTCGCTATGAAACGCTTTTGACGCTGTTTGCGTGGTCCAAGAATGAAGTCGCGCAAATCAGCACCATCTTTTAATAAAGACAAGTGTTGCTTAATTTCAGCCAGTGTGGACGAAGTTAGCCATTCAAGGCAGAGTTTCCCTACACTGTATGTTGTTATAATCCCTGGATGTTGTCTCTGGGAATATCTTGAGTCTAATCTGGTCACTTTTAACCCCTGTGTTTTATTCAGGAACCTATCTTGACAGCTATTTGTGTCTGTAGGCCAGATTAACCACTTTTTCCAATCAGGATGTGTTCTGTTGAAATGTAAAATGTGTGACACGTTTAACTCAATATCTGTGGTTGTACTCTCAGGTATTGGCTTTGGTATAGACGGTGTTTTAAGGTCTTTGATCTTAGCTAGGCCAAGACAAGATGTTTGGTGTATTGTGTCATTTAAAAACAACATTTGTTCTGGTATCATGCAGGTTCTAAATAGTGCTTCTATGCCTTGCACCTGCCAATCTTTTGTACCCCAAATTGTTTTCGTTTCAATATTATTTTTCCAATAATCAAAACCAAATGTCATCATTTTGTCATAAAATGCTTCTGAATATATCAATTTAGAATTTGTCAGCATTGTTTTCATTCCTGTTTTATCTAACAGTTTGTAATAAAACGTTTCTGCATCACTGGTGTTAAACCCTGAGAAGTATTTGAATTTCTCAAAAAATGCTTTAGAACTGCTTTTAGGTGGTGTAGATTTATGCAAGTAATGATCCCCATAGTGGGTGTAACAGAATAACTGCTCATAACTAGATGAACCTTGTAAATAATCATGATCTGTGAATCTAGCTGACATTACTAAATCAGACATCATGTCATTAATACTGTTAAAGTCCCAATCATCAGAGAATGTACTAGGAGTCACAAAGTCACTTAAGGAAACCTTTAGTTGATGAGGATACTTCAGGATTTCGACCGGACCATAGATCTCATAGTCTGTTTTCTCCCATACTACCCCACCAGGTATTGGAATTGCTGTGACATTTACTGTTGACAGTTCTCTTTTCTTCACGTGGGATGATCTGTGTGGTTTCAGGACTAGGTTGATGTTCTGACTTGCTGTGTCCATTGTAATATATTTTCCTTCAATGAATTTTCCCAAACATAGTACCATGATGAGCCAAAGCAGGAGGAAAAATACACCTAGACCGAACCAGAACTCTAGCCAAGGGGAAATTAGGTAGATTTCCTTCAGTTGATGAAAGAGTTCCGTTGCTTTTTCTTTAAAAGTCTTTTTTGTTTCTGGCATCACTTCGGGGTCATTTTGATCTTCAGAGAAGTTGTCGAAGTTGATGAAATAACCAGAGGCAGTTCTGTCAATTGATGGGATTGTTCTTTCAATCTGTCTCTCGGTAGCACTTTCTGATGCCACATCATTGTAGACTGGTGTTGTTTCTTGACGAACTGTTTCAATCTGTGTTTCAAGAGGCACGAGTTCCATGGCATTATTGCATAGTCCTTCATTGAGCACTGCAGGCTGATCGAATGTGATTAGTCTTTCAGTTTGAACTTCTTGGATTGTTGCAAGTTTGGGTATTCTGTTGTTTCTTGGGAGTCCACTGGGCCTACTGTTGATTATAGGCCACATGCTTGTGGTTTTACCAGATCGATAGACACGACTCTGTTCTCCTTTTTACCAGCAAGGGGCGGTAGCACAACTGATCTTGTTCCGGTGACTGCCAAGACAGGTACTGCTTTTCTGTAAGAAGGCCCAAATTCCTTCTTAACTGCGATCTTTTCTCTGACTAGATCCCCAATCTTTGGAATCCAGACAGGCCTTGCTGGGGCTGTTGCGGGTGGTGCCTCGTCAGTGGTACTTGGCTGTTGCTTTAACTTTATGTTGCTTAAGGATTTTCTTGTTTCATTCAGTTCCTGTAAAACAGCCAAACGATCCTTTACATCAAAGTGCGTTGTTTCTTCTTGTACCGCTGACATCTGACTATCGAGGTCCTGAACTCGCATTCTAATTCCGAACAATAGTTCGTATGGGCTGAAACCTTTTAGAGAATTTCTTGGCATGTTGTTTAAGACTAGTCTGGACACTTATTAAATGTTTGACCCACCCAGCGCCTGAACCTAATACCTTCGCTGTTATAGATTGCTTTATGTCACGGTTTTTCTTTCTACCACACTATTCCCTTCGGGGTGCGACGGACAAGAATACCGCAACCCAATTCCCATGCTGGCCATGGCCTCCTTATAGGCTCGAGAGCTGAAAGCAGGACCCTGGTCAGAATGGAACGTGGTAATTGCGTATGTGCCGATAAAGACTCGCAAATCTTTTATAACCGTTCTAGCGTCAGCCGAGCGCTGGGGCCACATCCATATGAACCTCGTACAGGAATCCACTGCTACCATGATATATCTATAGTTACCGTCCCTTTGTAGGGGACCACAGTGGTCCAGGTAAACGCATGCAAATGGTTTATCCGAGATGAGAAAGGGTGTCTGCGCTGGTCGTTTTACTGTTGATACTTTTATCCTTTGGCATATGTCGCATTCCAATACATACTTTTTAGTTTGTATTCTCAAGCGAGGCCACCAATATCTCTGTTTTAATAGTGATATTGTTGCGGAAACGCCAGCGTGTGCAGAAGCAAGCCCTTCGTGTGCCGCTTTGATTAGTCCTAGTCTGTGTTCCCTGTTTGGAATTACTCTATCCCCCACTCCAGGGATTCGAGCAAAAGGAACATTATTTGTATCCGTTAAGTACAAGTACTTTTCAGGAAAGCCTTTTGGGAGTGTTTTCTTATCATTTTTTACTGGCGTACTGACAGCCTGTAGAATATCGCTGTCTATTTTTGTTTGTGACCGAGTTATCGCAGCTACGGAAGCCGTTTGCACAGCTGCATTCGCGGCTTCGTCAGCCAATGAATTCCCTGCAACGTGAACGCCATCACGTTGATGACTCAGTGTATGTATCACGTGAGTCTTTTGTAGTTCTTTCTGTAAAAGAACTACCTGTTCCCAAAGCATTTTATGCTTTATTGTGCCACCTTTTGCATCTTTGAAACCATTTTCCACCCAATTCTGCAAGTATTCATTATAAGATTGTACGCAATAAAAAGAATCGCACACTATTAGTGTGGGGAATTCGCGATCGGTATTTTCTAGCGCCATCTTCAATGCTACTAATTCAGCTCGTTGAGCCGAGCAATCTCCTAGAGATTGTGTCTTAGTGACCAGTGGTCTAAATTTTCCTTTGTGCCAGCGACCTTTAACAATCGCGCACGCAGCACTGTAAGCTTGCTTACCCCCAACTGCGGGTTGTGCTGATCCATCAGTATATATAATACTTCCGTATTCTTCGAGAGGCAGGATTTCAATTGGCAGAGGACATTCATATTCATATTGTAAAAATTCCTGTGTTTTTAAGTTAGGATCAAATTCGTAAACTACGTCTGTTGCAGCAAGAGAATTAACCCACTGAATCCATCTCGGATGCAAAGCTTTAGCATTAGGAATGCTTGCTTTAGTTACCGCTTCTAAAGCCGGTATAGGAGTTACGATTATTATTCGTTTACCTTGTGCTAGGAGCCTTTCTTTCGCTACAGCAGTCTGAACCGCAGTTAGAATTTTCTCAGTTGAACTGAATTTTATTTCAGCCTTTGTGTACAAATGTGATTTGTAAGCTATTGATACCTTTTCTCCCTCATTAGAGGTTAGGTACGTGAATCCGCATCTTCCTGGGATGACTCGGATTACAAGATCACGTGTGTTGTCACGTGTATCTAATTTTGTTTTGCTAACATGTCTGTTTGCAGTGATCTCAAAATTTCTGTGTGTTTTTGAGTCCAATTGATTTGTTTAAAATCAGGTTTAATTAGTTCGTAGAGAGGTTTAACCCTCTCTGCGTAATTTAGGATGTAAGTTCTTCCGAAATTTAGAAAACCTAGAATGGATTGTAAATTCTTCAGCGTTTTTGGAGCTTGGAGTACAGCGCACTTCTCTAAGAAGTTGTCCGCTAGGCTTTTCCCTTCACTTGATAATTCGTACCCTAAGAATAGTACTGTCAGATGGGCAATTCGGGACTTTTTAAAGTTGAATTTGTAACCCTCTGCTGCGAACCCAAGTATAATGGTGTTCACTCTTTTCAAGTGAGTATCCAAGTCGTCGTCTGTGAGATAAATATCATCTACGTAAGATAATGCTTCATCATCATAGATTTGTAGTAACTCTGTTACCCTAGCTGAGAATAGTCCTGGGCTGTTCTTGAACCCCTGTGGGAGTCGACAGAATTTTTTCTGTGACCCAAATGCGGAGAAAGCGGTCAAATATCTGCTTTCCGGTGCAATGTTTTGACAAAAGAAACCATTAGAAATGTCTAATGTCGTTTTATATTTTTTCCTAACTATGTTATTCATTAGGGCTGCACTATGCGAGTTTTGTACTGCAAAAGTTTTGCAACATGTATTAAGGTGTCTGTAGTCCAAAACTAGACGATATGAATTGTCTGGCTTGGAGACAGGAAACAAAGGATTGTTCATTTGAGAGGTGCATGTTTCAATCACCCCCTGGTACTCAAGTTGATCTAAGATCTCCCTGACTTGTTTTTTAGCTTCTTGCTTTATGGGATACTGCCGTTGGGCAGTTGGTTCACTTTTTAATTGGATTTTGTGAGGAGGTGAATCCTCATCCCATCCTACATGATTTTTATATAATGCAGGTGCCTGGGCCACTGCCCATTTCCTTGCATATTTATATTTTTTGTGAATCGGAATGTGATTCGAGAAGGCAGGCATAATCACTTCTTCGCCACGAGGGCACTCCCTGACAAACTCTGGGGGCCAATCTTTTTCAGCTAACAGAATATCATAGCCCTTTGAGAGCTTATCCCAAAATAGACCCTTAATTTTCCTAGTCTTATCACCCTCTATACGCAATGTTATTTCGCATATTTTATGGGGCTCGCTAAGTCTGGCGTCGGCAGTTTCAACTTGAATGTATTCATTCGTGTCCACTGTCTCCAGATGACTCATCAAGATTTTGCGCGCTATACTGATTTCCGCTGCACTGTCCAACATTGTCAATGCCCACTCCCCGTTTTTCAACTGTGTCCTCAGTATTCTCGGCATGGTTGATTACTCTAATACTGGCTACCTTCTTTTTCTGAAATTGAGATTTCTTATTTTGAGCAGGTTCCTTGTCTTTGGACTTGGTGTGCTCTCCTGGGTCTGACCGTCCTCTTCTTTCCGAGTTCTGTGGAAGAGATCGAGAGGGACGTGTATTAATACTTTGATATCTATCAGGTTTTTTCAGAGTATCCCTATTTCTAAGGTTATATCTTTTCTCAGAGGGCTCCCTTTGGGGAGACTGGCGTTCTCGAGTCGGAGTTCTTTCCCTCCGTCGAGGAGACCTTCCTCTGGACTGGAAAACTTTTTCCTTGGGAGTGGATTGTTTATTTCCATCCCAGCTCTTTTTAGGAGTGTTTAAATTATTTTTAATAAATAATTTTTCAGGATTTTCGAGCAGTTGGGGCTTAACTGGTTTTCCACCCAAGCTGTCTCTACCTAATTCTTCATAGCATTTTTCTATGATTTTGGCAAGCTCAACAGGATCTTTTATATCTGTTTCCCTCAACTTCTGGCGGATCGCCACAGATGCTGCTTCTCCCTTTACGTTGGCTAATAATATAGCCGTGACCTGCTTGAAGTCTTTCAGTAATTTCATACCTAGATTTAAAGCGGGCTCTGGACCGAATTCATTTTGAATCTGTTTTAGCACTTCTGGTATTACCGCCATAGACGGAAGACCGTGTGTTTTTGTGTAAATGGAAGCAAAGACTGTACCCCAAGTGTCGCAGTCCTCCACGTGTGGTGCGATTCCCATAGGAAGGCAGATGGTCAAGATTCTGTATTTCTCAATAGGGGTAGTATCAGGAAATACTGCCTCTATTTGAGTGATTTTCTGTGCTAACCAGAAAGGAATTTGTTCCCGTTTTACGGGTGTTTTACCAAGACATGACTGTATGTTCTGTGGTGTAATTTTATTTGTGTTCCCCTGATGAGGGGTCAGCTGTGGTGTATTAACAGCTGGCTGGACTGTTGCAGTCCGCATTACATATTGGACTAATTGCCTATGTATTTTAATTAGTGTTTTGAGCTGTGCTAACAGCTCTTCTCTAGACATTTTTTCAATGTCAGGATGTGGTGTGTAGCTGGCTAGAACCGGCCACGTGGCTCCCTGTCTACCTAGTGGACCGAGCCTGGTTATGTGATCATTGTGTTTTAGGGCGCCATTAAACCAGAGCAGGTGCTCTTGAAATTTAAGTGGGATTTCAATCTCCTCGAAAGGAGCGTACTCTCCCGGAGGTTTCTCTATTTTGTAATAGTGAAACTCTTTTGTTATTGCGTTTGCCGCTGGAAAGTTTATTCATGAATAGAATACCTCTGTCTGCCGATACTCGTGAGCCTCTATCACGAAAATTACTGTACCACCTTGAGGTGTCAGTCCGTTCTCTATAAGTTTTAAAGTTATAGATCTTCTTAAGTGGACCGGGATGATAATAGCACCCGGGTCTGTGTGTTCGGGACCTTGCTGAGTCGCATCTGCTGCGCCCCCAGTGGTTCCGTTATTTTCTACTGACATTGTATAAATGCAGGTTTTGCAGAGTAGGTCTTCAAGGAGACAAAGATTAGATGCACAATATTTGGGCGCCATGTAGTGTAGTTCCTAGTTTCCCACTAGGCCCTGCGCATTGGAATAACATAAACAGTAGTATCGACGTGGAACTGCGGATATTCCAGGCCTCCACTGACTATGCTAAACTTAATTGGGTTGTGTTACCAACTAGCTCAGAGGTCACTGGAAACTTTCTTCTCTGCATAGGAAGTGATCAGCTTCCTTGGCACAGACAAGAAGGGATTCAGTTTTCCAACAACCGTGCAACATGACAACTTTGCTCCTCAGATCAAGAGTCAATCTCTAGGGTCGTGTGAAACAATAGACATAGATTTCACTCAGTCAGTCTAGTGCAGTTTACTTTCACGAGATGTAGAGAATAGAGAGACGGGCGTTTGTCAATAAAGGGTTAACATTTATTGAACAGTCTTTCTTCTCGTACAAGAGAAATGTATTGCCACAATTGCAATAATTGTTATTATAAAAAGTACGTACAGTAAGATAAGCATTGCGAAATAGAACTGTAAAAGCATTGATATGGTTTCTTAGCCATACAATGGTTTAAAAGTAATAAAACATATATACAGTCATATATACATTAGGCTAACATACTCAACTGGTGCTTCTAACTAAGCCTACCCCAGTGTGCCTGACCTAAGCCTAACACGTGAAAGGGGAGTAAGTAAGTAGCTTTAAGTTAAGTTGGTTTTGCCAAGGTTTGTTTCAAGAATTCTCATCTAAGGGTTTAGTCAACACCATACCTCTGAATAGAATGATGGAGGATTGGTATCTCCTTCAGGGGTCTCTCTCGATATCCCAGTCACCCGCGAGGGTAAACCGGAAACGCCGTGACTAGATTTCTCTGCACGAGAAAGGCAGCGGGTCTCTTCAGCGCGTCGAGGAAGGAGGGGGACAGCGTCCGCGGGCAGCTGGAATCTGCTGGATGTCTTCGCAGAGGGACGGCTGTTCAGCTCCTTAAGCGTACTGCACCATAGTTCGCGCTTTAGCGGCGATAATGGTATCAGCAGCTTCACCACCACAGGATAGCAGGCTGCAGCGACAGAGTGCTAGATTTACCAACAAGGGGTCGTGCAGGCAGCTGGCTTCAGTAGCTCGTACAACAGGCATTGCTTAAGGCAACGTTGGTAATATTTATACCTGACAGGTGCCGGGTTTGACGCAAGTTTGCTGGACATAAGACGTCAATTAAAGATGTCACTAGGAAGTGATAGTTATCAGTTGCTCATTAGAGTTCTATTACTAATCAAAACATAGCAAGCGGGGATTTCCAGGTTTGCTAAGTTTTTATCTTGTTGAAGAACTCGGACTGTTATGTAGGAATATCAGATAGTGACTACTGCTCTGTCATTGCACTAATTGGTCGCAAAGGAAGTGGCAGAGGGAACTATGCTGGAATGTGGCTCTGTTCGTGTGAGGCCAGAGATGACTTTTCAGAAAATCGCACTTGAACGGTTATGCCAATATAGGGAATAAATGGATTTATAGCCGAATAGGGGCATAAGGTCACAGTATCGACCAGGAACCTAGATAAACACGCAACAATGCCACTCTACTCTACACCACTCTACTGAAGGCAACTGCACTTAAAGCTACTCTGTGCTACTCCACACTACTCTACACCACTCAACTCTATCCCACTCTACACCACTCTTCTCTATGCCACTCTACTCTATCCCACTAACTTTTAGCCACGCTCAACAGCTGTCATCCTGCTGTACAACCTGACTAAAAGACATTGGCGAAGGCAAAAGCTCTCATATAGGAGAGACCTATTCGTGTTTCCAATGCGTGTTGCAGGTATGTCACCATTTTCAATACTTCAAATCAGACGTTGGCTTTGCACAACAAAGAGTTTTGAAAACTCTGAACGTTACCTACGTAGGTATGTACAGTTAACGCAACGAAGAGCAATGTTCTGTCTACAGTTCGATGCTTTGCATCCTTTCACATTGCTGTAAAAAAGTAGACATCCCGGGGGAGAGGCATTTCTGTTTGATAACCAGACTCTTATCTCCTCCAGAAGCTTCCAGACGTTTAAATACAGGCCTGCCATCAGGACAACTCTGATGAGTATTCTGCAGGTCGGTCAGCCTCTGCTCAGATTAATGTTAGCAGACCAGCGTGACGAAAAGTCGTGCCTCTCCTGGCTGACTTTCCTGAGACGTCAAGACGCTTGTGCTACGTTGGGCACGTGCTCAAACGTGCAGTGCAAATCTTGACTGCTGACATGAACATTCGATGGCTCAGGCCGAACCTCACAAACAAACCAGTCTGTTTATCTTTGGGCCAGCCCCTTCGGATATTCTGATTCTGTTAGAGTGTTCGTAAAACGATCTTAAATCAAACGAGTGGAGCATTAAAGTAGGAAAGTTATTGGAAATCTGTGTAGACCTTGATAACGCCGCTAATGAGATTTCCAGATTTCCTCTTTACGTATTTATTTATTTGTTTAGACTTTTTCTTTTTTTTTGATTTAAAATATTTTTATTGAAAAATAAAGTGGCATATACATTGGCAGTCTTACAACAGTGCTGAAGGGAAAAGAAAAGAGAGGGATGAAAGAAGAAGAAGAAAGAGGGGGGGGGGGGGGTTCAGTGTGGCTTCTTTAAATGTTCATCGAGTTGTTTCCACATGCGCTCTTGGGGCTTGTGTTCTTTCGAGAGGTTGCCCGTGATATTGTCTGCTCCTCTTAGGAAGGTGACCCAGTTGATCCATGTTTTGAAGTTTGCTTTTCCCGCGTCCTTCCAGTTTGTTAAGATTATCTTCAGGGCTGCTGTCAGGAGCAGGTCTAGAAGGTCTCTTTCTTCCTTGCTGTTCAGGTTCGCTGTTACGTGCCCTGTCGCCAGTGTCACATAGTTCACCATTAAGTTTGTATTGAACATGTCATTTATGAAGGCGTTTATCTGGGCCCAGAACTTCTTGACTTTGACGCACCCAAAGATGAGGTGTTCGAGTGTGCCCTCTTCTTTCTGGCAGTTCCAGCAGTCGGCTGAATCTGCTATGCCGCTTTTATGGAGCCTGGATGGGGTCCAGTAGGCTCTGTGGAGTAGCCAGTATTTTGTTTGTGCCAGTTGCGGGGTGATCTTGCTTTTTGTAGCTGAGGCCCACATTTGCGCCTGTTCCTTTTCGTTTAGCTGTCTGCCTAGGAGTGTTGCCCATGAGTTTGTTGTCTTCTTGTTTAGAGATAGGGTCGTTGGGGCGAGCAGTTTGTAGATTTTGGCGGTTTGGTGTCCCGCCGAGTTTAGCATTAGCACGTACTTGACTATGCCCGGTTCTTCTCGGGTTAGGTTTGCTCTGGTTATGGCAGTCCTTATTTTCAGAAATGTGTATAGCTCTTTGTTGGGCAAGTTGTGTAGTTGTTGTAGGTTTGAGAAGGTTAGCTGTTTCCCCTTTGTTTCTATTTGTTTGGGAAGGCTTATCCCCTTTTTGATCCATGTGTCATAGTTTATTACTGCCCCTTGATATGATATTTTTGTGTTGTACCAGATGGATTCCCATGTTGTACCTCTCAGTTTCTGTGCCATTCGCCTGTCCACCTTCATCAGCGCTTCTCTGGTGTGCTTCAGTATCGCGTTGGACCACAGGGGGTGTTTGTTTGCAGTTAAAATCGCTGTCGGGTGTAGGCCTCCTAGGAGCTCTCTTTCCAATTCCAGCCAGACTGGTTTGTATTGTTGTGTTTCGTCGATCCATGTGAATCCTTGTTTAGCTAGGCAGGCTGTCTGGTAGGTTTTGAAGTTTGAGCTTGGGAAACGAGGATCAACATTTCAACCCTATTCACTTCATATCTTTCGAAACTGGTGCCAAGAAAGTAGCTGCCTGGCAGCTCAGCAGTTTACTGCGGCTTCGTATCTGTGCCGTGTGCATAAACTTGGGGCACGCACAGCTCCATTGTGAAACTCTTTTAATCTCATCGCTGACAGGAAATATAATCTGTTGTGTGGAGCTGGAAGACCACTGTATCTCTGCTGCTGCCAAATCACACGTTGCTGCAGACAGTGTGCTATGCGGAATAGACATTATTCACACTGGCATGCAATAAAGCTAAAGTCTCACAATGGGGAATACGAGGAGGTTTGGAAAACCTGTCACTGAGCAAGTATCCAGGCCCATGTGTAAATCCAGGTAAATATTTCAAGCCTTTCCAGGACATCAGGCGCTTTCTGAGATGCATGAGTTTTTGGGCTCAAGGACACTGTTTGCTCCCTCCGATACCCTGTTCACCTCTCCAACACCCTATCCAGTCACCTCCTAACCCTCCCCACCTCCATTTTGATAATCTAATCAGATCACATAATGGACATTTTCCACTGTTGGAACATTAGTTTCTCCTTTGCAAATGTGTTGCCTGCTCATGTGGCAGGTTAGCAGCACATAGTCGCTTCCTCGTGGAGTCATCCATCCTCAGAGCACTAAAAGCACATTTTCCTTGGTGCAATGCTCCACTTACCTACTGGTAATCCCATTATTCCTATTCAGTCATCCTCATCCCAGTCCTCACTTACATTAAGAAGAAACTAGAGAGGATATGTCTCAAGGCTAGAGCTGTCGACCTTGGAGCTGGAAACACAATGTTAAACCCTCAGGGTCGACTCCACGGGGCATATTACCAACAAATAGCGATATTTATTGCTAAATAGGCTTAGCGACGATTTTTTATCGCTGCCTATCGCTGGATATGTTAGCGGAGAAAACATGCTATTAGCAAAGTTTTTCTCCATTGGGCTAAAATATCCAGCGATAGCGGCGAAATGCGTGAATATCGCTGAGAATACATCGATATTCACGCATTAGCGACGAAATGCTCTTAGCCATGTTATCCACCTCCCATTGGATAACATGGCTAGGAACTGGTCTGGTCAGGTGTTAGTATTTGGAGATATTCGCGCTTAGCGCGAATATTCCCAACGCTACGCCTGCCTTGCTAATAGGCGATAGCAACGTTAGCGATGGCTTACAGTCGCTAACTGGTTGGGGTCGCCCGCTTTGCATGTCATTAGCGATAAACATCGCTGACATGCAAAGCGGGCCCCTACCGTTCGCTATCGCCTAAACGCTGTCGCTAACATCAGTTAGCGACAGCTTGCTAATAGGGCGATAGAAATATCGCCGCTTAGTGGCCAAAAACGGCCGCTAAATCGGCGATAATTGCCTATCGCCCCCCCTTGGTAATATGCCCCGACATTCTGTGATTCTGGAAAAATCACTTAATCTCCCTGTGTCTACCAAAAAAGAAAAATGATAATGAATGTGTCCTTGTGTAACGTAACTGGTGCTCATATAAATCACTCCAATACCTTCCGTTGAGTTTGCACTATATACATTTGCAAAAAAAACAACATAAAAATGCAAGTACCTCAGTTGCCTGCCTAAAACAAAAACCTTGGTTCTATGGTTATGAGGTTTCACCCCAATGGGTAACCATATGGCCTAGAGCCTGCCACAAGACACTTCCTCTGTAGACTACCGAAGCTCAGCGGTGAATTCTTCGTGAGGGCGAGGAGGCTCTGCCCCCATTCCCCCCACCCACTGCAGCGGCACGAAAAATAAAAAGGCAATTAAATGGATTTATTGCCATTTTATTTTTCATGTTTAGTGCGCAGCAGCCTCCAGCCAGGATAAATGGGGGTGTGGCCTCCTTTGCTGCCGATTGGCAACATGGAGGACTGGAGGAGCAAGATGTACCCTCCAAAGTATGCATCTCAGTTTGGCCTGCTGTCTTGAGCCGGCCAAAGTGACATGTGCACTTTGCAGCTTTCAATTCAGCTGTCTTAGACAGCTGGGTGAAGACCAAGCATTGGCCTAAAGGGCCTGAAGGAGCGTCCAGCCCGGATGCTCCATCCAATCCTAGCACTGCTCATATGCTGGTGAGAGTAGAGCGAGGATTACTTTGTGGAATCTCCTGGAGGCTGGTGCCCACGGCCGACAGAGGAGGGTCCGAGGAGGATGTCAGACGTGTAACAGACAAGGTAAGTGGCTTCATTTTTTTTATTTGCCACTCACTTTGTCTGCATGTATTCACCCACCTATCACTTAGTTGCTCGCCCGACTCACCAGTGCATATACATGCCAACCACCCCTGCCTAAGCTCCAAATAAATAAAGCCTCAAGTCGGCACAGGGAGAGTAGACTTCAGATTACAGGACTGGGATGAAGATGAATGAGTTGAAGTAACATTACTGGTAAGTCACAGAGGCATTGCCTCCTACACCTTACTTGCACCCCGTTTTTTACAGGAGCATATACCCAAGCCAACGTAGGCTTTATCCACAGTTTGACTTGAAAACAAAATCAGCGCTGGCAAAAATATTTAAACTAGCCCCACGTTGTAGTAGGTCACTCCTTATCATAGTGCCATGGCACATTAATGCCTGGGTCATGGCAGCCCAGCCAGCTCTGAAAGCAACCCCCTAGCCTGCGGTTACCGGGTAAATGTAACAGTGCCAGAATCGCCAATCCTGCCCTGGCTTCAGGTCACATCCTGCCTCAGCACAAGCTGATCAGAAGATAGAGCACAGCAATGAAGAAACTGTACTACTAAAATCCCCAGTAGGCAACAACAGACAGAAGATACTGGGCTCATAAACTAAATACCATCCTACCTGCAGTCAGCCATGGGAGAGCTGGAGAGCAAGAAAGTCACGAAGGTGAAAAAAATAAAAATTAGGCAATGCAAGTAGAGCATCCAACTTCCAAACAAGCCCAAACGAGTGGAAGGATACAGCCTGAGGGAGGCAAAGGATCTAGAGATGCTCAGCAGGAGCACATAAAAACAACCTAGCAACTTACATGCACCCACAGAAAATATAAGAACGGAAGGTGGGACTCATAGGAAGCCAAGAGACCACACACAAGGAAGTAACTCCTGCCATATATTAGATCAAAGCCATCCTGCCTCCTCCAGGCACATTCCAGGAGACCATAGAACCACCACACCTTGGAGGTCATGCCCATAAAGGAGTGTAGCTATCAGTAGTGAAGAAAGTGCACTAGCACCAGGGTTCATGACTGTGGGGCACTCAATGCACATCAAATACAGCGGTTTTTTACTGCGAGACCGGCGATGGTAGGGCTATTTTTCAAACATGTTATTGGGTCTCAGTCTGGTCAATCCACTGGCTTTGCCCTCGAGAGTCCGCTCGGGTGTGCATTGGGACTGCGAGCTCCCTGTCAGGGGACATGTAAAGCAAAGGTTCAAAAGAGTCAGAGACGTTCTCGCTGAACTACCTCTCATCCCGATGGATAGCTTCCCTGGAAATTGATGGATCTTCCAGTGGCAAGGACTGTTCCTGCTCCGCAAATGGTCTCTCTGTCTGCTCTTATCCATGACCTAGAGTCTACTCCACTACGAAGGACCGGGGGGTGCTTTAAAGAAGTCTGGCAGTCTCTCTCTCCAACCCCAATCTTATACAGTATTCATGTATGTGTACAGAAAATCAAAACTGATCCTTTGGCTTCCCAACCTCACAAGCTTCACGCACATCCTATTGCACATACAGATGATAATCATGCATGCACCATTCATGTCCTACATGAATGGAGCAAAAGACACTGTTGCAGCAGACTGGCACACCAGTTTAGATCAGGAGAGGCCAGTAGTCAACTAATACTGGCAGGGGTCAGGTAAAAATGCTTGACATGCCACTTTAAGTTGTTGATGCCACCACTGTTAGTTCTATACAGTTTGGTCAGTTGACTGTAGTCAATTTCAGTAAAGGAGGAGTGCATGCGGGTGCCTAGCTAGACCAAAGAGAGCAGCTGGAGTGGGCCTCCGATTCACTTCCATGGTTGTTGTGTGTGCTGAGGCCAAAAGAATCAAAAGGCAAGACAAAGCTTTCTATAGGAAAAGCAGAGAAGGGGCTTAGAAGATGCAGTGAACCTTTTCCTTCCCAAAAAGGTATAAAGGCTGGAATGGAGCCTCCCATACTGAGGACCCAGACTTTCATTTTAGGTAGGCAGCAGCTTGCTTTCCTGAGAGGTGCTAGCATCTAATGTAAGAGAGTTCTTGAATGAGGAATATTATGAGTTGGTAATGTTCTCCCACTTCCAGGTTGTTTCCAACATATCTCCTGTAACAGACAACTGCCTGGAGCAACATTACAGAGTAACACTGGAATTATGAGCATGCTCCAGATATGTGTTTGGCTTATGTTAAAGAAAAAATGAGAACCCTTTGCCAAAGTCATTGTGTGCATATTTACTTATGGCAGCCAGTACATTGCCAATCAGACAAATTGCTTGAATTCTGAATCATATCTTGCCTAAAAACAGGCCTGCAAATGTTTTAATATAGGGAAAAATTACATGGAGCGATTGAGACCAGACCCCTTTAAGGAAGGTTTGTGGAGTGCTCCTCCAAGAACGTATTTCAATAACTAGTGTCAATGAGTTAACTTTACTGTGTAATGTCCCAGATATTTTGGTTAAATACTACAATATTTACTTTGAACATTGAAGAGAAAACCCTTGAAACAGACAAATATTCTCATACATCAAAGATTGGCCTAGGAACCACAAGTAATTTGTATTTTCTGCTGCAGCCCATTGTGAGTGCCAACAGGAACTATGTGATACTCCCTTTCAGCTAGTCATGACTGGATATACATTTCCACAGAGGCACACTAAGCCTATTTGTTTTGTTTTTGAGTGCAGAGTTTTCAGAAGAAGGTGAATAAAAGTCACTTATGTAGAGCTACACCTGACAATTATGGACTTTATTCAGAAAGATCTCCCTTAGCAGTAGTTTCGCTATGTATACCATTCCTTTCTTTTTAAAAAGAGTCTCTCCAGATGTGCAAAATTACATCTGGGTGGGTATTTCACCAAATGTCATTGTAACCTGGCTATACATAAAAGATCCATTGACAGGAATCATCGGTCACATCTGGTTGGACTGAGTAAGCTCACAAGCGAACTCAGAAGAAATTGGAGGCCCAAAACTTGCAAGGGAGCAACTGCACCATACACATGAGGTTAGCATTTCCCTAATCCCATCTACATCATAACTGTCAATGCATTTTCCATTATTTGATTAGCCCAAACACTATTGATCACAACATGTATTCCAAATGGATCACTGAAATAATATCGACTGACAAAATATCGACTTGCCAAAATATCGTGGACAAAATATCGACAGTCAAAATATCGAGTTTGTATCTACAAACAGGTAAGTACAAAAATATCGAGTACAAAATATCGTTAACAAAAATATAGATGTAAAAAATATCGACTTTATTAAAAACAGTGTTAAATTAAATTAATATTAAATTTTAATTACTAAAATATACTTAAAACGACTTAAATTAAATTATAATAATAAAATAATAAAAGAAAATAATAAAAATAATTTTTTAAAATCTTATTTGTTGACCCTGAACCCTAAAAATACCCCTTTACCCAAAAACCCAAAACTGACCCTGAACCCTAAAAATACCCCTTTACCCAAAAACCCAAAACTGACCCTGAACCCTAAAAATACCCCTTTACCCAAAAACTGAAAACTGACCCTGAACCCTAAAAATGCCCCTTTACCCAAAAACTGAAAACTGACCCTGAACCCTAAAAATACCCCTTTACCCAAAAACTGAAAACTGACCCTGAACCCTAAAAATACCCCTTTACCCATGAACTGAAAACTGACCCTGAACCCTAAAAATACCCCTTTACCCATGAACTGAAAACTGACCCTGAACCCTAAAAATACCCCTTTACCCATGAACTGAAAACTGACCCTGAACCCTAAAAATACCCCTTTACCCATGACCTGAAAACTGACCCTGAACCCTAAAAATACCCCTTTACCCATGAACTGAAAACTGACCCTGAACCCTAAAAATACCCCTTTACCCATGAACTGAAAACTGACCCTGAACCCTAAAAAATACCCCTTTACCCATGAACTGAAAACTGACCCTGAACCCTAAAAATACCCCTTTACCCATGAACTGAAAACTGACCCTGAACCCTAAAAATGCTCCTTTACCCAAAATGTATCAATATTATTTAATTACCAATTAATTATTAATTAACAATAACAATAAAGTAAATATATTAGAACATTGGGTGTAATTATTGTAATAATTAATATTATTTTTTCAAAATTAATTACTTAAAAATAACACAAAATTATATATATAAAAAATGTACTCTAATTAATGTAATTAACTAATTACAATTAATTAATTAACAATTATTTACTAATACAAAATATATTCAAAATTATATTAATTAATTAACGAATTAATATTAATTAATTATCAATTAATTATTAATTAAAAATATTAACAACATATATTAATTAATTAATTATTATTAAATTACTTCCCACCCTATTCCCCTATAAACCCACAACCCGCTACAGAATTACATTACGCAATTATTATCAAAACAAAATTCATGTAATAAAATATTTTATAACATTAATACACACTATTCACACATATTATTACATAAAAATACACTATAAAATATTATATATTATTAAAAAATCGATATTTTTGCTATCTATATTTTATACAGTCGATATTACTTCACTTATCTGAAAAACGATATTTTTGTAGTCGATATTATGTCCAGTCGATATTTTGTCCAGTCTATATTTAAAACTCGATATTATGTCCAGTCGATATTTTGGAGTCGATATTTTGTCTCTATACCATTCCAAATTAATCCATGCTCTGAAAATGAAACGAGAAAGCCATATTTAGTTTCATAAGGCAAAATGAAAATTTGATCACTTCCGGTCAAGTGTGAAAGCTTGACACCAAGGGTTAAGTTAAAACATCTATCCTTGTCTTTAACTCTAATGATGTTTCTATGGATCTGTGGAATGGTGAGTTATTCAACATGCAAGAAGGACCCTTCTTTTTAATCCCTATCTTAAATCCAAAATAACAACTTCTTCGAGCTCAATCAAGCCTCTTTAGATACTGTTATTTTTGTTGGATCAGTCTACTTGGGACTTAGGAGTCTGCCAATAAGTGTGATACACATGATAGTATTTGATCAAGTAGCATCAATATTCTGACAGATAATTACTCCAAAAAGTTGGTTAATATGGATTTGAGTAAAGGGTAGCCAACACCTTGCAAAATTAATCGTAGTTGCAACTGCTTTTAGATTGATTCTTAAAACCAGGAAGGATTTTTACCCCCAACCTGTGATGCACAAGGAGAGTAAATTTGTTGGTCTTTACATTACAGTAGCCATAAATCCATTTTGTTGGTACTTAGGCCAGCTCCTCTTTGACGTGTGAACCTTGGGAGAAACAGCTTTGTGTATCTCATCTCAAGGTCTCTGCCTGGTCCCTTCTCCAGCATTGTCAAGTGTCTCAAGTCCTTGCTTCAGTTACTGCTCCTGATAAGGTTTTCTTTTCACAAACTGGAATTTATAGGCATCTTTATCACATTACAAAACCTGGACTACATGTCCAAGAATGCAAATAAAAATTCTGGACCAGATTTTTCCCTGGTCCTTTCTATGTTGCAGTCTCATGCACGTTTACAGTGTGATGTTGGTGTTATTCTGTTTTTTTCAACCAGACAAGGAAAAAGCTTTAGTTGTTGTATACAGATTCTTCAGAGTCTTACCTTTCTAGGTGTTGTTATTCATAGTTCATATTTGGACTAAAGTACAAGCGTGTCTTTGAGCATTCCCTAGTCCATGATTTAGCTGTATTACTGCAGTTAAGAGCAAGATGCTGGCATAGAGCCAAAGACCCATGATGCTGGCATAGATCCAAAGACCCTTCCTCTGATGAAACCTTGTTACCCAGCAGCTTTGCCCGTATCATTTTTTTTTTCTCGTCTCCCAGCCGGCAGCCAGATCCAGTCCCCTGCAGATGTTGTAACCCAGAGGTTAGGGTCTGTTAAGGCCAATATTTACCTTTGCTTCCTATTGTACATTCTCATTGTTGCCCAAACCCCCTCGGCCTGGTTCGGGAGTCACCGCATGCCACTGGAAGGTTATTGGTTGATCCTTATTAAATGAATCCCAGAGTATCTGACTAGAAAAAAAACTTCCTTTCTCCAACTTAAAAAAAAAACCAGGAGATTATACTGCAGATTTATTGCTAGCCCTTCTAATTAGCTTAATCCAACCCCCAAATTCTATCACAGGAATGCTATTGCATGTTTTCCCTTCCTTCATAATTCAATATTATAGTGTGACATGGAAATATATTATCAGTCAATAATTAGTTTTTCCTCTGCCTCGTCCCTCGAAATCCCCCCTTACCCGGCCCCACCAAAGTTACCTACACGGACCACGGCTGGTCATATATATCCTGATAATCCAGTACCAAAACATGTCACTAGAAGGCTATCAAGTGTCTCCTTTATACTCCTAACCTTCCCAAGGCTATCCTAGAGCATTTCACTCAAAGGCTATTGTGTGTCTCTTTAATCCTACATATTCAGTCTCAGTAGTGATGCCTGGAATAACCCTCCCTACACCCTCTCCCGTTTAACCCAATCACAGTGCATGTCACATGAGGTTACCAGTGGTTCACCTTGATTACTGTTCTTTCCAACTTGTATTAAAAAGTCCTGCGGAAAAACATGTTTGCTTTATATCCCCACAAACATCTTGCAAATTTCCAGCACATGGTCGTTAGAGGAGGGTTAATGCTATTCTTGGAACACAACATTTAGAAAACATGAAAACAAAACTAATTGGATATACAGATGTGCTTGGAACACAGTACCTGAACATCTGTATCGCCTGCAGGTAAAATAGAAGCAACATTAGGTCCGCTTGTGCTTTGGCACATGGCCCACTTCTAATTTCCTATGTACTCCGTTCCTCCCAGACCTCCTTCCCTTTCCTATTTATTTTCATTTTGCTTATAGAGTGCTCGAGCCACAAAATCTGCTTCCATTGTATCCCACCTCTACAAAAGCACAGCATGTACAGTGCAACAATGTGTGCCATATTTTAGCTTGCTGTATCTCTTGACTGTTTACCACAGTATCTTTTTGAGTACACTACTTAAATAATGAGACCATGTACAGCAAAAGTGATGTTTAAAAAAAAAGTATTGGTGCAGTGATAACATGTTCGGGTGTGGAGTACTTCCCAAATAACAGACAGCAACACAGCAACAGTATAGCCTATAATAATAGTTCATTTAGACTATTCGGCATATTTTAAAAGTTGCATTTTTGAGTCTGGGGATGTAGTTGAATCCATATTCCTGGTTCCTGGCAGAAGAATGCTAGTTTCGGTGTTTATCGTTTTTTGGCTGTAGAAAACTACTCCTTAAAGAGGCATCCTTTTGTCTCACATATTGGGTGAGTAGTTTGCTTTTCATGTAGTTGGAAAGGCCAAGATGCAGTGCTTTGTTGGCGATACAGGTCATTTTAAAGTAAATTCTGGCTTTTAGAGAGAGTTAATGAAGTTCTTTCAGTACTGGAGGTATATACTTTGATTTTAGCAACTTGGGAACACAGTGCATGAACAGTGAAGGAGTTCAAAGCATGCCTTCATTCCTAACTAAAGGGCTTTGGAACGCATCACAGTTATTTACATCTATTTTGTAATGATGTGATACTTAAGTACCCATATACAATTTGTTATTCATTTAAATCACCTCAGGTATATCAATCTTTCCACTTCTCCTGTTTACCATATGTATTTATATGGTCTGAAATCCATCCTTCTATTCGTTCCTCCATATTCTTCTTCATATATCCACATCCATTCCATTCATAGGAAATCCACAATCCCTAAACAGGAGTTGGTCTTATGTTTTTTAATAAGAAAGATTTGCCAAGTTATAATAAAAGGGGATTTTTTTTTGTACTTCGGGCAAAGAAAAATTAGAAATAATTTCATGTTGTTGGAAGGGTACCGGTTGCCTGGAAAGTCAGTTTATGAGAGCAAATGCATTAACAGGCGAATGGTTTCGATGGCATTACAGTATTAAATAATTATTTATCATGTTTTCAAAATTAAGTGGAGTATGTTGGTTTAACCAAGTTATTATGAGATCCAAAATATACATTGTTTTGTCTGGGTCAAGAGACAGAATGGCAAACGTTTCTGCCATCTTGTGACAAAGGAGTGATTATTGCATCTTTTTCCTCTTCGTGACACAAATCTGAATGTGTTATGAAAATAATTTTTTTCTTTTGGCAAAGACTTTCTTTACCAAACGAGTGGTAAAAATGTATGTGTAACTTTCGGACTTTTGTTTTTAATTGCCCTTCTTTTTCAGAAGCTACTTTACTTTTTAACAAAATGCCCAAACTAGAACTACTAAAACAGATGTATTGCTAAAAATATATTGAACTTTATTCATAACATTTTAACCCAATCGCACTTTCCTTGCAGTTCTAAAAGATGTTCTGAAGTTATTAATTACAGCTGGATTGACCTGTCACAAGTTCTAACAGTTATTCATGACTCCTTTCCCATCCCTATCACCATTTTTAGATGAAGGGTAGAATGGGTACCCCTACACTAGAAATACATAGGTAACCATGAAGGAATGTGCTTAAATCTGCACAAGAATGAGCTCTTTGTTAAAATAAGACATCCTCTGGTGAAGTTGTAGAATGGATATTTATTTAAATATCTCAGCAGAAGGATACAGCACCAACTGTACAGCAGGATACTCAGCTCTGGAATGCCAGATCTGCCAAGAGGCAATCACCACATTCCAATGACATAGTTGAGTTCCAGGCTTGATATGGCAAACTTCTAACGTTACCCAAGATTACAACACTCTTCCCTCGCGAATGACATAAATTACCACTAAGGGGCCGATTTCTTGTCGGAGGGACCTGAGTACTCCGACATCGATTGGGTACAAAACAGATATATTCCCAGTTACTAACAATACAGATGGTGCCCGCTTGAATACCTGGTCCAAAGGGTTATAGACTCTATCAAATATCTGAGAATTATCCTACATGGGGATATGGAATCCATTATCCATCTAAATTATGGAACGGCCATAGATACTCTACAGCAGCGGTCTTGAATCTGTGGGGCGCGACCCCCAGAGGGGTCGTGGAGTCCTGGGAAGGGGGTCGCAGATTCTTCAGAGTGCAGTTCCTGGCGGAGGCCTAATTCACACCTCGGTATGAAAAACATCAACGCCTCATTAACAAGTAAAAGGTCTTTTAAAGACCTGTCAAGTACTTGGGTGTGACTGTGTATGTGTCCCTGAAGCTGTTACAGCTGGGCTCACATACACGAGCTGGGGGGAGCTGGGGGGGGGCAGGGGGAGTGGCTGTAGTGTAGCCCTTTGAGTTCAATGGATGTTGCGCACCTGGAGCGGTGGGTCCCGTGACAAGTTTCCCGCTCCCAGCAGGGAGGCACAGAGATGACCTCCCATGAGTGGGAAAGAAGAATGAAGACGACGCAGAGAGATACTGATTCCCCCCCACCCTCCCCCCCCCCCACCCCCACATGAGAGAGGCACAGAAAAGGTGGGTGGATGAATGATGGGTGGATGAATGGATGAAAAGCTGAAGGATGGATGGATGGATGAAATGGTGGGTGGATGAATGACGAGTGGATGGATGAATGAAAGGGTGGATGGATGAATGATGGATGTATGGATGGAAGGATGAAAGGGTGGATGGATGAAGGATAGATTGGTGAAGGATACACGTATGGATGGAAGAATGAAAGGGTGGACGGAAGAATGGATGGATGAAAGGGTGGATGTATGAATGATGATGGATGTGTAAAAAGATGGGTGGATGATTGAATGGATGGATGAAAGGGTGGATGGATGAATGATGGATGTATGGATGGAAGGATGAAAGGGTGGATGGATGAAGGATAGATTGGTGAAGGATAGATGTATGGATGGAAGAATGAAAGGGTGGACGGATGAAGGATGAAGGATGGCTGGATGAAAGGGTGGATGGATGAATGATGGATGGATGGATATGTAAAAAGATGGGTGGATGAATGATGGGTGAATGGATGGATGAAAGGGTGGATGGATGAATGACGGATGTATGGATGGGAGGATGAAAGGGTGGATGGATGAAGGATGGATGTGTGTATGGATGGGAGGATGAAAGGGTGGATGGGGGAAGGATGGATAAAAGGCTGCATGGATGAATGATGCATGGATCGATGTGTGAAAAGGTGGGGGGATGAATGATGGGTGGATGGATGAAAGGGTAGGTGGATGGATGTATGGATGAAAGGGTGGATGGATGTATGGATGGGAGGATGAAAGGGTGGATGGATGAAGGATGGATGTTTGGATGGGAGGATGAAAGGGTGGATGGATGAAGGATGGATGTATGGATGGGAGAATGAAAGGGTGGATGGATGTATGAATGGATAAAAGGTTGCATGGATGAATGATGGATGGATGTGTGAAAAGGTGGGTGGATGAATGATGGGTGGATGGAAGGAAGGGTGGATGGGTAAAGGATGGGTGAATGGATGGATGATGGATGTATGTATGGATGGATATGTGAAAAGGTGGGTGGATGAATGATGAGTGGATGGATGAATGAAAGGGTGGATGGATGAAGGAAGGATGTATGGATGGAAGGATGAAGGGGTGGATGGATGAAGGATAGATTGGTGAAGGATAGATGTATGGATGGAAGAATGAAAGGGTGGACAGATGAAGGATGGAGGGATGAAAGGGTGGATGGATGAATGATGGATGGATAGATGTGTGAAAAGGTGGGGGGATGAATGATGGGTAGATGGATGGATGAAAGGGTGGGTGGATGGATGGATGAAAGGGTGGATAGATGAAGAATGGATGTATGGATGGGAGGATGAAAGGGTGGGTGGATGAAGGAAGGGAAGATAAAAGGGTGGAAGGATGGATGAATGGATAAAAGGTTGCATGGATGAATGATGGATGGATGTGTGAAAAGGTGGGTGGATGAATGATGGGTAGATGGAAGGAAGGGTGGATGGGTAAAGGATGGATGTTTGGATGGAAGGATGAAAGGGTGGATGGATAAAGGATGGATGTATGGATGGAAGGATGAAAGGGTGGATGGATGGATGTGTGAAAGTGTGGGTGGATGAATGATGGAGGGATGTGATGAGGTCGAACAGGCGCATTTATGGTTGTCAAAAGTTGATGCAGAGGAGTACCAGTTTCTAGAAACTTTTGTCGGAAGGGGGTCCTTACGCCTAAAAAGGTTTTACAAGGGGGTCCTGGCATCAACAAGTTTGAAGACCTCTGCTTTACAGCGTCGACTTACCACCCGGGCCAAGCTGCTGCTATCCTCGGCTGGCAGAGTGGCTTTGCTTCAAATTGTCTTCTTATCCACGTTCCTTTACCTAATGTATCCCAACACTTGATTTAGCTCATCAACAATGATTTGCACCATATAATTAGGGCGAATGGCTAACACACTCTTGAGTACCCTCTGGATCCACTACTAATATTGCCATCACGTATTCTTTCCCTGCTTTCTTCTCATATTTTGTTCCTAATGTATCGAGCTATCTATTTGATGTAACACTTGTAAAGCACTCTGATACCCACTCCAGGATCTAGTTCACGCTAAATAAAACTTTTGAAATAAATAAAATTTAAATAATTTAAAATATATCCCCATCCCTCTCAACAAACATTTATTTCATGCACTTAAGTCAATCCTGATCAACTTGATCTGAACCAAAGGGACCGCACAGATTTCTTTGGATACAATGACCCTCCCATTCTAATGCGTGGGCTTTGAAGCTCCAATTTTGATTTATAATTCAATGTGGCACAGTGTCACTATACATAACTACTAGCCATCACACTGCTACAAGTGTGACAATTCAGACTGTTTGAGGCCCCCAAACCTATAAGAAAGGCTTGGGAGGCAGATGTTAGTTTTAATGTTTATTAGCTTAATAAACAACTGTTGTTGTGGTCATCTCTATATTACACACACAGTGCCACCATGTGGTAACTGGTAGCTGTCATAAGTCCCAGTGTTGTCAATTAGGTGCTGGTGTCGAGCACTGGAAACCACCGGCTCAAATTAAGCACTGGTTGCTGCTGTTCCCATTTACCTCATTAGCCTTTAGAACTGAGATATTCTGATCACCCATGAGGTAAATTGCTCAATGTTTTCAGAAGGTCAGTAGAAGAGTTCATAAAAACTATGAAATTAGGTCAGTGTTACCTGTATCTAGTAGGAATCCTGCATGCCTCTCTAGTTGCCCCCCAAACCTCCCCCACCTTTGGTTACAGCATATGTTTTCTTTAGTTTTCGGGGAGATTTACCTATTGTGTTATGCTTTCTCCTTAGTGATGTTCAGTTCTTCATGCTTCGTTGTGTTTTGTTTGGTGTCATTGTATTGCTATGCCCAGTGCTTCCAATGGGCCAGAATTGCCCGGTACGGAGTACTTTCACTTTTTTTTTTGGGAGAAGTGTGGCTCAATGGTTAGAGCATGAATGAGGTGGTGTGCACTCCTGAGTTTTTCAAAATTAATCCAATGTGAACGACCTTTATGTTTATTGCGTGCAGAACCAGGTTGTGCCTCGCCCTGAATGCACTGTATTAAGTACATAACGTGGGGAGCGCAGATTCCACGCTCCACTCCCAGACGCACTGCATGAACTGGATACCAGATCCAACCAATTAATCATCCTTCAAATTTGTTCAAAATTTTCTAAGTTAGTCCGCGGTTTTTCAGAGTATTCTTGTTCTTTTGCATATCCACATACATAACACAATGTGTTTTGGAAACTTCTCATATTTAAGTGTGCCCATCCGGACTTCTTCAAAAATAAGATCCAAACACAACCAGTAGTTCGGAGCAGCAATTCTTTATTCTAAACCCAATGCATTTCGGGCTGTGTCGCCAGCCCTTCGTCGGGGGTCACTGCAAATCAATGTATTTAGGAAACCATCAGTACCAAGATATGTCGTTTATAACATTATGCTAAATTTTTAACCTGTTATAATTCATTTTCACATTCAAATTATTTACAAGAAACTATTAAAGTGCTCGAATGTCACAATATACCCCCACCCATACTGTAACCCCCCTGTCCTTAATTTAATAATACCACCCTTCTTACACTCAATGCGCTCTCGGCGTAGATCACACTCACGTTTCCCTTGTTAAGTGCATGATTTATGTTTTACTCTCGACACGTACGTGTTTAGACCTTCCTTACTTTTTCCCTTCTCCCGCTTTTCACTTCTCACTCCCAGCTTGCTCGACAACATTCTCATGCCCCTATGGGCTTCATTACTTAGCCTTTCTGTAAACTCGTGCTCATGCATTTTAAATGAACTTTTCTTAGCACGTACCTGCTTACTCCATAATCTTTAAGCCGCTCGGCGTGCACTTCCAGCAACCAACGGATTCGCATGTATCTCGCCCCGTTCTTCAACCCTCTTTTTAAAAACGTGCGTGCTCCACCCCCTTACTACGCAAACCTAAACAAATCATTTTAACCTCGTGCTACCTTTAAATAACTACATTTCCCGTCATACACCTTTGCAACATCCAAATAAAAATAACAATAAATATAAATACGGGCACTCTGGTGCATAATGAACTGCTTGTTAAACGTCATGTTTATGAGTGAAATGTCCTGGACTTCCTGCGTGCAGTTTTCTGTCTTAACTTTTCAATTACTTTCCCGAACTTTGCCGAATGTGGAGTTTTTCTAAAGTTCCTTTCATCAAAGAAGCATCTTCTATTCCTGGGTGCAAAACCAACGTGGGGCGATATTTAACATAACATGAATGAGGTGGTGTGCACTCCTGAGTTTTTGCAAAATTAATCCAATGTGAACGACCTTTTTTGTTTATTGCGTGCAGAACCAGGTTGTGCCTCGCCCTGAATGCACTGTATTAAGTACATAACGTGGGGAGCGCAGATTCCACGCTCCACTCCCAGACGCACTGCATGAACTGGATACCAGATCCAACCAATTAATCATCCTTCAAATTTGTTCAAAATTTTCTAAGTTAGTCCGCGGTTTTTCAGAGTATTCTTGTTCTTTTGCATATCCACATACATAACACAATGTGTTTTGGAAACTTCTCATATTTAAGTGTGCCCATCCGGACTTCTTCAAAAATAAGATCCAAACACAACCAGTAGTTCGGAGCAGCAATTCTTTATTCTAAACCCAATGCATTTCGGGCTGTGTCGCCAGCCCTTCGTCGGGGGTCACTGCAAATCAATGTATTTAGGAAACCATCAGTACCAAGATATGTCGTTTATAACATTATGCTAAATTTTTGACCTGTTATAATTCATTTTCACATTCAAATTATTTACAAGAAACTATTAAAGTGCTCGAATGTCACAATATACCCCCACCCATACTGTAACCCCCCTGTCCTTAATTTAATAATACCACCCTTCTTACACTCAATGCGCTCTCGGCGTAGATCACACTCACGTTTCCCTTGTTAAGTGCATGATTTATGTTTTACTCTCGACACGTACGTGTTTAGACCTTCCTTACTTTTTCCCTTCTCCCGCTTTTCACTTCTCACTCCCAGCTTGCTCGACAACATTCTCATGCCCCTATGGGCTTCATTACTTAGCCTTTCTGTAAACTCGTGCTCATGCATTTTAAATGAACTTTTCTTAGCGCGTACCTGCTTACTCCATAATCTTTAAGCCGCTCGGCGTGCACTTCCAGCAACCAACGGATTCGCATATATCTCGCCCCGTTCTTCAACCCTCTTTTTAAAAACGTGCGTGCTCCACCCCCTTACTACGCAAACCTAAACAAATCATTTTAACCTCGTGCTACCTTTAAATAACTACATTTCCCGTCATACACCTTTGCAACATCCAAATAAAAATAACAATAAATATAAATACGGGCACTCTGGTGCATAATGAACTGCTTGTTAAACGTCATGTTTATGAGTGAAATGTCCTGGACTTCCTGCGTGCAGTTTTCTGTCTTAACTTTTCAATTACTTTCCCGAACTTTGCCGAATGTGGAGTTTTTCTAAAGTTCCTTTCATCAAAGAAGCATCTTCTATTCCTGGGTGCAAAACCAACGTGGGGCGATATTTAACATAACATGAATGAGGTGGTGTGCACTCCTGAGTTTTTCAAAATTAATCCAATGTGAACGACCTTTATGTTTATTGCGTGCAGAACCAGGTTGTGCCTCGCCCTGAATGCACTGTATTAAGTACATAACGTGGGGAGCGCAGATTCCACGCTCCACTCCCAGACGCACTGCATGAACTGGAGTACTTTCACTTTTTTTTTTGGGAGAAGTGTGGCTCAATGGTTAGAGCGGCAGACCCTGATGCAGAGGTCTAGCCTGGGACCAGGGTTCAATTCCCCGCCTCGGCGGGTCTTGGGCTCAAAATTCCACAGACCTGATCATTCTTGCCTCAGTGCCTATTCCAATCATGGAGTCCCACCCTGTAACTCTGGGCAATAGCTTGCTTAATCTCCACAACGGCCCCCACAACGCTAAGGATGCCTGGCCTTCACCTTGGGGGTGCCCCGGAGTGGACCCCTCACAGAGAAAGCCAGAATGGGTTCCACAGCGGTGGGTGAGTAGTGCGCTATACAAGTACAAGTATCAATTTTTTTTGAGAAGGAGAGTACCTGCACCTCTTAGGAGAGATGTAATACTTTTAATTGGAGAGTACCGGCACTTCTCAGAAACAAGCAGGTACTCTGGCTCAGGGTACCTACACTTATATTGTTCCATTTCAAGCACTGCATATGTCATGTTCTGATGTGGCACTAGAATCACCCAGAGTAGCCCCATTTCTAAATATGCAGTACCCTACCTCAGCTCTAGTTAGAATAATACCTGTCTTATATCTGTATAAGTTTTTAATTTCTTATTTGCATTGTAACGTTTGTGAGCTAAACTCAAATCTTCGCCTTGTGCGTTATGGCGTCCACCTCACCTGTGGTCAAGACTGATTTGCATATGGCTGGGTTCAAACTGGAATGGCATGGTGAGCATAAAAACGATGGATTTAGGCCCAGATCTCTGTACTGGGGTGAATGTATGACATTGTTCTGCATTCTGTCCATCAACTGATGTTTTTGCAATTGTCCACCTCACCTGCCACCTGGAGGTGGCGCTATACACCATAAATGATGCACTATATGAACTACTTTTTCTGCTCTGAGTAACTTCTTGCACCATGCAACATACTTACTACTTTTCTGATCTGAGAAACTTCCATTGACAAACCTTTTTTCAACTAAGCTATTCCCTAGGAATGTTATAAGCTTCTGTTCTTTATATCAGTGTAAGTGAGATTACCCAGAATGGCTTCTCAACCCCATTCATGAAACTGTCAGTCATGGATAAGTGCTCACAAAAAGGCAAGGGGTACCAGAAGTAGCATCATGCACCACCTGACCCGATCATTAACCTTCTCATCGGGTGACAAGATTTCCTGCCTTCTATTTCCTGATGTGGTTTATAGGATAGAAACTACAGAAAGTTTACTTGCTGTTCCTGACGCTGCCTTCATGACCCATTAGATCAGGAATAGCAAGGGTAGGACCAGCGGTATGGAAGGACACATCAGGAGTAGAGGTTGCTTTTGGCGGCTGGCAGGGAATGGGGTGGTGAGGCGAGGATACAAATTTAAAAAAACAAGCATTGACATAGCCTTTAGGTCTCGCCTTTTGGACATTATAAGTATTTAGTTATGCAGCACAATATACTTACTGCAACAACATTAACTGTTGTATGGCTAAACACTTATAAGGTCCCAAAGCTGAGACCTATTGGCTATGCCAATGCTTGTTATTACTAAAAGCCATGTATCTGCCTAGTGGAGTATTACATGCCTGGAGTGTAAACATCGCTTCTAAAATCAAAATCTTCACATTGCAAAGACTCTTTGTTTCACTATTGAATATTCTAATACAACCGCCCCATCCAAGCTAAGGGTTAATATCGCTGTATGCGTTGGAATTGAACCCTTAAGATATTGTGGCCCTTAAATGTAGCAACATATCTTGTATATGTTTAAAGGGGAAGGTATTTTTAGCATAATCTAAACTAAAGAAAGTAAAATCTATCACAGGACACACTGCAAACACACCTTTAAAAGGACAGGAGAAGCATTTTAGGAATAGCCCCTTTGCATGTTTGTGGCGTGCAGTGCGGGGGATGCAAACAGCATTTATGTAAACTATGTTAGTTTTATTGTCTCATTTATTTTGGCGCCCAACGCGCTCACTTTCAATTCAGTCCTCTGTTACCAATAAAACAAAAACAGTAATAAACACAACTATTTCAATTATTGTGTCCACACATCAATTTCTTTTTATAGCAACTGTGGTAAAAAAAAAAGTATTACGTAGTGTCCCCAACTCTCTCCCTTGTGCTGCATTAAACCCACCAACCAATAGAAGATTTACACAGACTGTGTGTGCTATGGCAGCTCGGTAGATTAAGCGCCTGCAGCGCAACTAAGTGTGAAACAGGAACTGAAGAGCATGAAACTAAAAATGCTTTGTGAAACGTAGGTGCACTATGGTGGCCCAGGGGGTGGGGCGCCTGCTGTGAAAGTCAGTGTGAAACAATTAAAGCACAGATCAGGGGCGAGCAGAGCTGCCCCCTCCCTTCATAGTTCCAATAGTGAAAGCAAAAAATAAGTGAGGCTCGGACTCCGTCAAGAGGCTCCTCTGTGGCTGTTAAATCACCGGACCCTCGGCTCTCACCAGCCCCAGGCCAGGTGATACATGCACAGGCCCGGGGTTAACGATAGGTTTACTGACAACAACCAAGGGCCATAAACTGTTGTTTGTTAACAGGGACAGACGATGCAGATGGGAGACGAGCTTCACACTGGCTGCAGGCAGTCCCGGGCCACATGGAATATGTCTAACGTGACCCTCTGCTAAACTCAGATACGATCACAAGACAGCTGTATAAACAAGCAACAAAAAGAAGCGCGGTCACGAGACGCGCTCTGTGGTGGGGAGGGGGAGAAGCATTGAAGCCAGAGCAGGCAAGACGGAGAGGCAAAAGTAAAAGCAGGCTGGCTGGCGAGTGGTGTGTGATGTGCGCGCAGCATGACGAGAGGGAAAGCCATATGGTGCCTCTGCTCGTCATTGTGCGTGTAACCGCACGCACTAGGTCAGCCAGCTTTTGGTAAGACTTTTAAAAGCCTACATACTAAATGTCTCGCAGAGCAGCGCATGTGCTAGCTCAGTGAGACATAAAAAACAACACTTACCTTTTGCTGCCAGCCGGCCATCTCTCCCCTTCGGTCCCTTCAGCTGCCTTCTCCTCTCCTTCAGTTGCGGAGTGAAGCAGGAAGCACACAGGATCCCTCCCCTACGCCAATCTGATTGGTCTGAGCGGCGTTGTTCGGCGCTCAGACTGGAACTGTGAGGCTTTGCATGTTCCTCACCAGGATGTGTAAAGCATGCCTGGTGGGGAAGATGCAAAGTGTGCAGGACCATTTGGCCGGCTCAAGCAGTTATGCGCACTTGGAGTGGGCAAACCACTCCTCCCCTGTAACCCCAGCCCCACCCTGCCCTAACCCAGCCCATAGTGAAAAATAAAATGATAATAACCAGCTTATTATCTATTTTTCCGCTGCAGTGCTCTTAAAGCAGTGGGGAGATGCTCCTCCACCTTAGCGGACGAACTGCCACTGGAGGTTACTACTCCCAGAAACTCCCAATTGAGATCCATGCAATAAAGCTTGCTTTAAATTCTAATTAATCGTCCATTTAAAAGCAATGTCACTTTTTCCCATGTGAAACATGGAAGGAATCTATCCATCTATGTATCAATTTATTTCCATCTCTATCATTTACCACACTCATTTTTAGGAATTTCAGAACATTTAATCAAGTGAGCCAAAAGGTTTGGGCCTAATAATAAGTGTACCAGATGCTGTTTTTCTGATTTTGCACCCTGGCAGTTTAATGCTACCAGACTCCTGTGCACTCCAAGGCAGTGGAATTATCAGTGATTGTGAGCTGTACCTTAGAAATCTCTTGAGAAATGTAAAATTACCAGGCCAATTGGTAAATCTGGTCCGATTCTTCTGGTAATTCCTCATTTTATCCCTAACTTCCACCTGGATACTATGGCTGTTTTCTCCGAATGAAAGTAAACAGTTATCCAGTGTGCCCGCAGATCTCATAATTCCAATAGGGCTTTTAACGAATTTTTCTGGTCCCATTGAAATTAAAAGGGACCTCGTAATAACATACTTTGTAACTTGTTTCTGGCATGGGGGGGAAATGAACCCAATCTTTATATCTCTGTGATTTTGGAAAGAAACAGTTTCCTCCACCTTGGCATTCTATTGACGTCACTGTCTTTCTGTGATGCACCTGCCCTTTTAGCAGTGTCTATCTGGTAGCACTTTGTTTCACTACATTTCAAAGAAGTGAAGCCACTGTAGCTGGCATATGTCAGTGAAAGAAGTTATAATCATGACGTCGTGATGCTTTTGTTCTACTTAAATTGATCTTTTAATGTCGTATGCTGTTGATTCTTGTGTTAAACCATTTCATTATATTGTTTTGGGAACATACACTTTGATCTTCTGTGAAGGGTAATTGTGTCCCACAGACCTCACCACAATCCCTACAAAGAACATATACTATAAATGAGCACAACCACAGGCTGTCTACAACTCTGGGTTGTTTATCCACGTGACTTACCATGATATGGAAACCATATCTTCTTTCCCAAAGTTTTGTGATTTTTCATTACTAGTAAATTGGCATTGAAGTAATGTTCATCACTTACCATCGGTCGCCACTTTGTGTAGTGGTATCAACATACTTGTATACTCGAGCCCTCATTAGGACCCCCGTGGGAATAGAAGATATTGGTGCGCATACAGTTTTTTCACTGCACCCTTTTCAAAGGGCAAAATCAGAGAGAATTCCTGCAAGGAAAAGTGATAATGTGAGTTGCTGCACCGTATAACAGGGAAACATGCGGTATTACTTATCTTTCATCTCAAAGAGTAGAACTTGGAAGAATGTAGCCATACCACACTAAGGGCCATATGTATCATCAATCTGATTTGCAATTCTCAAATAGCGATTTTTAAGAAATCGCTATTTGAGAATCGCAAATAGGTATGTATGTACAAAATCGCATTTTTTTTTGCGATTTCTTAAAATTCCTTAATTGCGATTAGCAAATTGCGAGTCGCAATTAAGGAATACTTTCCCATTAATTTCTATGGGCCAGGAGGCCCATTGGAATGAATGGGAAGTTATTCTCAATTTGCTAATCTCAAATTGAGAATAATTTCAAGGGTGCAGGGGTGTCCAAAGGACACCCTGTTGCACCCCTGAAATATGCATTGGTGCACATGTGGCGCACATACATGCCCTAAGGGCATGTATGTGCGTCACATGGCACTTTGAAAAATGCAAAAATGTGCATTTTTCAAGAAATTCGCAGCTTACCACCAACTAGAAGTTGATGGTAATTTGCGATTCCTTAAGGACATTTTGCTAATTTTTTTTTGCTTCATACATTGCATTTAAGGAATCGCAAAATTTGCGATTCCTTAAATGCAATTGCAAAATAAGGAATCGCAACATTTGCGATTCCTTGTTTTGCACCAGATTTTGCTTTATACATATCATTAGCAAATTCGCACTCGCAAAGGCCGAAATTCTGCAAATTTCGGCCTTTGGAAATACGAATTTGCTTGATACATATGGTCCTAAGTGAAGGTGGCACTCTAGTCTCTGATTTATTGGGTCAAGTGACTACCACTCATTTGTGGGTTCAGTGATCAAATCTTTATTTTTGCTGTAAGAAGTTGTTTTTGTCATGAACTAATTGCCTGAAATAAAGCACCCTCTATGCTTTCATATCTAAATGTGCGTTGTCGATATCTTGCATCACTTTTTTAAAGTGAGCGAGGGCCTCGTGTAAAAGAGTCTTGCAAGATACCAGTTGGAGACTGTTATGAGCAGAAAATGTGTCAGAAATGTCACTAATTTTGCTAATATAATAAAGAAAATTGCTCAGGCTACCCTATACTTTTCCACATTACCAATTCTACAGCAAAGCAACAGTAGGTGACTACCTGCCTTGTTGTCAGCAGCTAAGTACCATTAGGAGCTTTAAAAAGGGTCCCATTGACAAGAGGATTTGGGGAAGGAGTTGTCACTTTGTACTGGGTGCCAAAAATGCTTGGCACTGTCCCTATTACCACAGTAGTACACAATGACAACAGCATCCTCAATAGTTTCAAACTATTTTCTTCCATAAACCACAAACAAGGTTGCACAGACTCCAGGGTGTTTGGTCCAGCTCAAAGCTCCCTCCAACAACAGGGTTAGGCAGAGAAACCTGGCAAACTGGAGGTACTCTACTTGGATTGTACTCCCAATGTGCATGTTGTTTATAACTTCACATTTGTAATCAGTCCATATTAAATCGTCTCTTGTTCTTTATTAAAACAGAACATGTAGACATATAAGTTATAAGTTGTTAAGTTTGGTCTTCAATGATAGACGGAGAGAAGACTGATAAAGAATACAGGTTCTTTAATGTAGCTCCTTCACAGCATACATGAAGCACGTCAGCAAGGAACAGGAGTCAGGCAATAACTGACAACAGATAGAACATGAAGCATAGAATCCAAGAGGCATTCTGAGCAATAGAGACAAGTAAAGAATGTAGATAGCCTAAAACTCTAAACCATAGATACCACACATCTACCTTCCCCAAACCAAAAAAAAAAAAAAATTAAAGATAAAAATCTTTGAGATAAGCAGGAGCACATGTATTGCGAGTACTCCGCCTAAGAACAGGTGGAAGATCAAATTGAGCAGAAATGACATTTGAAGCAGAGGCAGAACAATCAGGTAAAACGTTAGAGGCACAAACATCATCAGAGACATCAGGAGGCGAACATTGGTCCGACAGCAAGGAAGAAGGACTTTGACGTTCCAAATCATCAGCTGCAGAAATAAAGGAAGAATCTCCTTGAGGGGAAGACGTGGAGGGCTGGAGATCCGGGGATGAGCAGACTGAGAAGTTGCTGTCCTTCAGGCCTTTGCAGTCTTTGAAAACAGGAGGATTGACAACCACGACATTTCTTTTGCTCCACCACTTCCCATTTGAAAGTAACACAGCATTCTTAGAGACTCTGATAACTTTAGAAGCAGGATAGAATTTAGATGTCTGACTACTGTTTTTCAGAGGTCTTTTGACTTTGACGGAATCACCCACATTGAAAGGAACAATTTTAGTTTTAAACTTGTCATCATAAGCAACTTTCATCTTGTTTTGCATAGAAACAACCCTGTCACGAACCTGATCAACATTGGGTAATTTACCATCAACCTTTGTGTTGTCAAGGACCCAGAGGGGACTAAGCTTGGAAGAACCAAAGTGTTTCTTTAACAAGACAAAAGGGGTAATACCAGTTGTGGAATGGGGAGTATTATGATAACTCCACAACCTTTCTTTGACAGCTTTGGAAACATCCAAATTTTGCATGCAGGCTAACTGGATAGTGTCTTTTAGCATCTTGTTAACCCTTTCGACCATGCCATTTCCTTGTGGGCTGTATAGGGCAACAGTCAAGTGTTTGATGTCAAGATTAGATAAAAACTTTTGAGTGACATGGGACTTGAACTGGACACCATTATCAGAAACTAGATACTTAGGGATCCCTTCCCTATGAAAAAGGTCATCCAAAAAATCAATAACACCAACCGTGGAGGGATCAGGCGTGAACCTGCACTCAACCCACTTAGAAAAATAATCCACAAGGACTAAAGCAAATCTTAAATGAGGCTTCAAGTTATACATGGGACCGATAAAGTCAATGCCCAGTTTCTCCCAGGGACCCTGAGGATAAGGAACAGGAATAAGAGGGGTATTCCGTAGCTTGAGAGATTTGTCAGCTTCAAAACAACAGGAACACCTACCAACAAAATTTTCTACATCAATATCTAGATTTGGCCACCAATAGTAGAGTATTAACCTTTTCTTGGTACCGGTGATCCCTAAATGACCAAGATGAGCCAAATTCAACAATTTCACTTTGAGTTTGTTAGGAGGAATTAACAAGGAGCCCCTCATCAAAAAATCATCCTCTACAGTAAGTTCATCTTTGACTTTAGAAAACAAACGTAAGCCAGGATCAAGATTCCTGTCATCGGGCCAGCCCTTGATAACATGATTCTTGACTATGTCTTGGACCTTGTCCAACTTAACACAATTCAACCACTCATCCTTACTGATGATACTCTCAGAGAACAACAAACCATCAACAATACCCACAACGCACTCAGAGTCCTCACAAAGGGAAGAAGAACCTTCAGAATCCTTAAGGGGACATCTAGAAAGAAAGTCAGCACGAGTATTTTTACCTCCAGGGATATGTGTAATAGAGAAATTAAATTCATACATCCTTGAGAGTAACCTGACTAAACGAGGACTGAGACTATTGTGATCTTTGTTCGACAAAAGGAACACTAAGGGTTTATGGTCGGTCACCAAAATAAATCTTCTACCCCAAAGGTAAGTTTCGAAATGCTTGGTGGCCCAAAGACAAGCCAGAGCTTCCCTCTCAATGGTGCTGTATCTGCGTTCTGCAGGAGAAAGGGATCTGGAAGCAAAGCCAACAGTTTGTTCCGCACCATCAACTAACTGAGACAAAACAGCCCCTAACCCGATGCCACTTGCATCCACCGTGACAACTGATTGAATGTCATCTCTAAAAGAATGAAGAGAGGGGGCCTGTACAATGAGTTTCTTTAAATGCACAAACGTCTTGTTGAGAGAATCATCCCAAACAAACTTTTCACCTTTCCTGAGCAACTTTCTTAAAGGTTCAGTTTGCAGAGCAAAACAATCCACAAATCTTGAGTAATACTCACAAACACCGAGGAAAGACCTAAGTTGATCTTTGTTCTCCGGACTGGGACTATCCACAATGGCTTTAATAAGATCTTGTTTGGGAGAGATGCCACTGCTGGAAATGTGATGGCCAAGATAATCGATGCTGTCAACCATGAACTTACACTTCTCTTTTTTTACAATAAAGCCATTGGTTTCAAGAATGTTCAACACTTCAGAAAGTTTCTTTAGATGATCATCATCACACTTGGAATAAATCAGAATGTCATCTTGGTAGGCTAACACATTGCTACAATTACCAAACATTTTGTACATGAGCTTCTGGAAGACAGAGGCAGCAGACGCAAGCCCAAAAGGCATGCGTAGGAATCTATAGGAACCAAAAGGTGTATTAAAAGATGTCAAATCACGGGAGTCTTCACATAGTTCAACCTGGTGATAGGCAGATCTTAAGTCCAGACACGAAAAAACTTTAGAATCACCAAGTTGGGCTAACATGTCCTGGATTTTGGGTAGGGGAAAGCAATCAATTAAAATATTTGTATTTAAGGATCTTAAATCAATGCATAATCTTATGTCTTTGCTTCCCTTTTTCTTCGCGATAACAATGGGGGCGACCCATTCTGACGAATTTATAGGCTCAATAACTTTGTCAAGGCATAGCTGCTCTAAGTGTAGTTTGAGTTGAGACCTAACAGATAGAGGGACATTCCTTACTTTATGGACAACAGGAATGGCATCCTTTTTGAGGACAATGCGATGCTCAAAGTCATGAACAAGACCCAGCTTGTCCCTGAAGAGAGCACTATGTTTGGCTAGAAGTTGGTGTAAAGCAAGATTAGTGGAAGAACAAACATCAACCAAAGAGATAGGACAAGAAGTGCCTGGTCTTAAAACCATGCCGAATTTGCCCTGGTCTTTCCATCCCAAGATGTTGTACCCATTTTTAGCTACATATATTTTAGTAGCAATGGACCTGTCCTCAAACTTTATGGTGTCATTGAAAAATCCCAACATGTCAATGGAATGACCACCAAATGAAATGGTGTGAATATCAGGAGGGAATAACTGGGAAGAATTCCAGTGCAAATTAAATAAGATGTCAGTGACAAAAGTGATTGGAGATCCAGAATCCACCGTCACTTGAATTACTGTATCACCAATGGTGATATCACAGATAGGACCACCATCATCCAGTTCAGCATCAATGTACAAAACAATCTTTTTAGAGGAGACAACTGTACACACATTCTCAGGTTCAGAAAACTCAACATTTTCAATCGCATTAACTTTTACGGGATTTCTGTTAAACACTCTGGTGAAGTGACCAGTACGTTTACAATTAAGACAAGTTTTACTAAGAGCTGGACAACTTTTGGAATTGGCTAAATGTGAAGAGGAACCACACCTGAAACACGCAAAACTTTTCCTAGGCTCCCTGGAATCTTTGTTTTTAGATTGGAAAGGCTTTGGTTTAATGCTTAACACATTGACAGCTTCAGACAATGTTTCACTTTTATTTTTGTTCAAGACTCTTTGAGAAGAGACAGATCTCTCAATTCCTCTGGCAAGTTCAAGAGTTTCTTTGAGAGATGGATCTCTGCAGCATAGTAATCTCTCTTGGACCTTTTTATTATAACAATTTACAACTATTTGATCTCTGAGGTAAGAGTCAATGTTGCCATCAAATTCGCACGTTGCGATCAAAACTCTAAGTTCTGTTAAGAAAGTGTCAATTGACTCAAACTCAAACTGATGTCTGGTATAACATTTGTGGCGTTCAACAACTACACTGGTTTCATCAATAAAATACTTAGCAAGTCTGGAAACAGCTTCTTGAAAAGCATCCCAATCAGTTTCATGAGATTGGGGAGAAACAGGTAAATGATCAAAAATGCGTTATCCTTTAGCTCCGAGACTGTTGTAAAGTAAGGCCAATTTCCTGTCTGGCTCAAATTTCTGACCATCTAAGGCAATAATATAACTACCAAAACCCTTGAACCATTGTTTCCATTTAGTTTTAGGTACACCTGGATCAGGAAGAAAATAAGGATGAGTGACAATACTTTGTGACATTTTAGTACAAAATGTGAACAATGAACACAATGGAAATCAAAAGTAAATAAAACACAAAAAGAAAAGAAAAAAAAATAGTCTCTCTCAGTTAATTTCCTGAAGAATATTAAAGTACTTTGTAAGATGTGCACATCATCGAGTAGAATTCAAGGAGATGTGCTGTGGAAGATGCAGAACCAAAGCGATTTAAATAAAACAAATACCAAACCTGAAGACGATTTAAACTGCTTGAAGTCCAGAACAGCGTAGTGAAAAATAAAGTAAAAATAAAAAGCGTTGTGAAAAAAATGAAGAAAACGTTGTCAAACGTGATTAAACCTCACGCGAAGAAAAACGAAGGTCTTGAAGAGATGAGCGCATGAAACTGACTGCGCATGCAAATTAGGTTGACTTGCGTGAACTGCACCAAGATGGAGGCACGTAAAGTGAGAAAACGTGAAGCGCGTCACTCCGTCATGGACTGGACGGAAGATTGTGACGTGCGCAGAAGCTGACTGGGAGGATGAGACGAAGATGGCAGGAAGAGAAGACTCGGAGGAGTACGTTCGATGGAATGCTCGAGCTATGGGTCGCTCGAGCGGCAGGAACGTGGAGTCTTTAGGGCGCTCGAGCGGAAACTCGCTCGAGAAACTGAAATGCGCAGCGAATATCAAGTGGCGCTGGACAGGTAAGAACTGTCAGAAAATAAAGTTTTTTATACGACCTTATGAAGAGTATGCGCGCTTCTTCAAGGAAAAGTTCAAGCGCACTCCAATAGTCGAGAAAGCCTCCCAGTGCTTCAGCGGATGCTGGTGATGTGAAGGAGAAAATCCCAAACGTCGCCAAATGTTAAGTTCTGTCTTCAATGATAGACGGAGAGAAGACTGGTAAAGAATACAGGTTCTTTAATGTAGCTCCTTCACAGCATACATGAAGCACGTCAGCAAGGAACAGGAGTCAGGCAATAACTGACAACAGATAGAACATGAAGCATAGAATCCAAGAGGCATTCTGAGCAATAGAGACAAGTAAAGAATGTAGATAGCCTAAAACTCTAAACCATAGATACCACATAAGTAAATAAATAAATAAATAAACCAATGTCTGTTGTATTGCCCCAAAAATCTCAGTTGGATGCACAGTGTAGTCTAACATTTTTCCTATTTCTATTATTTTCTTTTACATTACATTTCATACTCACTGTCTCAGGAATGGAAAGGGAAACAGTAGTTAGCTTAGGTTACAGAAAATTTAGAAAACCCAGATTGAGGCATGCAAGGTACAAGCCGAAAAAATATAGAAATGGAGAGCTGGTAATCATAAGAACCATGCAACACTGTCACAGAAAGTGACATTTCTACTATCCCTGGTTCATCTGGACCAATCCGGATTTATGACTGGCTGGGCTACAAGCCACAGCATTTGCAGAGTGCAAAACGCCCTGTCCTTGGCGGTTAGAATACATGGAGGGAAGGCGATGCTTCTATGTTTATTTATGAAAGGCCTTTGATTCCCTGTAGTGCCATAACTTTTTGCTCTCCTCACTAAAATGAATGTTGGACCCCGATATATTAGCCTAGTTAAATTACTCTATAAAAACCTTATGGCTTGTGTCTGAGTGGGGGACTCGATCTCGCCAGTCTTCCCCATACATAAGACTCCTTTGGAGTAGCCGTTGCGCTATAAAAGTCCCATTTTTAACATAAGGGAATGCAGCAGGACATGGCCCCCTAGCCCTGCTGCTCTTTGTGTGGGATATTGGGTGAACAACCTTTACAACGAAACTTTTACAACGCACTACCATTACAACGCGGTCATTACAACGCAAACCATTACAACGCATTGCGCTGGGGGGCGCTCTAGGATAGGGAATACGTTTAATTTTCTATCCAACACCTTCCTTAGTGTCCACGGGGACTGGAGTTGGAATAGAAAATTTAACTTTTCACTATCCAGCACCTCTAAGCGCTATTCGTTGTAAAGGTATGCGATGTAAAAACCGCATTGTAAAGGCAGGCGTTGTAATAGCCTGTGCTGTAACGTCAAACATCCGGATATTGAACCTCTGGCAGAGTGGATTCGAGTGAACCCACAGATGTGAGGCCTTGAGTGGGGACTAGGCATCTCAGAAGAAATTTTTCTTTATGCAAATGTTGTGCTCATTTCTCTATCCGACCCACCCCAGTCGGGTTCAGGTGCTCTCTGTTTTCTGTAGATTTTGCGAGAATACTCAGGACTGCAAATCAGCAGGACTAAATCCTCTTTATACCTGATGGGAGGTTTATCCCGGCCATTACCTTGGGGCACAGACCTGTGAATAGGTGGCGGACATCACACCCTACCACTAGTGACAACACTTTCTTTTCTTACTCCCATCATTCTTACTTGTGGATGGACAACATTTATTATCCAACCTTTAGAACAGGCCATCTTGGCGAATAATTTCCATCCTAATGTACTATCTGACCCTGCTTCTGTTGAACTGACACTGAACTGGGCAGGCCCTACACCTAAACTATGTTGCTGGTTCTTCCCAGGATCTGTCACAAGGGAACGTCTTTTCCAAGACGACATTCGCAAAACAATTCGAGAATTATTTCAATTGAATAACCCCCACTAACCTATCTACTACATGGAACACCTTCAAGATGGTGAATAGGGGCAAATGCATTAACCAAACAAAAGACTCAAGAAACAGAGCTTCAACTAGCACAACAGGCCTATAAATACACTCCTACTCTCACACTGCACAGGGAGGTCACAGCTCTGAGAGGGAAACTGAATGTGATATATATAAATAGAGCAGAATTCACCTTTTACACCTCAAAACATGAAATAACATAGGGGGAACAAGGTGGGCACTCATTTGGTGTGACAGCCACGAATCAATCACAAGAAGGACTATATTAGCAATAGCCGCAAAGAGACGGGTGAGTTGGCTACATCCAAACAGGATAAGTCAAAGGGCTTCCATGAATTTTACAAAACCCTGTATACATCTGAGGCATCCTGTGAAGAGGCACAACTAGAATAATTAGAAAAGGTGGAGTTACCCCGAGTGTAAACTGATTAGATTGAGGAGCTGGTCAGCCCGATTGGGAAGGATAAAGTGTGGATGGGTATAGCTTCTCTCAAGCTAAATATGTGCAGGACTTGACGAGTTCACAGTGCAATTTTATCAAATCTTTAGCGCCAAACTAATGCCCCACCCATCAGACCTATTTAATCATATGGCATCCATTTGAGTGGTTACTCCCTCAAGGAGTGAGGCATCCATTTCGGTAATCTCTAAACCGGGGACAGACCCTCATTACTATGCTCCTAATGAGCCCATAGCTCTGCTTAATTTGGACGTAGAAAATTGATACTAAGATGCTGCCCAGTAGACTGGAGTTCACCCAGACCAATCGGGCTTCATTTAGGGGAGACATACACATGATAACCTGAGGAGGTTGGTCCACCTGGTTGAAAAGCCTGCAAAGAAACAGATTCCAGAAATCCTCTTGACCCAGTACTCATTAGGGATGCCCGCTCTCCCCACTTTTATTTGTCCTCAGTATAAAACCCCCAGCAGACAAAATAAGGGCCACGCCAGAGATCCAAGGCATTCCCTTCAGCTCAGTGGACCACATTATATCACTTTTCACATGTGATGAGTTACTATCTCTTACCTCCTCTTCCACATCACTGATGGCCCTAAAACAAGAATTGGACCGCTATGAAACAATGGTAGGCTACTGCATAAACCTGCATAAATCTTTCTTTCTTAAACTGACTCTGCCTACGCCAGAGATGGAGACACTAGTAGCCACAATTTCCTTTTCAGTGAGAGAAAAAGGAAATCACTTACTTGGGGAGTAAAATCACTCCCAAGATCCCCGATCTCTAGCTTCCCAACTTTCCCCCACTTCTACATCAGCTCACAGTAGACCTTAAACGCTTGGCACCCATGTACCTACCATGGCTGAGGCTCATTAATGCAGCCACAATGATGATCCTGCCACAAATTCTATATCTCTTCCAAGGCCTCCAGATTGAATTGCTCCAGGAGTTTTTCTTAGAACTTTGCTCCCTGGCCATATATTTAATTTGACAGGACCATAAAGCTCTTCTTCACTATAAACAACTGAGACTACCAAAACAGGCAGGGGGCCTGGCCTGACATGATTTTCACTTGTATTATAGGGAACTGAGGGAACTAGACAAGCATTGCCTCCACATGGATAGAACAGTAGTTGGCTAATATGTGTGGGATGTCTTATGGAAACTAAAATTTGATTGAACCCCCAATGCATACCTAGGCATGCCTACCCGAATGACCCTTATAGTGTCGGACGCTGTGAATCAGGTGCCAGGCTGGGCTACTTTTTCCTCCCCTACACTCCCATTAACCCAAGCCCCTTTGATCTGTGGGAAGAGGGAGGTTGCCTTACCGTCTATGACCTATTCCATGGGTGAGACATTCTTACCTTTGAACACTGTCAATGTGATTTTGACTTAGCCAAATCCGAAATGTATCATTATACTCAACGGAAACACAGGGTCCTCTACCCGTAATGCACTTGATAGCCACTAGGGATCTCTCCTCCATCGAAAAATTTGTAAGATGGGCGGGAGGCAAAAAGGGCTCTTTCTTTTTCCTTTATGCTCACCTGCTCCAGACCTTCAGCTCGGCCACTCCACATCTTGTTCCATTTTGGACTAAAATTCTCGGTGAGCCAATACCAGAGAAACATTGGCAGAAAATAAGGAAAGACATCTCCAGATTTAATCACCCCCTGGGGTCAGAGAAGCTCATTATAAAATTCTGTCTGATTATTATCTCTAACCCCACCAAACTAAAATCAATCTGCCCTAACACATCTGATTTATGCTGGAGGGGTTGTGGGCTACTTGGTGACTTCTGACACATTTGGAGGGATTGTCCAATCTTTAAGCACTTTTGCGCAGAAATCCTGGCACAAATTAAAACGATATTGGGCTATCCCATTCCATCTGCACCGAGCTTTGTTCTGTTGTGTTTGTTGGACGAAATTCTGCAATGCCAAACCTTTAGGGACCACTCCCTTATGTGGCTCTGTTTGGAGGATGCTGAGACAGCCTTAGGGGCAGCCTTGAAGCACACTGCAGCATCCTCACTCTCACAATGGCAGGCCAGACTTTGGCAAGCACTGACAATGGAAAGAATGGCAGACATTCTACAGGATAAATACAAGAATTTCGAATGTCAGTGGGAACCATTAGTTAGTTTCCTATCGGAGGGGCTCCCACTCGCTGCCTGCCCCACTCGCACAAGACTACTGCACCTCTTTCAATTTTGATCCTCCCGCAGGACCTGAATGTCACTCCCCAGTGACATATGCTTGCTCTTACAAAACCCTGGATCCACTGAATCGCTCACCACATACAGCACACTCTACAATTTCACTATTCTCACTCATGGATTATTGTTTGGGATTTTTTTTTATGGGGCTGGGAAAGGTGGGCACTGAAATTGCTCCTTATAATGCTAAACTGTTGACAGTGATACATTAGACCATGATTACTGTATTAGTAATGTCACGTTGTTACAGCAACTGTTTGTGTCATTAGCATCCTGAAGTAATGTTCGATGACTTCTTACAGCTGGACTATATCTGTACGGTACTGTGCCCTATAGAAATTCAGTAAAGAAAGTCTGTAAAAAAAAGTCCCCTCCTCAAACCTTTATCTACCATCCTAAAAATTACCTGCATCTCTGATGTGGGTGACTGGAGGGGGTTTCTCACATCATATGGGCCAAAATGCAGCATCTTAAGTGAACATGATGGGCTCTTTCTACACCAGATCATTGGATGTTCCCCTGGCACCCCCTCCAGGCCCATCTAACTGGTAAGTTGGATGTACCCAGGGTGCTTACTAAAGTCTTTTTGATGGTCACATTGTATGCATATGGAAAAGGATAGAACACTTCCACATCAAAACAATGGTTAATGGGGGAAAATGTCACTCTACTGATCATTTAAAGTGAAAAGGCTGGACTCCTTCCTGGAGCTAAAGGGAAGGCATTGATGGCATATACTCTTGTCTACCCTCCAGTTGGGTCTTTCCTTCAATGTTTCTGCCATGCTATGTTTTCAGTTCTGAACTTCTGGTTTACAAATAATTGTTAACAGATGTGTTATCAGTCCAATTAGATAAATTAAAGTAAACCACAATTACAACTCCAATAATGTAGTGAAAGCCCATGATTGGAGTTGTGGTGCCCCTGTGACAAGTGGCATTGTGGTTGCTACAAGGATGTGACATCTGCTTAGTGTTCCCTTGCTGATCTGTAGCCCAGTTGCTTGAAGATGAATGTTTAACTCCTTTGAGTTCAGTTTCATTTGTAATTGTAGACCATAGAAAAGAGGCATAAAGATGTGTTATTAGACTGCCAGAAGCTTCTCAGCTTCTGTCGCTTTCTCATTTTAACATAGGATCTGATTCTGCTGGATTCTCTGCGCGTCTCTCCCAAAAGCCACCATGACTCTTGCACCAGTTCAATACTATGCCCTATTCCAGTTTCAATACCAGGCCACATACAATACACTTAAGATGTGAATAAATCATCTGGCCTCACTTTTGTGCTTTTCAGCCATCCCATTTTCACATGTATCATGTTAATCAGTGCTAATCACTCCAGACTGATGTAGGTTCACACTCTGATGCTGCCAGAATACTTTTATGCAGATGACCACATGGTACGGGAATAACACATGATACACAGTAGATTACTTAACAGACTTCTCCTTCAAGGTATCAGGTTATAGACCACATCTCCAGGATCCAGTGCGTTTCTTGCACAATCTTGAGCTCTACCTGGAATGGCACGGTGAGCAAAAAAACTATAGATTTAGGCCCAGATCTCTGTATGAATGTATGAGATTATTCTGCATTCTGTCCATCAGTTGTTCTTTTTGCGTTTGTCACCCCGAGTGGGACTGGGATGCCCAGATGTGGTTCCCGTGCTCTCCATGGCACTGGAGTCAAGCTATCCTGGCTGATGAGGGCTGAAAGCCAGAAACCAGTCCTGGGATTCTTGTTTCTGGTCCAGGGAGGACCTGACCTGGCCTGGCAGTTCGGGCAGGACTGTTCAAATTGGGCGCAGGGTCAAAACTGATTTGCATATGGATGGATCCAAACTGGAATGGCAAGGTGAACAAAAAAACTATGGATTTAGGCCAGGATCTCTGTACTGGGGTGAAAGCATGACATTGTCCTGCATTCTGTCCATCAATTGTTCTTTTTGCACTTAACTTCAGTAGCTGTCATTGGGGAAAACAGAAGAAGAGCGGTCACTAGTTCACACACATAGGTAAAGGAGAAACACAGAATACCACAAACACACTAACTGCTTCCAGTCATCACGAATACTACAAACAAGAGTTATGCATAGCCAAACAGCACAATAGAAACACAAACAATAACCAGGCCTACTTATAATGCAATCCCACAATTACTTACTCAGATCTCATCTATGTAATCAAACCTTACTCAACCAAAAACATGTGGGTGAAATGTGTATGGCATGTATTAGGGAACAGTGGGATTTCTGAATCCTAGGAACAATAGGCAAAAGAGCTTCATCGGTCTGGCCTGCGCCTCATCTGGTGCCTGGGATCAGTGGGACCTTTTCCATTGGCTTATGCAAAGGCTTTCAAACTCAATCAGGATCTGGCAGAATACATCCACGCACAGCTCTTTTCTGCTTATCTCACCCTGGGTCTCTGGACCGAATCGCATTTCAGCCTAAACTACTGTGCTTCATCTTGGGAAAATCAGTATAACCCAGGGTGGCACTTTAAATCCCTAGTAAACCATCTGAAATCTAAAACCACTAGTCCTGAGCAGAAACTGTTTAAGAGTCCAAAGATGATCTGAGCCAAGTAGCTGGATTAAGAAGAGAACTGGAAGCCCGCCAGGGGTGCAAATAAAGCAGAGAGGGGGTAGAGAGTGGCAAGCGAGAACCGAGAGCCTGCCTATCCATAGCGCATGATTCGCTTTTTGGCCAAAGGGGAAGCCACAGTAGTAATCATAATCGTAACATATGCATGGCTTCGAAAGAATTTGGTTTCTCAAAATAGACTCTCACATGCCACATAGATTGTTTTTTACAACAGGAACAGACCTTAAACAAAGGCTGCTTCTGAGTACCTAGTCTTTCCTTTTAGCCTGGTCTCACGCCTGCAAGTATGATGTCAGAATCGAGAGGCTATTTAAATGGAGAAATACGGCTGCTCCTTGCCTGAATACACGAATTGACCAAATATTCCATATTCTTTTCCCTGCAGAATAGGGAATCAGCCAAAAAGTATGGGAAATCTGACGGCGATCCCTGACAGATAAGGTACATTTCTCAGATCCTGAAATGTAGCTTTTCACCACAATTGTCCCAGGTATGGATCGTTCATGCCCAGTCCTTGACATGGCTCATTAAGCTCCCGGAGAAAATTGAGACTCAAAGCGCTTCTCTTTTATAATATGAGGAACAAACCTGCTTCTGGGGTTCGGAGAGCCCTAATAGACAGAGGATGTTGGAAAAAACGAGGCAGGTCTACTTCAGGAAAGAAAAATGTCTAGCTTTACCTTTCTCTGAATGCCTGGTGTAAGGTATACTAAACACAAGGGCCAGGAAAATGTATTTTAACCAAAAGTGAATTTGATCATTTTTATCTCACAATTTCTCCATTAAGTAATAAACGGCAACACAATCACGACAAAAATAAAAGTTTTTTTGTTGCAAAAACAGACCAATTTGCTGCACAAATGCAACTCAGTCTTTAACACCAAATAGATTTTTGAGCAAAAAAGAAAAAAAATCATTTTCAAAAATACAGAACGTGATTTGCTGAAAAATAGATGTTTTTGATTTCCTCTTCTAAATTTTTCATCTTACCTGCCAAATCTTCCGATGGATTGCAATATTCACCCAGTCCTTTTCAATACCAACCATGTCCTAAGCGAGTTGGTTCTCGTGGTCACTATTAACTTGTCGCATTTTCAGGCGATTTTTAAAAAAACTAAGGTGATGGTTATTTACCAAGGATTACGTGGACACTCTTTTGGTGCAGCACAATATTGCACTGCGGTTATGAGTTTTTATAATGATAAACAAATCACCCAATGGCGTGCATTGCTTAGTGTGACTTGAGCATCCAGGTAACTCCTTAGTAAATACCCGCCACGTTTTTGAAATTACCACCCCTTGCTACATTTCTAACTGGATAGACACCAGTTTATGCGTTGTCTAAAACAGATCATCCGAGCTTTCGTTATTTTGGTTACTTTGTGAGCTGTTTCTACTGAAATTTTTCACATACTACACCAGCATAGGAAATGTGGCCTAATAGTAAGAGCTGCCTACTTTGGGCCTGGGGACCAGGTTCAAGTCCTGGCATTGGTTCCCCATCTTGTGATTCTGAGCAAATCATTTACTCTCCCATGAATAGAAAAATAAAAATTCGAACCTTGTGTAATCTAATCTGGTTCTCAAGTAAAGTGATAATACCCTTTGTCCAAGTTTGCACTTTTCAGAACTGCATCAACAGTACTTGTCATCCTCTTCATCTAACCTGTATGAGAAAGCATTGTACTGCTCTCAGAATGACCTCCAATAAGCATGTTAAGTTATTTTATCAACTAACGGTGCTGCTGAATATCGTACTGTACCATTTGTACTGTACCATTTGTTCAGTGCATAGTACTTCTATGTGGGGCACTAAGGGCCTCGTTTATGTTTTTTTTGCAGTAGGGCAGAGCAGCAGGCCTTGCTGCTGCACTCGCCTATGACAAAAGGAAAAGGGCAGGAATCTATTAGATACAGCGCATTCCTGTCCTTTTCCGCTGTGCCGGCGCTCAATGGGCTGCTGTGCGCCGACGCAGGCACCTTTGCACCATGGTGCAAGAGTGCCTGCGTTGCGGGGATGATTATTTTTATGCAGGAAGCTAAACCTTCCTGCACAAAAACAATCACAAGAGGCTTTTTCCTCTTTATAGAAAGAGGAAAAACAAGAAGAAAAGAGAAACTTATGATTTCTCGTAAATCTGGGGCAGAGTCAAAAGCCATGGATGTTGTTGGTAACGCCCCCAGCAGCACCCATGGAACGCCCCTTTCATTAAGTTTTCTGTGTGGAAGGGGCACATATTTATAAGGCCATGAAAAGCGACGTAACGTTCCAGCGGCACAATAGTGTCGGTAGGGCCTCATAAATGAGCCACTTAGTGCTTCCATTATGGATAACAAGCAACGTCGTGCAGGGTTTGGGGTTGGGAGGGTAATGTTTTTGTTTGGAGCCTACATGTGAAGTGTTGTCATGCCATCCATGATGACCACTGAGGTGTGGTTATTGCATTTTGGGATGCAGCACTTGGTGGTGTAATTAGTTAGGGTGTTTGAGACATAGACATAAAAATGAACTGGCTTAGAGACAGGGCAGTTTGATGCTGTGTGCCTTTAGACCAAAAAGGTGGATAATCAGTAAAAGTCCAGTAAAGAATACAGTGACATGTGCCAGGCAGAGATGCTGTTCAATGAGTAAAAGGATACTAGAAGGGCAAGATTGGTAATTGGTGACAAAAGCAGCAGCTCTGCAGCATTTTATTTGTATATATTTTATACCGTCTGTTTGCCGTACAACTCTCCAGGAATGTCACCCTGAAACATTATTGTGTCTAAGATTTTTAATTACTATTTCAAGAGAAGTCACAACATTTCATGCATAGAATTTTAGAAGTCCTTTCACTGTTTCCGAAGTCAACGTATTAAATTGCATATAATATTGGGAGTAAATGACTACCATGGAAAAAAATTGGCTGTCTATGGTTATGTCAGGCACCAATCAGAATCAAAATTTTGGTTGGAGACTGGGTTTGTGTTAGGAAGTAGGAAGTAGTGGCGCTCTGAGCAGTATGATATTTTGGCTGAGATCGGTGTGCAGTAGGCACGCGGTGCAAAACAGGACAGGGGAACACAAACCCTTCAGGAAAAAGACCCCTGAAATGGTCTAGGCAGACTTGGACCAACTGGAAGGAGAACAGATCCTGTGCACACGCACGTATGGTGGATAGTCCGAGTATGAGGACTGAGGTTTCTACTCATAAAGAGTGATTACTTGAAAAAAAGGAGCGTGGAATGTCAAGATTTGTGTGAATAAAGTTTTTATAAATCAAACAGTGGACAGTACAGTAAGGAAGTAGCCAGCAGGCATGTGTTTCGTCACACCGTGCAGGAGGTGTAACTCATCAGGGCTGTCGGGCTACAAGGTTGGCGGAATCATGTAGATGAGGAGCGGCGGAGAGAAGACCCCGTCCGTGTGTGCAATGGGGCAACAAAAGGCCAAGGAGTAGTGGCTGGGTCAGGCAGGGGTTGCAGGGCCAGTGGCGTCCTGGGATAAATGGCTGCCTGAAAGAAGAAGGAGCGCACGCGATCAATGCGTATAGCGGAGTGGAACCGGCATCCGGGTAGTGGATCCACTGTATGACTTCTAAAAACTTTATTCACACGAATCTTGACATTCCACGCTCCTTTTTTTCAAGTAATCACTCTTTATGAGTAGAAACCTCAGTCCTCATACTCGGACTATCCACCATACGTGCGTGTGTACAGGATCTGTTCTCCTACCAATCAGAATCATTCTGCGGTAGGTATTTCAATTGTGACAACAAAGCGAAATGCAGAGGAACAAAAGAGATTTATTAGAGTCACAATCTGAGCAGAGTTAGGTAGGCTTTTAAGCCAAATAATCCAGTCTATAATACTGCCAGGCTCTATCTAAAATGTGAAGTCCTATTTCAAGCACGTTACCATCAATGGGAGTCTTGACCTCCAAGTTCACACTTTAAAGATTGGCTTCTCCTAGTCTCTCGAAAGTCCAAAAGGCTTAACAGAAGCACTGATGTAACCTGCATTCGAAGGTGTGTCTGAACGTGTCTCAAACATACCGAGTTTTTGCACATTGAACCCTAGGTAAATTGTTTGTAAGGAAAAGTCAAGAAGTATGTCTCAGATTCTTAATTTAAATTGGCTCAGTCAGATTTGTGACAACTCCTCCTTTGGTTTTAAAGCCACAACATATAATTAAAAATTGTATAATATTCTTAACAGACTCACAATCATGTATATAAGGTTAATTTGGCAGCAATGTACTTTGTATCCTAAACAGGACAGTTGTGATTAGTTGTGGCGATTTACAATACCACCTACTCATCATTAGGGGTATTGGCTGTGCATAGGTAAATTCACCTTCTGAGGATTTAATTTCAGAATAGTGTGTGATCCTCGAATACCTGGCCACTACAAGAAGCACGATGTCGGATTCTTTTTGGCCTAGGTGTGGATTATGTGACTAAGGCCTTAGGACATTCATAGCATTAAGGTGCACCTGTGGTGCCTAACACAATATCGATAAAAGCCAACAAAGGAAAGATGTCCATCTTATTTCCTTGAGCATGACAATCAGTGATATGGAAGTGCTATGTGTAAAGTTGTAGGGAAGGGGAATGTGTGCAGAGGATGTATGTTACAGCTCTATATGCAATAAGCAAAGAAATGCCTTTACTATCTGGGATGCTGGAGTTGTCTTACTGTTGATGAAAAAGAAGGGTAATGGGTGCTTTGTGAACATGAAGCAGCATTGAATTGAAGTCCCACAAATCAGTCAAGAGGCCTTCATGGCAAAGAGTGGACACAATCCAATTAGTCTGTCCATTCAATTCAATTCAATTCAATTAACTTTATTTCGATAAAAATATCACAAAAGTTCATAAATACATGAGTACAATCACTTCAGTAGCCTCTCCTTTAATTGTATACATTTGGCAGGTTCTGTATGTAGCTACTGAAAATGTATGGGCATCTTGACTGGTTTTAGTGAGTGATAGTTTGAAAATGCCAATACCTACATATTTCATAAGGCATACATCTTGGTCCAACAACACTGGGTTTATAGATTAGACGGTAAGGCTCTCTCTTCTAGAAGTGCAAGTACGTGGTAAGGGCATGGCTAGGACGCCACTTAAGATAGTAGCCTAGTCTTGGGGCTCCGTGCCATGTCGGAACCGCTGAGGAAATATTTGCGGCTTCCACCATGCAGCTGTGAAGTAAAGACTTTGGGCATGTAGTGGAACATCTACTGACCTGTTTTCTCTCTGTTTGGGGCACATTTGAGGCAGCTAGAGAACTTTTCCATTGGAGCGTCACTCAGATTATCGCAGCGCCCATTTTAATTTTCACTACGCTAGAGACACTCTATCGGCAGTGCTTCTTCAGCCCCTGAGGTACTTTGTATATTTCAAGTGTGTGATGCTCCCTCATTATTTTTACATCGATTGCTTCAGAAATGGTGCATTGAAAGTATTATTTTCTATGTCACACAGGCTTCCTTTCTCTGTGCATGACAGGAATTTGAGAAATTAATGTTTCATCTTCATAAACCTATTTAGGGCACCTTTGTTCTATTCCTACCCCCGAAGGGCCCCACTGAGTATTTTAAATACATTATACTGTGCAGTTATTTACTCATTTGTCTCGAAGCATTCCAGTGATTTATGGGCAAAATTAACAAGTCATCATATTCAACTTTAATCCATCCCTCAGTCATAATAGACTGTGACTTTTCCTCTAAAGTGCCCCAATGGATGGTTTGTACCCTGTTTTTGATATGCATTTGCCTTGCACTTCTTGCCCAACAATGTCACCGCTCTTATCAATGAAACCACGCTTGTCCTCCTCTACCACTAAAAGTCTCAAACAGTACCTCCTTATCCACCTAAAGCTGCGTCTCCAATATCGTTAGAAACTGTATTGGAGGAAATGAGTTGGTTTGTGACCATTTATTGAAAAAACATATATTGTATTCAAACCCTCAATTATAAATGGTAAGATATGGAATCTAGATTAACATTGGTAGAGCAACATGTCAGAGGCATACAGGATATTTCTACTACATTTGCAGCTTTGGAGAAGGATGTGCTATTGTTGAGGAAGCATGCATAGGACCTAGAAAATAGAAATAAGCTAAATAACCTATGTTTGTATGGTCTTCCTGAGGGTTTTGTTGACAAAGATGCTGTTTACGTTTTGACCTCATTTTTGCTGAGACTTCTAGACTTACCCTCTTTCACCAATTTGAACATTCAGCATGCTCATGAGCTGGGCCTCACCTGTCTTCTTCAGCTGCCTGTCCAAATCTTGGGGAGTATAATTTTATTCTTGCAATTCACAGTCCTTCTGAAAGTTCTGAACACAGACAAATCAAACAAAATCTTATAAGGTCTGGTGCAAAAATGTTTCTTTTACAGGATGTCTTCACGGTTAAAAGAATGAAGGATTCCTTGAGCTCCATCCTCAGTTGCGAGCTTTAGGTGTATGATATGATTTATTTCACTCTTGCTCTTTTAAGGTCACGTTTCAGAACAAAATAGCCACTTTTGATGATCCAGCTGTCTTCAGGAAATGTATTAATTCTCACTCTACTTCTTCGATGAATACTGCTGGTCCTTCCTCCTTATGTTGACTCTCATGCAATGTTTATGGTGTCTTTAACTTTTATTGTCTGCCATTTAGGTCATCAAAGGGTGACTCTCCTGTTTAGTTGACTTGGTTGTTCATATATCTTCCTTTTCACTTTCCCTGCAGTTCATCAACACTTCTATTGTGCCCATTTCCTTCTCATTCTATGTGGCATTCTGGTATGGTATGTTGTCCCTTGTTGGTTGTGCCGTCTTTATCTGTGTGGTACAAAAGGGGGTTGTGATGGACGGAGCTTCTGAATCAATCAAACACTCACACCCAGTCAAAAGATCTGGGTTTAATCCATCACCGTTCTTTAGCCCACTCTACCACCCCAGTTCAGACATGGCTATATGCAAATCAGTCTGACCCTGTGCCTCATGGGAGCACTCCAGCCCGAACTGCCAAGCCATGCCTTCCCTGGACTGGAAACAAGCTTCTGAGGACCGGTTTCTGGCATTCCAGCCGTCTTCAGCCCGGCTTGCTTGAATCCAGTGGCAAAGTGAGCAAGGGACTCACGTCTGAGCATACCCTGCCACACTTATGGTGGCCAAAAGCGGTACAAAAGGGGGTCCTCGGAAGCTTGTTTCCGGTCCAGGGAAGGCATGGCTTGGCAGTTCGGGCTGGACTGTTCCCATGAGGCACAGGCTCAGACTGATTTGCATATAGCCATGTCTGAACTGGGGTGGCAGAGTGGGCTAAAGAACGGTGATGGATTAAACCCAGATCTTCTGGCTGAGTGTGAGTGTTTGATTTTTTCAGATGCTCCGTCCATTACCACCCCCTTTTGTACCACTTTTGGCCGCCATAAGTGTGGCAGGGTATGCTCAGACGTGAGTCCCTGAACTGGGGTGGCAGAGTGGGCTAAAGAACGGTGATGGATTAAACCCAGATCTTCTGACTGGGTGTGAGTGTTTGCTTTTTTCAGATGCTCCGTCCATTACCACACCCTTTTGTACCGCTTTTGGACGCCATAAGTGTGGCAGGGTATGCTCAGACGTGAGTCCCTTGCTCACTTTGCCACTGGATTCAAGCAAGCCGGGCTGAAGATGGCTGGAATGCCAGAAACCGGTCCTCGGAAGCTTGTTTCCGGTCCAGGGAAGGCATGGCTTGGCAGTTGGGGCTGGACTGTTCCCATGAGGCACAGGGTCAGACTGATTTGCATATAGCCATGTCTGAACTGGGGTGGCAGAGTGGGCTAAAGAACGGTGATAGATTAAACCCAGATCTTCTGGCTGGGTGTGAGTGTTTGATTTTTTCAGATGCTCTGTCCATTACCACCCCCTTTTGTACCGCTTTTGGCCGCCATAAGTGTGGCAGGGTATGCTCAGACGTGAGTCCCTTGCTCACTTTGCCACTGGATTCAAGCAAGCCGGGCTGAAGACAGCTGAAATACTAGAAACCGGTCCTCGGAAGCTTGTTTACGGTCCAGGGAAGGCATGGCTTGGCAGTTCGGGCTGGACTGTTCCCATGAGGCACAGGGTAAGACTGATTTGCATATAGCCATGTCTGAACTGGGGTGGCAGAGTGGGCTAAAGAACGGTGATGGATTAAACCCAGATCTTCTGGCTGGGTGTGAGCGTTTGATTTTTTCAGATGCTCCGTCCATTACCACCCCCTTTTGTACCGCTTTTGGCCACCATAAGTGTGGCAGGGTATGCTCAGACGTGAGTCCCTTGCTCACTTTGCCACTGGATTCAAGCAAGCCGGGCTGAAGACGGCTGGAATGCCAGAAACCGGTCCTCGGAAGCTTGTTTCCGGTCCAGGGAAGGCATGGCTTGGCAGTTTGGGCTGGACTGTTCCCATGAGGCACAGGGCCAGACTGATTTGCATATAGCCATGTCTGAACTGGGGTGGCAGAGTGGGCTAAAGAAGGGTGATGGATTAAACCCAGATCTTCTGGCTGGGTGTGAGTGTTTGATTTTTTCAGATGCTCCGTCCATTACCACCCCCTTTTGTACCGTCTTCATCTGTGTGTCACCACCCCGTCTCTCTTTGTTTTATATATTAAGACAGGTATCTCTGTTGTTAATTTTGACATGTACTGTCTTCTTGTGTTCTTTTCATTATATTTCCCCCTTTCTTTCCTCTCTCTCTTCATTTCCTTTTTTCTTCCTGTGGTTGCCATCCGGACCTTCTATGATTTTCCTATTCTTTCCTCACTTTCAACTCTAACTTTTTTCAGTTGTGTGAATCATGTAGCTTTCTATTTTGTTGTTGTTTATAGCATTCAGAGTTATTTCTTGGAATGTAAAAGGTTTTGTTAACCCCTTAAAGAGGCAGAGAATTCTATCCCATTTAGCTTCCCATATTCCCGATGTAGTCTTTTTACAAGAAACTCATTTTATAGAGGTAGAGGCCTTAAAGCTTAAACGTAATTGAGTGGGTTGGGTTTTTGTTTCTCCCACTACTAATAAGAAGAATTGGATTTTTATCTTATGTCATAAAAAGTTAAAATATACTGTTCCTACTAAGAAAATGGATACTGACGGTTGGACGTTGATTGTTAAATTGTTCATCAATGATATCCCTCTCTCTTTGTTTAATGTGTATGGTCCAACGTTACCAGACTACTTATTCTGGCCTAATTTTGCTAAGAAATATTTACAATATCAGGATAATTTTTTTTATCCTAATAGGTGATTGTAATTAAATTATGGACCCATTTATTGATCGACAATAACAAGTTTGCTTTATTCCCAACAAATCTCACAAACAATTTCAATCTCCTATTTCCCAGAATCATTTAATAGCTGCATGGAGATTACATAATGCTACTGCAAAAGAGTTTCCTTTGTAATCCCCCCACATGGTTCCCTCCATATTTTCCTAAGTAAATCAATAGCACAGTACCTTATTTCTGCCAATCTCAAGCCTATTGTCATAACTGTCTAATAACAACAGGGGGTACCCAATCAACCACTAGGCATCTGGGTGAAAATAAACTAGCAAAATACAAGTGATGCCAATGGTATCAATTTAGACATACTTATTTATGGAGAAAGATACCATCAATTATCTATCTCCACCATACACATTTGTAAATGACTAAATCAACTGTTCTATTTTTATGTTCATCTTACGGCTAATTATCTGAAAGAAACACAAAACACATCAGTGATATCTAGTACTCTTTTAATAGTCTTTTCAAAAGTTTTTTGTAGTATTATAATCATACACATCAATGTCTATTCTCTTGAATCGAGCAATTTTTAACAAGACATACAGGTAGAAAAAATGAATAACAAATAAAGTTATACAAACGTTGACCCTTAATCCATGGGTTATGTCTGAAGCCCAATAGTTTGCAAATAAGGAAAAAACGGTAATGTCTCTTATAACCTTAATTCCTTCTTCGAACACCACAATTGTATCTGGGAGTAGATGAAGCACAACTCAATGTTTTTATGGCTTCTCAAGTCAGTCCAACTCCTAGGGAATATATCCCGTATTGTTTCCAAATCAAACAAAGTGTGTCGAAATCAATAATAAACTGTCGACGCGTTTCGGCCTGTCAGGCAGTTTCAGGCCTCATCAGGACAATGGGCAAACAAAACAAGCAGTACTTTACCGCAATCAAACCCGGTATACAATCCCAGCCTATTTTCCAAATTAGTCTTCGCTATTGTGTATCACACCAAGCATATCATTTGGCAATACTCCATATCTGCGAAAAACCTGGTGTCCACGTTACGTGGTTTAATCGCGTTTTCGGATCCGGACGATGATATTCATCCAAAACACGTCCAAAGACCATAAGCGTCTCCAAATCACGCCAGATATTCTCTATACCTTGGATCGTCTCCCAAGGAAAGACGTACAGCTAGCTTATTCTGGCCTAATATTGCTAAGAAATATTTACAATATCAGGATAATTTTTTTTATCCTAATAGGTGATTGTAATTAAATTATGGACCCATTTATTGATCGACAATAACAAGTTTGCTTTATTCCCAACAAATCTCACAAACAATTTCAATCTCCTATTTCCCAGAATCATTTAATAGCTGCATGGAGATTACATAATGCTACTGCAAAAGAGTTTCCTTTGTAATCCCCCCACATGGTTCCCTCCATATTTTCCTAAGTAAATCAATAGCACAGTACCTTATTTCTGCCAATCTCGAGCCTATTGTCGTAACTGATCATGCCAAATTTGTTGCTGATGTGGATCTACTCCCAGGTCTTCCCAAATCAAATGGAGGGAGGTTTATAACTCTTTTTTACTTGATCTTGTTTTTTCGACCTTTTTTTACCTCCTTTGCTGAGGCATTGTTCGTGATTAATCAGGTATGGACACATCTCCTCAATTAGTATGGGACACTTTCAAAGCTACGTTGCATGGTTTTATTTTGGACTTTGTTTCTAAAAAGATTAACTTTTTTGCCAAACAGAATAAATCCTCATTAGAGAACATTAAACATCTGGCGCATCAATTTTATACTTCTTCTTCGGACTCCAGTGTACAAGCTTTTGTTCATGCAAAGTTACATTTTCATAAAACAACTTCTGAAAATGGTTTGTCCATTTTGCTACGTAGCAGTGCTCTTTATTACAGAGGACTCAATAAAGTTGGGAAACTCCTGGCTAATTATCTGAAGATTCAAAACAGCACTCCACTGTTTAATTTATCCAATCATCAGATGGGAAGCGTTTATTCAAGGACCAAAATATTAAGCGAAACAAGCATATAATAGAGTCAATCCACCCCTTTTGCCTTCTGAGCAGGCACGGTCAGAAACAACCCTACTCCACCAAGGATTTGCACAGAGTTGAAAACGTTTTTTATTAGGCACGATTGTCACACAAAAAGCAGTTTTTGGAATCCACCAGTCCCAAACGAAAGTAGGAGACAGCTTGTGGTGCAACCTTTCACACTCAAGCTCGTTCCTGGTCCTGAGGAGAACCCCACCCAAAATCTAACATGGGGTTCGAAAAGCATAGACCACTTCTTGTCCAAACTAAGGGGTCGATTAGGATGGTGGAAGGATCCGTCCCCCATCCGTGCCCGTCCGCAACCAATTTCCCTCCGCCATATTACAATGGCGGGGGGGATCGCGGCGGACAGAAACACCGACCGCCGCTTTTCCACCGCACTCGGCTTGCACCGTCTGCCGCAATGTTAAATATGCGGGATGCACCCGCCACTGTGGTGGATGCATCCTAATTCGGGGCACGGATGCAGGCAGTGGCGATCCGTCCCCCTTCAGTGCCCGTCCGCAACCAATTTCCTCCCGCCATATTACAATGGCGGGGGGGACCGCGGCGGACAGAAACACCGACCGCCGCTTTTCCGCTGCGGTCGGCTTGCACTGTCCGCCGCAATGTTAAATATGCGGGATGCACCTGCCACTGTGGCGGATGCATCCTAATTCGGGGCACAGAACCTCCGCCCTTGTGGCGGACGGTCCCTGCCCCAGACAGGATGGCGGACGGACTTTGTCCGTCAGCCATCCTAATCGACCCTAACTGTGGGCCAAAAATCCGTTCCGCTCGCTGAATTTGCGGATTTTCGTGATCCGCGAATCTTGCGAAAATGCCGAAAAATGCGCAAGGCAGATTTTTTTTTTGGGCCCACAGGAAGCACTTACAGTTAAGGCAGGTGCTCGAGTTGAAGCTAACTTTGTAACCATTTTAGAATGGCGCCGGGAAGCTGCCAGAGTTGAAGTTGCTTACTTGCAAGTTGCAACTTCAACTCTGGCAGCTTGCTGGCGCCATTCTAAAATGGTTACAAAGTTAGCTTCAACTCGGGCACCTGCCTTAACTCTGTAAGTGCTTACTGTGGGCCAAAAATTAAACCTCAACAGGAAGCACATACAGATATAAATAAAGCATGTGCCCGCGTTGAAGCTCAAATTCAGTAACGTTTTAATCAGCCCAAAACATTAGTGAGCACGGTCGAGGCTGGGCAAGTGTGCGTTAACCCCATATCTGCCATCGAAACTTAGCTGTAATACTCAAGGGAGGTCTTTGAATCCCTGAGTTTCTCGAGCGCAACCCCCGTGTTGCTCCTGTGACCAGGAGGCTGCTTTCTCCTCACCTGCTGCCCTGCTCACTCTCTGACCCTTTATACACAAGAGGCATGTTGACACGCATAGAAGCCCCGCTCGTTTGTCCCCGCACCACACACTAGAGGTATCAAACGTCTTCCCGCCCTTTCCAAACTATGATGGACAGCTCACTCAAGGGATCTCGGCGCCATTTGGAGCGGTGGCAAAGTTACAGGCACACATGGTCAGTGGAGACAAATCTTCTGGCTCTTTACGCAGAAGCAGTGTAGGAAAAGCACTTTACATTTACCCAACGAGGTAGCACTTACTGAAATAGCCAGTAGAAAGTACGCCAGTTGAGTAGAGGTATTGCACAAAACGGTGGCATCTTCGTGGATAACTATGCAGGGCAGGATTCATTCTGGCACGAGGCTCCTGTCACAAAAAATTAAACCTCAACAGGAAGCACTTACAGATATAGCAGGTGCCCGAGTTGAAGCTCAAATTCAGTAACGTTTTAATCAGCCCAAAACATTAGTGAGCACGGTTGAGGCGGGGCAAATGTGCTTTAACCCCATATCTGCCGTCGAAAATTAGCTGTAATACTCAAGGGAGGTCTTTGAATCCCTGAGTTTCTCGAGCGCAACCCCCGTGTAGTTCCTGTGACCAGGAGGCTGCTTTCTCCTCACCTGCTGCCCTGCTCGCTCTCTCTGACCCTTTAAACACAAGAGGCATAATGACACGCATAGAAGCCCCGCTAGTTTGGCCCCGCACCACACACTAGCGGTATCAAACGTCTTCCCGCCATTTCCCAACTATGATGGACAGCTCACTCAAGGGACCTCGGCGCCTTTTGGCGCGGTGGCAAAGTTACAGGCACACATGGTCAGTGGAGACAAATTTTCTGGCCCTTTACGCAGCTGCAGTGTAGGAAATGCACTTTACATTTACCCAACGTGGTAGCACTTTCTGGATTAGCCAGTAGAAAGTACTACAGTTGAGTAGAGGTATTGCACAAAACGGTGGCATCTTCGTGGATAACTATGCAGGGCAGGATTCATTCTGGCACGAGGCTCCTGTCACAAAAATTAAACCTTAACAGGAAGCACTTACAGATATAGCAGGTGCCCGAGTTGAAGCTCAAATTCAGGAACGTTTTAAACAGCCCAAAACATTAGTGAGCACGGTCGAGGCTGGGCAAGTGTGCTTTAACCCCATATCTGCAGTCAAAAATTAGCTGTAATACTCGAGGGAGGTCTTTGAATCCCTGAGTTTCTCGAGCGCAACCCCCATGTCGTTCCTGTGACCAGGAGTCTGCTTTCTCCTGACCTGCTGCCCTGCTCGCTCTCTGACCCTTTATACACAAGAGGCATAGTGACACGCATAGAAGCCTCGCTCGTTTGGCCCCGCACCACTCACTAGTGGTATCAAACGTCTTCCCGCCCTTTCCCAACTATGATGGACAGCTCATTCAAGGGACCTCGGCGACTTTTGGCGCGGTGGCAAAGTTCAGGCACACATGTTCAGTGGAGACAAATCTTCTGGCCCTTTACGCAGCTGCAGTGTAGGAAAAGCACTATACATTTACCCAACGAGGTAGCACTTACTGATTAGTCAGGAGAAAGTACTCCAGTTGAGTAGAGTGCAAATCGTAAAAAAATCCGCCAGTTCGTGAGAAAATCCGCAAATTCGCAGATTTTTTTGCAATTTAGCAAAAATTCACGGACCGCAGATCCGCAAAATTCGAACATACTTAGTCCAAACAAATGTTTATTAAAATAACTTACCAGGTTAACCCTTTACTTGCAGGATACATGTTTGTTGAGTCATTTTGGTTACCTGAGTTATACAATGTTTGGCAAGGGCCCTTAGTGGGGTAATGCTGTTTATTGAAGAGTTCCTTTGACAACAGTAAAAACAGTCTAGATCTACCCTCTCCCCAGCCTGGGCTTTCTCTTCTTCTTTTTCTTTTTTTCTTCCTTTTTCATTAACACAATTTATGTTTTGGAACGAGACCTAGTTTACTCTTTGACTCTTTTAAAGTACACAAGTAACGTGATGTGTTGTGATGTCATTTATGTGATCAGTTTACCATTAATATAAATGTGTAATTTTATTGTTTTGTGGTTCTTACGAACTCATGTTGAATCTTTTTTCAAAAAAATGAACTAAAGAAAAAAAGTGAATTTCGAAGAAATATTGAGAAAATAAAAATAAAAATGTATAGTCACTATGAGTGTCACGTGTGATTGTGAACAAAGAATGATATAATAATTATCAGCATTGGCAATTGTGTTGTTTTTCAAACATATTGTGAATACAGAATGCCTTGAAGAGACAGTGCAAGCGTTGTCTAGGCGAGACCTAAAAATGGAAGGTGACTTTGTTTTCCCCTGAGGACTTGTGGACTCAACATGGAACTTATTAAGCTCTCCCTACCTCTCTTTTTACAGGGCCATGAGTGTAGGATTGACATAGAGCAGGGCAGAGCATTTGGATCCTGAGAGTGAGATGACCAGTAGTCAGATGGTTATCCGTGGGAAGGCGGGTCTGGAGCACAAGGAAATGAACTCAGGAAGGGGTAAGGGACAGTAGGGGTACTTTAGAAGAGAGGACCAACATGCTCTATGCTTGCAAAAGGAATTGAAGGAAGTCACCTCTTCTCAATCTGTACTATATCCTTTTAACAATTACCTGACAATTAGAGGGAAGAAAACGAAACTATTCCAATACAATGAAGAGTTGTTTTCTGGTAAATTTGGACTTAGGTCCACGAGAAAAGAGAAAAGGTCTCTGAGGGTCAAATTTGATTTTAAGGCGCCCTATTTTCCCAGAGGGCTAGTGAAAGGGGTGCTCGCTGATGGATTCATTTGGAGGACAGAACTCTATTTGAGAAAAGAGCTGTCACACAATATAAAATGCATGTTTTTATTTTTATTCAGTATCAGTGGTCTTGTTGGTTTAATTTAGTGATTAATACATTGGGGCAATTATATAGAGCCACAATTCAGATAATCTGTTTTAGATTTCAACACTGCTTCCATTTACAAGAGGTCCAGCCTCCACAGGCAGGTACCTCACTAGTAAACGAAGCCTTGACTGCATGCATACAACCTGGAATAGAATTAAGGTTAACATTTCCTCATTGCTGGAAGAATCAATATTCTTCCTCTCAGGGGATCACTGTCATTAGAGTAGCTGGTGTAATGTGGCACCCGGCTACATGGATGTCAGTGTGCACTGTCCCTAACCACGTATGTCTATGTTTTAGAACTAAGCCTAGGAGAGACAAATTCCATTCTTGCACTGTAGCCTTGCCATACAATTGCTCCCAGACCACCACCCCTGGGGTGGCTTTGATGTCCAAGTTCACACAGTTGCTTTGATGGCTAATGGGCATAAAGTGTTATACACATGTGGAGTGAGGGGGTTAAAGAAAGCTTTCTCAATGACACAACCCATTTGGCATCATATCTACCAAGGGCTGTTCCTCATTCAATCAAAAGAGATCTGTAACCGTTTCGCTACAATGATGAGCTGAACAAGCCTTTTATGTCATTTAGCATTTCCATGGGTGGGGGCTGGAGAAACCTGGTGCCACTCCTGACACCTCTGTTAGTTTCTATAGGTGCCTGCTGTTAATTGCAGTAGACTCAGGGAGGCTTCAAGAGAGAGAAGAGGAGGTAGGAATGGGGAAGGAAGAGAGCAAGCAATCAGAGAGGGAGACAAGAGAGAGGAGAGAAGGAGAGAGGGGAAAAGGATGGTTGGCACGAGAGAGTGCACAACGGGATGAAAGGAGTGGGGCTGGTTAGAGCATTTTTACCAGGACCACATTGGTTCCCCAGTCTGGCCCTGCAGAGATGGAAGTACTTTTTTGTAGGAATGAAAAGTAATTTAGTGGCACATGAAGGTTTATGTTTCCCAGAATTTAAATCAATGTATATAGTCAAACGTGTTGAGAGTTTTTCTTTAAAATGATTACAGTAGGAAATCAAGTAAAAAAACAACAGTTTCACATGTGGTAAGACTCTTTCACTTCCAATGAACTGAAATTGATTCTATGCTTTCTCTCTCATTTGTACGTTAGGACAAACTTCTTTGTCTCTTAGGGTACACCTCCTGTGTTTAATTTGTCAAAATAAATAAATGCAGGGGCTCAATCTTTTTCTTATAAGCCCATCGCCGGCACTACTGAATGCTATGATTGTTGAATACCAGAAATACCTGGCCTTTTTTTATCCTCCACTGCATCTTTTAGCATCTTTTAGCACCCACCATAAACTACCCGTCTCTTTATCTGACTCTTGCAGGGTCTTTTTCAAGCCTGTGTTCACCCTTTGTCACTGTTTTCCTATCTTTCTCTTCCTCTTCCTTTCCCCTTTTTTTTGCCTTTCCTTCACTTGGTATGGGTCAAAGTGTGATGATGAAAAATAAGTTGTGCTCCTCTAAAATGAGTCCTCCACCACCTGAAACCTATGCAGGGCCGTTTCTATGTGTTTTGCCGCCCTAGGCGATAATTGAAAAATGCCGCCCCCTCCCTTTTACTACCATCACTCTCTCCACCTGTCATCCAGGATAGAATAATGAATGCATTAGATATAAAAGAACTTGTATTGAACATTAAACAATAAAACACATCAAACATTAAATAACTAAATGCAACATTCAACAACTATGAGGGATACTTTCTCGCGAGCAAAATCAAGCAGTAAAGACAAGGGAAACATAAATATCAGAAATGACACCCATTTGAACAACAAGAAACACTAGGAAGATATTAAAACCGATTGTGCGGATGGCATGACGCCGTTCCTGTGCGTTATTCATTGAAATCTTGCATAAACATCACGTGTTTCACCATCTGTTCGGGATCATCACATTGGATATAGGTGGGTCATTACTTAAATAAACTATGTTGCCTGTACAAAACTGCTTTATTCTATTAATTGTGAAAGTGCCACAACTCAAGTATTTAAATGCCACACATAGGAACACTGCATACAAGAAATACAGTGCATAAACAACCTAAAACATGGCAATTAACTTCAGTTTTAAATCTGTAGCAGGCACAATTCTATGTTCAACTCTCCCTTTTACCTTCGGTCATAGCCATAGGTGATGCTTCTCAACAACACACCTTGTCAGCTGCCCAAAAACTTAAGTGACACAGTCTGCTGATTCATGGACACCGCCACCGACAGACAGGCAGTGGGCAAGCCTCAGCCTCACAGGCAGTCACTGTGTGCCAACAGCCATGGTGCTGTAATCTATTAAAAACGAGTCTCATCAACCCAAATAAAAATCATGATTATCCCGCAAGAGGTCCACGCCACCTGCTTAACCCTGCAAGGGCGCAAAGCGAGGGCTGCAGGACACTGGAAGATTTACAGGGAGGTGCTCAGAAAAACGAAGATAGAAACGGAAAAGGTAGCTAAGAAACACGAAGTGCAGGAGAGAGAGAGATACAAGGCGCTCAGAAACATGGGTTCCTAATATAAGCAGTCTAGAAACACATGGTGGGTCTAGGAAGGAGCTGAGGACATTAGGCAAACGTCACAGAGCATCCTCCGGTGCATGATCGGACGCATAATTAAGGACAAAAGGCTGTTCGTAAAGAGAGAATAGTTCACAAGAACTGGGAAACTGTGTACTTGACAGACGGTATTTTGCTACGGGAAGTGGGAGGCTAAATGTTTTCAAGAAGAAAGTATGGACAGAAGGTGATGGATGGATAGCGGACTAAATATTCTTTAAGAAGATGGATACAGGAGAAAACACTATACAAAGGAGTCACAGCGAGTATCCAGAAAGTCTGGCTGGAATCAAGAATTTTTCAAACAAAGAGATTCTAAAAGCATTAAAGGCTAACCCATGGTGGTGGGGCATTAAGGCTCTCTTTGGGGCGGGGGAAAGGGCAGAGCTTCCCGCTGGTGTCTGCTTTCCCATAAACTCAGTGTATAGGGGTGCATTCTGCTCGCTAACAGCTATAGGCCATGGCACTCCTATTCCTTCTAGTGGCCCTCTCAGTAAATAGTGATTCTGACATTAACATTTTGGGATAGGGAAGATGTATATTACTACACAAAATGTAAATTTATTTGGTAGCTCTGCTTACATAAAATGGGCAAACGTACATACTGACCTGCCTGCATTGCGGTATTGCCGCTCTCTCCATTGAAAACGTGTGGAGTTATCGTTAGTGCAGCATGCACAGTGGAACCGGGTTCTTGGGATATGAGGGCTCGCTGCATCCCAGATTGTGGCTGCCTTTTACTATCTAAATGGCTGCCCATGTTCCTTACTTGTCTGAAGGCCTATGGTGCCCGCTGACAAACACATTAATTCAGGGTAAATCAACCATCTGAGAAAGGGAGGTGGGTCAGAGATCTAGTATCCAAGTTGTTATTGGTCTATCTTCCAGACTAATTAAAATAGGGCCTAACTGTTAGAATTCAAACATGTGCACCTTTCAGCAGCATTCACTATCTGTTGGTCCTCCAAAAATAACAAAGGTTACCAATTAAGGACAAGCAAAAAATCCGAAATTTTTTGGAGGGCCCAGCTTTGTTGGACTGATCAATGGTTAAAATGCTTGAAGCAGAGATAACGGGTAGTACCCATGGTTGGCACTTTAATTTCTAATGAGTGTCCATTATCCTTGGCTATTACTGCACTCCAAAGAGCTATTTGTTTCTTGGAATTCTGAGGTGCGAGGGAGGAAGAGTCAGTGGGTTTAAGTCATCCAGTGGTGCATGTGCGAATGTATCAATACCAACGAAGCCACCGCCCCAGAAGAGAACCAGGTGGGCACAAAAGCACTGAATGTAAAGTTGCTGTACACAAAAGAGACTGGACAACATCTCTTGCCTTTGGGGGGACTGTATGCAGCAGGTGGCATAGATGAGCTGCCTACATTTAAAATTAAGAGAGTCAACATAGTTGAGTCACGGACAAGTAGGTGGGCACTAGGCAGCTGAGGCACACAGGTCACTCACAGCAGGCAGAATTAATTCAACATTACTGCTCGACTCACCGACACCCAAAAATAATTATACACCGGTCCGCCCCCTCCCCTTCCCTCGGATGCACAGATCACACCACAGCATGGCTGTCACAGAGAGCTATCCAATGCTGCTCTGCTGAGTGACGCTGCTGAACTGTGTGAACTTCTGCTACAGTACAGGGCACTGGAGGCAGGTGATCATGACCGCGGCGCGCTACAGTACAACTGCTAATTTACTAAAACAATACCATCCACTGCCAAACAAATAGCAGATCAATTATACACTTTCAGGGGGCTCTGTGACGCGACGCACACTTACTCTGTGTGGCTCAGTGCAGCAATTCAGTTCCGGGCCGCCTCCTGGCAACAACAACTCCTGCTGCAAGGCAAGCTTGCTGCTGTCGCCCGTCCGGCGCCAGCCTGAAAAGTCTTCTCAAACACTGTGACCTCTCAGCGGCAGCTGGAGCACAGTAGTGTACTGGGCTCCACAGCGGCCGTTGGCCGAATGTCCGGGTCTATTAGTTGCTACGCAGTGCTTCACATCAATTTTAAAAGTAAAACTGCGTGCCCCACCCTCCCTTCAATACAATTGTAGCCAACCCTTGCGCCAACGCGGAGGCATCATAACACCCGACCCCGCCTATTAGTTTCTGCACGGACGGTGTCGGGAATTGTTGCAATGTTTGTAGCTAGCTGATACTCAGCCAGCCCCAATAAGCCACCTGCAAGGAGCAGCACACACGCTGCCACTCCACCAGGATGACAGTTTCAGGCAGTTGATAGCATGTTTTTCGCCGCCCTCCCCCTTTTGCCGCCCTAGGCGGCCGCCTAGTCCTGCCTAATGGTAGAAACGGCCCTGAACCTATGGAACAAATTAGACACCCTCCAAATGTGTGTTACCCCATGCTCAGTTTGTAAAAACATAAGTGCTAGGGCTAGGACCTGTGTCAAGAGGCCACTGCACCTTAAACCACTCATTGGCCCTGTCAGTGCTGACAATGACAGTACAACACAACTACAAATCACCACACTTCTACAAATGTAACAGATCAGACCATTCCAGGCCCCCGCGGCTATACGAATGGCCTGGGTGGCAGGTATTAGTAATTTTAATGTGTATGGAATGAATGAACAACTGTTGTTGTGCTTGTCTGTAAATTAGACAAACAATGGCACCATGTGGCAGAATGCCATAAGTGCCGGCATTGACAATTAAGTTCTGGTGCTCAGCACTGGAACAAACTGGCTCAAAGTAACCACTGGTGTTACCTCATCTACAGAAATCACATTGTGGGTTGACTAGATGGCAAAGCCCTAAACTGACCCCAGGATCCTAACAAGGATCAATTATAGATAATTGACTTACAAGAAGTCTCGAATTTTGAAATCAGGCCAATAGGATTGGAATCTGTCCTTCACACACAGAGCACTACAACAAGAACAGAACTTCATAAGTCAATTTTACTAGGGTTGAGCACATATCTGGGGAGCAGAGTAACCAGCTCAGTTATTTTAACAGCAAAGTGAAGAGTGACATTTGTTCCCAACTACATACACTAATATCACAAATCACAGCAGTTTCAGATTCCTTTTATACTCTGTCTCATTAGAAAATAATCACTCTGAGCCTCAGTCACAAAGTGCAATGTTTCGAAATTGTACATTTGTGTTCGTGGAAATACTGGTATGGTTGGTTTTATTTTCATTTTGAAGTATCTCAGTGTGAAAAACTCTGCACGCATAAAAAAAATGTTGATTTTACAAATGTTAGGTTTTCCTGGCGGAAAAAAACCCTTCAACTAAATCCCTGTTAAAAATGGGAGGTGTCTCCTTCCAATTTCCAGCCTGGAAATGTCTGCACTTCAGCTTGTTACAAATGCTCAATGTTGTTTTTAGTTTATGGCCTAGAACTTGCAACAGTATACTGACAGATTTCCCAATTGGTCAATGCAATCTGTAAATGTAACATACCACCAACCTCAATTCTTTACATCAGAATTAGAATTGTACACGTGTAAAGTGCTTATTATGCACACCTGCAATGTTCTTCGGCTTGTAAAAGTCTCTGAGAATCGGGTCTGTGTCTTTGCTCTGAAGCCCTCTCCTCTCTCAAACCACATAGTCTAGAATCAGTTCCTAAACACCAACACTTCCACGAACGAATTGGGGACTTGGTCAGTTGAAAGTCAAAATGTATGAGAAATGCAAAATTCTCAAATTTTAATTGATCATTTTGTATATTTACAGACCCCTGAGCTAGTGATTCACCAAAGACAGGTAGCTTTAGCCACCTCTGGCCAGGAATTATATTTGAGGAAAGGAACTTGTGAAATGTTATACCTTGAAATGTTAAAATGTGTGGCCTATTAATTATAAGAAGCCTGAATACTTCAACACGTAATGTCTTGTAAACCAACAACTAGAATGACAAAAAAAATAAAGTCAACAATATTTAGAAGATGTTTAATGTAGATTCACCCAGCTTTCCTTTGCCTCCCATTTCACGAGGCAATTTCATTTGTAAAACACACAATGAGAGGACAGAGCATGTAAGTTGGAACACAGACAGAGATAAACCAGTCATCTACCTGATCAAGAAAACACATCGAGTTAGTGGGCAGCTAGAACTCAAAACCACACCTACTGCCGCCAAAGCCAGAATCTTAACCACTTAGCCCCGGTGTTTTGACCGCGTGTGAGCCTCATAACGAAGGCCAGATCGCAGATGTCTTTCCCGGTCCTTCTCGAGTTCGCATGTGACATTGAGCAGGAGAGAACGATGCAGCTCGAAAGCCGCAGGAGAGCGGCTGCGCGGCTCCATCCGCCTGACATCAGGAAGGCCCGGGCGGCGAAGTGCCCTTGGCAGCGCGCAGCACCACTTTTGCTGACACGGTAATCACCATTAACTTTATATCTTTCAAAATCATTATTATTGCCTTTATGCCTTGTTGTCAGTTCCTGCGCGGGATTCACGGCCCCGGCCCCTCGAAGCTGGCGCGCCGCCCGCTCTGTTTTACTGCCCTGGGCACGGCGCCCTGACTCCATCTTGCCACGCTACCCTCGCCTGGCTGATGAACGGTACCTCCAGGAAACATAAAAAGGCGCGCACTTCGCCCAGCACGTAGCCATCTGCAGGGGAAGATAAACTGAGAGTTAACAGGGAGGTCAGGCGTTCTGATGACGGCGAGAGCAGCCTGCTAATGACCATTATCTGTGCCTCAGCTTAAAGTTCATTAGTTTTACATTAAGTCCCCTAAAGCCAGAAGCAATGAACAAGTCAAGTCTTTGTTCAACTGCGGCCTAATCTCTCTTAGCCCTAAAGAAAACAGCACAGCGTAGAGGCCAACGAGCGCAAATAGTCTCCATTTAAGTGCTGCCGCCTCCCCCACCCTGTCAAAGTCAGGTCTGAAACTAAAATGGCGCATCAGCATCCCCTCATGGCATGCGGGGCACGGCACCATTTGCCAGTTATGATTTTAGCCAATACCCTATGCATTCTGGGTCATGTAGTTTATCTCTGTGTGTCTACAGACCATGCATGTCAAGTGCTGTTGACTCCAGTGCCAATAATCACTGGAGGTGTTCCACATGCTTGGATGGGGCCCTTTACTTGCTATGTCCCAAAACAAGTAATCATAAAGCAAGTCCTGGCTTGCACCAAATTGGACATGGTTTACTAGCTTGCAAAATCCGCTTGCGTAATCCTTGCTGTGCACGGTAACCGTTTACGCAAGCTCCGACTTACCACTAGTTGGTACAAGGCCTTCATAGTGGTTAAGGTTACCAACGGACTCGGAAACAAAATACCAGGGCTTAATTTGAGCCATCTGGTTACCGTCTCGTCACTGGCACTTAATTGTCAACACCGACACTTGTGGCAGTCTGCCACAAGGTGGTGCTGTCTGGCTGATTTAGAGATGACCACAACTAGTTAGGTATTATTTCAATATATATAAAAAAAAGACCATTACCTACCGCACAAGCATAGGAGCCGGAAATAGTCCAAATTGTCACACTTGTGGGAGCGTGATGGTTAGTAGTTGTGTTGTTACTTTCATTGGCAGCATGACAGGGGTAAAATGTGGTGCAAGCATCAGTGGCCTCCTGACGAGCGCACTCGCACTTATTTTTTTTTATTACAAATTAAGCACTGCAAAATACCGGTTATTTGTTTATGATGTTTTATTCTTGAAGCGCCAACAGTTGGTAGGCAAATAACACTTTGAGTAAAATCCTCAGTAATCTCTTTCAAAATGGTAGTTATTGCTCTGTTTGAGTCACTAATCATTTACAAATAATTTTGACAGCTTTTAGATTCTTTTTAAGTTATTACTTCACGTTTTTTGTTCTTTGGGCCATATGTACGAACACATTTTCCCATAGACATAGAATGGATAAATCCCTTTGATACATCTGGCCCTTTGAATTTAATTATAAATAGGGGAAAAGTACAGGATTTCACAAAATGTCCCATTTATTTTCTTAGTAATGGCATGAAAATACAGGGCATGCTGGTAAAAGAACAACCAGCTGGCAGCCGTTCCAGTTGTATTAATGCCCTATACAAATAGCTACACAGTGCACTACTGTGAAGTGATCACGTGTCTCCAGGTAGGCAACTGTTTAGTCCTGAGTTTTTCTTTTGAAATGAAAAAATATCATTTGTTATCCAGCAATTTGCTCCATAAAGTACAATTAAATAAGACAAACAGCTTCAACAACTCGTCTTTTTGTGAATTAAAAATACAGGAGTGGAAAAATGATGACTAGATAGAGTAGTCCTGCTTCCCAAAAATAGCCATGGCATTATCATGTTCACAACAACTAAGCGACCGCACAAAAACAATGCAAGTTGAATAAGGTATTACCATGGTTGTAGTAAGAGATTTTCACTGTGCAGACCTACACAATAACCGCCTAATCCAATACCATCTCCCCTGTCCTCTGTGCCTGTTTCACACAATAAATCCCCCCCCAAACACTCTCAAAATCCCCCATATGAATAACAATGTATCAAAGTCATGGTTTGTTTTTGGTCCAATTTAGATACACATCTCTTTCACTTACTAGGCAACAGAGTGGTGCTGTATGAGCAGCAAGGTAGGCCTAGATTTCTGTTTTTTACTCCTGTGAGATTTGCAGATTTTGTGGGCCTATATTTTGCATTATTTTTGCCACGGGGGGTCTTGCGAAAGACATGCTCCACTCAAACCAGGCTCTTGCCAGTATTTTAAATTACTTTTGAATGCGCTTGTATTCAATTTTCATGCAAGGTACAGAAAGTGCGTTTTTTATAATTTCTGCATACTTCCCAAAATATGATTGAGTGTCAGTGTACTCATCTCCACATGAATTTGTTTGTCAGTGTCCCCATACCAATATCCCCATTTCAATGTATGTGTCACTATCCCAGCATCGCCATTGCACTGTCAGTGTCCTCGTATAAGTTTAACCATCCCAGTGTCATTGTCTCTCAGAATCTACGGCTGCATCCCAGTTGTAGTGATGGGCTTGCAGAAGGATGTGTGAATTGGGGAATGGTAAAAATTTATTAAATGGCTGATAAAAATGATAATGAATATCAACACCAGCCTACAATACAGAAGCAAAAAAAGATACTTAGTCACAGAGTTAACTAACGTCACTGGCAATAGTATACATCAACTTTCAATATAAATATACATATCAATACAAAATCTGAATTACATCAGTTAAAATCATAAAAGTGATTGACAAAAGGGGTTGCTCTTCAGTTCCCTAATAAAGTCATTTGGAAAGACCCCAGCTAAAGTTTTTAAAACATCCATGATGTCCTCTTCCTCCAGCTTCAGGGATCAGTAGCATGCGTTATGTATGCCAAAGTTAATGACCCAGCTCTGGGCTGTAAAACCACGTTCAGCTTGGTGCAAGATACTATACTCATGAACGAAGGCAAATCTAGACACCAGCATCAATGTGTACCTATGTCATTGTTGGTACCGATGAGGTATTGCCACGGGAATTATGCGGTAGCAGTGGGCCAAATTATGCAGTAGGATGGACAACATTATGGGGCTAGAAATGGCAAATGATGCGAACTAATGTGGCTCATTTTGTGATTGCATTATTTTATAATTGCCATTTTTTTCCACATATTAACACCACCTGGACCGAGGACATGAAAATGCAATAGCGATTACCAGCAGATGAGCCGGCGCCCGGCAGCAGCCCCCAGCAGCACGGCTATCGGCAGCAACACCTGCACGCCGGGCATGGGGAGGGAGGACAGCGCTGCCACCGAGCAAAGCTGGCCGAGGTCCGGTCGCAGAGTGTCCGCATGGGGCTCGGCCCTTCACAGGTCTGCAGGAACACCTCGGCACAGAAGCGGGCACCGTTTCTACTCCCAGACACCTTTCACCTTTCTTTTCTCATGAGTTTGCCCTCTCCCTGTCCTCAGAAGCCGGCGAGTCAACCACTCTGCATAACTGCAAGCAACCTCACTTCTTCAAATGAGGGGGAAACGGTGCATCTCACTGCACGGATCTTTGCAGCCTTGAAATGCAAGTGACGAAGGAGAAGCCATCTCTAAGTTAGGAGGGAGGACATGCGGTGCAGAAACAGATTGGGCGGCAGAAGTCCCCAAGTTCTTTGCAAACGGGGCCTGTTACCTGTGATTTATGATGGAAAGGGTGAGCATGCTTCATCTGTGCGGCGGTTCATTGGATAAGGCTGCAGCGCTGTGGGTTGGTGGTCCGGAGTGGCTTTTAGCAGGAGCCGGTTTGTGATCAGGATGCAGGGTCGGCCAGTTGCGCAAAACCAAAATCATTTCCTGGTACTTTAGTTAATGGCATGAATGGTAACGTATGAATGATGTTTGTAGCTTATCTAGTTTGGTTGTTGTGTTGCTTCACTGCTGAAAAGTGGTAGTTTATGATGGTCCCACATTATGGAGTATAAATTAAGCAGGATTACCCTATGACTCCATGTCACAGGGATGCAAATTATTGTTATGAGGAGAGATGATCTACTGGGTTAACTTGGGACTTTTGCTACGAGTTTCAGACTGGAGTGATTGTGATAAATAAGTGCTTGTTCCGGTGACAGTTATATTGTGACCTGAAAACTGGGGTACGTAAACTGTGCTAATGTTGGGCTGGGTAAAGTGACTTCAAGCTCGGAAAGTCTAAGTGCTTCCTTCCGTCCGATAATTGGACCTCACTTCTTCATTCCAACCCTGAATCTGGGAAGATTGTGTTGCTGCAGGTAGGCGTGATACTGCCGTAGGACTTGTCAGAGGCAGCCGGGTGGGTCCTGTTTCAGATTTTTCAATCATCCGAATATGAACTCGTCCTTCATCTATGTCGGGCTCCTGCGGAAATCTCCTCCCGCTGCACAGATTGCTCTGCAGCGGTCCCCTTTCCTGGACCAGCCTCCTTGTGGGTTAATCTACCAGTCCACTGGGAGGTGATCTGCCTGAGAAACCGTGTTCGGTTCTGCGCGGCAGCGGAATCTAGACCGGTACCGTGACGGGCTCCTGGCTGACGCACAAATCGCAGGTTTAAAAATAATTGGTGTCGACGATTTGTACTGTCTACATGGCCTCCAGGGTAGACTGTTTAAATTCGACATCTCTTTGCCATCATTTTATGGGGTGGTGTTTGAGCTTGTCGTGTTGTGCATGTATGTATGTATAGGCATTTATATAGCGCACTACTTACCCGGAGGGTCCCAAGGCGCTTCGACCGCTGCGAAACCCTTCCTGGCTTCCCTGAGAGATGGTCCCTTAATGGGTATTTCCAAGGTGAGACCAGGCATCCCCGGCGGTCTGGTGGGGCCGTTAGTGAAGATGAGGCAAGCTAATGCCCAGAGTTGCCGAGTGTGATCGCTGATCAGAGTGGGCACCGAGGCGAGAGAATTATCGAGTCCGCTGACCCTGGTCCAGAAACCTGCCCCGCCGGGAATCGAACCCTGGTCCCGGGCCGTCCTCTGCTCTCGGGTCTGCCGCCTCTAACCAGTGAGCCACACTGTGCAGGTTAATTAAAGCACTACGGCTATTACTCGTCCCTCCTTTGAATTGCCCTGGTATTTGCTTCCTATGAGCGGGTCAGTGCAAGTGGTGCCTATCGTCTTCTTACCACAATTTTTTTTCTCAGTATTTTATGTTGAAGGGAACATGCATGTACTCCTGCAACTCATTTAATAAATAAAATTTTTCTTTATTCGGCTTTGCACAACGGAAAACCATAAAAGCAACATTTGAAAATACAATTAGATATTTGAACGAGTGAACATGTTATAAAATGTAGTAACATTCATACAAAGACAGATTGATAAATTTTAAAGCAGAATGTCAAATTATTTCATTTCATCATCTGGGGCTAGGTTCGGGATACAACTTACAGATTTTTCCTGTGCTTCATAACACATTTTAGGCAATTAAGGACAAGATAACAAACAAGTTCAGATTCTAGCATTTGGAGACGTAGCATTGCAGGACGACACTGTCTAAATCCCCAACGCCTTAGTAGTGGTAGTAGCAAGATTTTCCTGTGTGGATGATGGAATTTACAGAACAGTATTGTGTGTATGTTGGACTGTATAGATTCCTCATCACAGGGACAGGGAGGGGGAATTAAGTCCCATCTGTTAGTCTCAGGAAATGCTACCAATCTATAAACAAGCATTTACAATGCAATGGTCTCGGCATCATTAAAGGTAGAGCTTTTGGCACTGCTTATGACATTTCTTTTCTTTTTTTTTTAAATCATCAATAAATGGCATTGTCATTTACATTGCCAATAGCTTAATCGTTAAATAAATGGCATTGTCATTTACAATGCCAATAGCTATACCCTACACAGAGCCACCCTCACACAGACAGAGCCACCCACACATAGAGCCACCTACAAAACAAATAAATGACATTGTCATTTACATTGCCAATAGCACATGAATAGGTTTCAAAATAACTTCTAAACTTCTAAAAATGTATCAAGTGCAATGCATGGGATTCCTTTCATTTCATCACCTTTTTCTTTCATATAGATCATATATTGGAGCATGTATTAAACTGAAGGTATAACAAATTAAAAAGTGCAGGTATCATAGGGAAGGAAAGAGGAGTCGATCCGGTCCATCACCTTGTAACCTAAAAGTACTCTAGTAATAGAGACTGTGGTTTGATTAGCACACTAATCAGATGCTGGTCTCACTGTAAACAATTCAGTTAACTTGGCTGTAGTCTGACTGTGGGCGACCCCTTGGTTGTACGTGGAATCACTGAATCTACATACCAACACTGGTCATGGATTCCAAAAAGCTGTTTAAAGTGTGGCAGACAATTGTTTGGCTGCTTTATAAGCAAAGAGGCAAAAACAACGCTGAATACATTTGAGATCTGAAGACTACAGATAACCATTCAAAACAATCCAATACATCTAAACTGTACATTAGGCGATCTCTCTTTCAGAAACCAATAGGAAGGTTAAAACATATTTATATCTGCGTTTAATGTGCGTAAGCAAAAGCAGACCCAAGAACATTTTTTTTCAATCAAGGGCTTAATTTCACCCACACAATACTCGCGGGGGGGGGGGGGGGGGGGGAGACTCGCGCGGGGGTTAAAAAATAAATTTAAAGAAAACTTATCTGACTGCCCGTGCCAGAGCAGAGGAAGCGGCTCTTGTTTTCGTCGTCAACCGAGGAAACTGCAGGGGACTGAGATCCTATCTGGCATCTGCACGCTGGGGAGCAGCGGGGAGAGCACGGGAGCGGGCACCAGCACGGGTCCCCAGACTGGCTGCTAGAGATACAGCCTTGGCAGTGTGTGGGCGGGGGGAGTGCCGGGTCCTCTGCACCGCTTGTGGGTGGAAAAGAACACTGGTCATGGATTCCAAAAAGCTGTTTAAAGTGTGGCAGACAATTGTTTGGCTGCTTTATAAGCAAAGAGGCAAAAACAACGCTGAATACATTTGAGATCTGAAGACTACAGATAACCATTCAAAAAAATCCAATACATCTAAACTGTACATTAGGCGATCTCTCTTTCAGAAACCAATAGGAAGGTTAAAACATATTTATATCTGCGTTTAATGTGCGTAAGCAAAAGCAGACCCAAGAACATTTTTTTTCAATCAAGGGCTTAATTTCACCCACACAATACTCGCGGGGGTGGGGGGGGGGGGGGGGGAGACTCGCGCGGGGGTTAAAAAATAAATTTAAAGAAAACTTATCTGACTGCCCGTGTCCGCAGCAGAGGAAGCGGCTCTTGTTTTCGTCGTCAACCGAGGAAACTGCAGGGGACTGAGATCCTATCTGGCATCTGCACGCTGGGGAGCAGCGGGGAGAGCACAGGAGCGGGCACCAGCACGGGTCCCCAGACTGGCTGCTAGAGATACAGCCTTGGCAGTGTGTGGGCGGGGGGAGTGCCGGGTCCTCTGCACCGCTTGTGGGTGGAAAAGCGGCAAGAGCCGATAGCCTCTGAATCAGCACAGCGTGTGTGCAAGGAAGCGGCAGGAGCAATTTGCTTCTCCTTGTGTTGCGTGTGGGCGGTAAAGACAGCAGCTCGGCTCCGAGGCGCTGGGCGGAAGCCCCATCCGCCGTAAGGGAGGAGGCGAGCGGAGCCGAGCAGCTCCTAGGGAGGAGTGAAGAAGTGGACCAAATGCGGTCCGATGTGATTTTTGGCACGACGGAGGAGAGCTGCGGGGGTGGCGGGGGTGGGGGGGAGGGAGGCGAGAGCGCGACGAGGAGGGCAGAGGGAAGGGAGGAGAGGAGCGAAGCCGAGCAGCTTCTAGGGAGGCGAGCAGCTCCAAAAACACCACCACGTTTCTCCGAGGCAAGGAGAAAATGCCTTGGAGAAACGAGCGGCCATTTTCGGATTTGGGGGCGTGTTTTGCTGTCCTGAGTGACGGACAACGTCACGAGCTAAAGAACAGCAAAAATGACGCCCCCAAATCCGAAAAAGACGGGGCTTGTTTGGAATGACTCACTTCTCTTCCAATGGCTGGCCTCTGTTTAGGAAGCCAGCCAATGAAAGCGAACGGAGCTAAGAGGCGGGTCTATTCTGCCCTACTACACAGCATAAGATCTCTTTACATCCGGTTTTGCCGGAGCAAAGGGGCGTTGTGGTGCTTGGGGCGTGCAGCCGAATCCCTCATTTGACGTGCAAACACTCCTTAGCACACGCGGTTCATCCAGGCGTAGCCCACAGTACAGAGCCCCGAAGGATAGGCATGCGACTAGCGACCCCTGGCTGCAGCTCTGGCTCAGCGCGCCCGTCCTCCGCGCAGCACCCAGGCAGGGGAGCATGTCAATTCCCAGAGTTGAGTACTCTTCGGGGTGGGGGGCTTCACTGGTGTTACTGAACCCCTAGACTGCGCACGGGCGGGACTCTGCTCCAGGGAGCACACGGGGCGCCTGGTGATGCTCCCGCACAGGGGGGCGGGTGAAGCTGGCACCATGCCAGTGCCAGGCTGACTCTTCTTGCAAGCCGTTCCTGGTTGTGCCCTGCTGCTCGCTGGACCAGATATGGGGCACTGGCCCACTTACAGACCAAGGCTGCTTGAGGCAGCCAGAAAAGCTAGGTGAGCCCTGGTGCTTCTCGTGCTAACGACAGCGCCCTGAAGCAACCGAAAGGCATCACTAGGCGCTATACAACATGCCCTAAGAAATACATTGTACTGTAATTGCATTTATATAGCGCTTACTAGCCCTGACGAGGCGTCCAAGCGCTTGAGAACGGGATTCAGGACTATAAACCACAACCGACAACGGTGTCAACAGTATCACTTCGCACATCAATAATGCTTTTGAGCTACATAAATTGTCGTTTGACTGTCGTTATTAGCGTGTTTTATTAAAGTGGAATTTAACGTGCAAAAAACTTGTACGGAGCTGCGCGGGTTCACACTACCCTTTCATTCTCGGTCTGGCGCAGTGCTAGGTCCGAGATGTTCAACACTGTTAAGGGGTTTAAGGAACGTTACCCCCCTCCCCTCACCCCTCACGCACCGAGGGGGGTCGCTTGATTCTGGCCCCCATGGGTTCGGGAGACGGTGCGCCATGGCCGGCTCTTCGTTCGCTCCATGGAGGTGTTCACTAACTCTGTGCAGTGTGATTCATTGAGGGGGGTGGGGTGGTCTGCCTGTATTGATTTCCGCTCTGGGGTTAGTCGCCGTGAGCCGCGCGCCTGACCACTTCCCTCCATAACGAGAGCCAAATGGCCCCTGCGCTCCGGCGCAATAGCCCCCGAGGGAGGCGCCGGGATTTGCAATCCTGCAAGGATCATATATTTCGAATTGCGGCGAGGATTTTCAATTTGTGCTGATTTACAAGGGGGTGGGTGGCCTGGCGCGGTCGGCTGGGCCTGGGCTCGCCTCCTCCGGGGCTGGGAAGACCCGAGGGAGGCAGGCACTGACCCATCTCTAACCGGGGGCCTGGCGGGCCGTTTCTTTCACGTGGGAGCCCAGAGCGGGGTGCGGGAGCGGCACTTGGAGTTCACACTGCGGCGCTTCTGGGAGCAGCCAAGCAGGTGCCCCCCTCCCCCACCGGCCCAACACAGGGCTTTGTGCGCGCGCCATGAATCTGCCAATTCACCCAGAGTGAAAGGGGCATAAATACCCACAGACCACCGGGATGTATTTCAACCTCACACCCTCTTCCAGGATTAGAAAAGGATGGTTTCCACGGTGTATCATCGCTCGGGGAGGTGGGTACGGACCTGGTGCTAAACCCAGCTCGCCCATTTGACACATTGGGTGATCCTGAGCAAATTACCTCACAGATCTATCTCTGGGCAAAACAGCAGCGCTTTGGAAAAAAAAGGTCTTAATTTAGACCTGAAGCGCTATGCAAGTAAGCGTTCTTTTACACTTCCAATCTGAATGCACAGATCGAAGCTGGCACCATGGGGAGGCCGCCCGCGACCCCCTTCACAAATAAGACTCGGGCATGCCTGACACACCTGAGGGTCATGACCCTATCCCCCGGGGCTGCCAGGCTGACCAATTCAAACAGGTTTCCCTACTGCCATAATGGTTTGGGTGTGTATTGAACTGCCACGGGAGCAGCGCCGGGGGTTTCTAGCTGCCCTCTGACCGTGGTCACTGGTGTCTGAAGCGTCTAGTTACGTTTCTATTTAACATATTTTGTTCCTGTAAAAAATGTAACTGGCCCTTTGGCCATCATTTCTAAGAGGGTGACTGAATTTTGCATCGGGAGGTGGTGGGGTCGTTTGGCGGGTAGGGTTTGGGTGGCAGTTTGTGTTTCATTAAAGCTGGCCTGACGCCCCCTGCAGCCTCGAGACTGAAACTCGAGGGGGGGGGGGGTATGGTGACCCATCCAGGGGCCATATGTGTGCCCTACCCCAGCGTGTCACCCAGACAGTGGCGTAAAGAAGCGTGAGCCCCCCCCCCCCCCTCTGCTCAGTGCATGGAGGGCGAGGTCCCCCCTCCTCCCACGCTCCAGACCCTGCCAAGAGCTCTAGGGCCAGGGGCCCGTGCGGTGCCAGTGGGGCCCCCTGGAACTCCGGGGCGCCCCGCACCGTGGGGGGTACTGTTACGTCACTGCACCCAGAGAAGATGCTGCCGGGTCAAAGACGGGGCGTGGAGCCGGAGGGGCTGCCAAGGGGGGCTGGAGGGCAGACGCCTTGGCAGGGAGAGAGAGGCGCAGAAGGTCGGGCACTTCTAGGGGTGCTGGGGGGAGCGAGAACTAATGCGGTGCAGATGAACTGAAACGAAATGGGGTGCAGAGGATGGAAACACGAGCTGCCCATGCCCCTTGAGTCCCTCGGACTCGCCCCCCCCCCCCCCCATCTTCCCGGATTACTGTGACCCTTGCCCCGTTTCACATACCACGGGGGCCGCAATTCTCCTGAGCTTCGGCGGCGTTACAACGTCCTCCGGGAGTGACCACCACTCTTCCGTCCACTCCTCCTGCTCAACACCGGCTCTCTCCGCACGTCATTGGGGTGCCTCATCTGCTTCACGTCCTTGTTCCTCATTTGGCTCGTCCTCGTTCCTCAGGAGTGCTCCGGTCTGTTCCCTCCGTCTCCCGAGTCCTGAACACGCACACCTCGGCGTCCTGCAATTATGGTGGGCGTTCAAGATACCAGTTGCGATGAGATCCTGTGCGGGCGGGACAGGACCAGCGGGAGGGGGCGGGAAAAAAGACGGCGGGAACCAGACAGCGGGAGGGGGCGGCAAAAAAGACGGCTACCACTGAATGATTTATTTAGCGGGAGGGGGGCGGGAAGAAAGACAGACAGCGGGAGGGGGGTGGGAAAAAGAATACAACAGCACAGCGGCCGACCTAATCAGCGGGAGGAGGGCAGGAACAAACACGGACAGTGGGAGGGGGGCGGGAAAAAGACCAGGCAGGGAAAGAAAACAACGGCCGACCGATTCAGCGGGAGGAGGGCGGAAACAGAGACGGACAGCGGGAGGGGGGGCGGGAAAAAGACAGCGGGAAACGAGGACAGCAGCCTACCTCATCACAAGAAGACTTAAAATGGCAGCCACAAGCTTCAGATTTTTTTTCGGAATTGGGGGCGTATTTTGCTGTTCTGAGTGACGGGCGACGTCACTGTCTAAAGAACAGCAAAAATGACGCCCCCAAATCCGAAAAAGACGGGGCTTCTTTGGAGGGATGGCTCTCTCCTCCAATGGCTGGCCTCCATTTAGGAAGCCAGCCAATGGAGAAAGAGCAAAAAGAGAGAGGGATAAATGCAGCACTCTAAGAATCATTAAATCTCCGACTTCCGGTTTCTGCCTTACGGCAGAACCGATAGTCCTCGACCTAAAAAGATCCAATCTGAATCTTGTCATTAACAGTCTCTCGTGTGTACTAGTCTTTAATGTTAGGTACGGCTGGATAGAATGTGTAGCCTGAATCAGATTCGCATGAAGGACCGAAGGTTTTGTCGACTCAGAAGTCAGCCTCAAGGACTCTAAATGTCTGAGGGCCAGTTGTTTCAAGACTCCCTTAGGAAGGTCAATAATAGCTTCAGGTTGGAAATAGTACTTCTCGATACCAAGGTCTTTGAGTAAGTTTCTGATGTAGCGAAGCCACTTTACTTTTGAGGATTGATCAAGAGCCATTGTGTCTACCACGATTGCCTGTGTCAGCGCATTTTTGTCTGAAGTCCAAATGCGCCGCCATAGCATCAATGGTTGGATCTTTAGCAAATCCTCTAAGTAGGGGATTCCGAGTTCCAAATGGGATGCGTAAATTGAAGTGCATCTCGGAGTAGCTAAAAGGAATCTGAGGAAGGTGTTTTCTGCCACCTGGAGGGCGCTAACATCTACATGTCCCCAAACACCCGCTCCATACAAGGCAATAGCCTGACACTTGGCACTATAAATTTTTAATAGCTCCACTGGTGCCCTCCTCCCCAATCTCTGGGAGAAGCTCATCAGGGCCGCTATGGATGTTTTAAACAGGTGGCACCTTGCCTCTACTGCTGGCCTCCAAGTCAGCCTTTCGTCGATCATGATTCCTAAATATGGATACTGGGCGGTTACCTCGAGTTTTTGGTTTTCGAGATAGATGTCCTTTACTCGTTTTTTCCCTCTGGTCCAATCCACCCATGAAGACCGTATATCTATTCAGGGATTTCTGTAATTCTCGCGGAGTGCGCGCCAGGATGACAGCAACATCTGCATAGAGCAGAGCGGGAATCGTCTTCTTGCCACAATATTTTTTCTCAGTATTTTATGTTGAAGGGAACATGCATGTACTCCTGCAACTCATTTAAAAAAAACTAGCTCTCAGAACAAGGTGTGGTGCCCTTCTTTTATCGTGCATGCCCGTGCTTGCCTCTGGTGCAGATCACGACTGACACTGGGGGAGGGGGTATTATTTCTAGTGCAGTGTCCCGTGCACGCCTGTTAGCTGATTGCTGCTCATATTGCAGTGCTCTCCTGTCACTGATGTGCTGGTGCTGTGAACTGGTAACGGATGTTGTCTCTTATGCAGTGCACTCCTGTCACTAGGGTTTTCTTACTTCTTCTGGCGCTCTGCACGCACATCACTGACATGCTGCTGTTGGTGCCTGCTCGACGGGTATGTGTGTATGTGGGGGGGGGGAGGGGAGACAGGGCTCACCTGACATGAGAAAGCTTGTGCGGAATAGTGCACACTTGTGACTATGGGGTCGTCTCTAGTGCAGTGCACGTTATTCATTGATGACAGTGTTCCTGAATTCTACTGCAGGGGGCACTGGTGGTGCATACAGTAGCCAGATGATGGCTGGAATGGGTATGTTTTAGTACTCAACATGCACAATACGTTAGTACTGTACAGTACAATGCTTTGCTGCACTTGAAATTCCCCAGTTGCATTCTGCGTGCCTGCATGTTGAATGGAAAGGTGCTCCAGATGCGGCATGTACCATTGATCTAGTGCAGGATGAGACAGTTTGTGGCTGTGCACTGTCCGTGCAAATGTATGCTAAGTGGAAAGGCTTTGTGTTAGCTAGAGGTGTGTAAGTGTGTGTGTGTGACTGTGTGTGTGTGGGAGGCTCTGTGTGTATGTGTGGGTGGGTGGCTCTGTGTGTGGGTGGGTGGCTCTGTGTGTGTGTGGGTGGGTGGCTCTGTGTGTGTGAGGGTGGGTGGCTCAGTGTGTGGGTGGGTGGCTCTGTGTGTGGGTGGGTGGCTCTGGGTGGATGTGGGGCTGTGTGTGGGTGGCTCTCTCTGTGTGTGGGTGGCTCTCTGTGTGTGTGGGTGGGTGGCTCTCTGTGTGTGGGTGGGTGGCTCTCTGTGTGTGGGTATGTGGCTCTCTGTGTGTGTGGGTGGGTGGCTCTCTGTGTGTGGGTGGCTCTCTGTATGTGTGGCTCTCTGTATGTGTGTGTGTGGAGCTCTATGTGTGTGTGTGTGGCTCTGTGAATACTCTCTACTACTCTCTAATGCTCACCTATTGCCATTGTAAATGACAATACCATATATCTATGTTTAAAAAATAAAAATAAAAAAAATGTCATGAGCAATGCAAATAGCTCTACCTTTAATAATGCTGAGACCATTGCATTGTAAATGATCGTTATTTTAGAGTTTGACATAGTGCAAACTAGACCCGAGACATTGGGTACCAGAGCGCTTTACATGAGCACCAGTTTAGTTACAGATGGACACATTCATCTTTGTTAGGCACGTGGAGATTGAGTGATTTTCCCAGAATCACAGGATGTTGAGCGTCGTTGCCGGGACTCGAACCCGGTTCCCCAGCTTCGAAGTCAACCACTCTAGCCGCAAGGCTACATCCTCTGCCAAAATACCTCTTTCTTTTGGCTTACGTTTCGCCTAAACAGCACTAGCGCAATCTCTTGTAGACAAGAAAAAAAATCTTCATAGAATAAAAAGAAAAAATCTTATAGCCCAACTATTACTTACCATGTGTTGGCTTTCTTGTCACTCTTATTTCCTTGTTTTCCATTGGTTACTGCATGCAATTTCCTGTAGGTTGTCTGTCTGCCTTTGTTGTCCTTTGTGTGTTTGTGATTTCTCTGGAGCATGGACCGGGTACCTCTTCCATTTGGTGTTTCCATCCGCTGCTTTTGTTGCTAGACTGACTTTTTTCTTTGTACACAAAACTGTATTGTTAAATTGCTGCCACACTGCCTCATACACGGAGCATGGGCGCTGACAAACAGCCCCTGTGATGGCATGACACTTGTGATCTTCTGCAGATCTTGCTGTACTGACCTCTATGACTTACCCTCAGTCTGATGGTTGTCATCCTCCTCCTCTGGCGACCCCTGCCCAGCGAACCCATGGAAAGCAGACCACGTCCACTTGGCCCACTGTACTGGCAACAGTATCTGCCACAGACTGTGTGTAATTTTTCCTACTGAGAAACCATCCCCTAACCGTCCCTTCTATGGTCCACTTTCGAAACAGGGGTAATACAAACAAGCATTGGCAAAGTTACTTTGTTTCATCTATGCAAGATCTATTGGCTTTTTCAAAGAAAGATTTTACATGTTGCACTGCAGCACGAGCTGCAGTTCAACATGACTTAAGGTTTAAAAAAAGCACTAGGACGCAGCCGGCGCTGACCACCTCGTAGTAATTTATTTGCAGTTTAAGCCATGTCGCACAGCAGTTCACTTTGCTGTGCAACATGTTAAAAAACAGTGACAAAGCCAATAGATCTTGAATAAGCGAAACCTGTTGACTTTGGCTATGTTCTTTGTAACCTGCAACAGCTAATGCTTTGTAAAAACCCACTATGCAAATCTTGCCATCTGTCTTTGAGCTAAAGACCCTTACTTCTTACAAGGATATTTTAATGTGTTGCACCCCAAATATGACAGCTCACCCACCATGGTTTCAGAAGAGCATGTCTTGTATATAATTAATCTTTTAAGCTGAAAGATGTCTATAAAACCAAAACATGTCATCCTCATGTTAGGATCAGCGGCTTCATGCTCATCCTTTCCTATGTCTGAAATCAGCTCAGACCTTGTCTCTTATCACCTGCTTCCTGACTATCTGCTAAGTTTTATTTGCAGGGAACTACTGCCCAAAAGAGAAGGCCAGGAATGTAGGGGGTGTGATTCCTGATGGGTGCATGCATCAACATAGTCTTACTGACTGTTGGACCACTCCTATAGCAGAAGTTCTGCTTCTTCTCATCTTTGGCCTGCATGCTCCGGCAGACAACATACTGGGAAGAAACTGCAAGACACCCATCAACCACATCCTCAAGACCCCAGTAGGAATCTATTGAATGCCCAAGCAGTCCTCAATCAACATCCTCTGCCTCACCCACAAATTCCCCTAGATACCATAGTAGTAATAAAATTAGGTAGTACATAATCTTGTTTGTAAAGCATTGAGATTCGGCTGATTAATTAGGTATCGGGGAAAATCGAAAGTCCACCCTAGCACCTTCTTACACCGCCACTTAGAGAGAGGACAAACAATGAGAGAGAAAAGACTAATCGGTTACTACCCCTCTATTGTTGGCCTCCGTATGACATGACCAGCTTCACTGCCCTGTGTGAAAAGTAACTGCTTTATAGTTTCCATAGCTTTAGAGAAACAGACTCAGAGTTGGCATAGATTTACTACGGAAGAGAAGTACGAAATAAGCTCACTCGGAAGAAAGACACCAATAGATGGCCAACGCCATTTTGAAGTTAAGGACTGCAAGGAATAAAAATTAGGAATAAAGAATTAACAGGTACATGCATCAATATTGCTTTTTGCGATTCCTTAATTGCGAAAAATAAGTAATCGCAATTAAGGAATTGCAAAATGCAATGCATCAAGAAATCGCTAAATAAATTGCGATTTCTTAATATTCCTTAATTGCGACTCGCAAATTACGAGTCACAATTAAGGAATACCTCCCCATTCATTCCTATGGGCCTAGAGGCCCATGGTATGAATGGGAAGACATGCTCAATTAGCGAATCGCAAATTGAAAATGCGATTTCAAGGGTGCAGGGGTGTCCAAAGGACACCCTGTTGCACCCCTGAAATCAATCTGTGCACATATGTTGTGCACACACATGTCCTTAGGGCATGTGTGTGCACAACATGAAACTTTGAAAAATGCACAAAAGTGCATTTTTCAAAGTTTTCGCAAATTACCATGAGGTTCAACCTCATGGTAATTTGCTACCCCTAATTGCGAAATCGCAATTTTTTAAAGTTTCATGCATTGCATTTAAGGAATCGCAAAATGCGATTCCTTAAATGCAATCGCAATTTGAGAATTTGCAAATATTTGCGAATTCTCAAATTGCGAGGGCCTTCGCCCTTCATGCATTCCAAAAGCAGGTTTTGCGATCGTAAACGGCCGATTTTTGCGATTTGCACCGTTTGCGATCGCAAAATCCTTTGATGCATGTCCCTGTTAGTGATCAGGCAGATAGGGGGCATTTTATTTGAAAGTAACTAGGACCACCCACCTGCCACCTTGCTTGACTATGTGATACAGAAACCCTAAACATAGCGCAACTTTCTTGAGTTTTTGGAAATGGTGAATAGATGTTCAGACTTTTTCAAGTTCCTCTAATGTTTTACCGCATAACTTTGAAATCAGATAAAGAATAGCCAGGGCTATTCCTATGCTTGGGAAGCTAGACAGTTGCTAGGGCTGCAAGGCGCAGCCGGAATAAGCATTGAACTGCACACAAACAATTCAACAAGGAGCCACCAGAGAATACTGTATTGTACCCTTTCAACTTCACTTCTGAGAACAGCATAAAGTTAAAATATTCTCTTCAGATGCAGACCTAACAAAATTTGACACACAACACATTTACGTACTCATCCCACCAACAATGTTCCACTAAAAAAAAGCTAGTTCTTTTAGCTTTGTCAATGTTTGCTACAGAAAAGCTGTACACTCACACATAATTAATCCATCTTTTGGTTCAAATCAACATAGAGAACTGTTAACAGACTTAAAAAAATAGAAAATAGTTCCTGCTGTATAAAATATGTTGTCCAAAGCTGGGTCATTTCTGCATTCTAAAATCTCCAGATAAACCTTCAGCTGCCTTCAGATGGCGTAAAGTGCAAATTGAGGAACATAAAAGGAAAGGGCTTTGGATAAATAGAGCCAAGGAGGATCGGGCTTGGGTTGATAGTGGGAATCAATTTTTGTTCCATCCGGAGCAGTGCTGGACCAAAGATTTGGCCTTCAAGATAGTTTTCTGGGCACGCCAGAGAAACTGAATCGCTGGCATTCAATATGCGATGATGAGTATTCCCCACTGTGGTAGAAAAGAGAAGATAAAATGTTGAATACATCATAGGAAAGATAAGAACTTTTGAATCCAATATCTTACCATAGAGCTTAATCACTTCTCTACTTGCAATGGTAGCAAGCGCTATATAAATGCAAACGTTTTTCCCTCTTCTATCCCACCACTATCATTCTCAATCCAAATAACTGCCTAACATAGCCACCACTCAAATTACTTTCATATGTTCACTATACTAATTCACCACTAATCCTTTATGGGTTTCGGAGTAGCGTGCTACTTGCAGAAAAAGCGCTTTAACACCTCATCGGGGGTAGTGAGCGCTATATAAATCCAATTACAATACAATACTTTAAGAGTGGCCTCAAAGTAGACCCCATAATTTCCTACAACATTAACTTTGTGTGGAATGACTCCCATTTCCAGGTGGCTAACAGTTACGCAGGCAGTGTTATGTTTCTGGGTGACAGGTGTCCTGTTTTAGAGAAGGATTATGTGTAGGCCAGATATCAGTTCTGGGAGTACTTTCCCTGCACCTGCAAGTACCAATACAAGGGCCATCGCAACTCCAGAAGGCAGAAATGTCCCCCTTTACATGTTTCTGGGAGTAATATATGGGAATCTCTGCTTCCGCCATGATTCTTGCATGCTTTCCCCCTGGAGATTTAAACTTCTGTTATCAGACATGGTCTCTGGGTGAAACCTTCACCTTGTTATACTGACAGAGTCCAATCATGATAACTGGAGGCTCGTGGTCTAATTTATTCACATCCCAATACGATTCCTCACTCCAGAAACAATATCTGCATCACGACCCAAAACACACTGTAGTCTGTGGGCACTCTTTGTGGGTTCTGTACTGTGCCAAGATTCTCTTATATTGGAAACAAAGGAAATTGGCATATATTGGCAATATCAAAGGGTTGGTCCTATTATTATTATCACTGATTACAAGAACGTTGACAGTACTCCCTGGGTATTGTTACTTTGGTTGGTTGTTTAGCGGGTCCTGATGAAGGTGGCGTCCATCTTCTTCCTGTGCCACCAAAACGCGTCAACCACTGACATTTAGATACTGTTCATCGCAGCTGTCCCTCTGGTCAAAGGAGATTATTGCCAAACTTACGCCTCCAACTTTCCAGATTTTTTTTGTGCTGATGATTGCAGTATGAATGTTGATTGAACTAGTGTGAATGTATGAGAGATTGTGGTTTTTTATTTTCTTTGTGCTAATATTTACCAGGAGACTACATGATGTCAATATGGGTAAAAGTTACAGTTAGATATGCTGAGTATATTTATTGTATATATTTATTGTAGAGAAATTGTTAATTGATAATTAATTTTGATATTTAAAGAAGAGTGCTAAAAAAATGAATAAACAAAGTTATAAAAAATAATGATGTATTTGCAGTATATTGTAATTTAATGTGGCTCATTTTTTAATCAATTGTGAATCAGATAAAAAGAAATATAGGTCACGAGGGAGCTTCTATAGTGAAGATCCTAAATGGGGCAACCAACTCAACAGTCAAAAAGAAACTGAAAATGCTCCTCTTCTAAGCCTGATGACAGAACTAGAATGCACCTTGTGGTGACTTAGCTTGATGTGCTGGTTAAGAAACTCTATTCACTGATAATCATTTCCTGGCACCTGCCCTCTAGGATGGAAATATGTTTTTAGGTCTTGCGCCTAACACGATACACTGCGCAGCAGTGTTCGCGCAGGCAAGAGTCCTTTTGTACGGGTTTTCAAAATGGACCTAGGAAATGACAGCAATCGTGCGTGTTCATTTCCTATGGTCCATTTTGATTGGGCTGTGCGTGTGTGCTGTTTTTTAACAGAACACGCAATAGGCCATAGGCGGTCGCGTACCTCCGCCCATGGCCTATTGGTGTCCGTTGCATGCACCAAAGCCCATATATCTTCAATTATCTTGCCAAGACACGGGCGCGATAATTGAAGACATATGCTCACAGTGGCACGCGCACGCGCACCACTCACGGTCGTTTTTTTTTCCGCGCCACTTGAACGTTGGCAAAGGCAGTGCTCCGCTGGAATGCGCCCTCACTGTCCTCCCTGACAGCTACTCAGTCAGTGAGGGGAGAACAGGGGGCGGCTCAGGTTTCTGCTGCCCGTAGAGAGCATACAAAAATAGAGTTAATAAAAATATAATTTATAATGTTTTAGTTGTGCTAGAGTCAGTGTTCTCAAGTCACGTTTTTCGTCCATGAACAATACTGTAAGTATTTCTCAAAAAATACTTGTGCGCTGAATAAATCCTGCTTCTAAAACATCCATCATGTCACATTAGCAACTTACCATCCACCTAGCAGTTTCCCATTGTATCCTATTAATATTTGTTTTCACAAAGACAAAGCAAGTGTCCCATCCGATTACTTTTTCACTGGTGTTGCTCGGTGCTGCTAGGAAGGGGCCTGTAGCCCACAAGTGATGCATACCCCACCAGAGCGATTCATTCACAAGTGAGCATGCTTCAAGAGGCAGATTATTATCGAACCCCTGTTTATTGTTCAGTAATGTTTCTACATTTATTTGTAGAATGTGGCTAGGGGTTCTTTGTTTCCACAGCACGGCTAAGGCCACGTTGGCAAGCATTGCAGAAGAGACTACACTTCTGTTGTCTGGTCAGCACTGAGGGATTTGAGCCCGCAGGTGTGTGCCTCCCTCCTCGTGTGAAACACTAAATGTGATGTTACATCAGGGCTCGGGTTCCCAGGTGTGACACTGGCCTCTTCTCGTGCTCCGTGGAGTGTCTCCGCTCTCATGCGCCCTTCCCCCCCCTGTTTCATTTTTTCCCTTCACTCTCCCTTCATTCCAATCACTATAGTGCCCACCGGTTGTGTGGCATTTTTAAGCGCAGCGTCAACCATTCCCACAGTCTCCTGGAGATTCCAGAGAAAGGGGGCGCTCAGACATATGTACTCCCTGCCTCCAGACACGAGCACAGTCCATTAAACCAGCCTGGATAACTTGTGTGCATTTCTTAGCTTTCATGGCCTAATCTCTTTCTAGGACCTGGTGCATTGTGGATCTTAAGTCCTGCACTTTTTGCTTTTTGGTGCCTCAGTCTCATCTGATAGTGGCGCAGACACAGTCTTACACAGCGGTACAAATACACACTGCAATGGACACCCACACACCACCACAGACACAAGACACACAGGCCTAGACATAAACACCTGCATCCTGATACAGACACACACACACACATGCAGAGACACGAAAACCTACACTTGCAATTGAAATCGTATATAAATATATAAAGCAGCCCCTGATTGAACAGTGTATATTTGAATGTACACAAATTGTGCGTGAAAGGTGACATACAAGCCCATTCGTATAGCAACACGCTCACTTTGTACACACACACGAGTGTGTGTCTGCACACATTATATGTGTTTGGTATTTTCAAGCCGGCACATACATACCCAGTAGTTGGTACGTGTGTCCCATCTCAGCCCGTGTGCCGGACTCAGACCCAGGCCTGTGCAGTCAGTCGTGCAGACACACCTGTTTGGTGGTTTGGCTGGCAGCCATCCCTCAGATAGTATTGTGTGCTGCACGGCGTGAGGTGTTTGTTCCTTGGGGTGGGGGAGGGGCCTCCTTCTCGGCAGTAGTTCTTGGAACAGATAACAGCAGCTTGGGTGGGGTTGCACACTTCAGGCCTGTGTGCACTCCAGAAGGCACGTCTCTCGTCACACCCCTGGTGCCCTCTCTCCCTCCCCATTCATCAGGCATGTCTGTCTCTGCTCTTTGACACGTGCCTCGGGTTGTCTGGCTCTTTACACACCCCCTACCTCCTGCTTCCAGATGGGCCATGCAGCGCTGATATGTGCGCTCACCTGTGCCCAGCTCACCCTGTTCCCTTCGGTCTTGTGGTGTACTTTCACATAGAGTGACCTGAGTGGGAGTCTGTCCTCGGCTCACCCTTTATTCACACTGCCAAAAAATGCGGGAGGTAGGGCCTCGCTGACCATGCCAGGCTCCAGCAGCACAAGCGGGCACTGCCACTGAGGTGTGCGCCTGTCCAAGCTGTAGAACCCTTACCCCACCGCCAGGGGGTGCAGTGCAGGCTACAACCGGAGCCCCCTCAGAGCTACGTGGGATCAGAAAAGAAGGTGGGCACTGTAGTAATGCACTTTTGACTGACGCACTGTAGTGATGTTCTTGTGACGTCACGTACTGTAGTGACGCAGCTGTGGCACTGGCTGTTGCACGCTTGTTTACTTGTCTCTTGTTCAGTGTGAATCTTACCATTATTAATTAAAATTATGTTAGATTTGGCTTCTTTTCAATGCAAACTTTATCTCAAAAAGTTGCTGTAACAACTTGCAAGTCCGCAACGGAAGCCTATTTATTTCCTAATTAATTTCAACATAAGATTGCAAGACCATAAATGGGAGTTTTCAGGATTTTTATTAGTTTCTTGTTTGAAGATGTTACTCTCTCCTGCTCACCCCACTCCTGTACTAAGGTTATAAGTAACCTGGCACCCACCTTTCAGAGGTTCTTGCATCCAGCCAAATCGGGCATGGCACTGGAGCGTCCCAGCCAGGTACACACCGGGTGATAATCTCCGCACCTTCTTCTAGACCCCAAATCACTACTGTTTGCAGTCTGTCACTCACCCCTCACATCCCTGGCATTCACCCTTCACACATCAGGCCTGGCAGTCACTCCTCGCACCTGGCACTCACCCTTCTCCCTCTCTGGCACTCAGCATTCACTCTCTGTAAAACTCAATTGTCACCTCCCTAACACTCACCCTCAACCCTCCAGGTACTCAAACTTCCCATCCCTGGTACATATCCTTCAACTCCCAGAAAATCACCCATGTCCCTCCTAGCATTCACTAATCACCCCCTTGGCACTCACCCTTCACCTCCATGTCACTAGCCCTTCATCCCCCTGGCCTGACAGCTACCCTTCACCTCTTGCACTCACCCTTCCCCTCTCTGGCACTCACAATTGACCCTCCTGACTCGCACGTCTCACCTTCATGGTACTCAACCTTCATCTCCCTGGCACTCACCCTTCATTCACCTGACCTGGCACTCAACCTTCACCTCCATGGCACTAGCCCTTCACCCCCATGACCTGGCAGCTACCCCTCACCCCTAACACACATACATCTTCCCCTCTCGCCACTCACCCTTCCCCTCCCTGGAACTCACCCTTTACCCTCCTAACTCTTACGTCTCATCTCCCTGGCACTCACTCCTCGCCTCTCTAGCACTCACCATTCACCCCTATGGCCTGACAGCCACCCTTGTCCCTCCTGGCATTCACTACTCACCTCATTGCCACTCACCTTTAACCCTCCTGGCACTAGCCTAGTTAAACAAATTACACCCTCATACCACTCAGTACCATACAATTACAAACCACATATTTACACACTAATCAATGAAACATAAATAATCTCCACATCATAACACTCAATACCACATAATTACACACCACATATTTACACTCAACTCAATGCAACATGTCTACACTCAACATAATACCACCTAGTACCACATATGCTTGCTTCAAAGGTTGTGGTCAGTTTAAGATATCGTACTGCAGTTAGTTTTACGTACTGTGATCAGTTTCAGGTATTGTGGCTGATTTCAAGAACTGTGGTCTGTTTTATGTTGTGAAGTTAGTTTGAGGCAGTCAGGTGCTAATGTCAGGGCCGGACTGGGAACCACAACCGGTCCTGGCAAAGTGCTCGGCCGGTAACCCCTCCCCACGCGGAAGGGGGGGGGGCGGGCGGCCAAGCACTTTGCCGGGCCGGTTTTGTTACAGGGCAGATTTTGCAGCTATGCTGCAAAAACGGCCCTGTAACAAAAACGGCGAGAGGGGCCCAAAACCGGCCCCCACCCGTGCGGCGCACCGGGGGATTGCCCGGTGCCTTCTATGACCAGTCCAGGCCTGGCTAGTGTTGCATTATTAGTAGCAATGCCAACTGCTCAAACTTTTATAATGCGAGACCTATTGCATTGCAAATGCTTGTTTTATTTTCCATTCCCCAAGACAGTAATGGAATGAAACCTATGTTACCCCTTGCTGCGCCTTACAAATGACCTAAAATCGGGCCAGTTGTAATTAAACGATCCTATAACTGAACAATAATTAATTAACCCCGTGTGCCATTCACAACGCGCAGCATCATTTTCAGATTTAAACAATGATGTTTCCTACACAAACTGACCAAAATGTACTAAATAAGGTGTCACGGGCAGAGGTGCACAGAGGCAAATACTTTGGAAAGGGTCAATGGTCACCATTTACTTGTTCTTCTGAAGTCGCTCTGGCTTTAATTAATATTAAAGTTAATTACTATTGAAAGGTGTGAATTCCGTGCCTAGATAGCTTAAATGTGCCTTAAAATGACAAAATAGCCAAGTAGCACTAATAAAGAATGTGCGGCATTATGTCGCATAATTTCGCCTTCGTTGCTGCAAAAAAGTGGTCCTCCATTGCCACGTAAGGTAATTCTTGTGACTCAAACTAAAATAAAAAGTAAGTAAACAAAAGTGTCACCGCGTTAATGTGGAACTAGCGTTCGATGAAGAGGCTACGGCAGACTTTGATTTTTAGAGCTCCGAGTAGGCCGCCGGCCTCCACGAGAAGCTCGCAGCTCCCGGCGTGTTACTGAGACTCACAGCCAGTCATCTGACTCCAAACACCGAGCCCCCTCCGAGAAATCTGGCAGGTCTCGAGGCCAGGAAGAGCCAGCTGGCGCCAGGCCAGATCCCCGGCCTGGCGTGATCGCGGATAAGCCGATAACGAGGAAAGCCGCCATGAGCATTGCCTAAGCCGGGTATGTGTAACATGGCTGTATGCTTTTCACGGATACTGGAGGGAGATGCGAGTGAGCCCGTCCCGCGGGAGGCCTGCCTCTTACTGGAAAGTCAGGCCCGCTGCTGCTGGGCTTGCGCGTCAGGCTGCAGTGCGCCTCAGGGCATTGTGGAAATGCAACGCACTGACAGGAGTCCATTACTGAAAGGGGCCACGGCTGCCAAGTGGCTGTTGTCATGAGTGACATCTACATCTGACCCTGTTTTGTCAGCCAACAGTATACTGCATCCTGGGAATTGTAGTTTTTCCTTTATTAAATTATGCGCAAATTGTCAGGTCTGATGTGGCATCACACGAGATGTCACATGGGGCGCCTTGGAAGCTACTACACTCGCTGTATGTAACTGTTAATTACCTGCTCAAATCCCCTCCACTAAACTCCGCCTCTCTTCCCATTCAGATCAAGGACTACGGTGTTTTGAACCAAAGGTGTGCAACATTATTTGTTCATTGTTGTAATTGATGTGTGTAGCAGCCCTTGCGCCCTTCATGGCGACCCTGTTGTATGGTGTAGCTTGTCTAAGGGCTTTGGGCCAGCCTCATTCTACTTTTGGCTTTATTAACATTTTGAGAGGTTGACGACCATATCACCAGCGGTGACACCTGAAGAAGGCCAGGGGTGATGAGGTGAAGCCTGACCGGTGGCCTACTGCACTATTTGTGGGATGCCTTACCCCATTGTTAAGCCTGCAGTACATATTAATTAAATAATTAATATATTGCTTTACTCATTTCAGCTCTCAACTTTCACCTCTCAGTATAAGAAGGTTATATTTATTTTTTGAAACTGCATAATGGTCGTCCATGTATGGTGCTGGAATATAGCCTGCACCAGGAACCACATTTACCTAACTTCTCTGACTCAAACGTTGACAGCACTCAGGAGTGCAGTATATATTCACAGACACTTTGACAGAGCTGTGTAGTAATCTATCTATCTTTAGCCCTGGACACTTTAGTTGAAGTAGCCATGCGCTTATAAATTATCTATCTATCTATCTATCTATCTATCTATCTATCTATCTATCTATCTATCTATCTATCTATCTATCTATCTATCTATCTATCTATCTATCTATCTGTCTGTCTGTCTGTCTGTCTGTCTGTCTGTCTGTCTGTCTGTCTGTCTGTCTGTCTGTCTATCTATCTGTCTATGTTCTTTTAAAAGTGCCAATACACACTCTGGACAAAGGTCTACTGGCGCAATCGTAAGCCCATCGTCTGTCAGAAGGAACTAGGGGTGGCAGCTATGGAAGGGGGTGGTGGCGTGGGCGGGAGGAAAATAGTAAAAAAAAGATCACTTACCAGATTACAGCTGCAGCTTCTCATCTGTTCTCTTCTCTTACTGGCTCCCGGCAGCATACAGGCTACCCTAAGCCAATCGCAACACTGCTGTCACCAGCAGCTTCGTGATTGGTCAGGCCGCTCAGACAGTGCCTCGGAGCCTTGGGACTGTTCTCCACTCAGGCCGTGTAGCACAGTCAGGTGGAGAAATGCTAAGTGCACATGACTGTTTGGCTGGCCCAAGACGGCTAGCCAAACTGACATGGGTACTTATGGTGCATACATATTTCATCCTCTCCGTGACCCCCAGTCCCACCCAGCCCTAACATGGTCCTGTAGCCCATACTGGATGCCCGTTGGGTGACAGGAGCGATTTATAAGTGTGTTATACATACATATAAATACATACATACATACTGAAATTAAAACTATAATAAAGTTGTGCTACGCTCCTCCTCCTTAGCAGAGGAGCCACCGCTGGGAGGAACTCCATACTTATTTAATGTACTGTGCATTGAGCAACCATGCCTTTAGTTTTACCCCAAAGTTGAAACAATGGTGACCTTTTTAATCCATTTCAGCAAAGAGTTCAAAAGCACCCAGCCTAGAACTTTAAAACACACAAAAGCACCATTGATTTTTCTTCTGGAAATCCACCTAAGCACATGCAGCAAAATCCCTGATCATGCCCAGATATAATTGATTTAGCAAATAAAAAGTCAGTGTTCTGAATCAAATTACTGAAGTTAACTGACATTTTTTTGGGAGAAGTTTGATATTGTTCGGCTTGGACCTAATGAGTCAAAACATTTACAGCCTTCTTCTTGTCCAAAATAAATCAGGGAACTTATGCTGCGCAATCCAAGAAAGAGAAAAGTAAAATTAAATCAAGTGTTTAGAATGAAGACTCAGGGTAATCTATCTGCAGTAGTTTAATAATGCTTCCACAGCTGGAGTGGGCACAGAGACAAGCCCAGCGACCATCTGTGCCCAAGATGGATGCAGCATGGGACAGCCATTGACAGCATGCTTAGGGCCTCATTTATGTGTTTTTTTGCCGTAGGCCTGCTGCGCTGCCCTAGGGCAAAAGAAAAGGGCAGGAATGTGCTGTATCGATTAGATATAGCGCATTTCTGTTCTTTCCCCAGCGCTGGCGCACAATAGGCTGCCGTGCACCAATGCAGGCACCTTTGCCCTGTGATGCAAGGGTGCCTGCGTTGCGGGGATGATTACATGATTATTTTTGTGCTGGAAGGGAAGCCTTCTTGCACAAAAACAATCACAAGATGCTTTTTCCTCTTTCGAATGCCCACATGCATCAAGGTAAATTGCATTCGCAAATGGTGCGAATCGCAAAATTCGGCCGTTTGCGAATGCAATTTCCTTTTTTGGGATGCATCATTTTTTTATTTTTTCGCAATTTAAGGAATCGCAATTATGTTGCGATTTCTTAAATTGCGATTGTATTTAAGAAATCGCAATTTGTGATTTCTTAAATGCAATGCATGAATTTTTTTTTGCGAATTCGCAAATAGGAAGAGGTAAATTACCATGAAGTTGATCTTTATGGTAATTTGCTAAAACTTTGAAAAATGCACAAAAGTGCATTTTTGAAAGTTTCATTTTCCACACACACATGCCCTTGGGGCATGTGTGTGTGAAAAATGTTCTTAAAGTTAAATTTCAGGGGTGCAGGGGGGGTCCTTGGGACCCCCCCCCGCACCCTTGAAATAGCATTCTCATTTTGCGATTCCTTAATTGCGAATCGCAAAATGAGAATGGCTTCCCATTCATTCCTATGGGCCTCTAGGCCCATAGGAATCTATGGGAAGGGATTCCTTAATTGCGATTCGCAAATTGTGAATCGCAATTAAGGAAAATTAAGGAATCGCAAAAAATATTGCGATTTCTTAATGCATAGCATTTTGCGATTTCTTAATTGCGATTCCTTAATTTTCGCAATTAAGAAATCGCAAAATGTAACAATGATGCATGTGGGTGTATGTGTGTATGCAGCACACATAGAAAAGAGGAAAATCGAGGAGCAATAAAGATATTTCTCCTCCTTGTGCCTCCCTTATGCCTCCCCTGGGGAAGTGTCAAAAAGTTTTTGGGCAGTGTCAAAAAGCCATGGATGTTGCTGGGACCGCCCCCCTTGCAACACCCATGGAACACCCCTTTTATGCAGTTTTCTGCGTGGAACGGGCATATATTTATAAGGCCATGAAAAGCCACGATATGCCAGTGGCACATTGCACCGCTGGAACATTAAAAGTGACGTTCCAGGGGCATAATAGTGCCGATAGGACCTCATAACTGAGGCCCCTAGTGCATTTAAACCTTGTCATGATGCACATGGATTATGGTACACATATTTTAGCTTGTGTACATTGCGTCATTGCTCCTCGTCCTCAGTTCCCTTATGATCATCAAGAACAGCCGGTCCATTTGTGGTACAAACCCTTGTTCCAGCCCTTCTTAGAGGCTGAGGCACTAGCACCTGACAGGCAGGAAGAGCTCACAATATACTCAACATTATTCACAGTCGTAGAACAGTAGAACAGACCAATATCCTATCAGCTGTCCTGAATGATATCCTTATAGGATCTACATTCATCTCCTATCAGCGGCGTCCAGTGGTGGCTGCTCTGGCTCAAAATGGCAAGATGGGGAAATTGGATTATAAACGTTGGTTTTACAGCAACTTAAACACTACAAAGTGAGAGGGGATTTATAGAGCACCACGTGTCACCTTAGTCACTACAGAGCACTAGAAAGAAAAGCAAAAAAATCAGACACTACATGGACGATAGGTGGTATAGGAGACAAATTTTGACAAGTTGTGGAAGCTAGTCCCTGAAACTGACATTCTTTGGTCCTTCCTCTTGTTGAGGTAGAATTCTAGTTCTATAGTATTGATGAAATTGAGTCACACTCTCAATGGAGTGATAAGCAAATTAAAACAGCCCTGTTCACAGACTAGTGCTGCTGTGGTGGCCAAGGTAATGTGTTTGCATGAAAAACATCTAATACCTGTAGAAAATGTTTGGATCTTCGGTGTAGAACAATTGACGATTCCATACTCTCCTACATTGAAAAATAATGAGATGTATGGACGAGTGCATCGATAAATAGCACAGGCTAGTTGCCTTTAAATATCTATCAGAAAATGCTATTTGATTAATTTTTTCAAACCATTAATGGCACCCTCTAATTTAAAGATCTATCTGTTTCCTTTTAGACTTCGGAGTTCTTTCCAAGTGAGGTTTACATTGAACTTAATCCGCTCAGTCTCTTATTGCTATAATTGATTTTCCTTGTGAGCTATTCCCAAAACCCCTTGTATCTCTAGGAGTGTGAGTTTTAACTTTGATTTGTCTCTATTTGGTTCTCCCATATGCAAACAAATGTTGTTGCAGTGGAAATTTGTCCCCATCATGGAGAATTTTTAAATTAACATTAGCATTTTGTGGGGCATCTATATTTGAATTGGTTCACAGTACACAATAACTTTTTCATCTTGGAATTGCAGCATATGGCTGCTGTGAAAAATTAGCTTTAGACCTAGTTATTTTTTTGGAGCACACATTTCTGAAGTAGGGGCAGAATGCAGACACAAGCAGAGAGAACTTCAGAAACCCCACACATCCTAGAGGGAGTCTCTGATTAAACAAACTGGAAAGAATAGAAACTGTCCATGGACATGTGCCTCTAGGCAGACAGAGTAATGCACTAATGCTGCACGATTACACTGGTTTAACATAGTCGCTTCTTCTGGTGAAGTTGCTGGAATGCTCAGGATGTTCAAAAAGCTATGGTCAGAGGTGCAGATATAGCATGGCTCCACAGAGATACAGACCACGTGAGCTGGAGTTCATAGTTAAGAAATTCGTTAGGGCAGCAAAAGCCTTCCGTGAGGTGAATAAATAAAACATGGAAATTTGTGCCTTTGCCAGATGAAACGCCTATAAAATTGGAAGAAAAAAGTATGTATGAGAAGGAGACATTAAGATCATACCTTCCACCTTCGTGGACATTTACCGAGCCTTTAGGTAGATATGTTTGTGTGAAGTTTTATTATGTTATTATGTTATGTTATTTCTTAAGTGCAACAGGTACTGTAGCTTCATGGCACTAGAACAATAACGCTTCCCAACAACTGAGATTTGTGACTAAGATGAAAGGCTATGATAGATAAAGTGAGGGTTAAACATATAAATATAATATATAAATGAATATAATATAGGAATAAATTAAGCCTGGGCGAAGCACTCCGCTACGCTTGCGGAGTTCGCGCAACTTCGCGCAACTTCGCACTACGCGAGCTGCACGTAGCACAGTGCGAACACGCGTAGTGCAGCGTAGCGTAGTGCAGCGCTCATTTTTTGCTTGTTCGCGGTCATGAACGTCATGTTCGCGACCGCGAGCAAGCAAAATGACATCCCGGCTAGATTCTCAACGCGGGGAGGTAAGGTTTCTCATTGTGAGTGGTTGCGCATGCTCGCAACCGCTCTCAATGAGAAACTACCAGTTCGCGTTGAGAAAGCTGCAGCTCGAGTAATAATCTACTCGAGCAGCAGAAAACTACAGCTCGCACTGTGCAAGATGCCGTTTTCAATGATTGCACAGTGCCGGATGCTTGTCCGCACTGTGCAATCATTGAAAACACATCTTGCACAGTGCGAACATGCTACTACACAGCTCGCGTAGTGCTACGTGAAGTTCGCGTAGTGCGAAGTGCACTTCGCGTAGCTTCGCGTAGCGCTACTTCGCGATCTACGCCCACCCTTAGAATAAATATATTATATTAATAATTATAATATATGAATAAATATAATATAACATAATATAATATGATATAATATAATATAATATAATATAATATAATATAATATGAAAGGTAAATATCACTTTCTTTAGTAGCTTCATAAAGTAAGGGAGTATAGAAATGGGTGGACAATTTGCCAGATCGTCCACCGCTGATGAAGAATTTTCCAATAGTGGTCTTATCTAAAACATCATCTTAAGAATGGTTCGATATATAGATATGTTTGTGATTTATCAAAGATATATTGAAAGTAGACATATTGTTAAAAAAAGACTCCAACACAAGTTCTTGGGGTTGTTGCAGCCAAAAATGAAAATACCCTAGCACAAGAACATGATGCTCATTGATGCTAAAGATACATATTTTAAAGCAACAAAGGACCCTTGATTATAGCATTCATTAATGCTTCTGTGTAGTCTGTGGTTGTTTGAAAGGGGTGACAAAATAAACAGATATTGAAAAGAACCAATCCCCATTTTACTTCACAACTTGCACATTGTCCTGGTTTAATATCACTGAACGTTAGCTGGTCTGATGTTAAAATATTTCTAGTTTTAAATTAGTGTGACACAGCCCCTCGGAGGGGCCCTTCCATATAATTGAGTAATTAGATAGAATTCATTCATCAAGTCTGTACTCTGCTGCGTTGTGTATTCAAATCTAAGTGAGGAAGAGTAAATCTGAATTAAGTGTTTAACACAAATTAACAATATCTGTCCTATGCTTAAACACAGATCTAGCACTACAGTGTAAGGCATTAATAACATTGTCTGGGTGTTTTATTGTTTACTCGATTTTCACGTGGTAGGAAGGGGGTGGTGAGTGAAGGCTTACCATTACAAAGAAGAAAGAGACTTGGAACTTGAAGGGCTTAGTGCATAAGAATGAGTAAAAAAAGGAAGTAGTTCTGATGGGCTACATGATTTGACTGGTGCTGAGTCTGATAAAGGAACACGTAATATTGAAACTACTTAGGTTGGTAAACGGTAATGTAATGAAATGACAATTTCCTCCGAATGGGTCGCATCATTTCAAATTCCAGCACAGTAGCTCTTTTACCACAGGTGTCTGTGAATACAGCTATTAGAAAGTAGCTAATGGTGTGATGCAAGTGATAGCGAGGGGCATCCAAATACCACAACAACTCCCCTTTCCTCCACACCCAGGACTGGTTCCCAGAAGACCATTAGAGCAAGACTAGCGTTCCGAGACATCACATTGAGGTGCAGATGTCTCCACAAAATAGACTCATAATAATGGATCAATGTCTTGATATTGCATATTTCCAACTGGAATTTAAGAACCGCAGGATCACATCTGGCTCTAGCCCAGAGCCACTTTCTTCATCAAATAGCAGTCAAATCGGCAGTGGCTGTCAGCCATACATTATGGAACAATTTACTTCTGTTGTTATGGTAAGGAATAAATTATGGAACAGTGTGCTTCTGTCTTTATGCTAAGGATTTAGGGCCAGATGTATGAAGCTCAAATGGGTTCGCAAACGCCGAAATTCGTGATTCGGCGTTTGCCAACTCATTTGAGCAAAATGGTATGTATGTTGCAAATTTCAGTGCAGAATAAGGAATCGCAAATTAACGATTCCTTATTTTGCGATTGCACGTAAGGAATCGCAAAATTTGCGATTCCTTAAATGCAATGTATGATGCAAAAAGAAAATTGCTAATTGTCCCTAAGGAATCGCAAATTACCACCAACTTCAAGTTGGTGGTAATTTGCGAATTTCTTGAAAAATGCTCATTTTTGCATTTTTCAAAGCGTCATGTGAGCATGTATGTGCACCACATGTGCACCCATGCTTATTTCAGGGGTGTAACAGGGTGTCCTTTGGGCACCCTTGCACCCTTGAAATTATTCTCAGTTTGCGATTAGCAAATTGCGAATCGCAAATTGAGAATAATTTCACATTCCTTCCTATGGACCTCCTGGCCCATAGAAATGAATGGGAAATTATTCCTTAATTGTGATTAGCAATTTGCTAATCGCAATTAAATAATTTAAAGAAATTGCTAAAAAACAGCGAATTTCTACATACATACCATTTTGCAATTCTCAAATAGCGATTCCTTAAAAATCGCTATTTGAGATTTGCAAAAGTGTATCTTGATACATCTGGCCCTAAATGTCAAGCAAGTTGAAAGGTGTGTAAAAACAGACCCATGACCTAAGGACTCCTGATTGACAAACCACAACTACCATGATACATTTAAGTAAGGAACTATGCAAATGATTTTAGATTGGATTAGATTAAATTAAACTTTCATAACCACTTCAACATAGTAATCAGTGTATAATTACATTTTAGGCACGTCCAATCATGGTCAAAATACAAGGGACCTCGTTTAAAGGTTGTAGTTCTGGAGCACTTCCATATAATGTGGTCCATTCGCTCTATTTAGAGTCAGGTGAATGCCTCTGTTTAGACTAATGGAACATCCACTAGCTCGGCTTGTATAAATCTCTGGCAGTCCATCCTCCAAGGAGCCGTAAGCCTACGATGACGCAGTTCAACCATTCTAAGGGTGCGTCAATCATCTCTCAATTCACCTGTTCTTATCCACCACACTTGGGATGGGAAAATGTTGAGTGACCTCCACACGCAGGATAAAAAACTCCCTATTCTTCAGGCCGTTTGTTTCTGTATTGAGAAAACAAAATCCTGCTGCCGGATTTTACTTTCTCAATACAAAAATGTCTGCTGAGTGAGGGCTTTAATCATGACACTACTTCAGAAGACCTTCGGTGCTGTTAAGAGAGCTGGCACAATGGCAGCGTTCACCACAGCACAGCAATTCCCTCAAGGCAAGTCTGGATCCCCCAAACATCTCCACCCACCCAGGGTGCCTGTGGACTGTCATATAGGGTCTGACCCTCAACATTTCCGCATTAAACTTAATCCTCGAGGTCTCCAAAAAAGTCTTAATTTTTCCCCAGAATCCCTCTCCAAGCCCATATTTGAAGGGATGGCATAGAGCTAACTAGAACGAAGGAACCCAGTACAGACAGGTGTTAGTCCTGGCCTCTGTTTAGCAGTCACATATTAAGCTTGTTGTACACAATTTTCTTGAGCAACTTTAAATGAAAATTCAATTAATGAATAACAACCTCATGCATGGTCCACATCCTGATGCAAACTTACACTTACGCATTACTCTAGTAGGAAGTGAACATATATTGCTATAATACCCCATTCAAGATGTGGAATAATCCTGGGGCTTATAAACAATAGACCCTCTAGTACACATTCGACTCGAGACTCCCATAAGGGCATTGCACCTTCCTACTTGATATCTGCTTTATGACAAGATCCATCTCCTTTTAGTTACATCTCGTTTTATTTTTATTGCTGACTCTCTGCTTATGTATATAAGTTCAAATACTCCTGAATTGCTGAAAAGTAACAGAAATATTTGTATAATACATTTTCTCTGAATGGTTATAAAAGCCCTTGTTGCTCCTCTCTTAACTTGCATGGTTAATTGCAGATGTAATTCTTACCCTTTTTGGCCTGGTCACTTTTTTATGTGGCAGGCCAATAACGGCACTTGTTCCTCAACTTCGAAGCATTTCATATGATCGGACTCTTAGATCCTGATGGCTCTGCAGCTCCAGGCCTTAAACTTAAATTCCGCCTCATATGGTCCTAACTTCCGATCAATGGACCCTCGCCTAGAGAGCACACTTCCCATAACTTTGGACCTGTGGTTGAAGTTCCTTCAATCTTCTTCAGTCATTGTAGTTGAGCTAAAATATTCCACAGTGGGACATCTTAAAATTGCCACACTATAAATAAGATTCCCAGTTTTCTGGGGTTTTTTTGCTGATTTTTGTAGATAAAATACTATCTATTTATATCTATAATACTAATCTATTTTCCTGCCTTTATTTATTTTTAAACTGAATAAAAACCTAAATTAGTTTGCGTATGAATGATTTTAAATGCTGTCAGTCATGATTGCCAGGCTGAAGGCTGTGTGGATTGACAGGTAAGGGAGTCAACAATAGGAACAATTTCATAATGAGGCTTAAACAGTAGTAGATGTGCACAAGGATGATAATAAACTGTATCAATCATGGTTTCATACCAGTGTATCGATTTATCATTCATGGTTTTTCATATCATTAAAACCTGTAAGGTGTTCAAGTATGTGTGTTTATTGATTTTTTTAATAAATGTGGAAATATATTAGTTTTAGCTCATCTTTTCACAAAACCCAAAATAAATATGGATACATACAGATACAATAATCAAAAACGAAATATGGATAAATACAGATTGAAATGTCAAAAAATGAAATACCATAAAACCAGAAGCCCTAGCTATAAATAACTGTGCCATGCTTTAATTAACTGCAGAATCTCACCTATGTTAGATTAAATGTACTCTGTTAGAAAAGAGTACCTGGTAAAAAACTCCCTCCAAACAATGACATCAATGCCATATGACTGATGGGGAAAAATCAAGAGATGAACACATCAGAGTGGTAAAGAATGTATCCAACCCCTTTAGAATCGTTACTAAGTAAATTATAAAATAGATGGATTAATTTGATATTCTTACATTAATTACATTTAAAATTGAGTTACTAGTGATGTGGCATTTATTCTACATTTCAAATATATATTTAAAATTATTTTACATTAACATTTTCCTTATGAATATTTAAATGTTTTAAAAACCTGAATTACCTTTTCAAACTTTTCCTATACTTTACCATAGGGATATCTCCACCTCGATTGTGGAGGTGTCTACCGGGTGTGCCGAACATCGAATACGGTCATAAAGACACTATTAGTAGTAACTTACAGTCACATATAGCGTTTTTACTGACCCCACCCCCAGTTTTGGAGTGAAGGGACATTTAAGTTTACACTTTTGAGAAACTTTATAATCGTAAATGGGGAATAGCAAAAATTACTAAAGTTACTCAAAAGTGTAACAGTATCTTACAAGTGTGGATTTACTAATGTGTAACTTAACATTTGTGTATACACTTCCTAATGTTTTTGCATTGTGGCCTCTGTGCATAAGTGGAGATGCTCCAGAATAGCACACTGTAATTCAGAAATCAGGGAGAACATGCATTGGTCCGAGTAACCTCTGTCTGCTCTGCTCGCGCAAGCAGTGTGTAGCCTGTAACATTTTGGAAGATTATACTTTGAGTCTGCCTAATGCCTGCCCTTGATTTGTGCAAAAAATGTTCAGAATAGAAAACGGCATTAAGGTCTTACAGCCAGATGCATCAACAGATGGAATTGCGATTCCTAAATAGCGATTTTTAAGGAATCGCTATTTAGGAATCGCAAAAGCCTATGCATGTAGGAATCGCTAAAAAAATAGCAATTCCTACACATTCCTTAATTTCGACTCGCAAATTGCGAATCTCAATTAAGGAATACCTCTCCATTCATTCCTATGGGCTTCGAGGCCCATAGGAATAAATGGGAAGACAGTCTCAATTTGCGATTCTCAATTAGAGAATCGCAAATTGAGAATGCAATTTCAAGGGTGCCAGGGTATCAAAAGGACACCCTGTTGCACCCCTGAAATTGATCTGTGCACATATGTTGTGCACACACATGCCCTAAGGGCATGTGTGTGCGCAACATGAAACTTTGAAAAATGCACAAAAGTGCATTTTTCAAAGTTTTTGCAAATTACCATGATGTGTATATTTGCTACTCCTATTAGCGAAATCGCAATTTTTTTACTTTGATGCATTGCATTTAAGGAATGTCAATTTGGGATTCCTTAAATGCAATTGCTATTTAAGGAATCTCAATTTAGAGATTCCTTAAATTGCGATTTTTGCATTTGGGATGATGCATCCCAAATGCAAAAATACCGGTCGCAAAAGGGCAGATTCTGAGAATCTGCCTGTTTGCGCCCGGTTTTTAGATTGATGCATGTGGCTGTTAGTGCATACCTTTGCGAATCCATTGTGTGGGTAGACACCACTTTTTCCCCTTTCCATTGCAATTCACATGAAATCGCCATGTATATTTCCCAATTTTCCATGCTGCAGTCAGAGAGTCAGGTACATGGATTTCAAATAATATTTTTCTGTTTAAAAAATCTTAGAGAAAATAAAGGAAGAAATTGGTTTTAAAGTTGAAAACACAGAGGTGCATTTTAGAGTTATCTATGCCTCGCCCAGTAAACGTGAAATTAGTCTTGTACAGGACGAGGGTAGGTTTGCATTTCAGAAGTGGCAAAAAAAAATATACAATTGATGCATAATTGAATAATTTAAGACTTGTGGGTATTACTGAAGACATTGAGACATGGAAAGACTTCATGCAGTTTCCGAATGATATCTTTTGACTACTGTATTGTGTTATTACAAAGGTATAAACATAAGCGTTTAGATAAAGAGATTTTTTCTTCCCCAAATACCATCTACCTTGTCATCAAAGGCCTCTGAGATGACAGAGAATGCAACCTCAGCACTGACACAGCTCTTAGAGAGACACTGTGAGTACAGTCAAGAGTGTGGAGGAGGATGATAGGTGTGAGAGGAAGCATGCCTGGTACTTCATATTTTGAAAATTTTAATTGGGGTTGTTGAGGGTGTGTTGTGGGCATTGGAGAGGGTGGGAGAACACCGGGTCCTGCTTTTTTCAATATCAGATAGAATAAGGCAAAGTGATTTGAGGGTGGTGTACAATGGTGGCAGGATGACCGGTTTTCAGGTCTTTTATATATATTGGGATTGGGCAGGACCTAGTAATTGGAGAGTGGTTTGAGAGGATGGAAGGACACCAACGTTTATTTTTTGTGTTTTTAAGAGTGTCTGTAATATCCAGCAGTATTGATGTCCCCTGAACTTACAAAACGACCTTGACTGGCAATGTCAACGAATGAGATTGTGAAAAATTAAGGAATTTGAATTATCTTTCTAGGGCCCAACATGTGGTAAGATACCTCTTCCCTAAAAAACAGCATCAAGTAAAGGGTATGCTGTAATGTTGACAGCACAATAGTTCCTTTTAGCTCTGTGAGAATAAGAATGCAGTTGCAGTTACTGAACAATAGAAGATAGTGTTACACTTTCATGAAGATAGTACTCATCCACCATCAGCAAAATAATAATCAACATTGTAAGCCACAAAAGGAATGGTATTATTACAGCAACAATGCAAATGTAGTACATTGGAGAGTGGATATGGCTTTCATGGCCCCTGGTAAAGTTCAGAATCAATCTGTAGCATCAGCTATTTGCAGAAGTGAATGTTGCCTTTTTATGGAGAGGCGATTTAAAAGCAGCTCACATTTCAGGATCTGGATCACGCTCATTTGGAGATAGCTCAGTTTAAATGATGTAGATTATTTTGTGGTGCTCTTTTCTTGTGGTATTTCCACAGCAGGGAGAGGATGTAGTAGACCAGAGTTTGATCATCACCTTCCTGTTTTTCTTTGTACCAGTGAGTGGTGGCAAGATTACAGTGCATGGCTTCTACCTCAAGAAGTGGAACAGGTGGCCTGTAATATGGTCTGAAGATTTGCTTGCATTCCCGACCTAGGTCTCCAACTTTGTTGAGCCACCCATCAGCGGCATTATCTTCAGTGGCAGAGTCAGAGTATATTTTATTGATGAGGGTCTCTTCATTGTCTCGTTAAACAATTCCATCATGCAACAGGGTCAGATGAATCAAATTTAGATTTCACTATCCTTCCAGAGAGGTCGAGATCAGATCGGGTACATACATTACAACACCTAAGCGCATGTAGTAAAAGATTCAGCTACCTAATCAGTGGCATAACGAAACTTAAGGGGGAATTTCGGAGTGCCCACTGGATCTGTACTCAGTCTATGGCCTCTAACCAATCACTGCGCCAGATTAATGCCCGCCTTTTCCTCCACCAACAGGCTGTAGTGTAGTTCCTATTTTCCCAATAGGCTCTGCGCATTGGAATAACATAAACAGCAGTGTAGACGTAGGACTAAGGTCATCTAGGTCTCTACTGACTATGTTAGACTTAATTTCGGTTTGCGCCAGCTAGCTCAGAGGTCACTGGAAACTTTCTTGAATGAATAGGAAGTGATCAGCTTCCCTGGCTCAGACAAGAAGGGATTCAGCTTCCAACAACCGCATAAACATGACAACTTTGCTCCCTCAGAATAAGAGTCAATCTCTAGAGTCGTGTGAAACAATAGACAGCTATTTCACTCAGTCAGATGTGCATACTTAGTTTCACCAGGGTGCAGAGAATAGAGAGACGGGCGTTTTCAATAAAAGGTATTATTTATTGAGCAGTCTTCCTTCTCATGCAAGAGAAATGAATTGCCACAATTGCAATACTTAATGTAAAGTAAAGTAAGTACAGTAAAAGGAGTATTATGAAATAATACTGTAAAAGCATTGATATGGTTTCTTAGCCATAAGACACTTTAAAATGGATAAAATATATACATATATACATAGGCTAACATGCTCAACTGGTGCTTCTAAACTAAGCCTACCCCGGTGTACCTGACCTAAGCCTAATACGTGGGAAGGAGTAAGTAAGTAGCAGTTTAAGTTAAGTAGGTTTGTTGCCAAGGATCTGTTCAAGAATTCTCTCTAAGGGTTTAGTCAGCACTGTACCTTGGGAATAGAATGTAGGAGGTCTGGTATCTCTCTCTCAGGACTCGATATCCCAGTCACCCGCAAGGGTAGGCTGGAAACGCCAGAGCTGGATTTTCTCGGCAGGAGAAAAGACAGCGTCTTTCTCAGCGCGTCAAAGAGGAGGGGCAGCGTCCGTGGGCTTCTCGCTTCTGCTGGGTTCTCGGAAAGTAGATTAGCTGCTCTGCTCCAGAATCACCACCGTGTGTTTGCTTAAGGCAACGTTGGTATATTTATACCTGAAAGGTGCCGAGTTTGACGTAAGGTTTGGACATAGGACGTCAATAAAGATGTCACTAAGAACTGGCCGTTCTTACAGTGCTCGCAGGAGTTCTATTACAAATCAAAACAAAGCAAGCGGGGCTTTCCCAGGTTGCTGGAGGTTTGGTGTGTCGAAAGAACTCGGTGTGCTCTCTAGGAATCCAAGGAAGTAGCTTTTGCCGTGCCTTGGACTGCAAGGGCGATTTACTGAAATATGGATCTGATTATTATGCCATTATAGGGATATTATTGATTATAGCCGTTTAGGGGCATAAAGTCACAATATTGAATCGGATTCCTAGATAAAACACATCACCCACTCCAGGGTTTTATGTCCATCAATTACTAAAAACTAAGCAATAAAGATGCATGTGTATTCCAACCCACCCCAAAATAAATTTTTCATTCGAAATGGTGTATGCGAAATACACGGAACGTTATAGGTACTGTACATTTTTAAGTAGTGTAATCATTCAAAAAAAAATTCATATATCTTTAGCTGAACGATTTGTGAAAATACACATGAAATGTCTCTTAATTACAGAAAAGAAGGTCAAGACTATTTCATCACATATAAATGAAATTGCTTGTGAGTGTGCTAGAGGCTGCAGTAACATATTGTCTCTAGATTTGCTAAAAATAGAAGCTCTGTTCTTTATGAATAGTTCTACTTCAAGCAGAGTATAAGTGCCAAAAAAAAGTAAATATTTTGGAATTTGGAAAAAATAATGTCGTTTTCAGGGGAAAAAATAGTTCCAAATGTTTGCAGTAGCTTTTGTTTTTCAAACCGGAAGGCCGAATTCAGAGTTCATGGGAACGCTGTGTGCCGGTTTGCTTAAAAGTTATTCTTTTGGTTCAGGGGAGAACATGACTTCAGATAGATGTGCAAAAAAACAGTCTTCAGCTTCAGGTGAAAGTTCGACCATGGTTGAAAATGCTGTAACTGGGCAGTCGTGAGAATGATTGCTATCATCGATTTCGGGAATAGGAAAATGCTCACAGAAGGTCGTACCTGGGTGATGTTGCTCTCATTTCTTGCTTCACTGCCACCACCTAATCGTTGTGGAGAAGTCTCAATGAATGCCGTCATCAGGATTGGTAACCGCTGGGGACAACACGATGCATGAGCCGTTACTGGACTTAGCAAAGTATCGATATCCATTGGTACTGCTGATTGTAGTGTAAGACAGGTGTCTAACACGCATTCTTCTCCGCATAGCATACATCGAAGCACAGGTAAGATGCAGTTCTGCCATATAGGTCTGAATGAAAGAAACCAGGTCATATTCAGATCTCTTAGCCGGGCTAATCCAAGGACTTTAGTTATGCGGTCCCGGTAGCGTATTGCTAGGATCGTTTCTTCCATTGTTGCCGGAGTCATGTCTGCGTTTTGGCTTGCCATATCGGAGCAGAAGAGTCAAAAATAAGATTCCTGCTACGAGTCCCAAAAGTAGTGGTAGGCCACCAAAAACCGAATGGACAAAATTGGGAAAGATGCCCAGGACTGCTTCGAAGGGTGTTAACAGTCCCGAAAAAATTGTCTTAAATACATTTGCGATACCACTGGCATCTGAAATATTTAGGATTTGGCTTAGCATTTCTACGAAATGCACGGGGCAATTAGTTGATAAAAGTGTATGTATCTCTGCCGTTGTCCTTGCAACTTGAAGATCATACGTTTCTTTTGATGACGTGATGGGCACTGTTGTCTGTAAAAGCACAGACTTCATTCTGCTTAAAGTATCAATTCGTATAGAAGAGATATTCAACGGAGGCCAAATCGTCGCCTCTGAGTCTCCATGGCCGTTTGGATACAATGCTTGCATACAGCAAGTGACCATGGAACTAACGCTTACGAGATATGCTTTCCCTGGCACCATGCCACAACAGCTGTGGTCCGTTATTAGAACGTAACTTCCGTTAGAAAGTTGTCTAAAGAATGGCTCTATCCGTGTTACAGGTGTGCCGTGCTGGTGGCATGAAAGGTTATTTGAAGTCCCCTCACAGGCCCCATGTAAATTATTACCTTGGCACAGAAGTATACCGCTTAGTGATTGTTTACAATTATTACCACTAAGAAATACATTCTGGTTTTTGTCACTATAACATGTGTGTGTATAAGGTAATTTCCATGATGACTTAATGTACCCTTTACCCAACCTTTCATACTGGCCTGCTGGTATATACTCTTGGCATTTTTTAAATTGGAAAGTTGTTATCGGAATTGTGATTATTCCGTGTATTATCCATTCAATGACAGGTCTTTCTGACATTGTCAATGGTAATCTCTCAAGTTTTTCAATGCTCAGAATCGTATAGTCTGCTCCTTTCTGTGCCAAACTGATTTGTTTATCAGTAAGGTTAAAGATAGAGAACAATGACGTTGTGTTGATTAAACGCCAAGGCACATAGCCTGAACGCAGGTTTTGCAACATCCAGCCTAGCTGTACAATAGAACGTAACTGGGACTGACCATGTTGTAACATTAGCAAGTCCTGATCTATTATATCTATAGCAGATGATACAATACTGTCCAGTGAATATATTCTGGAGGACGGAGCATTAACCCATTGTCCACAACAGAAAGTGATTTTTCCAAATTAATACGATCAATTTCTCGTATTTTCTCTGCTGTCTCAATTTGAGTCACTTTCCATGCCTCGTTGTAAGCAGCGTATATACTGGCTGCTATTAAACGTTTTTGACGCTGCTTGCGTGGTCCCATTATGAAATTGCGCAAGTCAGCACCATCTTTAGGTAAAGACAAGTGTTGCTTAATTTCTGCCAGTGTGGATGTTTGTAGCCATTCAAGGCATAGTTTCCCTACCGCTCGCATTGAGGAATTCTGACTCACTGACCTTTGCCCGTCGCTACAGGAGTAGCTTTCCAGCCTATTCATCTGCCACTGACCAGAGAGTGAGGAGAGGAACAACTGCGTGGCCGCAGAGGAGGTGAGAGGCGCGGCCCCCGGGACTGCGAGGACCAGCATTCACCACCAACAGCTGGGTCCTCTTCCCGCCTGAGCCGCGCCCCCTCCCAGTGCCACGCCCCCACTTGGTCTGCTGATAACCTCTCGGAGCCCCCGCTTCACGGGAGCCGCTCGCATTGAGGAATTCTGACTCACTGACCATTGCCCGTCGCTACAGGAGTAGCTTTCCAGCCAGTTCATCTGCCACTGACCCGAGAGTGAGGAGAGGAACAACTGCGTGGCCGCAGAGGAGGTGAGAGGCACGGCCCCCGGGACTGCGAGGACCAGCATTCACCACCAACAGCTGGGTCCTCTTCCCGCCTGAGCCGCGTCCCCTCCCAGTGCCACGCCCCCACTTGGTCTGCTGATAACCTCTCGCGGCCCCCGCTTCGGGGGTGCCGCTCGCATTGAGGAATTCTGACTCACTGACCATTGCCCGTCGCTACAGGAGTAGCTTTCCAGCCAGTTCATCTGCCACTGACCCGAGAGTGAGGAGAGGAACAACTGCGTGGCCACAGAGGAGGTGAGAGGCGCGGCCCCCGGGACTGCGAGGACCAGCATTCACCACCAACAGCCGCCTGAGCCGCACCCCCTCCCAGTGCCACGCCTCCTATCTGCCAAATCTAATTTAAGTAAGCCCAGCAACGCGCATCGCGGGACGCGCGCGGGTCGTAGCCCGGGGCGAAGACCGGGCAAAGAGCGGGCCGTTTTAGGCCGTTAGAGGCCGGATAGAGCCGGGCTGGGCCACCCCCCCAACTCCTAGCTCACAAATACACCATATAATACCCCCTTTTTGTACAAGCATGTCTTCAAGGGCAACCAGGAGTAAGACCGCGGCACAAAAAGGAAAAGGACAACTAACTGGCCCTATAGACAGTTTCATAACAAAGGCTAATACCTTCATAGATCAGAGTATCTCACTCATAGAACAGAGAGTATCCCAAGACCTCTTAGAGGCCAGACGATCCTCCATGGGTCACTTGGCAACCGCCAGAACGCCGGTCCCCAGCAAGGATCAAAGACAGAGCGAGGGTGGGACCAACAAGAGACAGAGCCTCCCAAACATAGTTGACCTATCGGTATCACAACTATCACAACTTTCAGAATCCCAAATAACAACTGATTTTGACCTAGAAAAAACTCCAGACTTAGTCCCACACCCCACCCCTGAAGAGGTAAGACAGGCAAGAGGGAGGAGAGAGGGAGCCATAAAGAAGAAAAAGAATCACGTAGCAACAAGCAAAGCACCAATGAGTAAACCATCTCCAGCTACAACAAAAGAAATAGGAAATACACTTAGTTCCCCTCTGCTGGAAAACCAGAGTAGGCACATCGCGATGATACATCATATACATGATGCTTCACTTTCCACAAATTTAGCGATAGCATCTGAGGACTCCCCAACTAATGAACCTGACTATAATTACAATGCAGACTTACTAGTAAAAATTGGAAACCTCCTACAGAAAACCCTTACACCCATTCAAGATACATTGACAAACTTAGAAAAAGTTGTAGTCGAACTTTCAGCTCTGATGAAAGCTAACCAAAACTATAACCGTATACAAGAGTCACAAAAAGCACAAAAGCCTGGGGCGGCAAAGCCGATAAATTCAATCCCCGTGGCTCAAGCTAAAAGCTTGACCCCTGCACCCACTGTAGCGCCAAAGCCCACAACCACGATAGCGTCTAAGAAAAAAGTAGCAGATACTCTACCCTCAAATATCTTACATGAAAAAAACAGTACCCCCTGCAACACCACTACCACAGCCATGAAAAATAAACAACCTCAAACCAAACAATCACAAATATATCGAGAGAGGGAAAGACAACAACAGGGCAAAACACGACCAGTAACACTTCCACCAGAAGCGAGCCCTTTTGTTGCTATACTGACAGGTGTTCCAGAGCTGACGGATCAAAAACATGAACCAAACTGGTCCTTAAAAAACAAGATACAACACTGGCTTAGTATAAATCGACCACCACCCTGCTATTGCTCCACTAGAATTCTAATGGTTAGAAGAGCCCCCTGGGTTGGTCATGGTAGAAAAACAATACAGGGGGACTGCATCCTAATCACCTTTGAGGACCCTAGAATAGTGGAATACATCTGCTCAGGGGAGGATCAAAATCTAAATGGGGGGATAGGAATAAAACGTCTCTCTTTCTTTTATCCACCCAGATTTCCGGATGGTCCCTCGCAAACTGATGGACCCTGGTATACAGTGGGCCCTCGCTATCGAGGAAGAGAAAGGGAAGAATGGAGAGGGCAGGAACATTGGAGAAATTACAGAGAACCTCCACGTTGGGAGGGTTGGAACGGATTACCACTAACGAACATGTATAGTGGCTTAGAGTGCGTCGACTGACCACCACAGCCAGACGAACAGGCCCCCAAAATTCCAGACAAACCCTCAACCCAAGATAACCCTTTAATCCTTGATGACCCAGTTACTCCCAGTAACTCACAAATCGATAATAGCCTCAAAAATGAACCTCCATCTTTGACCATGATCTCCTGGAACATCGCGGGATTACGGCCAAAAATTGAGGACGGGAGTATCATGCACCCTGTACACAGACACCAAATAGTCTGCCTACAGGAGACATGGTCGCCAACAGAACTCCACTTGCTGGGGTATAAGACGTACTTCTCTCCTGCGCTGGTGGGACAAAAGGGTAGGCCAAAGGGAGGATTAAACACCTATACAGCTAATACCATCCAAAATATAAAAACAAACATCATTGAACTGGATCATAATTTCCAGATCATCTGTCTCTCCCTACCCAAAAATAAGTCTGTTGTCCTCGTCAATTTCACAGCTCCAGAGAGTTTTGGCCCACTTGCATGAGAAATTAACCACCCTTAGGCAGAAACAAGGAGCAAAGGGCGCAGTATCTATAATATGGGCAGGGGATTTCAACCTACATCATTGTACCCAACCATAGCAAAAATGTCCAGGTATGGTGACAGAGGAAGGTAATCCCCTTACCCATTTCTGTCACAATAATATGGGCGGAATAATGAATGATCTTCTATCAGACCTGGACCTCCAAATAGTAAACACTCCAGATGATAGAACCAAATCACTAGAACCGACTTATGTAGGAAGAGGCTTTAGTACAACAGTTGACTATATCATAATATCGGCTAGCTTACAAGCTAGAGTTAACCATTTTGAAGTCCTGCCCAACACCTTAAGTGACCATTCTATCCTTAAAATGGAAATGGTTCTAAACTATCAACAATCCCTACCTGTGACGATAGCTAGTGCATTGACCCAGGATAATATAAACCTGGGCCAACTAAATGGGTACACAATAAAGTGGGGGAAGATAAACCCAGGGGAACTCACTAAAGAATTGATAACATCGGCATACCCTCAAATCAAGAAATGTCTAGATATACTGACAGAAGATGAGGAACTCCTTAGCAACTTCGCTCAAATCATGAAAAAAATCAAGTCCCTACTCACAGCAAAACATAAAGCTGGCCCCCACAGAATTAAAGGATGGTTTAATCAAGAATGCACCCAGGCTCATTCAAAGCTCAAAGTAGCACTAAATAAAGACGAAAGGGATCCCCACATCATATCCGCTCTGAGAAAGGAATACCTTACCATTAGAAAAAAGAGAAAGGCGGAGCTAAAGCAAGCCTTATGGGATGAACTCCACGCTAGTGCTCAGGAAAAAAATAGCCAGGCATTCTGGAGAGTAGTAAGAGCTCCATTTCTGGCTGACGATACAAACCCAAAAATCGAAGTTGCTATAGACGAATCAGAATGGGTATTACATTTCTCAAAAATCTTCCAAAAACAATTAACAGAACAAGAAACTGAAGATAGAAATCTGGTAGTTCCATCCTATCCTATCCAAATAGACTTTGAAATCTCCGAGGTTCTCCTCGCCCTGAAATCAAGCAAAAATGGAAAAGCTCCAGGACCGGACGGAGTCCCGGTTGACTTTTTCAAGCACAAGACAGATCTCTGGGCCCCTATCATCACCAGGGTATGCACGGCAGCGGCAAAGAAAGGAATCCTGGAGTCCTGGACAAGGTCCGTGATAGTTCCGATTTTTAAGAAGGGCAACCGCCAGGACCCCGTCAGCTACCGCCCAATATCTTTGCTGGACTCACTGGGAAAGATAGCAGGCAGGGTGATCCTGGAACGACTTCAGAATTGGGTGGAGGAGAGAGGCATCCTGTCCGAGCTACAATTTGGTTTCCGGGAGGGTTTTGGAACCGTGGAACAAGCCCTAAACCTTTCCATTATCATCGGAAAATACATACACGCAAAAAAGGACAAACTCTATATGATCTATGTGGATTTGTCCGCCGCGTTTGACTGTGTTTCTCACACCAAATTGTGGTCCCTCTTGACACAAATGGGGGTAGATCTGCCACTTCTGAACTTTTTAAGGGAAATGTACTCCAAACCCTCTGCTAGAGTCCGCTTTGGCACAAAGGGAGAGCTGACAACGTCCTTCAGAGTGGAGCGTGGAGTCAGACAAGGATGTGTCCTGGCGCCTTTCCTTTTCTCCCTCTATACCAACAACTTGGAGGTTGAGCTTCTGAAAGGCGCCCGGGACCTCCCACAGGCAAAACAACGCCCGATTCCCGCTCTACTCTATGCGGACGACGCTGTCCTCCTGGCACGGACCCCCTCTGAACTTCAAAAGACACTTAATAGATACTCCCAGTTTATGGGCACTTTAGACCTCCACATAAACGTGAAAAAGACCTTTGTGATGACGGCAGGTGCTGGGAGAAAACATCTGAAAAATGTTACCCTCAATAATCAAAAAATAGACTTTGCAACTGAATACTGCTACTTGGGCATCACAATAGACAACAAATTGTCCTGGAAAATGGCAGTGGAAGCAAGGAAACATTGCTTTAAGAGAGCGATAGCGGCTTTGGTGTCTTTTTCACAAAAATTGGGAAAACGACCGCCCGTGGAACTGCTAGCCATCTACAGAGCCAAATGCCAATCAACAGCACTATATGGAGCTAGTGTATGGGGACATATGGATGTTTCTTCTCTGCAAATTGCAGAAAACAATTTTTTGAGGTTCCTTCTGATGGCCTCAAAGCGATCCTCAACGTATGCATGTCATGTTGAACTAGGCGTCCCATACATTGAGGACCTGGCAAAAATACAACCATTACTCTTATGGCGCCGCATCTGGACCTCAGAAAAAAACGCCCTTACCAAGATGATAGTGGCAGATGCTATGACGTTAGACCATGCCCTAAAAATAAAATGGCTAGCCTACATCAGGAACTTTTTTATTGACCTTGGGGCAGAACAATACTATTCAACTCCTGAAAAAATCAGTGAACTCTCAAAAAAACAATTAAAAACACTAGCCCTGGGACATTTGGAAAACTTGAGATTACAATCTGAAGCAGGCAAACCGTCCGTTACACATGCGGTAATGGTTCAATCCACCTTTTCAATTCAGCCCTATCTAAATCTTAAAATTGGTATTTTTGACCGTTTTCTTCTGATAAGATTCAGACTAAATTTGTTTCACAGACTAGTAGCGTTCCCAGTAGTAAACGTTTGGGATCCGATCTTACCCCTGTGCCCCTGTGACGAAAAGTCAGTACAAACCACTTTACATACAGTTTTGTTTTGCAAGTTTTATCATTAACATCGCAAAGTCTGGTTACTGGCTCTGTTAAAATCTTGGGGACTCAGGCAGTGTCGTCCTGCCATGTTGTGCCTACAGCTTTTGGATACTGAAACTACCTGTTACCACGTTCTTAATTTTCTGAAATGCATATACAGACACAGAAAAAACCTGTAAACCCATTACTGTATGTAAAACCATCTCGCATTTCTTTTAAAAAAAAAAAAAAAAAAATTGTAAAAATGTTTTACTATGTATCAACATTGCTTTTATGGATTTCCAACTTTGAAATTCCGAATAAAGAATTATTATTATTATAGTTTCCCTACACTGTATGTTGTTACTATCCCTGGATGTTGTCTCTGGGAGTATCTAGGGTCTTGTCTGGTCATTTTTAACCCCTGTGTTTTGTTCAGGAATCTATTTTGACATTTATTTGTGTCTGTTGGCCAGATTAACCACTTTTTCCAAACAGGATGTGTTCTATTTTGATGTAAAATTTGGGATACGTCTATCTCAATATCTGTGGTTGTGTTATCAGGTATTGGCTTTGGAATAGACGGTTTGTTTAAGTCTTTGATTTTGGCTAGGCCAAAACAGGTAGTTTGTTGAATGGTGTCATTCAAGAACATTATTTGTTCTGGGATCATGCAGGCTCGAAATAATGCTTCTAGGCCTTGTACCTGCCATTCTTTTGTACCCCAGATGGTTTTTGTTTCAATGTTGTTTTTCCAGAAATCAAAAACAAATATAATCATTTTTTCATAAAATGTGTCCGAATAGATCAATTTAGTATTTGTCAGCATGGTTTTTGTCCCAGTTTATAATCAAATGTTTCTGCATCACTTGTGTTAAACCCTGAGAAGTATTGGAATTTCTCATAGAAATGAACTGCGTTTAGGTGTAGTTGCACAATGTTCCCATTGATTATATTTAAAAACATTTTTAGGTTGAGCAGATTTATGCAAATAGTGGTCTGCATAGTGGGTATAGCAATACATCTGTTCATAATTCGATGAACCTTGCAAATAATCATGTTCTGCAAATTTTGCTGACAATACTGAATCTGACATCATATTATTTATACTTTCAAAGTCCCAATCATCAGAGAATGTACTTGGTTTTACAAAGTCACTTAATGAAACCTTAAACTGATGAGGATATTTCAAGAGTTCGACCGGTCCATATATTTCGTAATCTGTTTTGTCCCAAACTACCCCGCCGGGTATTGGAATGGCTGTGACATTCACTGATGATAGTTCTCTTTTCTCGATGTGAGATGACTTGTGTGGCTTCAGAACTAAGTTGATGTTCTGACTTGCTGTGTCCATTGTACTGTATTTTCCCTCAATGAATTTTCCCAAACAAAGTACCATGATGAGCCAAAGCAGGAGGAAAAATACACCTAGCACAATCCAAAATTCTAACCATGGAGAAACAAGATAAGTTTCTTTGAGTTGATAAAAGAGTTCTGTTGCTTTGTCTTTAAAAGTCTTTGTTGCTGGCGTTACTTCAGGCTCGCTTTGATCTTCAGAAAAGTTATCGAAATTGATGAAGTGGCCAGATGCAGTTCTGTCAATTGTTGGAATTGTTTTTTCATTAGCACATTCTGATGCTACATCATTGTAGACTGGTGTTTCTTGACGAACTGTTTCAATTTGGGTATCAAGAGGCACAAGTCCCATGGCATTGTTGTTGCATAGTCCTTTTTTATTCACTGTAGGTTTATCGAATGTGATTAGTCTCTCAGTTTGAACCTCTTGTATTGTAGCAAATTTTGGTATTCTGCTATTTCTTGGGAGTCCACTGGGACTACTACTTATTATTGGCCGTATGATTGTTGTTTTACCAGGTCGATTGATACAACTCGGTTCTCCTTTTTACCAGCAAGGGGCGGTAGTACAACCAATCTTGTTCCGTTGATTGCTCAGACAGGTACTGCTTTTCTATAAGAAGGCCCAAATTCCTTCTTCACCGCAATCTTCTCTCTGACCAGATCCCCAATCTTTGGAATCCAGACGGGTCTTGCTGGGACAGGTGGTGTGTCTTCAGTGGCTGTTGGCTGTTGTTTTAACTTTATGTTGCTCAGGGCTTTTCTTGTTTCATTTAACTCCTGTAAAACAGCCAAACGATCTTTGATGTCAAAGCATTTTTTCTTATCTTCTACCACTGAAGCATGACCATCTTAGTCCTGAACATACATTCAAGTTCCGAACAATAGTTCGTAGGGGCTGAAACCTTTTAGAGAATTTCTTGGCAGATTATTAAGACTACGTTGGACACTTGTTAAATGCTGGACCCACCCATCACCCGAACCTAATACCTTTGCAGTTATAGATTGCTTTATGTCTCATTTTTTTCTTTCCACAACCCCGTTTCCCTCAGGATGGAAGGGACAAGAGTACCGCAATCCAATGCCCCTGCTGGTCATGGCCTCCTTATAAGCTCGAGAGCTAAAAGCAGGACCCTGGTCAGAATGAAGCATGGCAATTGTGTATGTGCCGATAAAGACTCGCAAATCTTTTATAACAGTTCTGGCATCAGCCGAGCGCTGGTGCCACATTCTTAAGTGAATTTAGTCTTAAAAGGAATTAATAGGACGCTGGATTTTATGTATAGATAGCCTTATGCTAACTACAGAAATGGCCATGGCAATACTCCGGTTGGCTCGTTACTGCGGTCTCTGTTGCAGTCTGGACAGCTCTTCGCAAATTTATAATGTTGCAGGCTCATCCCCGGCCACCAGTATTCTGATTGTAATTCTGTCAGAGATTCCTTCATCTGTTTGTGCCTTGGAACTTCACCCATGTGTGCGTCTGCTATTAATAAGACTCTTCGGTTCGTGTTTGGAATCACTCTATCCCCCACTCCAGGGATTTAAGCAAAAGGAACGGAGTTTGCGTCTATTACGTATGTGTAATTGAGTGGATAGTTCACGGGTAGTGCTGCACAGTTGCCTTTTGAAGACGTTTTTACCGCCAGCATGGTTTCCCCGTCTATGTATTTTTCTGAACGCTTGTTTGTGGCTACGGAAGCCGGTTTAGTTGCTTCCGCTGTGGCTGTATCAGCCTATGAATTCCCTGCAACGTGAACGCCATCACGTTGATGACTCAGAGTGTGTATCACGTGAGTCTTTTGTAGTTCTTTCTGTAAAAGAACTACCTGTTTCCAAAGAATTTTATGCTTGATTGTGGCACCTGTGTCGTCTTTGTAATCATTTTGAACCCAGTTCTGCAAATCATTATTGTAAGATTTGACGCAGAAATGCGAATCGCACACTATTAGTGTCGGGAATTCACGTTCTGCATTTTCAAGCGCCATCTATAAAGATCTGATTTCAGCTCTCTGAGCCAAACAGTTTCTCAGTGATTCAATTTTTGTTATTTTTAGTCTGAATTTACCGCACAGCCAGCGACCTTTAACAATCGCGCACGCTGCATTGTAGGATTTATCATCTACATTGTAATGCTGTACGAATCTGTCTGTATAGATTATACAAGAGTACTGTTGGAGAGGCAGAATTTCGATTGGCAGAGGATATTCTTCTTCATATTTCAAATCATTCAGTTTTTTCATGTTTGGGACATAATAGTATGTCACTTTTTCTGTATCAAGAGAATTTTCCCACTGTATCCATTTTGGATCTAGTGCCACTGTTTTTAGATTTACTGGGCTGAATAGCGCCTCGAAGGCTGATTCTGCTGTAAAAACAGTTATTCTTTTGCCTTGGGCTAGGGCTCTTTCTTTTGCTATAGCCGTCTGAACCGCCTTTACAGTATTTTCTGTAAGACTGAATGTTTTTTTCTGTTTTTGTGTACAAATGTAATTTGTAAGCTATTGGTAACGTTTCTCCCTCATTAGAGGTCAGGTACGTGAATCCGCATCTTCCTGGGATGACTCAGATTACAAGGTTGCGTGTATTGTCGCGTGTTTCTAATTTTGTTTTAGCTAACATGTCTGTTTGCAGTGATCTCAAAATTACTGTGTGTTTTTGAGCACAGTTGATTGGTTTAAAATCAGATTTTATTAATTGGTAGAGAGGTTAACCCTCTCTGCATAATTTAGAATGTAAGTTCTTCAGAAATTCAGGAAGCCTAGAATCGATTGTAAGTTCTTCAGCGTTTTTGGTGCTTGGAGTACAGCGCACTTCTCTAAGAAGTGGTCTGCTAGGCTTTTGCCTTCACTTGATAATTCGTATCCTAAAAACAGGACCGTTAGATGGGCAATTCCTGACTTTTTAAAGTTGAATTTGTAACCCTCTGCTGCGAACCCAAGTATTATGGTGTTCACTCCTTTCAAGTGAGTATCCAAGTCGTCGTCTCTGAGATAGATGTCATCGACATAAGATAATGCCTCATCATCATACATTTGTAGTAACTCTGTTACTCTGGCTGAGAATATTCCTGGGCTATTCTTGAATCCCTGTGGGAGTCTACAGAAATTTTTCTGTGACCCCATTATTGAGAAAGCGGTCAAGTACCTGCTTTCCGGTGTAATATTTTGACAAAAGAATCCATTAGAAATGTCTAATGTTGTTTTGTATTTTTTGCGAACTATGTTATTCATTAGTGCCGCACTGTGCGAATTTTGTACTGCAAATGTTTTGCAACATGAGTTAAGGTGTCTGTAGTCCAAGACTAGACGATATGAATCGTCTGGTTTGGAGACAGGAAACAAAGGATTGTTCATTTGAGAGGTGCATGTTTCAATCACCCCTTGGTATTCAAGTTGATCTAAAATCTCCTTGACCTGTTTTTTAGCTTCTTGCTTAATCTGGTACTGCCTTTGTGCAGTAGGTTGACATTTTAACTGGATTTTGTGAGGAGGAGAGTCCTCATCCCATCCTACATGATTCTTATATAATGAAGGTGCTTGAGCTACTGCCCATTTTCTTGCATATATATATTTTCTGTGAATTGGAATATGATTTGAAAAGGCAGGCATAATCATATCTTCGCCATGAGGGCACTCCCTTACAAACTCTGGTGGCCAGTCTTTCTCGGCTAACAGGATGTCATAGCCTTTTGAGAGGTTATCCCAAAATAGACCCCTTATTTTCCTAGTCTTATCTCCCTCTATACGCAATGTTATTTTGTATATTTCATGAGGTTCGCTAACTCTGGTATCTGCAGTTTCCACTTGAATGTATTAATTTGTGTCCACTGTCTCCAGATGATTCATCAGGATCTTGCGAGCTATGCTGATTTCTGCTGCGCTGTCTAGCATTGTCTGTGCCCACTCTCCGTTTTTCAGCTGTGTCCTCAGTATCCTCGGCATGTTTGATTACTTTAATACTGGCTACCTTCTTTGTTGGAAATTGTAATTTTTTACTTTGAGCAGGTTCCTTGTCTTTGGACTTGGCATGCTCTTCCCTTTGTTCTGACCGTCCTCTTTCCGATTTCTGCGAAAAAGATCGAGAGGGACATGTATCAATATCTTGATATCTATCAGGCTTTTTCAAATTATCCCTATTTCTAAGGTTGTATCTTTTTTCAGAGGGCTCCCTTTGGGGAGACTGGTGTTCTCGGCTCAGAGCTTTTTCTCTCCGCTGAGGAGACCTTCCTCTGGACTGGAAACCTTTTTCTTTGGGAGTGGATTGTTTATTTCCATCCCAGCTCTTTTTAGGAGTGTTTAGATTATTTTTAATAAATAATTTTTCAGGATTTTCAAGTAGTTGGGTTTTACTGGTTTCCCACCCAAACTATCTCTACCTAGTTCTTCATAGCATTTTTCTATGATTCTGGCAAGCTCAATTGGTTGATCTGTTATATCTGTTTCTTTCAATTTTTGGCGGATCGCCACAGATGCTGCTTCTCCTTTTATGTTGGCTCATAATATAGCAGAGACCTGCTTGAAGTCTTTCAGTAATTTCATACCAAGAGTTAAAGCAGGTTCTGGACCGTATTCATTCTGAATTTGTTTTAGCACATCTGGTATTACCGCCAGAGACGGAACACCATGTGCTTTAGTGTAAATGGAAGCAAAGACTGTGCCTCAAGTGTCACAGTCCTTCACATGTGGTGCGACCCCCATTGGAAGGCAGATAGTCAGAATTCTGTGTTTCTCAATAGGGGTAGTATTCGGGAATACTGCCTCTATTTGAGTTATTTTCTGTGCTAGCCAGAATGGAATTTGTTCCCGTTTTGCGGGTGTTTTTCCTAGACATGATTGAATGTTCTGTGGTGTAATTTTATTTGTGTTCCCCTGATGAGGGGTCAGCTGTGGAATATTAACAGCTGGTTGGACTGTTGCAGTCCGAATTACATATTGGACTAACTGTCTGTGAATTTTAATTAGCAATTTTAGCTGTGCTAAAAGTTCTTCGCGTGACATTTTATCAATGTCTGGATGTGGTGTGTAGCTGGCTAGAACCGGCCACGTTGCTCCTGATCTACCTAGTGGACCGAGCCTGGTGATGTGATCAGTATGTTTTAGGGCGCCTTTAAACCAGAGCAGGTGCTCTTGGTAATTTAGTGGTATTTCAATATCCTCGAAAGGTCTATATTCTTCCGGTGGTTCCTCTATTTTGTAATAGTGGAATTCGTGTGCTGTAGCGTTTGCCGCTGGAAAGTTTATCCATGAATAGAATACCTCTGTCTGCCGATATTCGTGTGCCTCTATCACGAAAATGACTGTACCACCTCGTGATGTCAGTCCGTTTTCTATAAGTTTTAAAGTTATAGTTTTTCTTATGTTGACCGGAATAAGGATAGCATTCCGGTCACTCTGTAGGAGACTCGTGTCTTCCTCTAATAGTCGGGCTGCTAATCTAGCTGCTTCCCTTTCGTCTTCACTATCTGGCATTTTACTGTCTGAAAGGTTTTTTGTTGCAGATCACGTTTCAAGGAGACAAAAGATTAGGTGCACAATATTTTGGAACACTGTATCCTTCAACGCTGACTAAACCAGAAACTCTACATAGGAATCTCTTCCTACTAAGTTCCGGCGGATTTTAACCTTTCACCCACTCCAGACGTCTATTGGAGTATTTACGGGAGAAAGGGTCTGTGTGAAAAAGCACGACTGAGTTACTCTATCGTCTTGCGTTAGTTTTATCGCCTTACCAAACGTTGGGCGCCATGTAGTGTAGTTCCTATTTTCCCAATAGGCTCTGCGCATTGGAATAACATAAACAGCAGTGTAGACGTAGGACTGAGGTCATCTAGGTCTCTACTGACTATGTTAGACTTAATTTAGGTTTGCGCCAGCTAGCTCAGAGGTCACTGGAAACTTTCTTGAATGAATAGGAAGTGATCAGCTTCCCTGGCTCAGACAAGAAGGGATTCAGCTTCCGACAACCGCATAAACATGACAACTTTGCTCCCTCAGAATAAGAGTCAATCTCTAGAGTCGTGTGAAACAATAGACAGCTATTTCACTCAGTCAGATGTGCATACTTAGTTTCACCAGGGTGCAGAGAATAGAGAGACGGGCGTTTTCAATAAAAGGTATTATTTATTGAGCAGTCTTCCTTCTCATGCAAGAGAAATGAATTGCCACAATTGCAATACTTAATGTAAAGTAAAGTACGTACAGTAAAAGGAGTATTATGAAATAATACTGTAAAAGCATTGATATGGTTTCTTAGCCATAAGACACTTTAAAATGGATAAAATATATATGCATATATACATAGGCTAATGTGCTCAACTGGTGCTTCTAAACTAAGCCTACCCCGGTGTACCTGACCTAAGCCTAATACGTGGGAAGGAGTAAGTAAGTAGTAGTTTAAGTTAAGTAGGTTTGTTGCCAAGGATCTGTTCAAGAATTCTCTCTAAGGGTTTAGTCAGCACTGTACCTTGGGAATAGAATGTAGGAGGTCTGGCATCTCTCTCTCAGGACTCGATATCCCAGTCACCCGCAAGGGTAGGCTGTAAACGCTGGAGCTGGATTTTCTCGGCAGGAGAAAAGACAGCGTCTTTCTCAGCGCGTCAAAGAGAGGGGCAGCGTCCGTGGGCTTCTCGCTTCTGCTGGGCTCTCGGAAAGTAGATTAGCTGCTCTGCTCCAGAATCAACACTGTGTGTTTGCTTAAGGCAACGTTGGTATATTTACACCTGAAAGGTGCCGAGTTTGACGTAAGGTTTGGGCATAAGACGTCAATAAAGATGTCACTAAGAACTGGTCGTTCTTACAGTGCTCGCAGGAGTTCTATTACAAATCAAAACAAAGCAAGCGGGGCTTTCCCAGGTTGCTGGAGGTTTGGTGTGTCGAAAGAACTCTGTGTGCTCTCTATGAATCCAAGGAAGTAGCTTTTGCCGTGCCTTGGACTGCAAGGGCAATTTACTGAAATATGGATCTGATTAGTATGCCATTACAGGGATATTATTGATTATAGCCGTATAGGGGCATAAAGTCACAATATTGAATCGGGTTCCTAGATAAAACACATCAAGGCCAGTCCCATCATTCAGGTGGTGAAACATCCACCACTACCATTACTTTTCAATGGCCACAGTATCTCTATCTCGGCAGACTATTCCCCAACTACATATGTGAAACGAAAAATGTTTCTTGCCCTCTGCCCCAGACTGCGACAACTGGACCTCAAGTACAAACTCTTGGACCCAGCCCAGATGCGGATCACCTTCAATGGTCCGAACAGAGACTTCACCAGCTCCAATAACTTAGAATTGTCCATGACAACCTTCAATCTTCTTACAAATGGGGGTGGGGTCGCACACTACTCACACACCGGCGGTGTCGCCCCTAAGGACTCTGGTCAATGTAGTAAAGTGTTTGCGATGCATCATCTTTCGATCTTCTGGTATCTTTGCTGTCTTCGCCATCCCTGGACACGTGTTTCGGGGTATTACCCCTCATCAGCAGGGATAGGCCGTGTACTGGGGTTGCCGATGGCTGCCAATATCTGCCAGGTATAGTACCACTCAGGCACGTAGGTGCGGGATCCCAGGCTCGTCAGCCCGCTGCTCAAGGGAGCTTTAAAGTTACAAATGGGGGTGGGGTCGCACACTACTCACACACCAGCGGTGTCGCCCCTAAGGACTCTGATCAATGTAGTAAAGTGTTTGCGATGCATCATCTTTTGATCTTCTGCTATCTTCGCTGTCTTCGCCATCCCTGGACACGTGTTTCGGGGTATTACCCCTCATCAGCAGGGATAGGCCGTGTACTGGGGTTGCCGATGGCTGCCAATATCTGCCAGGTATAGTACCACTCAGGCACGTAGGTGCGGGATCCCAGGCTCGTCAGCCCGCTGCTCAAGGGAGCTTTAAAGTTACAAATGGGGGTGGGGTCGCACACTACTCACACACCGGCGGTGTCGCCCCTAAGGACTCTGGTCAATGTAGTAAAGTGTTTGCGATGCATCATCTTTCGATCTTCTGCTATCTTCGCTGTCTTCGCCATCCCTGGACACGTGTTTCGGGGTATTACCCCTCATCAGCAGGGATAGGCCGTGTACTGGGGTTGCCGATGGCTGCCAATATCTGCCAGGTATAGTACCACTCAGGCACGTAGGTGCGGGATCCCAGGCTCATCAGCCCGCTGCTCAAGGGAGCTTTAAAGTTACAAATGGGGGTGGGGTCTCACACTACTCACACACCAGCAGTGTCGCCCCTAAGGACTCTGGTCAATGTAGTAAAGTGTTTGCGATGCATCATCTTTCGATCTTCTGCTGCCTTCGCTGTCTTCGCCATCCCTGGACACGTGTTTTGGGGTATTACCCCTCATCAGCAGGGATAGGCCGTGTACTGGGGTTGCCGATGGCTGCCAATATCTGCCAGGTATAGTACCACTCAGGCACGTAGGTGCGGGATCCCAGGCTCGTCAGCCCGCTGCTCAAGGGAGCTTTAAAGTTACAAATGGGGGTGGGGTCGCACACTACTCACACACCGGCTTCAATCTTCTTCAATGGACACAGAAGCCTCACCAACCATCCTCACTGTACCATCTACTAGTGGGCCAATCTAGTCCCAACCCAGACCACTCCAACAAGAACAGAATACCCCACCTTCATGATGCCTGCCCTGAAGTCAGATCGAGCAGGCCTTCATCAGGTGGTAGAGGCCCTGAGAAGTGATAGAGACAAGTCCCGCTCACCACTACAGCAGGCCTCTGCACTCAGGATGGAGGAGGCGACTACTCCCTGATGCCTTACCCCACATTCTCCACATCATGTACTGCAAACCACTATCTCTGGGAACAGACATGTGTCCCCCATGACCTGCCCGGGCCTTTTACCAGCCATGTGACACCTGAAAATGCCAATACCAAAGACCCTGACCCCTGGGGCTGAACAGACCGAAAGTGTGATGTTGTATAATGCTTTGTTCATTTTCTATGCTCACCTATTTCTGACCAATTTGTTTCTTACTCTTCAAGTGTTATTGAGACGCCAGAGGCATGCCTTACCCAGTCTACTGAACCTCCCACTGTCTTTTAAGTTTGCTGCCAGCCTGAGAGTATTCCTTTCCCAGCAATACCTTGGGCCTCCGGCTACTCTCTACTTCCCTGCAACACATGGCCCCTATGCGCTCCTGTGCTACAGTCGTTGGCTGGCTTGCTGATCCTTGCTTCAGAATATTACGTGCACCACATCATGCAGGCCATCTGCAACAGCCCAGGCGGCCCCCCACTCTCCTAGCTTTTCCGTGGATGCTGGTCGCCCATAACCGAATGGGGCTCCTACAGGGGCTGGGTGCCGCTGTGTGCAGTTTCTAGGTTGCGACACTCTAGACAAACTCCCCCACTTCCCACAGTCCTTTCTCTTTCCCTACCCCTCTGTATCCAGTGGCACCAACACCATCCCTCCCACCACATCTCATTCCCCATTATGCACCCAACTAATCCTGTGCCTGCCCCCAGCCTACTCCTGGGAGCCACCGCTTCTACACTTTCCCATCGCACCGACTGCAGCTACTGACAGACTATGCCAACACCACTTAAAATCACCGCATTGAACATCAACGGCATGTCGCACTAGATTTAAAAAAAAGAATTCCCTACACTATCTACAAACAGACCACTTGGATATTGCTTTACTCCAGGAAACAGACCTGACTCCTGAGGAATCACTGAAACTTAAACGGGACTCCATGGACACCGTCAAATGTGGGGTGCCCTTTAATGTAGATTACTCAAGACATGGACAAAGACAGATGACCGGAGGGTTTTTGTGAAACTGCAGTTCCCGGACAGATCCTTATTGCTTGGGTCCATCTATACTCCCAATATGGACAAAACCAGCTTCCTCACCAGCTTATTGCAACGGTTTTTGGCCTTCGGTTGTACTCCTCTTCTACTAGGCGCTGACTCGAACCTGGCACCAGGCCTCAGACCTAATATTAGACGGCACAGGCAGGACAGCCCCCAGATTGGGTCCAGACAGAGCCATACTGCACGACCTTCTCTAAGACCTCACCCTAGTAGACGTATGGCGGTTCCTGCACCTTGCCAAAAGGGAAAACAGTTTCTTTTCATGCCCGTATAGCACTCATTTGTGAATAGATTACTTCTTACTTCAACACCCACTCCTCCTCTCAGTATTGAGCTTCTCCATCCGAAAGGCAGCCTTAACAGACCATGCTATGGTTCACCCAGATATGGACCTGGGCCCGATATCCCCTCCGAAAGCTCACTGGTGGATGTGAGCTTTTGCTTAGGCTGCAAACGAATGAAAATAGGTGCTCAGCAGTCCCATTCGCACCTACCTGACAGACAACGAGGGATCAGTGACATCCCAGAGAACCCTCTCGGCCACAGGGAAGGTGACCATAAGAGGCTCCCTGGTGCAAGAATCTGCAGTGGATAAACACCAGACTCAGTTGGGCCAAGGGAGTTGAAAGACAAGGTGAAGGCCCTCAGTCTTTGGCAAACGACAAACCAAACAGTCACTAACTGTAGAGATCTGGAGATGGCCATATTATGCCTTAATGCCATCTTCAATGCAGGGGCTGAAAAAGTGCTAATCAAGGTCCATTGGCGTAAATATGATCAGGGAAAAAAGCCGGGTAGCAACTAGCTACACAGCTATGGCAACCTGAGTCTCCAAGAACGATCCCAACCATTTGAGAGGATGCAGGCTTCCTTCTGACTAAGACTTATGACATAGTAAAATTATTTGCTCAATTTTATTTAGAGTTGTCCCGCTTAGAGACCCCTGCCCCCACACACAGGTCGAGGATTTGCTGGATCTGCTGCTGCTCCTCTCTCTTATAGCAGAAGGTTGTATGCACCTGGAGAATGATATTACAGAGGACGAGAAATCCAAGACCATTGCGGCACTGCCCACCTGTATGTACCCAAAAGAACACGGGCTTCCCGGAGAGTTCTATAAAACAAGTAAATCCCTACTCACTCCACCCCTCACCCAAGCCTTTAATAAGGCCATAGCAAAGGGCTCCCTGGAAGCAATATCCAATATAACCACCATTTTGGTCATCCTTAAGGAAGATTAGGATCTGCAGGATTCTGCCAGTTACAGCCCAATCTCACTGACAATTGTTAACCTCAAGGTCTTCCCCAAAATCCTGGTGGCGTGACTAGGAAAAGTCTTCCCCCAGCTAATCTATGGAACACAAGTCGTCTTTGTCCTGGGCTGAACGTCATGTGACCACCTAAACACCAACGCCCACGTCGCATGTTATGGATGACTTGGATGAAAACTGGTGCGCTCCCTTGATGCAGAGAAAGCTTTTCACTGGGTGGAATGGTGCTATCTCTACCAAGTGATGGCCAAGATGCACTTAGGAGGGACTCTATATCCAAAGTCCTACTCATCTTCAACAAATCTAACAGAGTGGGGGCTTCCTTTCAAGTATCTTTAGAATCCATAGAGACACTCAAAAGGAATGCCGTTGCACCCCCTTCCTGTTACTGCTAGCACTTGAACCACTCTCCCTGGTCATCTGCCGAATGATGAAGGTGTCGCGATTAACAATTGGAAAAAATATGGTTAAAGCAAATTGTCTTTCCCCTTCTTTCCCCCAATGACTTCATTGACAGCTGCAATGTCCTTCAATGACTGCTTCTCAGATATCTCAGGGTATAAGATCCACTGGGCAGAATGCGAGGCGCCCTGATTATCCAAAGGATCCACCAAAGCATGCCTTCATGGCTGAAACATGAGATGGCTGTTGAAGGGACTCCATTACCCTGGCATTTGGGTGAATGGCAGCTTTCACCAGATGGTGAAAGACAATTCCCCCCCCCCCCCTACGGGTGCAGTCCAACCTAGACTTCCTCAAACGGCAACACTTAAATCTCTCCCTGTGGGGAAAAGCCCAAATAGTGAAGATGACAGTGGCACCTAGATATATTGAAATCTTCAGAATGCCACCTTTGCACGCTCCTACTGTGGATAGAAGTTTACATCAGGTCACTTATATGGAACAGACCCTGACCCCGCCTGTGAGCTGCAGTACTTTGGTCTGCCACAAAGACTGAAAGTCTCCATTTACCCCTCAAGACCTCCTACAAACTAGTTCTCCACTTCTCCCGACTTGCCCCCTATCTACTCTCCAATGAAGGAAACGCCAACATAGGTGCAAATTGCACGACACCAGCCCAGAAGCGCACCTTCTACCCTCCCACTGTTTTCGCTAATGACCACTCCCACGGTATGAAAACAAGCTGATCCTGCATTTATTGCATGTGAAGCAAGACACTCTGAGAACTCGTATTGGACAAACAGCGTGGCTGAGACCCTGACGCTGCAACGCTCTGCTGCATAGCGCTTCGCGCTTTTAAAACTTCAGATTTTTTTATTTGTGTTATTTTTATTTTCATTCTACCTTGTTTTTAATTGGGACTCCTGGCCCTCACTTGCACTATAATCGGCCCCCGCACCGCTACTTAGCGGGTCTGGATTCTGTGGGCTCCTCTACATTTCTTTGGCGCCATCTTGGGTGAGGACGCGCCGTCCTAGAGGCGCCGGACCGAGCGCTCTAGACCTGCGGCCCTCCTACGCCCGCCCTACTTAAGGCTGGTCATTTCCTGGCTTGCCAGAACTCGTATTGGACAAACAGCGTGGCTGAGACCCTGACGCTGCAACGCTCTGCTGCATAGCGCTTCGCGCTTTTAAAACTTCCGATTTTTTTATTTGTGTTATTTTTATTTTCATTCTACCTTGTTTTTAATTGGGACTCCTGGCCCTCACTTGCACTATAATCGGCCCCCGCACCGCTACTTAGCGGGTCTGGGTTCTGTGGGCTCCTCTACATTTCTTTGGCGCCATCTTGGGTGAGGACGCGCCGTCCTAGAGGCGCCGGACCGAGCGCTCTAGACCTGCGGCCCTCCTACGCCCGCCCTACTTAAGGCTGGTCATTTCCTGGCTTGCCAGAACTCGTATTGGACAAACAGCGTGGCTGAGACCCTGACGCTGCAACGCTCTGCTGCATAGCGCTTCGCGCTTTTAAAACTTCTGATTTTTTTATTTGTGTTATTTTTATTTTCATTCTACCTTGTTTTTAATTGGGACTCCTGGCCCTCACTTGCACTATAATCGGCCCCCGCACCGCTACTTAGCGGGTCTGGGTTCTGTGGGCTCCTCTACATTTCTTTGGCGCCATCTTGGGTGAGGACGCGCCATCCTAGAGGCGCCGGACCGAGCGCTCTAGACCTGCGGCCCTCCTACGCCCGCCCTACTTAAGGCTGGTCATTTCCTGGCTTGCCAGAACTCGTATTGGACAAACAGCGTGGCTGAGACCCTGACGCTGCAACGCTCTGCTGCATAGCGCTTCGCGCTTTTAAAACTTCCGATTTTTTTTATTTGTGTTATTTTTATTTTCATTCTACCTTGTTTTTAATTGGGACTCCTGGCCCTCACTTGCACTATAATCGGCCCCCGCACCGCTACTTAGCGGGTCTGGGTTCTGTGGGCTCCTCTACATTTCTTTGGCGCCATCTTGAGTGAGGACGCGCCGTCCTAGAGGCGCCGGACCGAGCGCTCTAGACCTGCGGCCCTCCTACGCCTGCCCTACTTAAGGCTGGTCATTTCCTGGCTTGCCAGAACTCGTATTGGACAAACAGCGTGGCTGAGACCCTGACGCTGCAACGCTCTGCTGCATAGCGCTTCGCGCTTTTAATACTTCCGATTTTTTTATTTGTGTTATTTTTATTTTCATTCTACCTTGTTTTTAATTGGGACTCCTGGCCCTCACTTGCACTATAATCGGCCCCCGCACCGCTACTTAGCGGGTCTGGGTTCTGTGGGCTCCTCTACATTTCTTTGGCGCCATCTTGGGTGAGGACGCGCCGTCCTAGAGGCGCCGGACCGAGCGCTCTAGACCTGCGCCCTCCTACGCCTGCCCTACTTAAGGTCTGCCCTAGCGCGCAGCGGTGACGCGCAGCGGGTCGCGCCTTCCCTGCGCCTGAGTCGAGCCAGAGTCCTGCCCGTCTGCGCCCGTCAGCGCTGAGGAAGTGCTAGGGCAGGGCTCTGTCTCCTGGTCGGTACGCTTTTTTTTCTGTTATTCCTTACTGGCCTATCATTCCCATGTACTCCAAAACGGACCTTCTTCGCCTTCGCTCTTCGTTATGGCCTTGCCCTGCCCACTCTCTCCATCCTTTGTGTGGCCCTTTTAGGTGCCCTGACTGCGCCTTTGCGCTTCCTACCCCTACACCGATTTCTGTTCACTGCCCCGCTCCTCGTTTGTCTCCAGAACCTACAATATTCAAGATATACCACCTTAATGTTCGCTCTTTGGTAAAACACCATCTTGAGGTCCACGATCTACTCGATGAAGCCCCTGACATTCTTTTTATGTCGGAAACCTGGCTTCATAATGATGCCTCTGCTGCTATCAACTTGGCACTTCCCCCTGAGTACGCCATCTATACTCTTAACCGCGACTCTAGAGGGGGCGGCATTGCTGCCGCTATTAAAACTAGGTATCCCTGTACTTGGAAACCTTTGGATATTGTGGGTTGCGAAAGTGCCTACTTCTCTGTCTCTGTTAACCCGCATTTTTCTTTTTCTGGCTTACTTATCTACCGACCCCCGGGCCCTGATGCTGCTTTCAGGGCTGCTCTTCCTGAGGCAGTTAGTTCCCTGGCCCTGAAGACGGCCAATTTTAACATAATCGGGGATCTCAATCTCCACTTTGATTCCCCCTGTCCTTCCGCGGCCAGTAGCACTTGTGCTGATCTGGAGGCTCTCCAACTTTCTCAACTAGTTCTTCATGACACACATATTGGTGGTCATACCCTAGACCCTTTTTTTACTTCTCTTACATCGGTCAAAGTCCTGCCCCCTAGACCTATGGCTTGGACTGACCACCACCTAATTGAATGTCATCTCTCACTTGAAGATCCTCCTGCAGCTGCCCCTATTCCTTTTACTTTCAGGCGCCCGTGGAAAAAGTTGAAACTCAATGATTTCCATCTGCTTTTAGCCGAAGCCCCTCTGGCTCCTTTCACGGATGTGGAGTCCGGCTATAATCTATACTGCCGCTGGCTCACTAATGCGTTGGACAAGCTTATTCCTCATGCCCTGACTAAACAACAGCGCAGCCACTCCAGCCCTTGGTATGATGATGCTCTTCGACTTTAAAAAAAATCTTGTAAACAAGCCGAAAGAGCCTGGCGCAAGTCTTATGACCCGGCCAGGAAAGCTTTGTACCTCGCTACCATCAAGACTTATCATAGAGCCATCTGCAGGGCCAGGGCCTCCTACTTCTCACGTGAATTCAGTGCTAGCTCCAACCCTAGTAAACTTATCTTTAAAGCACTGAAAGATCTTACTGCCCGTAGAGCCTCTACCGCTGAGATCTGCTCTGCCTCCCATTGTGAGGATTTGGCTGCTTTTTTTATCAATAAAGTGGAAGGAATTTATCGAGCCTTTCCCAGCTCTACAGGTTCCCGGCAGCTTATCACAGCCACTTCTAAAACTACTTTTTCGCTATCCTATCTTCCGGAGCTTTGTACGGAGGAGTTTGACAAACTCGCGATTAGGGTGAAATCAGGTTCCCCGAAAGATCCCTTGCGGCCCTCACAATCTAGAGAATCCTCCGTCTGCCTTCCCCCGCTCTGTAAACTTATCAATCTATCTCTGTCCTCGGGCTCTGTACCAGCTGCCTGGAAACAGGCGCAGGTAATTCCTATCCTGAAAAAACCTGCTTTGGACCCTAAAAAAGCTGAAAACTATCGCCCCATTTCTCTCCTCCCGTGGGCTGCTAAGCTGACTGAGGCCCATGTTAATACTATTCTAGCAAAACATCTCCATTCTGCGAATATTTTAGATCCCTCGCAGAATGGGTTCAGGCCCGGCCATAGCACCGAGACGGCGCTCCTGTATATGGCGGAACATCTTCGCATGTTAGAGGATTCAGGTCACACGGGGGCACTTGTGCTCCTCGATTTAAGTGCCGCCTTCGACACTGTCTCCCATGACATTCTACTCCAACGTCTGGTTGAGGCAGGGGTGGATAAGCTGGCCCTTGAATGGTTCAGATCTTTTTTATCTGATCGCTCCTTCAGGGTCATCACTCCCCCCTTTGAATCCAAACCTCATGCGATTGCCCAGGGCGTCCCCCAGGGATCGGCCTTAAGCCCCACTCTTTTTAACCTTTATGTCCAGCCGCTGGCTGATGTCGCCATGCGTGGGAACCTCTCCATCGTGTCCTACGCAGACGACACGCAGCTCGCGGTTGCGATTAGTGGGGCTTCCGATCTCGAGGCAGTCAAGTTCCGTGAGGGACTCATATCGGTGGCCCACTGGATGAATGATAATTTCCTACAATTGAATGCTAAAAAAAACGAGGTGCTCATTGTGGGGAAACAAATTCATCTGTGGGGCGACAGCTGGTGGCCACGTGAGCTCGGTCCTACCCCTACCCCTGTCACTGAAGTCAAAAACCTCGGGGTGTGGTTTGACTCCCAACTGAGCTTTTCCACTCACAATAAAAAGACCGCAGCATCTTGCTTTGGAATTATGCGTCAGCTTCGGTCCACCTTTAAATACTTCGACGCTCCTACACGTCAACTCATTGTGCAAGCTTTGATTCTGTCTAAATTAGACTATGCCAGCTCTCTTTTTCTTGGAGTCGATCAGGCTGAGCTCTCCCGTCTCCAACGCGTCCAGAACGCTGCCGCCAGGGCTCTGGTTGGTTTGCCCAAATTCTGTTCAGCTAGGAGAACCATCTTTAATCTCCATTGGCTCCCGGTGGCACAGAGAATAAAGTTTAAATCCTTGATTTTGACATTCAAAATCCTTAAGCTTTCTTCTCCTCCGATTCTGCAGCAACTCATTTCCCCTTATGTTCCAGCTCGCTCTCTGCGGTCGTCTGTTCTCCACCTTGCCACTGTTCCCCGTTTCAAGAGATCCAGGATTGGCGGCCGTTCCTTTCGAGTCCTTGCCGCCAAACTGTGGAACTCCCTGCCCGTCAACATCCGTGCCATTGATGAGCTTCTTGCCTTTAGGAAGGCGGTTAAAACTTTTCTTTTCCCCATAGCCCCTTAGTTCTGTTGCCGTTGTGTTGTGTTTCCCACCTCCTGTCCGGTTTTTTTGTTCTGCACTAGCGCCAGGACGCCCCTTTGCTGGGGCAGCTGTGCGCTCAATAAATCAGGATAACATAACATAACATAACATTTACCTCAGAATGCAACTATGGATAATATGGCTGGACAAGATCCCAGGGTTGTTCCATCCAACTACGGTCTTTACATTATACCAGACTACCATGCCAATGTCCTTGAAGGGTACAGGGGAGCAGACCATTGACTCTCCACAGCGGGACAGTAGTGCCCAGCCACCCAGCGGATAATAGCTACCACCAAACCCAAAACCTCTTTATTCTCATGACCACCAGCTTAGTGCTTCACCACACCCCCGGCCTTCATATACAGGTACAGAACCAACCTGCCACATCCCAGGCTCCTATTCCCCTGCCTCCCCCCTCCCCCCTACTATCCATGCTTATTTACTCTCCACCTCTTAGACATTTTCAGATGCCACAAGAGATCAGCTCCCTCACTTGGATATTCCCTCATGGCACCACATTAGACAGGGATAGACAGATAGACAGCTTTGGTGTCCCAGGGCTTAGATGCCCAGGACTCAAGCCGGTAGACCCATGCTCAAGCCAAAAAACCTGCTGGTCTTCTAATTGTAAATTGATTGTTATATGCTGTTTTTTTCCTTGTCCTTTCCTTTTCATTATGGAGCAGTATATGTTGTATGTGGTACTATTTGTGAGAAATATTAATAAACAAATGTTGCAAAAAGAATTCAATGGCTGTTGGCAATTGGGCAATATGTTGAAGGAAAAGATGCAGATTGGTTTAGGGGATGTTGTAAGGGGATTAGGTGCTGGTTGAGGAAAAGTGTTCTTCTGATCTGCACCATTTGTACCGGGACTTCATTGTTTTTTCATTGCCATCTCGTGTCAAACACTTCCACACGGAAAATCTAACTAAAATGACAACAGCCATCTTGCAGCCTGCATTTCTGCCCAGGAACTGTCGCACACCCAACCTCCCCTGTTCTTGCAGTTCAACAGAAAGCCATGAGACACTCACACCCTGTGTAAATGATTTGTTTTCCATCTCCTGCTCCCTTCCTGGTAAACATCCTTGACACCGTGATCAGATTATCTGGACAATGGTCTGACTGCTGGGCCTTGATCAGGGTGATTAAACAATAACCTGAAAGACCGGGATTTGATCAAGCTGAGTGAACAATGACCTTAAAGACTGAGCCTTGATCAAGCAGAGTGAACAATGATTTGTGTACCAAGCCTTGACCATGTCACCATCTACAAACGTCGTCTGGATCTGGTTATCAACTGCAAACACTGCCCTGATTGAACAATGAACTAACAGCCAAAAGACCAGAATGAAAAAGTATAAAAGGCTTGTAAGCTGCGGAGTATAGCAGCAGCCTCCTCTGTCTTGTTTCTGACGAGCTTGGGACTCTGTTCCATAGCCCGGGCTATTTGAATAAATCTGGGTTCCTCCTGCAGACGAAGGCTCCTGTGTCTCCTTTTACTACGTATGAAGGGTATGGAAGACTTGGGCGATTCCCCCGCCGCCGAGACCCATTAAGTGGGTTATTCCGGTTCTTTAAATGGCACCTGAACAAGGACTCCACGAGCATGAAGGTCAGGTTTGGTGGATGTGACGAGGTGCATGGAGAGACTCTGAACGGAAGTACCCTACCCGAGGGATTCTTGCAATCTGATAAGCCGAACGACTCGCCCGCTGTTCCTCCCACCCGGTCTGGGCCATATGACCGCGTTCTCGCTGGAGTCCCCTAGCAAATAAATTCTGGAGCAGGACACAGCCCTACGTCTGCAGAAGGGAACTACTCCTGTAAGGTAAGGGTGGACTGATCACCCACGATGTCTGTATGATTCTGTCATTGACTTCTGCAAAAGCCAAGCTGTTATTGACTTTTGCAAAAGCCAAGCAAGCGAGGTGAGTTTTTTAAAAACCCGCTGGTGTCTGTTCTGCATGATTCTCCTGTTATTGACTTTTGCAAAAGCCAAGCAAGCAAGGTGATTTTTAAAAACCCGCTGGTGTCTGTCATCCATTTTTTAAGCATGCCAGTCAGTAGTAAGTTCAAGAAATTATGTTGTTGTATATGTACATAGGACTCCCAGCTGGAGGCGGCTTGTCCGCTTCCTCCAGAAGGGACCCCATGCCATACGATGTATGTTAAACATGGCCCTTCTGCCATAATGTTTTCCTCATTCTGGGTAAAATATACCAAACAAAGTAAAGCGGAATTACAGTGGCCACTTTATGGCTCCTTTAATTCCCAAGTTCTCGGCAACTTAGAGGAACAACTAATGATAAGAAAAACGCGCCCATCTATGGGCCTCATTAGGATCGCGGACGGACTTGCGTTCGTCCGCGACCCCAGAGCAGGAGGGAACCTCCGCATGGCATGCGGAGTTCCCTCCTGTGCAATTAGGATGTGACCGCCACCCTGGCGGTCACATCCTCTATTTTTAACATTGCGGCGGGTGCGGCTTCAAGCTGCACCCGCGGCAATGTTAAAAATGCAGTCATTGCATTTGCATGTAGAAAGAGGCAGGCACCGCGCGGTGCCTGCCGCTTTCTGCATACAAATGCAGGGGGGTACCATAGGTACCCCCCATGTGCAACCCCCACCCCCCTTCACCTAGGGGGCCCGCAACGGGCCCCCGCAGTGAAGTTCCGTATGCTTTTCCACGGCGGAAAACCCGCCGCGGAAAAGCATAATTGACAGCCCATCCTGATATGGCGGACGGTGTCTGAGAGACACCGTCACCATATTAGAGCTTTTCCGCTGCGGTTGTAAGCCGACCGCGGCGGAAAAGCTGCGGACGGAAACCAGGACCCACCAGCCATCCTAATGTGGCGGTGGGTCTTTGGTCAGTCCGCTGCGGTTTTTCCGCATCCTCTGGGCCGGTGGTGGCTTCCGCCAGCCCCGAGGATGCGGAAAAACCGCAATCATAATGACCCCCTATGTTTGAATCTGTCCGATTTTGGTAGAAAGAGATAGAGTGGAGAACTAGAAAGCAGAAGGCTCAAGAAAGAAAACAAGAACGTATGTCAATTGCCGACCATGCCAGAGAAAATTTACAAAATCAAATGAGAAAATCAGTAGAAATAGCCGATAGGGAGCATGGGGCCCGGGTACAAAAATGTCATCCAGCTCGGGAGTAGAAAGTAAAGGGCCATATGGAAGGGGGTGAAGAAGGTGATTCCTTGCTTGTGAAGGACCGGGTTTTAGAACCCAGTGGCGTCAGGGAGAACGCCTGATACCTTCGAGTTTCCCTGTCTTGGCAAACAGAGACACAGGATACTTCTTGATGACGTCAAATACCAAAGTTTATTGGCTGCAACCAGGAACAGAGATCTACGAAGCACACACGGGTGGTTCGTCAGAGACTGCACAAATTCAATAAGTGGAGCATGGTCTTTTATGCCAAAAATCAAGCCTCAAGCAACATTCCAAATTTACATTCGGTGCATACAAACTGACCAATGACAGTGCAACATTTCAAAAGTAGCGTATGACGACAATCTCAGACAATCCCATTTTCCGTTGTCCAGCCCACCAGTAATGACCAGGCAAATTCCACGTTTCCTGTTCGATCGGGCCGGACAAACCCATCTTAAAACCTTCAACCCAAATCAATGATTATGTCGTAAAGGAAAGGCAGAAACAGATTAGAAAGGAGATAGAATGGTGGGCGCAGTGTACCATAAACTCGGGCACGTCCTGCTCTTTGATCTTTATCAGACCAGCTGCTGAACAAGGAACTGGCTCAGCGAGGTCAGCCTCGGGCAAGGAGTCAGTTCGGCCAGGTCACCCAGGAGTCAGCTAAGGCGTACGTGTCTCAAGGACTCGTTTGGCCACAGTTATCGGGCCTATGTTAGGGCAACCACACAAAATGGCTGCCTTATACAAAATGGAACCCGGAGGTTCAAACTAAACCCTTGAATACAGAGTGTTCTCCTATATCGATTCATACGAAAACACGCAGACACGCTACACTCGCCATTTGCGGTCTGCTGACACCAAAATCGTCCATTTCCGACGATCTTTATTGAACGGGTTTGGAACCATCGAACCCAGTTCGCGAACCATGGGACCACAGACCCTCCTTTTGCCCTTACATAGGCAACAGACCCAAACCCATGTTAATCTGAATCCGGATCTATATTCATCAGATCATCGATATGTTGCTGTAGCATCATCCTATTACTTAGTACCTCTCTCTGGACAGGTCTCCTTACACACGAAGTAGCACAGAGGCCACAAATAGCAGGAGCACACTGTACACAGAGACAGAACAAGAAAAGGATAGCTAAGATCATCCCAATGACCATCAAAATCTTCCAACCCCAAGTGGATATCAATCCCCATAACCATCCCATCAAAGACCAATCTCCTTTGTCCAAATGGACAGAATCGGAGATCTTATGCAATTTGGAAATGGCCTGGAAAACTGATGGAGCGTTGTCTGGAATGAAAACGCAGCAGCTCGATTGTATCAGCTTGCAAACTCCACCTCGATCTGCTAGAATAACATCAAGGGCAACTCTATTTTGAAGTGTCATAAGTCTATCCGACTGGAGCTCAGCAGTCAAGTTACCAAGGGCACCGGCAGTTTCGACTATGGTGGACTCAACCACTCTCGTCAACTGGCGAATATTCCTACTGTTAGCCATAGGTCCCCAGAACGGCAGAAAACCCTTAAAGAAATCTCCCAGTTCTTGTCCTGCAGTGTCTTCTTGACTAAAGACACCTCTAGCAACTCTCGTCTTATGGTAATCTGCCGCAGCTGTAAAAGTGGGAGGCAACAGAAAGGAAACAAAACATGTGCCCGAGAAGTCAGGGGGCAACCATGTATACGCTTTGTCATAGCAAACAAAGTAGGTACCCTTAGCAGCTAAGAACGCTGGGGAAGACTGAGATGCAAATACATAAGTCTCAGCACAAATACTCTTCCCTAACTGAGCCTTCGGATTCGTGCCATTGCCCTGCAGACAATAGTGACCCTGATGGGGCACTATCCAAATCGGTGGAGAACTTTTTGCTCGCTGGTTAACACTCAGACTAACTCCATATCCAGTAACGTTCCAACCAATGTAAGCTAGTGTCTCATCTCTCGGAATAGTCTCATACGAGCTAATCCCTCTGATCATGTCGACAATGCCTTTAACTATAGCGCTATTCTTTGGGTTGTCTTTCAATGAACGTTGGGGGTAAACACTATGGGCATAGATAAAAATCGTTCTATAAGCCCAAATCGAACCGTTTAAACTAAAGGGCAAGACTAAATAAGGAGTACCCTTATCGGTTGTATGAGGCATCAAACCACAAATCCAGCAGTTTGTCACATTCATCACTAACTGGTGTTGGTGCAAAAGTTGGATGAAGGAATTGTTAGTAAATTCCAATCGTCTAACTACCTCATGCTCAGGCAAAGGATGAAAAGAATGAGAAGAAATAGTAGGTGAAGGTGTAGGTTGCACAGTGGGATTAAACGTAATTTTAAAAACAAATGTTACATAACCAGCTATAAATATCACGAAGCTCAATAGTTAAAATAAACATGGTATCAAAAAACTTTTCTTCTATATTATTTTACATATTCGTTTTCTAAAAGTCAGTGTCTGTACAGGTCTCTCCAACTCAAAGAAATCCATCCTAAACTAAATGTGCTGCCCGCAGTGGTAGGTTGATTCTGCTCAGGAATGCCTCTGCTAACCCAGGAAGGCTGCCTTGGGCCAACAGAACCCTCGACCTAGTGTCTCAGGCTTGCACTCCGAAGACTGATGGCAACCGCGACCCTAGCAGCAAGAACCGGATGGCGGTTCAAGAAAAACAAAAATGAGTAGATCCTTGGTGGAGAGTTAACCTGCAAACAGAAAAAAAACATCAAACTTTATTAGTCTTTATTATTTGTCCGTAACTCTCGGTCTCAAATTATAGCGATTCTTTCCAGCTAATTCTTGATCAGCGAACAAAAGGTGAGGCTCTATAGTGTCCAATCGATCTGCAAGAGGTACTGATGCTTGCAGAATCCTGTTGCTCTCTTTTTCTGAGTTCGTTCCAATTAGTCGAGCATCGCTGAACGGTACAAACCGTGGAACAACTTCCGTTTCAGAGACTGCAAGTCCCTCCTGGACCCACTTATCGTATGGCAAGGGCAAAGGTGCCCTCTTGGTATGGGATCCGTGGATCCAGTTTCGCTTGCCTCGCACTCGGACCGCAGATCTCGTTGACAGGAGTACTTGGTAGGGCCCCGTCCAACGGGGCTGTTCGTTCTTGGTCCGCTGAAAGTTACGTACAAACACCCAAGATCCAGGTTCGATAGAATGACCTGGATCTTCTGCAGCTTGTGGAAGGCTGTCATGCACCTGTTGGCGTAAAACACTCATTTTAGTTGTCAGTTCATGCAAGTAGTCAAGCAACACAGGATACTCGAGGTCACTGAACCTCGTTGGTCTTGGTACGCCCCAAATATTCGCGGGGCGACCAAACACGACCTCATACGGACTCAAACCCATTCGCGAGTGCACAGTCATTCTTGTGGACAAAAGTGCTAATGGCCAGGCATCTGGCCATTGTAAACCAGTGCTCTCTTGGATTTTGACCAATTTTAACTTAAGAGTGCCATTATAGCACTCGACTAAACCAGCTGATTGGGGGTGATTTGCAGCGTGGAATTTCTGCCTAATTCCGAGACCCTCACACACTCTCTTCATAACTTGACCCACAAATTCACTCCCATTATCACTCCAGATAATTCTCGGCATTCCAAACCTAGGGAAAATTCTTTTATCAAGGCCTTCGCTGTGGACAAAGCAGTATTGTCCTTAAGGGGGTAAGCTTCTACCCATCTAGAAAAAGAGCAAACAACCACTAACACATATTTCAAGTTGTTGCATCTCTCCATATGGATAAAATCTAGCTGCAAAGCCTCGAACGGATACGTAGGAGGAGCAAAATGACCAGCTGGTGTTGGAGTTCCCTTACCAGGATTATGCATCAAACACACCATACAGTTCTTGACCAAATTCTCTGCGCATTTGGGGATCCCCACATTCTGCCAAACCGGAGCCAACAATTTGCAAGTCCCTTTCACACTAATATGTGCCATTCTATGAGCCATTGTAACGACTGGAAGCACATATGCGTTAGGCAACAACCATCTCTGATGCTCTGACAAGTCAGTCCAACAACCATTCGAATCCAATCTACCCTTACTTTCTCTCCATTCATTCAACTCTTTCTCTGTGGCTTCACCTTGAATGGATTTCATGCTTTCAATAGTATCTTCACACAAACTCTTCTCTGGAACCCATCTCGCCGGACCCGCAACATACATTCGACTCATCATGTTTCTAGCAGTTTCTTTCACAACTTCATCCGCAAACGCATTACCACGACCAACATCATCCGTAACCTTTTTATGGGCACTGCATTTCACAATCGCTACTTGCAATGGTAACGTAAGAGATTCAAGAAGTTCATTCACCAGTTGTCCATGCTGGATCTTCGTCCCATGCGATGTCAAAAATCCACGTTCACACCACAAACGTCCAAAGCTATGAGCCACACCAAACGCATACTGACTGTCCGTGTACACATTCACTCATTTTCCTTTCGCCAACACACATGCTCTCGTAAGTGCAATCAATTCAGCGGCTTGCGCTGAGTTATGTGGGATACGTGCAGCTTCAACAACCGTATGCAAAGTCGTCACAGCATATGCTGCAGTCGTATCATCATTCGGCAACTTAAAACACGAACCATCAACCCACAAAGCATCATCACAGTCAGGAAGGGGAGTGTCTCTAAGATCTACTCTCCCTTTCGTCCCTTCTTCGGTTCTTGGAAAACAATCGTGCTGCTCTTCACTATCATCAGCTGTCTCAAGCGAAATCGGCAACAAGGTAGCTGGGTTTAAGGTATTACACCATTTTATGTGCACATGACTCGCTAACAATGTAAGCTCATACCCTGACAACCGAGCACTAGTTAAGTGCTGTGTCTTGGTACGATTCAACAAGGTATCCACTGCATGTGGAACCATGACCACTAACGTGTTATCCATAACCAAACCAGCAGATTGTCGAATTGACACAGCCGCTGCTCTCAAGCAACTCGGCAACGCTCTAGCTACAGGATCCAATGTCGACGAAAAGTACGCACATGGGCGTTGCTTATCGCCAAACTGCTGAGTCAAAACCGACAATGCACATCCCTCTCTCTCGTGGACATACAATGTGAAAGGCTTACTGTAGTCGGGAGTACCCAACACAGGAGCCGAACACAACGCATTACGTAATTCAGAGAAGCTCTTCTGACATTCGTCAGTCCAAGGAATAGGATTTGGAGTATCCTTAACAGTAAGAGCTATCAAGGAAAAATTAGGGAGCCACTGTCTACAGTACGACGTAATGCCCAAAAACGCACGTACTTCTCTATGTGTCGTAGGAACACTAATTTTCGCAATAGCCTGAATTCTTTCTGGGGTCAGTTTCCTTTCCTCCTTCGATAAGAGGTGACCTAGATAGATAACTTCTTGTCGACAGAATTGCAGCTTCGAGAGAGAAACTTTATGATGACAATCAGATAAATGTCGCAATAAGGACAAAGTGGCATCCTTGCAAATCTCCTCCGTATCAGCGGCAACCAACAAATCATCAACATACTGGATAAGGGCTGCACCTTCAGGGAAAACCAACAAATCAAGTTGTGTCTTTAAAGCTTGACTGTAAATCGATGGACTCTCGCAATAGCCTTGAGGAGCGCGTTTAAAGCGGAAACTTCGTCCTCCTAAAGAGAATCCAAAGATGTCCCTACTCTCCATAGTCAAGTCAAGTCAAATATCTTTATTCGATTGTTTGCATTTAACAATCATAAAAGTACATTTCAAAGCATAAAACATTTGACACAGATAAAATTGTAAAAAAGGCATTTCCAAAAAGGAAAGGACACAAGCGGAATATCTAGTTAAAAAATATAAATATACAATTAGATAAAAAGATATAACTGTCAATACCATAATTTATTAACCTTCCATACTTTTTCTAAACTTGAGTGCTAATTTTAAAAAGCTACATACAAACATAGTGCAGTCACAGTTTAGCATTTGAAGGTAATAAAGTGCTAGTCTTGTTTGTGCAAAATTCAGCTGTTTAAGAAGAGGTTTTAAAAACAGTTTACGGGGTACTATATAATAAGAGCAAATGAATACAAAGTGTGCCAGATCTTGCGGAGACTTACTGTCGCAGCCGCAAGCTGGCAGCACTTGACCTCTGTGGGCCCCACTTGGTACAGCTAGCAGTAGGTGAAACAAATCAAAACGAAACCTTGTCAACAAGAAACGTTTTTAACCAGACATGGGCCAAGATAGATAGGGTTCCATTTGCAGACAGGTTTTTGTCAGAACATGCATCCTCACACTGTCTTTCTTAAGCTCTCTCTCCTCCCTAGCTAGGTACCTAGTTGACATAAAGGTGTTCTTCACATAGGTTACATCTAGTTTAGTTATTGACTCCGGAGCTAGGAAGAGGTCCAGCCGTCCCATTTCAAGAAGACATCTTCTAAAATATTTTATCCAGGGGATCTTATACCTCCCTTCCCACGATAATGCTTCATGTAAGATGTTTTTGGTGAGGGGTATGTCTGTATTCAGCCATCTGTTTAGCTAGCACAGCATGGGATTGGCAGCTATTCTGTCGCTTAAATAAGGCATGCCTAGTTCTTCATGAACGGAGAAATTTGCCGTTCCCCTTGGCACCCTTAATGCTTGTTTTAGGAAGTTGTTTTCGGTAACCTCAAGATCGCCTAGGGGAACAAAACCCCATATTTCGCTCCCGTAACAGGCGACAGCAGTGCTTTTAGCTTGGTATAATTTCAACAGAGCAGCCACTGGGCTATTTCCCATTTTCCTTGCGAAGTCTATTTTCGCTGCATTTGCCCGCACTACCTCACCCTTCTTCTTTCGTACCGCAGGTGCCCACGTTAGTTTGTGGTCAAAAAGAACACCAAGGTACGAAAAGGTCTTGGTTGTCGGTATTTTTTCACCATTTACTGAAAAGGAGTATAACCTTCTAGAGCCTAATCTTGTCTTCATAACAAATGATTTCGAATTATTGATACTCAGTCCTCGAGAGTTCATAAATACAAAGAAGGAGTCTAACAAGGTTTGGAGGCCGATTGCGGTTCTAGAAATTAGGACGGCATCGTCCGCGTATAGCAGGACGGGCACGCCCTTCCTTCCTATGTATGGGTAGTCTGTGCCTGTTTTTAAAAGATGCTCCTCTAATTCATTAATGTAAAGATTAAAAAGAAACGGGGCTAAAATACACCCCTGCCTGACCCCCCGATTTATCCTAAAATCCCTGGTTACTTTCATGTCTTGGGTGTAGCGTACATTTGCTCTTGTGTCCGAATGAAGGTCGGCCAGAAAATTAATCAAGCTTTGCTCGACCCCCATTTTTAACAGGACCTCCCAAAGCCTGCCTCTGTCAACGCAGTCAAAGGCAGACGATAAGTCCATAAAGGCCATGTGGACGGTCCCTTTTCTGGCCATAGTATATTTACCATTAATTAAGTACAGATTCAGACACTGGGTTACCGTTGAGTGACCTGGTCTGAACCCGTATTGAGTTGGCGACATTACATTATTATCGTTTGCCCATGCTACCAGCCTATTTAAAATTATACCCCCCACCACCTTAGCAACTGAGTTAATCAGGGAAATAGGCCTATAACATACTGCACTGTTTCGATCGCCCTTCTTAAATACAGGTACTATGGTTGAGGACCCCCAAGACATTGGGCAGCCAATTAATGCTCCTGCATTAATTACTGCAGTAAGGACAGGAGCCCATAGGTGGATGTTAGATTTGAATAAGTCAGGGGGGAGGCCATCAGGGCCAGGAGCCTTATTACAGGTTAAACCCCGAATCCCCTTCTCTACCTCCCCGGCTGTAAAGCACAAAGAAGCTTCCTCAGTGGTTTTAATGTCAAATTCCGCTTGTGGCTCATCACTTTTAAAAATTAAACTAAAATGGGAGACCCACTCTTCCTCGGGTATATTAGTGCCAAGCGCTGAGTTACTAGGATCATCAAACAAAGGTTTAATAATTATGTTCCATAACTTTGAGCTTTTACCCAAGGTTGTAGGGTCGAGCAGAGACTCCCAGGTGCGTGCTTTTACTTCTCTTTTCCGAGATGCCAGAGTTGCCTTATATTTAGCTCGCAAGATTTTAATGCAGGCAGAGTCTCTTGGTTTAGTCTTTAAAGCCTTTTTAAGGTTTCGCCCGGCCTTGGAACAAGCTTGGTCGAACCATCTTGGGTGGCAATCAGACTGACCCTTCACTGGTATAGTTAACATTTGACCAACTCTTTGTACCACAACAGAAAAGGCGGTTAAAGTCATTTCAGGCGATGTAGTTGGAGAAACACAAAGTCCAAGTTCTTGGCCGCAACTGGTATTAATTGAGCTATACAGAATGTCACTGTTCACCATTGACCATTTCAATCGGCGGTTTCCATTTATCGACTTTAGAGACCCACAGCATTTGCGCGTCTTCCGCTGCTCAAAAATACCTGCTCCTACTACAATGGAGATAGGGTTGTGGTCGCTGTGAATACTTGTTTGAATTTTAAAGTCAGAGGCTAGATTTGCAAGGTCAATGGAAAGTAAAATGTGATCTATGTAGGAACCATGACCAGAGCCTTTATAAGTAGGAACATAAAAAATGTGAGAATCCACCGTCATGGACATAGCAACAGTTAGATTCATATCATCAATTAAGTTATTAACATGCGTGCCACGCATTGAGTGATCAAAATGAAAACCTGACCTGTTATTGCAACCTAGGGAGCCGATGGATGTCATTTCTGGGTTGCCACATGGATGCGCATTAAAGTCACCAGCAATTAATATATTTCGGGGCAAACTCGCCGCTTTAGCTTTTAGAAAGTTGTGTAACTGAAGGATGTTGCACTCCCCTTGTGGAGACACTGCATTATAAAAGTTGATCAGGGTAAGTGCCCTTTTACCCCTCCTGAGCTCCAAAGCTTGAATATTTCTATTTTCAGGTTGTCTATTGGTGACCTGGCAGATAAGTGCAAGACTAATGTATGTTACCAGACCCCCCTTTGATCTTCCGCTGTTCGACGGGGCTGCTGGTGAAAAAAAGCTCTGAAAGCCCTCAATGTGAACATTTTTTTCTTCCAGCCATGTTTCTTGAAAACACAGTACAGTGAAGTTCTTTATATATGCCACCCAGGTTGGATCCTTTACCTTAGCAGCCAGTCCAGCTTTATTCCAAGAGAGAAATGTTATAATGCTAGGTGGAGCATAGCCTGGTCCTACTTCCTGTGCCATGTTTGAGGACGAAGATGGAACTTGATTACCACGGTCTATCACTACGTCTGCTTGCGCTTCACTAATAGGAGGCGGGTGATTTATCTCGCTGAGGGCAGGACTATAAACTTTGGTGGTAGGATGTAATGAAATAAACCCGTTTTGTACCAGTGTGCTCTCAAGACAGTGTGCTAGAGGCTCTGCTATGCAGGTTATTTCTAACTCTTGAGTCGGAGCTGGTGCACTCTCTGGATTGATGCTTTTTATTATATTGGATGGTGCTACCCATTGTGAAGAGACAGAATGGGCAGGAAGGGGCGAGAGTGCTGTTAGTCAGTCAATCTCATCCAGGTAATCTTGAGCATAAAAGGAATCAAATCTGTTTGAGATTGGAACCCCGTATTGCGTATTTAAATGATGTGGGTATGAGTAATCTCGTTGTTGTGTATGGGGTAAAAACTCCCTTCTCTCATGAAATGTTGAGAGATAGTTTTTAGGCCTACTCTCCCATAAAGGTTCCTGCCTTTGGTGTGTAAGATCCGTTGTGATGACCTGGCCATAGTGCCATGGAGTTACCCTTGGTTGGTAGTGAACTGCTGGCTCAAGCGTCCCCCCCTGTCCGTGGATCGTCTGGGGTTGTGCTATATTTTGGCCTGAGAAATTAGAGGGGTAAAAATAGCTTAGATCCATCGTACGGATCAGGCTATTTGTCAAGCCACCCTTCCAGCTGCTGATGAAGCTAGCCGCGCGACTATCCCCAAAATTAACCACAATACAGTCGCCCTCGGTCGATTTAAATCCAGTGCCCACCTAATCTACCCTTCTCACATGGGAAATGTGGCCGTTTATATGATGGGGAATCGGTCTGTGTGTGGTCAGCCAGTGGCTCACCTTATTTTTTAGTTCCACTTGGGTCTCTAACCTCTCACCAACTAGTTTAGGTACACCGATCAAAACGATGGTGTATGGGCTAGATTCAGGAGGGAGATTTATGTGAAGGGGTCTTTTAGCTACCGCAGGTTTTAACAATTTGTCCCCTACTGTATTTGTGGTTGTAATCAGGTTTGGGGTTTTGGTATGATGCAGGGGCTCTGTGTCAATTTTAACTGGTTTGGCAGGGGAACCCTCAGCGGCCCATTCGCTTTCATCATTTTCGATTACGGGCAAGATTGGAACACTGCTCGGGATTGTGGCCACTATATGTGATGAATTGTCATCTACGTGTGGATTTGTTACTAATTTAGTAGGGACTATGTCCCCCTGGTGATTGAGCAAAGGTTGTTTAGTGGCAGGATTTTGTGTAACTTTCTTGGCCCTCGCGTTTTTGGTACTAATTGAGTTAAGAGAGCTGCTTGCTGGTGGAAGTCGATTTTGGTGCTTTCAGTATTTTTAACAAACTGGAAGATGCATCGTTTTGGGCCCTCTCAAATTTCCCTAATGCCTTCTCAATGTTGATGACTCTCTCATTGATAGGCAACAAGAGAGACCTGACTAGAGTTTCAATTTCACTCAGGAGGGATTTATTCGTTGTCGGTAACTGGTCTGTCTGGCTTGTCTGGTGTATTACCATGTTTGTGTTCACAGCCCGCTTTTCGCTTAAAAGTGGATCTAGACCTTGACTGGATGGTGATAAGGCCGGGATTGCTGTTTTTATGGCAAGTTTAGCCAGTCTAAAGTTTGACCAGATATCCTTGACTGAGTGTTTCTGTTTAGCTATTGGACGATAAATTTTCCTCATTAAGGGTTTTGTTTTGCATTTTTTCCCACGGCGCTGATTTACATTTGAAGTAGCATAACTTTTCCCTGGGGCAGGTTGTGTTATAGGCGATAAACCCCCCACGGATACATCCCCTGGGACACAGAGGCTGTGATATTTGACAAATAATTCCCCACCCCTCCTCAAGCGCCTTGAGACCCTCTGGGTATGTAGTGCGCTATATAAATTCTTTGACTTGACTTGACTTGACTTGGGCGGGAGACATATCTTATCGCCGAGATTGCTAGTCTGCATGGAACTACAATCCCTGCTGTTACCTATAGAAGGTGTAAACAGATCTGATGGTGTGTTGTCTCTAGTTTGGGAGCTTGGGAGCCCCGTAAACGATAGCATTAGTATGGACTCTTGGGAATTCAGTGTATTGTCCATGGTATTAATATTATTGGTAGTGTGCAATGAGAGATCAGGAAAGCACAAATCTGGGGTTACTGAAAGGCGTCGCTCAGTATCTTGTATGGCATCCGCCACTACGCCAATCGTTTTCTGGATCATGAGATCGATAGCAGTTAAAGATGGTAGTGTGGTGTTGGGGACATTTTTAGTTCTAGTTGTAGATCTCGTGGTCACAGGGGTTTTCCTAGTTTTAGACATCCTTTTACTTGGGGTGGTGTATGATATGTACTAAGTTACGCTTTGATTAACAACTGTACTGCGAAATAGACAGAGTTCACCTTGGATGTTGTATGGGCAAAAGATGTCAGGGGGGTGGCCCGTCCCATCCTCTTCGGTCCCCTGAGGGCCACAGAGGGCCCGCCCTCTGCCCGGGCTTAGCCCGGCGCGGCCCGGCGCGCTCCCGCAACGCGGGAGATGAAGGCAGTTTTTAAGCGCCTCCTGGCGCGCTCCGCCTCAACGCGACTTCCGGTCGCGGAGGCCGCTGGGAGTTGTAGTCACACACTCCCCCACACTGCGGCAGCACTGGTGGAGGGAGGCTGCGGCGGGGGGAGGTGGCAGGCAGTGATGGAGCAGCGGCGAAGGCAGCAGTGCCGGCGGCTCCTCAAGGGCTTCCAGGCAGGTATGGCAACAGTTATCTGAACGCTGGTAAAAAGAGAGTTTGTGCAGGCACCCACTCCTCAGCAGGTGAAGGCCGTTTTTAAGCGCCTCCTGGCGCGCTCCGCCTCAACGCGACTTCCGGTCGCGGAGGCCCCTGGGAGTTGTAGTCACACACTCCTCCACACTGCGGCAGCACTGGTGGAGGGAGGCTGTGGCGGGGGGAGGTGGCAGGCAAGATGGAGCAGCGGCGAAGGCAGCAGTGCCGGCGGCTCGTCAAGGGCTCCTAGGCAGGTATGGCAACAGTTATCTGAACGCTGGTAAAAAGAGAGTTTGTGCAGGCACCCCAGTACTCTCCATAGCAATTGGGATGCTGAAGAAAGCATTCTTCAAGTCGATCACCGAAAACCAGGTGGCAGAAGCCGAAATCAGAGTCAATAACGCAGTAATGTCAGGCACAACAGGAAATTGTGGAACAACAATCTTGTTCACTTCACGAAGATCAATGACAAATCTATATACAGGAGGCTGTGAAGGATCAGTTCTCTTCAAAACAGGCAAAACAGGACTATTGCACACATTACCTTGCGTCTCTTCAATAACACCCTTGTTGATCAGATCATAAATGATCGCTAAAAGTGCACGCTCACCATCACTCGAGATACGATATTGCGGAATGCGCGGTAACTTAGCATTCGCCTTCAGCGTCACAACATATGGGGAAATATCTAATAGGCCCACATCATTCGGACCCGTAGCCCACAATGAATCTGGTAACAAAGACAATTCCGATGGAAGACAATCTTTCGATATATACATTGGAGAGATCACACTCTCACCCAAGGTAAGATGTACTCCTGACGGGGAACAGTACAAAGTCGCATACAATCTCTTCAACAAGTCCAATCCCAGCAAATTCTCATTACAACCTGTAGTCAAAAAAAGGGGTGCTTCAAACCTACGAGGACCAACAGAAAGGGGCAATGGAGCAGAAATCGGATTCGTAATGGGGCGCCAGAAAAACCTACAGAAACATTATTAAAGCCAGACAAAGGTGCGCCAGGGAGTTTAGAATGCATAATCGAACTCTTCGTAGCTCCAGTGTCTAGCAGAAAAGGCTCTGACACACCTGATGCAATCACTTCAACATAAGGTCCACTCTGATCTACTGGAACTGAAACAACTCCCTCTCTTTGTCCACGGCTGTCCTAACAATCATTACCATGTGCTTCATCACCCTCAACATAATAATCATCTACGTAGTACTGTGCTGTCCTACCAGACGAATTCTGCTGTTGGTCAAAACTATTCATCGAATTCTGTGGAGGCAAAGGGCACGCGTTCTGCCCGCGACCTCTACCTCTAGGTGCTTGCTGAGCACCTCTACCTCTCACACCAGGAGCACTATTCGCTCGTTGGAGCAAGATCGGACAACTATTCTTATAATGACCTTCTTCCTTACAATACGCACACTGATTAGGGCCATACGAAAAACGCTGTTGAGGAGTCTCGTCCCTTTGCGAGTTCCTCGAATACTGTTGAGGTTGCTGATAATCACGCTGATTATTAACACGGGGCGGATAAGCTTGTTGTAGAAGAACTTTAGTCTTCAATTCCTTAGTCTTCTTGTCCGCTTTCTCTAACTCATCCTTACGTCTATTCTCATAGTACTGAGCTGTAGCTAAAATCTGCGCTGATGTAGAAACAGGCCAAGCACTCTCAGAATCCTTCAACTTAGTGCATAACTCAGGAAGAAGATTGTGTACAAACTTATCGACGAACAACCTCTGGCCACCCTCGGTAGCCATATCCTGCCCACTATGATCGATAAAAGTTTCTTCGAAACGCGAGAAAAAATCTGACACAGTCTCATCTTTCTTCTGCTTACATGCAGACAACTTATCCCAATTAACAAGTACTTCAGGCATCAGAGTCTTCATGAAAGTAATAATCCTACCAGGAAGTTCTGTAATGATATTTTCAGGCTTAGCACCTCCAACTTGCCTATCATTCGCAGCAACAAGATTCGCCCACGAATCACCCAATTCATTATCATGATCCGTATGTCGAATGACATTCCAGATGGGCTGTGGAACAACATTCCCAAACAACATATCTATATCCGCCAAATTCATGACGCACAAACTCACAGTTTGCGTAAGCTCTTTATAATATCCCGCTGGATTTTTCCGCAGATCAGGCAAAGTCTGCTTAAACGCTAAAATTTCTGCACGCTTCTATGGAACATGTACCCACACTCGCTGAAAATGCGCAAGAACAGGTGGAACGACAGTAGCATCAGCAGGTCTCCAAACCGGAGGAACCTCTCGCATCGGATACTGACGCGCTTGTCTCCTAACTGACGAATCAGGCTCAAGCAACCGTTCAGAAGAAACATTATTTCGAAATGACAATAGCGTCGACACCGCTCTCTCGATGTCTAGAAGACTCACAATCGTTCCTTTAGCAAACTCGGAACGCAGTCGGAACAACTCTTCAGGAGTTTTACCCACCTCGTCCGTCCATTGTTCATGGAGGAACGCACACATAATCTCAAAAACATATAGTTGCTTTGGTGCTTTCCATTGCCGAAAAACATCCATGATACCCTCAAGATTGTACTAGGACGCGTATGTAACCCATCTACGCGCCATGTGATCTAAAACCACTCGTTCATCCGTATCAGGCAGCTGGCTACGCAACTGTCTACGCTCACTCACAGGAGACATACCCAATTGTCCCAACCAAGGAGTCATAAAACCAGAAAAAGCAGCGGTCATCCGCTGTCTAGGAGAAGGAGTAGTCGGAAGAACAAGGGAAGACGAGACAATAGTAGAAGAATCCAAAGTCGGAACAGGCATAGAAGTAGCAGTTGCAGAAAAGGGCAAAGTTGGCGGCCTCTGAGGAGGCTGCGCCAAAGGAACAGTAGCCAACGGAGAAGCTGGCTGTAGAGGAATCACAGGAGGCAAAACAACCGGTAGTCGCACAGCCACGACAGGTGGGGGTGGTGCCGTAGCATTCTGCACATAAGGTGGCGGTGAATTTAACAGATGCGACATTAAAGGATCTTTCGTAAGATCTTTCTCGTCTTTCTGTTCTTTAGGCGGCAAGACTGGATAGCATCTATCTACCGCTAACTTCCTCACTGTAAGCATCTGTTCCCTTTCTTGTTCTTCTTCATTTTCTCTATACGCAATGGCAGCTTGCACCATTGACATACCTCTTTCTCTCTTATTCTTTTTTGCTAGTTTCATTTCTTTCTGTTTGTCTTCTTTGCGCCATATGCGGAAAGAGTCAAACATCGCCGGCCGGGCTTTCTTTTTGAACAACTTCACCTCGAGGTTATCTAGAATTTCAGTTCCGAAACTACCGTAACGGGGCCACTGTAGGACACCGTCACTCTTCGTATATTTTACCCAGATCTCATTATAGCTAATAGGGCCCACACCATGTTTCACATACAACTCGTATGTAGGAGTTCCCTATCGGAGGAACCGGACACGAATCCTCTAACCGGGAGTCCTTCGATATACCACAACTAAACAAGTTTCTAAAACTGCTAAAACCAGGCATCTTGCACACTAGTCTAGCTTCAAACAACAAGGGGACTCTAGAAACGATAGTCTCGTGAATACACGAATCCCTTGGCTTTGGGGCCTGCAGGTACCACATCAAAGCGATCCACTAAAGGATACCAAACAAACTAAGGACTAGGAGACGCTCCGCTTATACTTAACTGAAATGTCGATGGCGTCACCAGAAGACCCGTCAATCGTCTCGCTCTACAAACGTCTAAGGCTCCAAAACAGGGCGACAGTCAGGGCAGCAGTCCTTCGTAGCCGTCGGAAAGCAGGAAACCTCGCAGCAAAGACTTTCGGACCACGACGACATACAGGGGTCGATGAAGTGGCTGGCCTTCCTCCAGAATTTTCACACGAAGCTTCTCACGAACCTCTGGCTTGGACCGGTACCGCTGAAGTCGCTACACATTGGGCGCCAACTGAAGGACCGAGTTTTAGAACCCAGTGGCGTCAGGGAGAACGCCTGATACCTTCGAGTTCCCCTGTCTTGGCAAACAGAGACACGGGATACTTCTTGATGATGTCAAAGACCAAAGTTTATTGGCTGCAACCAGGAACAGAGATCTACGAAGCACACACGGGTGGTTCGTCAGAGACTGCACAAATTCAATAAGCGGAGCATGGTCTTTTATGCCAAAAATCAAGCCTCAAGCAACATTCCAAATTTACATTTGGTGCATACAAACTGACCAATGACAGTGCAACATTTCAAAAGTAGCGTATGACGACAATCTCAAACAATCCCATTTTCCGTTGTCCAGCCCACCAGTAATGACCAGGCAAATTCCAGGTTTCCTGTTCGATCGGGCCGGACAAACCCATCATAAAACCTTCAACCCAAATCAATGATTATGCCGTAAAGGAAAGGCAGAAACAGATTAGAAAGGAGATAGAAAGGTGGGAGCAGTGTACCATAAACTCGGGCACGTCCTGCTCTTTGATCTTTATCAGACCAGCTGCTGAACAAGGAACTGGCTCAGCGAGGTCAGCCTCGGGCAAGGAGTCAGTTCGGCCAGGTCACCCAGGAGTCAGCTAAGGCGTACGTGTCTCAAGGACTCGTTCGGCCACAGTTATCGGGCCTATGTTAGGGCAACCACACAAAATGGCTGCCATATACAAAATGGAACCCGGAGGTTCAAACTAAACCCTTAAATACAGAGTGTTCTCCTATATCGATTCATACGAAAACACTCAGACACGCTACACTCGCCATTTGCGGTCTGCTGACACCAAAATCGTCCATTTCCGACGATCTTTATTGAACGGGTTCGGAACCATCGAACCCAGTTCGCGAACCACGGAACCACACTTGATACCATGCTAGAAAGCCCTCCTGCATATGCCCCAATGTACCCTGCCCTGACCCCTTCCACCCAGCATGTCCCCCTGCCACCGCCCACTCCTGCCCCCACTGCCCCTCTTACTGTTCTCCCTGTCACACCATCCTTCCCGATTTTTCCTATGACACCAACCACGCCCGCTAACCCTGTCCTCGCTGCGGGAATGACAACAAGTCTCCATCCGCCCAACCGCTGCGGCTTTACCCCTACACGCCCTTTTCCTGCTTCCCCGTGGTCTACAGTTAAGCAGGATTTATATAAATTGTTGAATTCCCTCCGACTGGCCCCCTTGCGCTCTGCAGTCAGCTTTTCGTCCCTTTAAGAAAATGACCTACAGAGGCAACAGTGTGAATGTTGGATAAATAACAGGAATATTTATGCCTTTAAAGAAATATGGTCTACCTTTTCCCAGTGGACGATTATGGAACAGACCACCCAAGCTGAATACATGTGTACCCTGGTCATGCAAAGATTTGCGAATGCGCTTATGCAGATACCCACCGGATTAATGGACCTTAGGTCGCAAATAAAAAGAGGCGATGTTCAGGGAGAGGGGATGTTTGGCACTATGTCTGCTTTAATGGCTTACCGTGATATGACCGCTTTTCCCAACACCCCTCTAGAAACAGCTATGCCAATGAGAGAGGCGGCCCCTGTCTTTATTAACGCACTTACTGATGCCCAAAATAATGGCCGAGGGGCTGTTGAGGCACACTGGTGCAGGCTTTGAGTTCATGTTCCTTGGAAAAGTTCAGAAGTAATGCAGTTAAAAGGACAATTACCAGATACCCAGAAGAATCCGGCTCCCTTTTACAGAGAATTAGGTCAGATTATATCTGCAGGTACTCTTGTTCTTGAGGATATAGATTTACTTTTTGGTACAGTTGTCCCCACTGAAATTTGGGACAAAATTCGACATACTGACCATGAAGTATTGTTGGGAGGTAAATGGGCTGACCTAGAGGCTATGGAAGAAGCAAGGGTAGGAGAGACTAAACCAGCAGATGCCATCCTGACTTTGCCCGAGGGAAGGCTTGCCCTTGACTTCGCCAAGTGCCTATAGGCTGTACGGCTGTGATCTTCCCGGCTGAGAGTAGTGCTGGTGTGTTAGACTAAGGTACGCCATAGGGCCCTTGGCACCTGCGCCCAGTGATGCAACCACCAATCACAGACAGCCACTGGAGGTCCCTGGCTTAGCACAATGGCTGCCATTCAAAACACCAGAATCCAGAAACAATATGTCAGTCGCCGACATAGTAAATGCTTCATGCCCACCGTGGTAACACTGTTTGTCTCCCTCATCCTGTCTATCTTTGGTTGGCTGTTACTGATCTACCACCCTGTTACCTCAACAACTCCTACCCCGACTCCTGCAGAACACCAGTATTTCACGCTACCAGCCCACGAATTACCCCGCCGTGCAGAATTCTCCAATAACTCCTTCATCCAAATGTTGCATCATCACCAGCTGATCATGAACACTTCCAACTGCTGGGTTTGTGGACTGATGCCGCATTCCATGATACACCCTGTCCCATTCTTTCCCTACCCCTTTTCCATTTCGGGGTCTTGTCTTGCATGGTGGATGTTGATGCAGAAGGCCTACACTGTCAATGGTACTGCCAATTCTGCCCTTGGAACATTTCGGGATGACGTCTGGCTGAACAGATCTGGCTATGTCAATGCTCCTTTTTGCCCGACCAGCTCATCCACATCGCTACTATCCCCAGATGAACCCGGTGAGATGGTAGTATTCAACTCAACTAATCGACGAACATTTTCCAAATTCAGCACAAGAAGGATACTGCCTGATGAAGGAGACACTGTGAATGTCATAAATATTCAAGGCCATGTCTGCATCCATGGTCTAGGGACTAAGAAATTTGATACCTGTGCGTGTGATATCTCAAAAACTTTAAACTCTACATCTCCTCCGAAACTGGTGGCATCCCCCAACACCTATTTCATCTGTGGCACTGCCGCCTAAACTTGGCTCCCCATAATGAGGTTCAGTGAATTCTGAACCCGTTTTATAAATGTCATGGTTTTGTTACAAATTTGATAGTAGCGAACCGTAACTAGTGAGTTCGGCAAGTACGAGTGGTTTCCTCATGTTAGACCGAGGGATTCACTATGTATTTGGGGATTTCGTTCCGAACCATGGGTTCCATTTTGTGCATGGCAGCCATTTTGTGGTTGCCCTCACATTGGCCGATGACTGCGGCCGAACGAGTCTTTAGTACACTTACACGTTAGCTCGAGTTTGTGCTGACTTTTGGATGAACCGAGTGAACTGACCTCGTTGCCTGAAGCTGACGTTGCTGAGCCAGTTCCTTGCCTGATAGCTGATCAAGATTGAGGATCAGAGCACAGGACATTGTAAAGTTTAGTATGCACACACACACCCCTTATCCTGTATCTTATCTGTTTCTGTTTCTTCTTTTATGGCCTCTTTATGACATGGATTGTGGTCCTTTTATTATGGGTTTGTCCGGCTTGTGTAAGAAGGAATGTTGGGCTTTCCAGTATAATTAATAGTGGGGGGGGGACAACTGAAAAGTGGGTTTGTCGTCATGCGATACCTTTTGTAATTATACCTATGATTGGACAAATTGTAAATAGTGGGTGTTTGTCCAGAATGTGATTTTTGGCATAAAAGAGGATGACTCGCCTTACAAATTTGAGCAGTCTCCTACGAATATACTTGTGTTGTACTTCGTGGACTTCTGTTCCTGGTTGCAGCCAATAAATTTGATCTTTGACGCCACCAAGAAGTATCACGTGTCTCTGTATTCTAAGACAGGTGAACCCGAAGTCTTTGGGCGTGCCCCTGGCGCCGCTGGGTTCTAAAACCCAGTTCTCCAGTAACTGGTCTGGTACCTGCTATCTGGCCTTCCTCCTTCCACCAATGCATTCTACCCATGGAGGTTATCACCTGTTAATGAAGGGCGTTCTGCGCCACAAACATAGGGGCGTCATATCAGATGATGATACAGCAGGCCAGGAAACCGGCGACTTCTTTAAAGGTTTCCTTCCTTTCTGGGGCCCCATGGCTAACTGTCGGGCTGTACGAGGACTGACCAGGGTCCTTGAAGTCACCATCAGAGTAACAGCTGGTGCCCTCTTCAACATCCCTGCAGAGCTACAGGCGGACCTTATAACGCCTCAGAACTGCATTGTCCTAGACGTCATCCTTGCTGATCGTGGCGGTGTGTGTAAATTGATCGGCTCCAGCTGCTGCGTGTACATCCAAGACAACGCACCTACATACGATGCCATCCAACATCTGCATTACCTTTCTTCCGAAATTCATCTTGGTGAAGGCAACTGGTCCCTCACAGGCTGGATCTGGGGCCTCCTTTCCCAGTGGGGGTGGAGGATCCCCATCTTCCTTGCCTTGGGACTAATTGTCCTGGTCTCCTGCTGTTTGTGCTTTCAGTGCCTGCCAGTGCTCTGTACAATGTTTGTCCAGACAATCAAGCCTCCACCCTCTAACATTCACCACACCAATATGATGATGATGCTCCAACAAGAAACCGATGGGCTTATGAACATTGACATTTCTTAAAGTATTTGCCACTCAATGGCAAAAGGAGGGTCTGAAGAAAAGTGTTCTTCTGATCGACATCATTTGTACCGGGACTCCATTGTGGTTTCATTGCCATCTCGTGTCAAACACTTCCACACAACTCACCTGGTTGTTTCTGCTGATGCCTGAAGAAAATTTATCTAACACGACAACAGCCATCTTGCAGCCTGCATTTCTTCCCAGGAACTGTCGCACACCCAACCTCCCCTGTTCTTGCAGTTCAACAGAAAGCCATGAGACACTCACACCATGTGTAAATGATTTGTTTTCCATCTCCTGCTCCCAGCCTGGTAAACATCCTCGACACCGTGATCAGGTTATCTGGACAATGGTCTGAGTGCCGGGCCTTGATCAGGGTGATTAAACAATGACCTGAAAGACAGGGCTTTGATCAAGCTGAGTGAACAATGACCTGAAAGACTGAGCCTTGATCAAGCCGAGTGAACAATGATTTGTGTACCAAGCCTTGACCAGGTCACCATCTACAAACGTCGTCTGGATCTGGTTATCAACTGCAAACACTGCCCTGATTGAACAATGAACTAACAGCCAAAAGACCAGAATGAAAAAGTATAAAAGGCTTGTAAGCTGCGGAGTAAAGCAGCAACCTCCTCTGTCTTGTTTCTGACGAGCTTGGGAATCTGTTCTATAGCCCGGACTATTTGAATAAATCTGGGTTCCTCCTGCAGACGAAGGCTCCTGTGTCTCCTTTTACTAGTATGAAGGGTATGGAAGACTTGGGCGATTTCCCCGCCGCCGAGACCAAGTAAGTGGGTTATTCCGGTTCTTCATGGTATTACGGCAATAGAATGCTTCATCTGTTGGCAAATGTTGTATTGCTCTACGTATTTCTTTGCAGTCTCCTGTAAATAAGGCCCCTAGTATTGTTGCTGTATCTGGCATAATATCACATGGCAAAGTGTTTCGAGGCTAATGCCCAGCAGTGAGGCAAGGCGCTCCCGCTCCACATGTCCTCGTCAGATTGTATTGCCACATATATTTCAAACTGGCCCATATATCACTGGGTCTAATGACAGCTGCATCAGAAGCCAGTATTCCATTAGCTGTTCCTGCCAATACGCAACGCCAGTGATCCAGCGGTCACATCTGGGTATTTCAGCACGCACCTAGTGCATGGCCACATGTAATTTCACCAGCAGCATCATAGTGATAAATTGGATTACATTTCTTTCATGTAGCCCAGAAGGGCCACAATGGGGGATTTAGGTACCGCAGTGTCAATGATTTCTTCAATCTGTATAAAGACACTACTCCAATAGTCACTATTTTCCTACACTGCCATGCTAGGAGAAGGAAGTCGACGCCTTCCACCACACAACACACACATCTGATGCCATTTATGAGACCCACTTTTTACAGTTAAAGGGTGTGTGGTATTTTTTATTTTTTATTTTAAAGAGTTTTATATAGAGCAAACTTGACCCGAATCGGGTATCAGAGCACTTTACATAGCACCAGTTGCACTACATGAGGACACATTCAATTCATTTTTTGTTAGGCACGGGAAGATTAAGTGATTTGCCCAGAATCACAGGATGTTCAGTGTCATTGCCGAGACTCAAACCCAGTTCCCCAGATTCAAGGTCTTCTGCTCTAGCCGTTAGGCCAACTCCCCTCCCCATGGTACAACCTATATAGAATTGTAATGTGTGTAAGGCGTAGCCTTTAATTTGGAGATAATGCACTGGTATGGGGCACAGCATTAGTCAGTCAGTCAGTCATGGACAGTCTGAGATGTCAGTACTCAGCTTTTGCTGTCATTGAGCACACGTCCTGGGAGTATTAACAGGTGTGATCTCTGTTCTCCCAGCCATGGACAGGGGCAGCCCAATCCAGCACAGAATTTGCTCCTCTAACCAACCCACAGCCTGACTATAGTTCTCATAGTACAATCCCCACACATCTCCACTTATCCACACCCCCAAGTATTTGATAGGCCTGGGAGGCTTACACAGAGTCATGCTACGCGGAACTCCATGAAGTGCCAAAAAACACTCCCCCATGCTCCGCGGAGTTCAGCGAGCAACAGAGTCCAATACGTTGCGCTGTTCGAACTGGTTTTTAGCGCCAAGAATTTCTCCCATGCTGTAAAATCAGCGCAAAAGGCATAATTTTATTGGCTATGCTAATCATCAACTACTGTCTATATGAATCTCAGTGATTAGCAGGTTTGAGTACAGTAAACAGGAGTGTTTCTCTTACCGTTGGGTACAGGCACATCGGCCTATCTATGCTAGGTCCAGACCAACATTACCGCTGTGTGATCCAACAGCGTGCAAGGCATATGGTCCACTTCCCTGACCCAGATGGCATCCCTATTGGCCTGCTAATAGGCAATGCACGACCAGGCACCATGAGAGCATGTGATACATGTGCTTTCAGTTCTCCCATTGCAGTGGACTCCATCAAGACCAGGATCCTGATGTTGTTGTTCCTGGAGAGTCTCCGAGTCCTCATGTTTGGACCTGATCACCTCCTGAAACTTCTCAATCTGCAGCAGTTTTGTTTATTGTGGGTGCATCATCATGATCATCATCAGACTCTCTCTTCTCAATTCGGTCAAGTGGGCACTCATGCTTTTACAGCTTATTGCTCATCCTGTCAAGCCTGTTGGTAAAAGTCTCTGTTTTGGAGTCATTGTGCTCAGGCTTTTGGTCCTGAGCAGAATGGCAGGCCCTCCCACAGTATCACCCACAGCCACCAGCAGGTGGAAGTGTGGGCACACTGCAGAGAGTATTTGCAAAAACTATCTAGGCTCATAGTTCCAGGGATCTACCAGTCAGAGTTGATGACCAATCACTCTATTAGAGGAAGAGGAAGGACAGCCCAGACCACAGGCCATGTCTGGTGCAGTAGATAATCATTTTTGCAAACAAGAAAAGAGTGTTCTATGGTACACAAAGAACCCCACTTGGAGCAAAGAAAAATGCCACTGGCCTCACTCAGGTCAGTTAAGAAAGCCCTCACTCACCAACCTGGTTGATGACATGCTTCATCATCGGGCCCCACTGAAGAGGCCGAGTGCCTCTCCAGTGTGCTGCGACGCAAGGTCTACTACGGAGCGTTTTTTTTGTGAGTTTAGGCGTGAAGTGAAACTAATTAGTGGTGGTGAGAGATAAAAATGTCTTAAGTGTTTCAAAAATTATTTATTATTTGATCACTAGGACATAGATAAAATATAGTGTTGGGAAATTATCCAAAATTAATTGTTTGGTTATTTTCAGAAACTTTTAATATCAGTCAACATGTTTCTGCCTTAAAACGGTGTAAGTTTACCAGGCATTCATCAGGACGTAAAAGTGGACTAAACCCTGGCGGTATGAGCACCCTAAGGATCACCCTGACCTAGGGACGTGAATGTGAAAAGTAAAAAAGTAAAAAAAAGTGCAAAAGGAAAGAGCTCCTAAACCAGGAGTAACCGGGAAGGAGCAAGCTCTTTCCTTTTGCACTTTTTTTTCACTTTTTTACTTTTCAGTTCATCCAGAGCTGACCAGCTCAGAGTGCCCTAGGAGTTACAGGGCTGATCTCCTCTTGGCAATCACCTCAGTGACAAGTGGTGGAATGGCAGTCAAGGAGCATGCCCACTCCTAGAGTCCTTTGCCACAATTCAAGGTGCAGAGGAACAAGGGTTGTATCTCTGGCCTCAATAGTGAGGGCACAATCCAATCAGCTGACCGGGAGGCTGCCTCTGACCTGCATGTCGGTCAGGAGATGAGTCTGTGCAGCAGGGGCACTTGCAGGGGACACAGTTGCACTAGGTCACGTCCAACATACACGGATCAGTACTAGGAGAGGGATCCACCATAGCCTCTCATATATGGAATCCAATTCCCTCCTCCAGTGCCTCCAGTTGCTCAGGCAGCTGCCGCAACCTCCCGGCCCAAGAACCAGACCACAAAGATGGCAGAGGCTGCAATGGGGATCTCTATCACAAGCAGAACATCACAGAGTGACCTACCTACATGGATCAACTACAGTAGGCCCTCCCAGGTACAGACGGTTCATCACTGGGTGGTTCAGGTCCAGGGCCGCAGGAACAACTGCGACCTCCGCCCCTCACAGGGAGCAACCAGGCAGACAGCAGTTATAAAAGCACCAGCTGTTCAGGTATACATTGTGGCCAACATGCAAAGAAATTGGTGGCGATTTAGGCAGATTGATGGCGGATAAACAGCCTGGCCAAAAGAGAATGACTAGATGTTGGCCATCTTGCAGCCCAGCTCTCCATCACCCCCAGCCCTGGTGCCAACTTCAGAGAAATGTAATGCATGCATTGTAATTTTTTTTTAATAAAGAGACACACTCTTCATGAAATCCAGAAGTACACTTTGTTTAAAATGTTCCTATCTTGGGTGGTTTATCTAGTTTTTAATCTTCATTGACCTTTCCTAATATTAATGTGATCTCAGCTCCCTTCCCGCTTCCTCATTTCAACTCACAGAACATCACACACCTCACATGATCCATTTGCTATGTTTTCTGGTGGCTAATTTCCAACATGGAATCAGTGCTTTTGCAAGGGTTGCCAAATTCTACGGCCGCCTAGCCTTAATTCCACCAATTCCTTCTTTCTTCCACCACTTTACACTTCCTGTTTCTTTATCTCACTCTTGCAAGTACGTTCTCCCATCTTCCTCTGCCTCCTCTTTCTCCCTTTTCTCTGTGTTTTTCCCTTTGCCCTTGGTAAAAATCTGATGATGAAAGATATGTCACGGAAACACTGGTAAAGACAATAGGTACAGAGTTGGCTGCTGACTTTTGGCTCTGTCAATCCGTTGTTTTGCCATGTTTTCTTAATGAAACATTATTGTTTTGGAGAGCTGCTGGACTCAAAACAAAATTAAAAAAATATTGCATAAAACCTCAAACATTTTTGGTCTCAAAAAGCATGTGTTGCCACAGTCCCTGCCACTGAAAGGACCTACATTTGTACACGCATGGAAGATATACATTATAGAGCAGAATGCAGTCACTCACAGTGAAGTTAGCCAATTGCTGAAGTCTTTGACGGAATCGGACCTGCTGACCCTCCCCCCGTGCCTTGAGACCCTCACAGGTGATTAGTGCGCTTATAATCCCCTGAAAGATTGATAGAGTGTGGGACACACATGTGGTTGGTCCTGTGACTGTGCTGGCTATTTAGTTGTCATAGAAAAAAGACTCCGACATACATGTCTTTGAACTGCAAATGCTTTATTAATAATATGGATGCTGATAATACCATGTTTACCTTTACATTGAATGCCGTTGATGATTCATACTGTGATTAATGGTTTTAATGGTGGTGCATTATTGAAACATGAGGTGCTCTAGAGTTTGTAATGTGGTGTCTGTGGAAAAGAAGCAAACTTGTAAGAAGGGTTCAGAAGATTAATTCAATACAACGCCACTCAGGATGCGGTGTACCAGTCCGGGTCAAACCGTCAGTGGTGACAGTTTGGAGTTGGTAGTACAACAGATGGGGAGGTGGAATGTTGGGGGAACCAATGGAGGGGAAGAAGAACAAAGGGTGTTCTCACGCAGGAAAGCTCGTGGGCATTACAATAAATGCATTACAACAGTGCCACACTGACAAGGCCAGTACTCCCACCTTATTTGCACTGCTTTGAAATGACACCCCCTCACATTGTGATGTTCCATCTGGTGTAGGGGGAGAGTATTATAGTTATAAGGTTAAGGACCCACTATGGGTGTAATATAATAATTGAGTCTCACAAAGGTATTTCCAATAACTTTCTTACGAATATATAAATATGTATAAAGTATGGGCCTCAAGAATGCATGCTTTCCTCCTTCAAGCAGTAAGCACTGCATCAGCATCGCTAAAGTAAAGAAAGGCATATTGTACAACATAATGTGGCACATTCTTTGGCAGTACCATTTTGTTATTTTGTCATTTTAAAACTGATTAATACTCTCTGGGCAAAAATGTCACCTAATCAGAACTAGTTTAATACCTGAACAAAGCAATCAGCAAATCAAGGGTGAGCAGTTAAACTTTGTAAATAGCCACTGAGCGGTCGAATTTTTGACAGTATTTTTAACTTTGTATTCCTTTAAGTTATTAAAGAGAGTTTTATCGAAATCTGCAAATTATGCAACAGATTGGAAGATCGTGTAGCAGGTGCAGTAAATCCATATTTATACGGAAAAGGAGGTGGCCACAGCACCCCGTGATTCCCGTGGCCCTGTGCAGAGCTCCCGTTTGACAACACACAACCTGCTTGGAGTGTGTGTGCGATGCCGACGGGATGTTGCACACCCAATAGCAACACCCCTCCTGTTTCTCAGCATTTGCTGTTTAATCACATCCAGATGTTTTGCTGTCATGTGCTAAGTCTTTCATTTCCATGTTGTTTTCTTTCTATTTTTGCAGTTCGTTTCCTTTCCTTCACATATATTGTAGGCACGTGCCCTATTTTTTAATGGAGTCGCAGTGGCGAGCGGAGAGGAGGGAGCGAGCAGCGGAGGAGTAAGCCAGCAGGTCCCGTGCCAGGAACCTCCGCCAGCAGATGAAAGGACTGAGTCATGTTCCTGCTGCGATTTTTGTGGGGTGGCAAAAGTCATGGCCGCTGCGAACACATCACGAGACCACAACAAAGCACGTGAGCACAAACAACTGGGCCCTAACCTCAAAGCAAAGCACTGAACCTATGGGAGGCGATAGGCAGCAGCGAGGGCACGCAGCCGAAGGACCCCGAATATTACTCAACTGCAAACCCTGATTAACCACATCAAAGTGAGCCTCGTGCACTGTGGAACGGGACGAGTGGTCCACACAGCCAAAAGGGGTGTGCGATTGCTTCTCAGCGAGCTGCGAACATTGAAACAGCTCTAGGGCTGAGGGAGGTGAGGCAGCTGAACTCCTGCATCACGTTTTAAGGCATGTGTCCTTGTGTAACGTGACTGGTGCTCATGTAAAGCGCTCCAATACCTTCTGGTCGAGGTCGCGCTATATAAATCTGAAAAAGAAAAAAAAAGGCATGGGCAAACTGGCCTCTGGCCGAGGGTCCCAGCTTTTCAGGTGGCCACAGGTAGAGCCAGCTATGTTCTGCAGAGAAGTTTGCCCTGATGACCTTGAATAATTTTTAAACAGATTGTTGTAAATAGCGTTTCTCTTTCATTTATTTTTAATGTGAGAGAGTCGGTTACAGACATTTTGCAGAAAAAATGTGTTCATACAACATTTATTTAAAAAGTTTCTTTTAGATCAATCAGGACCTCACATATATGTAAATTGATACTTGTATAGCACACTACTCACCCGCAAGGGTCTCAAGGTGCTTGTACGAATACCGCTGTGGAACCCATCCTGGCTTTCCCTGTGAGGGGTCCACTCCTGGGCACCCCCAAGGTGGAGGCCAGGCATCCTTAGCATTGTGGGGGCCATTGTGGAGATTAAGCAAGCTATTGCCCATGATTGGAATAGGCACTGAGGCGAGAATTATCAGGTCCGTGGAATTTTGAATCCAAGACCCGCCGAGGCGGGGAATTGAACCCTGGTCCCAGGCTAAACCTCTGCATCAGGGTCTGCCGCTCTAATCATTGAGCCACACTTCTCCACATATGATAAATGGGAGGGTGTAACAGAGATTATTCGCAGTAATATTAGTGAGCTGCTGCTTCACACATCACTATGCCTGAATATCAGATGCACACACATTTATAATTTGACCAAAGAGTGCACAAAAGAGCTGAAAGTGGATCATAAAATCAAAGCTGTTCCGTACAGGGGCCCCAAAATACATCTGGCCAGGGCCCTGAACATCCTTAAAACGTCCCTGCTGCATCATTCATGTTTCTAGCTTTGGGGGCCCTGTGTATCCGGGAAGCATCTACAGCAGTGGTTCCCAAACTTTTTTGACCCGTGGCTCCCTTGACCTAATTGGCAGTTGGACGTGGCTCCCCACCATGTTTTTTACCCGCGCACCGGGGTGCCGCGGCGCACCCTTTGGGAACCACTGGTCTACATGAAGATCAAAGCCTAGACGTGATGAAGGATTCAGAGAGTAATCATCACTGTCATAAAACTTTATTTGCAACCACTCTGCCTTGCACCCTTCTCCCCTCTGCCTTGCACCCTTCTCTATCTTGCACCCTTCTCTCCTCTGCCTTGCACCCTTCTCCCCTCTGCCTTGCACCCTTCTCTACCTTGCACCCTTCTCCTCTCTGCCTTGCACCCTTCTCCCCTCCGCCTTGCACCCTTCTCCCCTCCGCCTTGCACCCTTCTCCTCTCTGCCTTGCACCCTTCTCCCCTCTGCCTTGCACCTTTCTCCCCTCCGCCTTGCACCCTTCTCCTCTCTGCCTTGCACCCTTCTCCCCTCTGCCTTGCACCCTTCTCCTCTCCGCCTTGTACCCTTCTCCCCTCTGCCTTGCACCCTTCTCCTCTCTGCCTTGTACCCTTCTCCCCTCTGCCTTGCACCCTTCTCCCCTCTGCCTTGCACCCTTCTCCTCTCTGTCTTGCACCCTTCTCCCCTCTGCCTTGCACCCTTCTCCCCTCCGCCTTGCACCCTTCTCCTCTCTGCTTGCACCCTTCTCCCCTCCGCCTTGCACCCTTCTCCCCTTCGCCTTGCACCCTTCTCCTCTCTGTCTTGCACCCTTCTTTCCTCTGCCTTGCACCCTTCTCAGCTACCCCCTTTCACCCTTCCCACCCAATGGAGGGGGCTGCCACCTGGAACAATGGCACCATTTCAAAAACATGATGGACTCCCCGTGCCTAAAAATGAATGTGTCCGTCTGTAACGCAACTGGCGCTAATGTAAAGCGCTCTGATGCCTTCCGGTGGAGTTTGCGCTATATAAAACTGCAAAAAAATACTTGGTAGGGGGACTTGTGCTGCTTTTGGGGAGCACCTAATCGGATGATGTAGTAAAATTACAAAGAGCACGGCGCAAGAGGCTTTTCACATCAGCATAAATTCGTAAACAGCCTCTGACCCCGCACCCACCCACCAAACGCTCTCCACCAGGCATCTGACCCACTACCCACCCAACGCTCTCCACCAGGCCCCTGACCCCACACCCACCCACCTAACACTCTCCACCAGGCCTCTGACCCTGCCTGCTTCTACGTGGGATAAAGGCGATCCTATGGACTCCCCAGAGAACCCCTTGTGGAAAACCAACATTAACGGCTAAATTACAACAAAAATGAAAATGAAGTAACAATTTATTCTTAACAAAATGCTCTCTCTCTGTGAACATGGGAAAATGTGTAGTTCCTACTTGTGAGATGTCTTTTCACTACATGCATTCCCCCATGAGGCAGTAAAAATAAAATAAAAGGTGTGAAATATCGAATAGGCAGAGTGGGGACACATGGGATACTGGAATCAGTCAACAAAACAACAAACCCTCAAACCCTCCTTAACCAGTTCCAAAGGAACGTAAATGCGCTTTTGAAGACCTGCGAAAAACGTATGTGTTAAGACACCAGAAACAGCAGCTCGAGCTGCAGCAGCCCGGGCTCAGACACAGGCTGGAGGACAGAGGAGAGATGGGAGAGGCAGGGGTGTTAAATTCCTTTTAGCCCATACAAGCGTGCAGTCTGATCACAGGTATCAGGAGGCAGTTACAGGGTCATCATTATGCATAGCGCTTTCGCGCGCTAATGGCCCTGTTAATCACAGAGGAGAATTTCCTTTGTCCCTTTGTCCCCCCCCCCACACACACTCTTGTCCCCCCCCCTGTGCACTCCAAACTCTGGGGGGATATATCCCCCTCGTCCCCCACACTTCCTACGCCCATGTCTTGGGGTCTGTGATTACACCCCAGGCGTCTCGGTCGCTTCAGTGTTATTTAAGATTTCCTTCGGGAAGTCCTGTGCGCACAGCTCTGTAATTTACCCTGAATTAATTGCAGCTCCAGAGTTGTATTTCCACCAGCCAACTATCGGCCTCCGACCGCCACTAAACCCTGGTGCTTCCCAGGGCTGTCCAGCCAAAGCCCCATTCACAGACCTCTCTGCCCTCCCAAGTCTGCGGGAAAATGTCTGGCATGTGTGAGGCTTTCTCCGTCATTCACACATTGAATCTACATCCTGCGCCGCGGCGCCCCTGGCTTCTAATCACGGCGCACTGGGTCGCCGTGGCGCACACTTTGGGAACCACTGATCTACAGCTTTGCCACCTACTGACACTCACATGAAGCAGTGACACTTTCAGCCTTAAGGTGGTGCCATAACATTGTCACATCTATTGGAATGTTGATGGCGGGCCAGCAAATCATATTACTTGGAAAGAGCTGGTGCTTTTCTTCTTGGGGTCTGGAAGGTGGGACCCCCATGTGGCTGGTCCTGTGACTGTGCTAGCTATCTAGCTGTCGTAGAAGAAAGACTCTGACATACATGTCTTTGAACTGCAAATGCTTTATTAACAACATTGATGCTGACAATACCATGCCTACCATAGCATTGAATGCCGTTGATGATTCCTTCCTACTGGGATTAATGATTTTATTGGTGGTGCATTATTGAAACATGAGGTGCACTAGATTTTCTAATGTGGTGACACCCTATAAAGGCCAGTAAGCCCACCTTAGTTGCACTGCTTTGAAATGACACCCCCTCACATTTTTATGTGTTATGTTATGTTAGGCGTTCTTTTATAGCGCTCGAATCACCGTGGGGCATCTCGGCGCTTACGTGATATCTGGTGTAGGTGGAGAGTATTATAGTTATAAGGTTCTGGACCCACTATGGGTGCAATACAATATGAGTGTCACAAAGGTATTTCCATCAACTGGTTTACAAATATATACATCTATATAAAACATGAACCTCAGGAATGCATGTTTTCCTCCTTCAAGTAGTAAGCGCTGCCTCAGCATCGCTAATGCAGCCCATAATGGGCTTCAGCAGTGTAAGTATATCTATTGGTAAAGAACGCCAACATTGGTAGTGTACTCTGATATAAAAGGGACAGCATGGGAATCGGCAGTGTACACTTTCCCATGCAACAAAACTTGCAGCCTATGGACAAGTTTCCCTTCTTCACAGAACAGACACAACACGAGCATCAGTGGGTCGTGCTTGTCTCCTGCACAGAGCAATTACCTCATGGGAATCAGCAGTGCAAGCTTCTCTCACTGAAAGAACAATGAGGATTGTGTATCACCAATGCACATTTCTCCCCTCACTGAACAGGTATAAATCATCATCATCAGTAGAGCAAGGTTTCCTCACTGTTAGAAACAAGTGCATTGTGGGCATTAGTAGCACATGCTGTTGTTCCTCACAGATAATTCAGCCAGAGTAATTACCATTTGATGACATATGTCCATATGTGGGTCAAGGGCTCACTGTGCCATTGAAATCAAGCTGTACCTCAGGGATGAGACCTAAGCAGGCCAGACTCGGTCTAGGGGTTGCTTATGTTCTCAGCTGGAGGAGAACCGGCCTGACAGTTTGGGCTGGACTGTTCCCATTAAACCAGAACCCAGACTGATTATCATATGGCTGATTTCTGTCTAGAGTGGCACAGTGGGCAAAAGATGAACTGGAATGTGTCCCTGAGTAACAGTGCCTGAAATGAATTCAAGTTTTCCACCACTACCTTTTTGTTTTCCTCAGTGTGACTCCCTGGCAGGCATAGCATGCACATCAGCACTGCAAGCGTTTTTTAACATGAGCAGAAAGGATACTCCCTGGACATGATCAGTTCAGGTGTCGCTACATAATACAACAGGTTAGCACAGCATCAGCATTGAAAGCTTACTTCCCTCACAGAATTGTTACCACATAGACATCAGCAGTGACAGCTTCCCTTGCACACTGAACAGGTCCTGCATTGGAAGCTGTAGTGAAAGATCCTGTATGAATGAACAAGTACAGCATGGCAACAGCAGTGTAATCTCCCCTTATTCACAGAAGAGGCACAGCACAGATATCTCTAGTGAATTTTGGCCTCCGTCGCACAACAGGAATAGCACACCATCAGCAGTGCAAGCTACTTTTCCATACAGAAAAGATAGACCAGGGCATGGCAAGAGTTCCTAGCACAAAGCACACGTGGGAAGGAGGTAGAAGCAGGAGAAGAACATGTTTCTCACTTGCACACACTCAGACACACACACTTACACCAGGTAAAATGCATGTATCCTCAGTCGTGCACATACGCATCCTTACACTGGTATGTTGGGAAGAGCGGGACCTATTGTGGTCTCCTCACCTTCTTGGTCTTTCTCAGCCTATTCACCTCTCTATGGCCTATCATTTCACTGTCATTGCACCAGAAACTGATTTGTAGTGGGAGGGAGTTGGCAAGCAGTACAAAACTAGGAGCCAAGCTTCAGCATCATAAGAGGGATGCGGAGAGCTGTGGAACCTCTCCCTAGGGCTGCTAGCATTGCACCGACCATTGAAGAGGGTGGTAGTTCAGGCAGGCACCTGCAGTGGCAAAGGACAAACAAGCTACTGTCCCTGCCATACTCAGCAAAGGAAAGGGGAGCAGAGTGGACTAGCAGGGAGTGCAAATATTGCCCAGTCTACTAATGCAAGATGGAAAAGAAATGAACTATATACTGAGGAAAGGAATTGTCTAACGATCTACGTTTCACTGTCCATGGATTGCAATGTAAGCTCTTGTCTGGCGGAGTAAGGATGTGCCATGGAATGTAAGGAATTTGTGATGATTCTTCTGGTACTTTCCGTTAATGAGTTCATATCTTATAAGGCACGCTGTAAATGGTTCTGCTAAGTGATGCTTAAGTTGGTATACGCAAAAAAATAATGCGTTTGGACATAAGCTTCAAAATCTCTCCCAGAAGAAGAGGAGAGGTAATTCAGAGGGTGGCAGAATGGGACGTATCCCGCAAACCGTAGGGTGTCTCTTCCATTCAAATCCATTGTTCCTTCGCCTCAGTTAGTGACTGTGTAACCATGTCCTCTGCTCGCACTCCATTGTAAAGCTGTAGTTTGTTGCCAGTCCACCCCAGGAATAGGTTCCAAAGAGCATCGGAAGGCTTGACATACATTGGTAAACTTTTCGATGCTCAAGAGCTAGCATCCATTTTTTTTTTTATATTTTATTTTATTTAAAGTTTTATAGAGCGCGAAAATGACCCGATAGGATATCAGAGCGCTTTACAGGGAAAGATGCGTTACTTACAGGATGGCATAGATAAAATACAAGAGCGACTTGATTACAATAGGACAAAAGAAAGAGATATATACAATAAATGGTACAGTTACATACTCGGTGAGCGACATGTCAGCTCAAAAAGAGAAGACCAGCAGTTGTATACGAAGGGACAGAGGAGGCGAAGAGCAGAGAGAACTGGCAGATCATTGGAAGGAGTGAGAGTTACACAGAGAAGGCCAAGCAATAAAGGAGATTAAACACTGAAATAAAACAAGAAAGGTGGTATGCGCACCAAGGGAGTGTTATTGGAGGAATTTGCTCATTAGGAATGTTTAGCTTCTTTTTTTAAGTGCGCCAGAGAAGATATTCTTCTGATGGAGGAAAGAAGCGAGTTCCAGATTCTTAGTGCAGCCCCGGAGAATGCTCGATTATATGGTTTTGCTTTGCGGAAGCAGGGTGGCTGGAGCACACGGTCTCTGGAACTCCCAGAAATCACAATTTTCGGGGTGAGATAAGCCGGGGAGTTCGTGTACAAGGCTTTGTGAGTGATGCAGGCCAGCTTGAGTTGGATTCTGCCTTCGAGGGGAAGCCGGTTCAAGGCCTTCAGATGTGGTGAGATGTGGTTGAATCGTCTTGAGCCAGATAAGAGTCTAGCTGCTGCTTTGAAGCAAGCTTTTAGGGTTCTGTCGAAGTCTTAGGCAGCCGCATTCGATTCTGGAGATAACTAACGCCTGTACAGCGGTTTTTAGGTTGGCAGTTTAAAGGAACGGTTTTAGTTTTCTCAAGTAGCTCAGATGGAATTTGGCAGTTTTTGCCATCGCGTTGATGTGTTCAATCATATTCAGGTTACGGTCCAAAGTAATCCTGGGAGATTTGACAGAATCCACTATGGTAGGGGTGCAGATGATTGCTGTGATTGAGTAAGTCCATTCCAGGATGTAATTGGATTTGTTTGGGCGGGAGATGAGAAGAAACTCAGTTGTTTAGGTATTCAATTTGAGCTGGTTGTTGGCGAGCCAATGAACAGTTAGTTTCAGGGCATCATTTGGATGGGTGATCTCCTCAAGAAGGGAGATTTTAATGTATATCTGAGTATCCTCTGCATACATGTGGAAGGAGATGTTGACAGAGCTGAGAATTTCAGCTAAGGGTTTGAGGTAGAGATTGAAGAGGGTAGGGGACAGAGTAGAGCCTTGCGGGACACCGATGGAGATTGGGGAGGGAGCAGATACGTGTTGTTGACAAGGAATCTCTGGGTGTGGTTCTGGAGGAAGGAACCAAACCATCTGATGACGGTACCTCCTAGACCCATCCTATGTTCGAGGCGTTCAAGAATTTCCAGAAGGATCAAAAGACAGATTTTGCCTTGATCAAGGGCTAGGAGCGCATCGCCAACAATGTGAAGAATAGTAGTTTCAGTGCTGTGCCCAGGCCTGAACCCAGATTGGAATTCGTCAAGTAGATTGAAATTGGCGATGTGTTGGCTTAGTTGTAGCTGCACACATTTCTCCAGAACTTTCACGAGGAGAGGGATATTCGAGAAAGGTCTGAAGCTATCTGGAATTTCCGGATTCAGAGTCATTTTTTTTTAGGGTGGGGATGACGTGCCCAGTTTTCAGGGAGTTAGGTATAGTTCCTAGGAGAAGGGAAGCATTGATGATGGTAGTCCAGATGGGAACGATGAGTGAGGCGGTCGCTGCCAAGCAGTTGGCGGGGAGGAGGTCATTAAAGTGGGTGTTCAGTTTTAAGGAGGATAGAATTTTCGAAATGGAATGGCCATCATAAAGTTGGAACTTGGACCAGTGACCTTGTATTTGGGTGTAGTTTGGTGTGGACGAGAGGAGAGATGGGTCCCAGAAGGAGAAGGAGGTTAGTTTGAGGAGGCATTGAGTTCATTACCAAGCAAGTTGATTTTGGTTGTGAAGAAGGAGGAGAACTCATCTCAGGTTATTGGGTTTTTGTTGTTTCTCGTGATGAGTTTGTTTGATTGAAGTTTGACTATTTCAAAAAGTTTGCATGGTCTGTTCTTAGCATTTTCCAGCTCTGATTTGAAGAACTCTTTTTAAAAAAAAAATTATATTCTTGCTGTATGTATTTCTGGTCTGACAGAGGAGTTTAAGTTGGGAGGCTGAGGGGTGCTGTCCTTTCATTCAGACGGAGAGCTCTCCTTTCATCATTGAGGGGTCCGCTGAACCAGGGATTTTTGTCTTTAATTTATGTTTATGGATTTTTAAAGCGCATTACTGCCCGTAGGCTTCCCAGCGCTAGGAGGGTAGGACAACGGTGGTCTTATTCAGTTCACAACGTGGAGGAGTGTGGCTCAATGCTTAGAGCGGCAGACCCTGATGCAGAGGTCTGGCCGGGACCAGGGTTCAATTCCCGCCTCGGCGGCTCTTGGACTCAATTTCCACGGACCTGACAATTCTCGCCTCGGTGCTTATTCTAATCATGGGTCCCACGCTGCAACTCTGGGCAATAGCTTGCTTAACCTCCACACCGGCCCCAACAGCGCTAGGATGCCTGGCTTCACCCTGGGGGTGTTCAGGAGTGGACACTTCACAGGGAAAGCCAGGAAGGGTTCCACAGCGGTATGAGTAATAGCGCCAGGAAACCGCTTGGTGACAGTGCGCTCCACAAATACCTTGACATTTACATTTACATTTACATTTACAAGGTAGGGTTTTTAGCAAAAGAGCAGTGTTTTAAGTCTCTTCCTGAAGGCTAATTCGTCAGTTAACATGCGTGCCTCTCTGGGCAGTGAGTTCCAGATCTTGGGAACCAGGTGAAGGAAAGATCTTCCTCCCCATCTTACCCTTTTTATTCTACCGTGGTGCATGAGAAGATCTTTTGAGGATCTTAAGTCTCTGATTGGGATGTAATGGGCAACCAGTTTTCTTAGTAACGCAGGTCCTCTATTATTCAAAGCTCTGTGAGCAATACAAACTGCTTTAAAGGGGATCCTTGCCTGAACTGGGAGCCAATGTAAAGTCCTCAAAGCGGCTTTGGCAGAATGCTTTCTCAGAATCTGAAGCAAGATCCGTGCTGCAGCATTCTGAACCACCTGCAGCCGATGGATGACATTTTTTGGTGTGCCAAGGTATAGGGAATTCCCGTAATCCAGTAGGGCTGGGTATAGTGAATATACGCAAAGAGCTCTTCGCACTACGCAAGCTATGCATAGCACTACGTGAACTGCGTAGTAGCATGTTCGCGCTGTGCAAGATGCCGTTTTCAATGATTGCACAGTGCGGACAAGCATCCGGCACTGTGCAAACATTGAAAACGGCATCTTGCACAGTGGGAGCTGTAGTTTTCTGTCGCTCAAGGAGACTTTTTCTCGAGCGGCAGCTTTCTCAAAGCGGACTGTTAGTTTCTCATCACGAGCGCTTGCGAGCTTACACTACCACTCGCAATGAGAAATCTGACCTCCCCGCATTGAGAATATCGCAGGGATGTTTATTTTCCAAGCTCACGATCGGCAACTTGATGTCATTTTGCTTGCTCGCGGTCGCCAACTTGACGTTGAAGTCTGCAAGCAAGAAAAAAATGACTGCTGCACTACGCTACGCTACACGACGCTTGTTCGCACTGTGCCACGTGCAGTTCGGGTAGCGCAAAGTTGCGCAAACTTCGCAAACTATACAAGCGTAGCGTAGTGCTTTGCCCAGGCCTAGTTGTGACATAATCAAAGCTTGGACCACCTTTCTGCGGGATTGTACAGGTAGGATGAGTAGAATTTTTCGGAGCATATGAAGTAATCCAAAGCATTTACCTGAGAGTTTCTGTGCTTGGGTCTCAATGCTTAGATTATCATCTAGCCAGACTCCCAGATTTTTGATGGCTGTCTTGGGGATTGGGGGTTCACCCAACTGCTCAGGCCAGTTGATAATGTTCCTGGGTACTGTCTGATTTCCCAGGAACATAAGCTCCGTTTTATCCCCATTTCATTTCCAGGCACATTTACACATCCAATCAGCTATTTTTGACAAGCAGGGGCCTAGATTATTATGTACGGAGTGGGGGTTGTTCGTCACTGATAACACAAGTTGTGTATCATCGGTGTATGACACAATCGACATGCCAAATTCTTGTACTATCTCTGCCAATGGCTGCATATACACATTAAAAAGTGTAGGACTTAGGGCAGATCCCTGTGGTACTCCGCACGATAGTTGGAGGGTATTTGAAAAATGTTCCCCTTCCATCAACCGGAAAGACCTGACTTCCTGAAATAAGGTCAGCCATTTAATCGCTGTCCCTGTGATACCTGCATCCTTTAGTCTATAGAGCAGTGTGCAATGTTCTACAGTGTCAGGATAGCCTCTGTGCACCCCTGATCTAGGATTTTCTTCAATTCCACAGTTACTACCAGCAAAGCTGACTCTGTGCTATGCTGGGGTCTGAATCCCATTTGTGTATTATGAAGCCTTTGATTGTCTTCTAGATATTGATACAACGTCTGATTAACATTTTTTTCAGCTATTTTACCTAGCAGTGGTAAAAGTGAAATGGGACGGTATTTCCCAGGTTCTGCAGGATCCAAATGTGTTTTTTTTAATAATGACTGTATGATCGCATGTTTTCATGATTTTGGGATCAGACCTTGGGACAGGGAGAGTGATACCAAGGCTGCCGTGACTGTTTTTGCTAACGTGCTGGCCTGTAACATGGTGTCTGGTGTAATTGGATCTAGGGGAGAGCCCGACTAAATCTTCTGTAGAGTAGAGATGAAGTCATCTACCTGCATTGTTTTGAAGTGATCTAGTCCCCTTCCTATGTTAGTACAGCAGTTTCCACTCATGTTGGTGTGCGAATCAACATTGAATCAACATTCAGAGAGTTTCTATTTTGTTCCAAGTTCTCATAAAGTATTTCCACCTTATTTAAAAAAAAATCACTATCTTATTGCTCCTTTCTTTAGATGTAGATTGGAGGCTCATTTCTTTATTAGTGGTTGTTAGGGAGCGAGCTACTTTGAATTGTTCTTTTGGGCAACTGTGCGCCCCATTGATTTTATCTTCAAAGTATTTGGCCTGAGCCTGAATCATCTCCCTGTGATATTGTCTAATGGCAAATTTATATTGGTTTTTGATGTTGAGATCGTAGTTCTTCCTCCTCAGTTGTTCCAATTTATTACATGATTTTTTTATCTGAATTAATTGCTCAATAAACCAAGGCGCTTTATTCCTTCCATTATGTTTGTTTTGTCTGATTTGGGACCATTTGAGCTTAAACGGGGCCAGATCATCCAAAATGTTAGTCATAGTCGAGTTGTAGTGATCTGTGAGGTCATTGACCTTAGATAGATTCGTAGTGGGGGAAGAAAAGCTCAATCTCGCAGCAGGCTGTCAGCTTCCAAAGGTCCAGGCTTTTAGAGTCTCTGAGCCAGCGTTTTGCTTTCACTGGTTGTCCAAGGCTTTTCAGGCAGTGGTCGGGTATAATGAAGGTGATGATGTGGTGGTCTTACCAGTCACATGGCTCAATTGAGGTCAACCTGACCGCCGAAGCCTTAGGGATAATCCAAGCCAAAGTAGCACCTTTTGTGTGGGTAGGCAGGGTGAAAGCCTGGGTGAGTGATTGATAGGCGAGGAGGACTTGGACAGCATTGACCTGGGAGTCGTTAGGGTCCTTCCAGTGCAGGTTAAAGTCACTGAGGAAAATGCCATTTGAGTGGGGCGAGACCGTAGCAGTGATGATTTCCATGAGGAGGTCCGAGAAAGTGTCGTTCCTGCCTGGGGGGTGGTAGAAGATGTGCAATTTGCATAGCTGAGAAGCGTTATTACTAATTGTGAGGGCAAGATATTCACAAGAGTCCGTGGGTGCTGAGTGGAGTGACAAGGAAGTCTGAGCGGTAGATGCATGCAATGCCTCCCCCCTTCTTAATTTGTTTGTCAAGTCTGATGATGTTATAGCCGGGCGGCTCCAATAGGTTAAGGTAAGGAGATGAGTATTTATTGAGCCACAACTTGTTTAGGATAGCTACATCAGTGTTATGGCTAAGGATGAGGGCGGCGATGTCCGAGGCATGTCTCACAGCTGATCGGCAGTTAAATAGGATGACGAAGAGAGGGGCATTAGACTGAATGTTGTAAGAAGGGGAAGTTAATGATACTTTGTTAAGTTATTACTGTTTACCCCTCTGTTACGGAGGGGGAACATCCTTTACAACGCGGATGTTACTCCGCAGTGCAGTTACGACACGTCTTTTACAACGCACGTCGTAACCACGACTTGCGCTGGAGGGCGCTCTAGGCTAAGGAATAGTAGATTTACTATTCCAACACCTTCCCTACTGTACGTAGGCTGGTGTTGGAATAGTAAATTTAACTATTCCTAAGTCCAGCACCCCTACAGCGCAAGTCATGGTAACGACTTGCGTTGTAAAAGACGCATTGTAAAGTACCGCGATGTAATACATCGCATGGTAACAACGTACATCCGTTACAGAGGGATGATAACCTAGTGGTGTAGATTGCGATAGTGGGAATCAGGCAATCAACTTCCTTGTCAGGAGTACAGGGGGCTTCGGGTGGCTCATATAGGACGAGAGGAGGGCTAGGGTCTCCTCCTACGAGAGGAACGTTGGAAGTTTGCGAGGTGAAGGTGTTTGCTGGCCAGCCGCATGGGCTGGAGTGTGGGTATGGTGAGCAAGGGAGGGACAGAGTTAAGAGAAAGCTTGGAGGTGGCGATAGAGTGTTCAGTGAGGAGAAGGATGTTCTTCAGATCAGATAGGGATTTCTGGATTCTCTGAACTAAGATGGATGCTCTGTTGTTGAGGGTTTCAAAGTCCAAGGGCATGGGTTGTACTTGTGGGTAGGGGACCCGGGGTTCAGGACAGGGTCTTTTGGTATGTACAGGAGGCCAGGCAAGGGAGCTAAACCCCCTATGGTTAGGTTACTGGGAGGCAGGAAGAGGGGAGGGCTAGGCAAGCACCGAGAGGAGGAGGTTCTGGTAATGTTGCGGGTAAAGGTCGGTGCTCCGAGGGTGAGGTGACGGTTAGTTACTTAGCGAGAGGGCAAGGAACGAGGTTGGGGGCGGGTGCCAGAGGCGTACACCTAGTGGCTGATGCCAGAGGTTGCAGGGGGGTAGAGGGAAGAACTCTGAGCGCACTAGGGGAGATACTAGCTCTAGTTTTGGACTGAGTGGGGAGCGCGATGGGGGGGTTCGAGCCAATCCATCTCATGGTGGGCTGCTACGTATATATTTTTTTAATTTAAAAAAGAAAGCTGGGAGGCGTGGATTCCTTGCCGAAGAAACATAGCGGATCTGCTGTGAGCTCTGCATACCCGCGAGACTCCGACGCTGTATTTGAGCCTCATTTGCCGGTATCTCACGCTGTGAGTGACGGTACAGGCTTCTGAATATGCGGTGACTCTACATACCTTTTTTTCAATGGTTTCTAATGCTCTTCACAGAATTATTCATCGCAGTGCTTATTCACTCACAAAGACGCGAGCGGCCACAATTTTGGATCGCTGCGCTCGCGCGTCTCTCTTCTGTGCCGGTTTATGATGTTCTTCATTAACGGTTAGCCTAATATACCGCTTACATTGAACTCTTTGCTCTCAGATTAACTAAGCACAGAATAGACCTCACAAATCCCGCTTTTTGAAGATAACCTTTGTGAAATGTGGCAATGAAGCAGTCTCTCAGCCTACTTCCCTAGCTGTTTTATGCTCAACCTCAAGTTGCCAGTTGCTTTTTGCTCAAATAAAGGAAGTCATTTCTCCCTATGTATAAATGACTTTTCATGACAGTTTTGCTTTTTGCATAATTCGCTAGGAATTTTTTACCTTTATTGCAATTCTTAAAGTGTTTCTCCTGGCAATGAAGTTATATAAGTTATATAACGATTTCCACAATACTTCACGCTCTTTTGAGTTCTGAATGGCTCACTAATATGCTGCTTTCTCCATATACTTACTAAAATACTATGGAACTGGAGCAGTTTTTCTTTTTGTTTGCTTTTTCTTAAACAAAGATATTCTAAATTCTCTGAGAAAAGTCACTTGAGTTTTACCTGTTGCTCATTGGAGGAACTTTTTTGTCTCACTCTGAAGGATTTGTCATATACTTTTTTATCATCTTGAGAAACTATTGTTCAATTCTTCAATTGTACTTCAGTTTTCGGTGATTTCCTTTGCAACAAAAATGGCTAACGACCTTCACAATGCTAGATCTTCCTCATCTGGTGTAAAACCAAAAAGACATAAAAATTATCCACCTTCGCCTATTCTTTCCTCACAGAATTCAGTTCTGGACTCTATATTGGATGAAGTCCGTGCCCTTAAACCTTTTATGTCCACTACGAATGAAAAACTAAAACAGATTGAGGAAAGATGGATTATTATGCAGGGAAAGGTTCTAGAACTGGAACAACGAGTCAGCGATATTCAGGATGCCTCTGCAAAGATTCCATTATTAGAACAGGAAATACAAAAGTTAAAAATCCATATTGAGGACCTTGAAAATTGTAAACATAGAAATAATTTGCACCTTTATGAACTTCCGGAGAATATTGAAGGTCCAAATATGGTATCCTTTCTTCAGAAATTCCTTCCAGAACTCCTAGATCTTCAGACATCTCAAAGTCCTCTCAATAATCAAAGAGCACATCGTCTGGGTAGTTTACAAACTACTGCTACCAAACCACGTGGAATCATAATGCTCTTTCTGGAATTTACCAAGCTGATGCAAGTTTTGAAGGCTGTAAGACTTAAACACCGTCTTCCTTGGTCAGGCCATCATATCTTCATATCTTAAGACATTTCCAATGCAGCAAATACCCAACGTAAATAATTTCTTGCTCTACGTCCTCAGATGAGACATCTCAACATCCAATATCTAATTTTCCATCCATGTCCCTGTAAAATTGCTCAAGATGGTCGGTCACGATCCTTTGATGATCCAGAAAAGCTTAAACTTTTTTTCCATTCTCTATCATCTCATGGCATGGAAACTAATAATGACTAACTCCTTTTCCTTTTTCATGATCGTTAGTCTGTTTTCAAATGTTTCGCTTGCATAATGTTTGGCTTGTATAACATTTTCTAGTTACTAGTTATCTTTGTTCTTTTTGAGGTTCTTCTTTTATTATTTTTCTCTTCTGGGTGTCCGTGTTCTTTGCTGTCACCATGCTTCTCTCAACTCATGTTTCTCTTTTTCTTCAGGTCTGGATTTTCCACCTTGATCTGTCTACTCACTTCCTTCTTCTTTCTTCCTGTCCTTCTCCCCCTCTCTTTCTTTCCTTTTTGTATTATTCTCTCTTTTTGGCGGTTCTACGGTTCTTTACATGTCTTATCCTTTACAATGTTTTCTTTTCATCAAATAATAAATGGTGTCTTTCTTGTCTTTTTTATTGGTCTAACAGTTTCTTATATGTTGCTTATGCAGTCTCATGTTCCTGTTACCTTCCATATTCCCTAATCCAACTCCATGGTTAATGTCATCTCGTGGAATGTTCGTGGTCTAGGTCATCCTGTCAAACGTCAAAAGGTATTGTCTAATTTAGCTAAATTTAATGCTCAAGTTGCTTTTTTGCAGGAGCCCCATTGTAATTATGTTGAATCTTTAAAACTCAAGCGTCATTGGGTTAATCAAATTGTTTTCTCACCAGCTTTTTATCGACATGGTGGTGTTGCTGTATCGTTTCACAAACCTATTCATGCTCAAATAGCATCTTCAGATTGTGATTCACAGGGTCGATGTGTGATAGTTGACGCTACCATTAACAAAACGCTGATTACTTTTTTTCAATATTTATGGTCCTGTGAAACCTGACCTAGAATTTTGGCACACACCTAAAAATGAAAATGATGTCTATCTCTAACCCTAATGTGATGATTGGTTCTGATTTTAATAATTGGTTAGATCTTTTCTCTGACAGAATATCAAATTATAAATTTAAACCTGACAAGACCCATAAATCATTCCAGTCAACCATTTCCTCTCGTCCTTTATTTGATTCTTAGAAAACATGTAATCCTGATGCCTCTGAATGTACCTTTTTCTCTCCTGTTCATCACACAAGCTCTCGTATTGATTATATTTTAATTTCCAAATCATTACTACCTTGCCTCCAATCATCTGAAATTGGTTCTATTTTTATTTCTGACCATGCTCCCGTTTCCACCTATATTGATACATCCATAGCTCCTTTCAAACAAGGTCGCTGGCGTTTTAATAATGACCTTTTCTCTGACCGTTCCTTTATTTCAGAAGTGAACACTTTTATCCAGTAATTTTTTGAACTCAACAACTCTTTGGATACCTCAATACACAACAACTGGGATGCTTTTAAAGCATCATTTAGAGCTTTACCATTGCTTATTCCTCTAAAAAAGAAAAAATTGTTGAGTAAAGAATATAATGAAACACTAAGTCTAATCAAAACTTTGGAACATAAATACTTCTCATCTAAATCCTCCTCCTCATTACAAGACTTAATTGAAGCCAAATCCGCTCTAAACAAAATCACCACAGTTGATGCCTGTAATGTCCTCCTCAAGATCAAATCCAAGTATCATGTGGGCCAAAACAAAGCTTGAAGAATTTTGGCAAACTATTTAAAAACTTAAATCAGAACACAAACATATTGGCCCTATCCATTCAGAAATAGACAATCAACTCCTCTCTTCTGACTCTGACATTATTGGTACTTTTCAATCCTATTATGATAACTTATACACTAAAACCACTAATCAAGCCGAGGGAGAGTTCACGTCTTTTTTCCAAAATATTTCGAAACCTGCTTCCTCTCCTGATATCTTTACCTCTCTCGAGGAAGATATCTCTCTCCAGGAAATCTCTGATGCTCTTAAATCCTTGAAAAAATCCAAAGCCCCCGGCCCTGATGGTTATTCAGTAGAATTATTTTCAGCTTTTTCTTCAATTTTTGCCCCTAAATTACTAGAACTTTTTAATTCATTCCTATCCAATTCTAAGGCTTCTGGATCTTTTTTAGAAGACCTTATTATTGTTATTCCCAAACCAAATAAAGACCCTTCTTTCTTTAAGAATGTTCGCCCTATATCTTTAATCAACTAAGATTATAAAAAGCTTGCTAACATTTTTGCTACCAGATTGGAGAATGTTATTCCCACTTTTATTAATCCAGATCAAACTGGTTTCGTCCAGGGTTGTTTAGCCTCTGATAATGCCAGAATGTGTTCTAATATTCTGACTCTCAGCAAAAAATACCCTTCCCTCTTAGCAGCTCTATCATTAGATGCTGAAAAAGCTTTTGACCTGATTAATTGGGATTTTTTGGTTCATACTTTACAATGGTTTGGTTTTGGTCCCAAGTTTATTTCATGTGTTAAACTGCTACACACAGATCCGAAAGCATGTGTATTTGTGAATGGTCTCTTCTCCCCTTATTTCTGTCTGCAATGAGGTATGCGCCAAGGTTGCCCCCTTTCCCTTTTACTGTTTTTGTTATGTCTGGAACCTTTTCTTCAACGACTCAGAAATAACTCTCAGATATCTGGTTTTGAACAAAAATCCCATTACATTAAACTGTCTGCATATGCAGACGATATTCTTATTTATATGTCTGACCCTGTATCCTCTCTATCACATTTTCTACAAGAAATTTCATCATTTTCTCAAGTTTCCGGATACAAATTAAACTTCTCCAAAATTGAGATTTTGCCATTAAATGATTCATGTTATCAACATATGTTTGATTCTACTAACTTTACATGGAGTCCCCAAAAAATTAAATGTTTAGGAACTTGGTTTTCTTCTAATATCCGTGATACACTATCCCATAATTTTACTGCCCTGAAACTCAAAGTCACCAATTTGCTATCCTCTTGGTCTCCCTTATTTTTATCTTGGTGGGGCAGACTGGATACAATTAAAATGATGATTGTCCCCCAGGTATTATTTATTTTGTCAATGTTACTTTTTAAAATTCCTAATTATTATTTTTCCCAGCTCAATTCTATGTGTACTAAGGGCTCGATTAGGATGGTGGTGAACCCGCATCCTCCGGGCAGGTGGAAGCCACCACCAGCCCGGAGGATGCGGATTCACCGCCGCGGTCCCTGTAAACACCACCCGCTAGATCAGGATGGCGGTAGGATCAGCGGCGGATGGCATGTCCGCCATCGGCTGATCCGCGGGGTGTAGGGTGCTATTTGGTGGCGGTGTCTGCAAGACACCGCCAGCCAAATTAGGAAGCATGTGTAAACATGCTTTTCCGCTGCGGTTTTTCCGCCGTGGAAAAGCATGTGGACCTTTGCTTCTTGCGGGCCCCCAGGGTGAAGGGGGTGCACATGGGGGGTACCTATGCATTTGCATGCACAAAGAGGCAGGCACCGCGCGGTGCCTGTCGCTTTGTACATGCAAATGCAATGCATGTATTTTTAACATTGCGGCGGGTGCTGCTTGAAGCAGCACCCGCCGCAATGTTAAGGATACAGGATGTGAACACCAGGGTGGTGGTCACATCCTAATTGGCATGGAGGGACCGCCGCTGCCCTTGCCGACGGTGCCTCCACCTCGGGGATGGCGGACGTACGCAGGTCCGTCCGCCATCCTAATGACCCCCAAAGTTTCTTTGAAACAATAAACGTGCTCGTATTGCACTATCCAAATTATCCCGTCCCAAATTTGAAGGGGGTGTCCTATTTCCTGGTTTTAGATTGTATCATAATGCATTTTAGATCCGCCAATATTATGCTTTCTCTAAAGATTATCAAGATGTATCTAAACCTTCATGGGTTTCTGTTGAAAGTTCACTGTTAAATGATTTATCTTTTAAGGTTGTGATATTTATTACCAATTGTACTTCTATTTTTCAATATCTAATTTTGAAATATTCTCATCACCTATTACATACACTTTTCTTTAAAACTTTTGACAAATATCAATCTTTCCTAGCTTCCTCGTTATGGTTTAACAAAAACATTACATTTAGTCACAAATCATTTTATTACAAACATTAGAAAGAAAAGGGAATTTTTTATGTTTATCAAATGTTTGCCAATGATTTGATCCTACCTTTTCATAAATTGCAAGAGAATTTCAATCTACCCGATTCATGTATTCAACAATACGAATGTTCTAGCTACAACACTTCAAACTTGTCTACAGAAGTTCAATTCTCAACCTTTCCCACTCTCATTTTCACCTGACACTCCTCTATATGATGTTTCTTCTAAAATTATACCTAGTGCCTCATTCACATATAAAACCTTATCTAATGTATCATGCTCTCGCTATAAGTCTAATGTTGAACTTGAATGGGAACAAGATTTATCCCTAACATTGTCTATTCCTCAATGGGACAAATTATGGCAGAAACTGTTTCAAACCTCCAAGGCTGCAAACATAACACAATCTCTATATTGTATCTATAATAGAGTTGTTATTACTCCTTCTCTTCTTTACAAATTCGACCACTCAGTTTCGTCCTCCTATTGGTCATGCATGTCTTAATGCTGAAGGTTCGTTAATACACTTACTTTACTATTGCCCTAAGGTTAATGCTTTTTGGAAAAATATCTGGTCAAAATGCGTATTGATTTTTTCATATAATCTTCCTTTTTAATATCCATAATGTATTTTTAGGCACTGGGTCTCCAGATTTTGACCAGGTTCTCTCCACATCTATTTTATTTGACTTATTTATTGCTGTAGCCTTTAAGGTCATATTAACTTGCTGGAAAGACAATTCTAAGTTAACCTTCTTACATTGGTGGAATTTAATTTCATTTCTCCTGAGGCGGAAGCCGGGAGTGTCACTGCATTATTGTGTATCTGTGTTTTTAAAACTTTCACTTGCGAGTCACTTATTCTGTTGTTGTTTTTAAACTCACCCCTTGCTGACGCTCGGTTTAGAGCAGAGACCTTCAGCATACTCAGTCGCACAGCGGAGCTTAGCACTGCCGCGACACACTCGCATCCAGAAAACAGCTGACGCCATTACCGGCGTACACTGAGGCCACGCCCCCTCAAGGCCACGCCCCCTCTCACACTATAAGTAGGCGCTGAATACAAGCGACCTGCCTATACCATTGTTCCTGAGGCGGAAGCCGGGAGTGTCACTGCATTATTGTGTATCTGTGTTTTTAAAACTTTCACTTGCGAGTCACTTATTCTGTTGTTGTTTTTAAACTCACCCCTTGCTGACGCTCGGTTTAGAGCAGAGACCTTCAGCATACTCAGTCGCACAGCGGAGCTTAGCGCTGCCGCGACACACTCGCGTCCAGAAAACAGCTGACGCCATTACCGGCGTGCACTGAGGCCACGGCCCCTCGAGGCCACGCCCCCTCTCACGCTATAAGTAGGCGCTGAATACAAGCGACCTGCCTATACCATTTCTCCTGAGGCGGAAGCCGGGAGTGCCACTGCATTATTGTGTATCTGTGTTTTTAAAACTTTCACTTGCGAGTCACTTATTCTGTTGTTGTTTTTAAACTCACCCCTTGCTGACGCTCGGTTTAGAGCAGAGACCTTCAGCATACTCAGTCGCACAGCGGAGCTTAGCGCTGCCGCGACACACTCGCATCCAGAAAACAGCTGATGCCATTACCGGCGTACACTGAGGCCATGCCCCCTCGAGGCCACGCCCCCTCTCCACCTCTTTCGCTTCTATAAAGCATGTGCATTTGGAGGAAGTGCAGCGGACGAGCGCAGCGGGAGCGCCGTCTGCGCGCCGAAGGCGCGCCTAAGGCAAGCCCGTCTGCGCCCGTCATCGCCAGAACATCGCCTCTCGCCTGTCCCCCTGCACAAACTACACAGCATAGAATACATTACGAAAGAGAGCGTCTCCTCGCACTTAACCCTGATGTAAGATGCGACAAGCTTGGAGGCTGCCTTGGTCAAACAGGTCTGTACTGTAAGTCCTGTAGCTTTACAACACCTATACCTAGTCTATCTAGACGTAGAACTACTGCGCCAAAATACTCCTCCCTCATAGTCCTCCAACTGAATGTTAGATCCCTTGTGAAACACCACGCTGAAGTGTTCACCCTTCTAACGGATGAAAGCCCAGATATTCTGTTCCTATGCGAAACCTGGCTCCATGATGACCAAACTAGTATCCAGAACCTCACGCTGCCCGGGGGCTTCTCTATGAAAACCATAAATAGAGACTCAAGGGGTGGTGGGATAGCTGTCGTATACCGAACGACATATAACTGCTCCTTCACGAAGGAAGACATCTGGGGGTGCGAAAGCGCACGGTTTAAGATCACCACTAGTCCGTAGTTTACCCTCTCTGGCCTCTATATCTACCGTCCACCCGGTCCTACCTCTAGGTTCATTGAAGAACTTTTAGACGTAGCTCATACTCTAGTAGTGTCTTCTTCCAACTTCACCATATTGGAAGATCTTAACCTCCATTTTGACTCCATGTCTGACTTATTGGCGGACCTTACAGCCCTACAGCTAAACTCTCATTCATACCCCCACTCATTCTGCCGGGCACTCACTAGACCCTGTCGTTACCAACATCTTAGAGGCCACGGCTGATCTCCCCAAACCCATGGACTGGACTGACCATTTCCTTATTAGATTTTCCATGATGGTCAGAGAACCGCTCACTAAAAATACTTCCAGTTCCTGCTATAAGAGGCCTTGGCACAAACTTTCATCTGGTGATCTTATCACTAATCTAGGTGATCTCCACCTGAATGCTGAGAATAGAGACATAAACGCAGCATATGCTGCTTTCCTTGAGTGGATCAACACAGGGCTTGATACCCTAATCTCAGCGAAATGGACCAAAACCCGTAGTATCCCTTCTAACCCATGGTACAATGAGAATTTAAAAACCGTGCGGAAAGAATGTAAAAGAGCTGAACGCTGCTGGAGGAAGGAGTATAAGGACATTGATAAAGCCCTCTACCTGTCAAAGTTAAGGACGTACCATAAGGCGATACGTACCACTCGTGCATCCTTTTATGCTAAGGAAATCAACTTAAGTGCCAACCCCACCAAAACCATTTTTAAGCTAGTACAAAATCTCCAAAATAGCTCTAACCCAGCACCATGCATTACTTCCTCACAACAATGTGATGACCTCGCTACTTTCTTTATAGAAAAAGTGAGGAAAATCTACAACACCTTTCCACAGGATTTCCCTGAACTCCTCAACCCTCTTAACCTTTCGGCCGACAATCCTAGCCTGTCACTTATACCTAGTATAACCCATGACGACCTAGCCAAACTATGCACACAGGTTAAGTCTGGTTCTCCTACAGATCCTATGAGACCAGCCAAATTTCTAGAATCCCTTGATTTTTTCCTCCCTCCCTTGGCCACTCTGCTCAATCTCTCTTTCTCCTCGGCGGTGGTTCCCACCTGCTGGAAGCAAGCATGGGTCTCTCCGATTATTAAAAAGCCTATGTTAGACCCCACAAAGCCAGAAAATTTTAGACCTATTTGCTGCTTCCATGGGCATCGAAACTGGCAGAAGCCCACGTGAACAAATTATTATCCCACTACATGGTCCAAAATAAAATCTTGGACCCATCCCAGAATGGCTTCAGGCCAGGATTCAGTACTGAATCCGCCCTGCTGACAACCATTGAACACCTCCGGAACATACTGGACGCCGGTCAAAGTGCTGCGCTGATTCTACTTGACCTCAGCGCGGCCTTTGATACGGTCTCCCATAATATTCTGTTAACACGTCTCGAGGCTATAGGGATCTGCGATCTTGCCCTTGAGTGGTTTCGGTCCTTCCTGAAGGATAGATCCTTCCAGGTCTCAGCCTCCCCATTTATTTCTCAGCCCCATTCCATCGAACAAGGAGTTCCTCAGGAATCGGCGCTTAGCCCATCCCTTTTTAATCTCTATGTCCAGCCTCTCGCTGAAGTGGCAAAAGAGTGGGACCTTACGCTGGTGTCGTACGCTGACGACACGCAGCTGGTCATCACTCTAACTAAGGGCCCCTCAATTTCAGCTGCGAAATTTAGGGATGGCTTAGCGGCAGTTGCGCAATGGATGACACGTAACTGCCTACAATTGAACGCTGGGAAAATAGAAGTGCTGCTCCTGGGAAAAAATCCCTGCTACTGGAGTGAACATTGGTGGCCGTCTCTATTTGGCCCCATTCCTTCGCCCAAAACTGTGGTGAAGAATTTGGGTGTCTGGCTGGACTCCTCCCTCAATTTCCAGACCCACACAAAGAAAGTGGCAGCTACTTGTGTGGGTCTGCTGAGGAGCCTTTATCAGATACTTGGCTTCTTCGACCCCGAAACGCGCTAACTGATAGTTCAATCAATCATCCGGGCTCGATTGGATTATGCCAATGTTCTATTCTTAGGCGTCAACAAAGCAGAGATGGCACGGCTGCAACGGGTACAAAACTCAGCAGCTAGGGCTGTGGTGGGCCTTCCCCGCAGGTGTTCTGCTAGAACTACCATCCAGAAGCTACACTGGCTGTGTATTGAGTCTCGAGTTCGATTCAAGACTCTCACCACTGCCTATAAATTCTCAGATCAGATTGTCCTGGACTCCTACGCCCACTCCTGGTACCCTACACCCCCCAGCGTGCCCTACGCTCCTTAGGACAACACCTTGTGGTTGTCCCTCGAACCAGGCTCATCAGAATGGGTGGCCGCTCTTTCAAGGTTTTGGGGGCGAAACTTTGGAACTCCTTGCCACTTCACATTCACGCCATGACAAACCTGATGGCCTTTCGCAAGGCAATCAAAACATATCTGTTTTCCCTGATATAATCTTCCTGTTGTTTCACTCCCTCCCCTCCCTCCCCTCAGGTATCTGTTGTGGTTCAGCGCCGGGACGCCTCGTTGCTGGGGCAGCTGTTTTGCGCTTAACAAATTATTAACATAACATAACATAACATAACATGAACACAGAATTGCTTCAGTTTCTTATGACTCAACTCACTTACAAATCAAATCTGATTTATTATGGTTACCGTTTACTACTTATTTATCTTCGAACTTGCCTCTTCCATAATTTCCTCTTTCCTATTCATTTCTCTTTTCTTCTCTTTCTTTTCTTATCTTTCTCTATTTCTTCTCCTATTTTTCTTATTTTTCCCAATCTTTCTCTTTCTCCTTTCCCCTTTTTTTTTATAATAAAAATGTCTTTCTGTAGTTTCTTATATTCCAGTTTTTACACAGATATGTTCTATTTAATTTTTTTAATGTTCAATTTTCCTTGACATTAGTTGTTTTATTATAACCATTTTGTACAGGTTCATGTAATCTTCTGGTATCTTTTTCCTAATTTCACCGTTTTTCATATGTATTCATTGTAAGTTGTACACTTACTTTACTACTTGAACGTTTTAATTATTTGCATGTCTGTGATCTCTTCCTTAATAAAAATTATTTAACAAAGAAAAACAAAAAACAAAGCTGGCTCAGTGGGGCTTCCTGGACGAAAGGGCTTCTGAGACGGCCATGTCATTTTAGTACACTGGGGATATTTTTTTCTATTTCAGAAGCAAACCCCCACTTTAGGGCAAAATAGTCATCCGGGGAAGCAGGGTTGACACAATGAGGTGGGAGAGCTGATAGGGCACGAAGACGCGCAGCGTCTAACACCAAGCAAGCTGATGACCTGACTGCTAAACTCACAGTGACTCTCAGATACTTCACATGAAGAGATGCAAGATGTAAGTACGTTGGATGCAGGTTTGTGTTGGTGAAGAACTTCAGATGATGAGAGAATTGCTCGAAATCTTAATTTGGTGAGATCCACCAGCCAGCCTGCTGCTTTCGTATGATTATAAACACTACAAACTCAAGATGCTGCAATGAGATCTGTAATGATTTAATTGTGCTACGGAATGGGACAGCAGCTGAATGCCTACATTACAATGAAAACAATATCATATCACCAAGGATCTCCAATTACACACATGCACGGTTGAAGATGTCTATGTTAGTATTACTATGAGCAAAGAAGTGGGGAACATTTCAAATTTCTGTGCAGATAACCATCTGGATTGTTCCTTTGTGTAGGTCCCTCCTTCTTTGTCACAGAAACATCACTTCCTGATCCAGTCCTGCTAACTCTCACGGGGCCATTGTGTGTAACAAGATGTCAGATCTGTTCAGGGAGTCCTCCAAATGAAGAGCCTATATTATACAATGAGAGACAACAGAAGACGGAAACCCTGTGCATAGTGAATTTCCAACTCTTGTGTAGAGGCTATGCACAGCTGATGTCCTTTGAGTTATTTGCAATGTCTGTAGGGCATCAGCAGCAGCCTCCAAAGAATTTTTGTTTTTGCTGAGGGGTGCGTAAAGTTGCTCTTGGAATGTGCTTGGCACAAAGCCCTACCACTCTCATTGGCCCTGTCCCCTCAGTCCCCCTTCATGGGTGGTGAGAGAAATGGGTAACGGCCCCACCTTTTTGCAGACCCCTGCCCTCCGTGCCCCCCCACTCCCTCACACAATGTGATGTTTTTCAAAGTTGGCTGGACTGATTATGATAGTTCTTAAGGATTTGACAAAAGAAAGAGCCCCAGGTCTAGGAAAATGTAGCTAATTTTGTTGACTCCTCCCATTTCCTCATGTAACATCACAAACTTTGAAGTGGTGACCGTGCTCGCGGACGGTCCTTTTGAGGATCTCCCCCAAGCACAGATCATGCAGCACCAACAGTGCCAGGGCTTGCTGGTGGAAGTGAAGAAAAACAATTGTCCACAGTGGGCACCAGCTGTGCCTTGTCCATCTCTGGAGGAAGCAGGGGCAGTCATTCTTCGGACCCTTAGAATCAGGCCCGCATTGAGTGCCTCTGACCACAGGTCGCACAGCATGGTGTCCCTGAGGCCTCTGACTGACCTCTTTAACCAGATCATGGGTGCTCCTGATATCTGTATGTAAATTAAATAACCAAGCGAGAGAAAATCCAACATAAAACAAAACAAAATTATTTGATCTTGACAACGCATGAATTCAACCCTGCAGAACACTCATAGGCTTTTATGTGGTCTAGCTGTCCACTGCTGAGCTCAAAAGTTGAATTTTTATAGATGATAATCAGGAATGCTATGCGGTACTCTTATGCTGCACTTACTCTGATCATAATTTAAACACACATCATGATAGTCTGAGAAAACTGTGTGCAGGACACTTGCAGAGGTCTGCCATGCTGAACCATTTCTATGTGAGGAAAATGATTGCAGTGCTTCTGTCTGCTTTATAGCTGTTCTGTGTGTGATTAACCTTGAACTGCTATCAGTGCTGTACTTGTCGTGTGGGGGTGGGTGACGTTATCCATGATGCTATGTGCCCTTGAATGAAAAGTGCACTGCTGGTTGTGTAAGTGCTACTTATTTTATTGCTGCCTTTACAACTATATTTTGAGGGAAGTGTTGAAATGATCTGTATCAGTGCTCAATTTTTGCAGATAGATGCAAGTGGTGGGCACTGGTACGGATTTTTAATTTTTTTTTCATCATCAGACTTCCACCCAGAGCTAAAGAGAGAAAGACAGAAAATAGAGGAAGACGGAGAGAGAAAAATAAGAATATAGGGAGAAAAGGTGGAATGTAAAGACCCTGCAGGCGTGACATAAAAGACAGGAAGAGTAGGGTAGTGGAAGGAAGAGGCATGAGATGAAGTCCATTCTGGACAGGATTAACATACTGAACACCCAGATTCAGAAGGACAGGGGGCGGTCTACTATTAAAAAAAAACCTCTGGCCCATCCAGTAATACATTTACACATTAAACACTCAGACCCTCATTGCGTGTGGTCTCTTAATTCCGATGGGACCATTAACAGCAGATCTCTTAACATTCACTTTGAAATGTCGGCAGCTAAACACGGATGAAATCATTTGGTGAAATTCCAACCCAAAATGAGGAATTACTGGAAGAGTTGGGCCTGAAATTTCTGATTCACCAGGTAATTCCTAATTTCTTATTGGACCTTCACAAGCCTATTTGTCAAAAGCTTGATTTTCCCAACTCCAACAGTTACTGGTACCCCAGGCATCAGTACCTCTGGGGGTGGGGAAAATCCAGCCCAATTACCAGGCCACTTGAATTGAGGCATGAGTCTTATTTAGAGTTTGGTGAAAGGGCCATTCCTTTAGAAACATGGCGGCTCTCCTGTCTGCCATATTAGAAGTATCATAGGCTATAATGCACTTGGAATATGGTGAATGGGATATCTGCCACGTTTATGATAGATTATCCTTTCTGCCAAACTTTAAATAAGGCCCTTTCTTCTAAGAACCTTAGGCAGAGAGGTCATAGCTCATACAGTACCTATGAAGGAGACTATCCTGGGTGGGATTCCTAGGACTGAAGGAGTAAAAAGGACTAGATATTATGATAAAGAAAGTGAAATAGTGAAAATGAGAGAGAGAAATGAAGGGATTACGCGTCCAAGTAAACAAGATAGAAAGAGTAACTGTAGATGTGAGGGAAGGAGTAAATATGATTCTGCAGAAGACTACCCAACTTTCATGTCAGTCATTGAGTCTGTTCGAGAAGGCCTTAAAATATGCAGATGACCTTTTCACCTGTAGTTTGGAGAATTAAGGTGGATACATTTGTGTGTCTTAGATTTTCTCTCCTTCTGCGCCTAACTTTTTTTCTATTTGCTTTCTTCAGTACAAAGTAGCTGGATTGAAGTTTGCAATAAAAGTTTGCATTATAAAAAAGTCAAAATCGAACACAATTAAAATGATAATCAGTTTTTTAGACGGTCAGTCCCATTCATTCGCAGGCCTAATTTATTAGCTAGGTTTCAACACTGCTACCTGTAATACACACTAAGACTAAAATATTAGACATGGTTTTAAATTTACAGATAACGTTGAACTGCCTTCAAAATGATAAAAGACCTTCCCTATTTGCAACCAACCCTAGGAAAGAGCTACTATGACAGACACTATCCTTGGAATCCTTCATAACCTCTCCTGTACCTTAGTGACAGCACCTACCATAGTGTGGAGAGAAGTGCCTATTATGGGAAGAATGATTACGGAAGGGTGTAACCTGTACTTGTAAACAGAAGTCAATTATCCATGCTTGAGAGGTATCGAGATCAATGGATTATGGTTGTCCTGTGTGATGCCCTCCACATGTCTACCTATGAGTTAAAATATGCATTAACTTTCACAGTGTCTCCATTTTGTATAAGGACAACACAAAGTCAATCAGCCTTCAGAATAAAGACATATCTTCAAATCTGAGTACCAAACCATTTAATTGCTGAGCTATATCAGATCATACTGAATGCAGTAACCTCTCACAAGAGAAAGAAAGGAATTTTTTTTCCTGGGAATTGAGGCCCCTTCCCACCCTTTAGAACAGATTGAATCATAATGGACTTATATCATAATTTTAGGTGGGCACTACCCATGTGCTTATCTTCTGGGTGGACCAAACAGCCTGTCATTATAATTAGATTAAGTATGCCATTGGTTTCTCTTAAAAAAGGTCTACACTATATAAATTGACCATAACAGGTTACCTCTTAATCAAGTTTTCACTATACGGTCATGTTGACATCCCATTTCTAATTTACTAGGCCAACCTTAATGGCAATGGGGTTGTGCCATGGCATCCAACACTTGGGCCTTTGAGTCAGTAATGGTGGACTGATTCCCTCCTCCACCCCTAATCTGCAAGTGGACCTATCTAGAAGGGTGATTGCCCGGAGCCCTGTGCTAACGACTTCAAGTGATATGTTGAGCCTGCACTAGCGCCTATAGACCGTGCACCCACCCTGGAAATACGTATAAGGATTTCAGAGACACCCTCATCCACAAGCCTGGTTTATTTCTCAAATTGTGTCTCGCACACGCCAGCCAAGTACTGTTTCCAGATTTGTTGCTCCATGTAGCCAGCAAGACCCAAGCCATCCCTCCCCTTCTGTTGAGGTGTTTTGAAGAGGCAATTCCAAGAGGACAACATTTAACACCCAGTCTTATAACGTCTCACGCTTTTATATTTTCACCTGGTTCACCCACTTAACCCACTGCCACATCAACGCCCAAGACATATGATGGTGATCTTTTTGTTGATTGTTATCAATTGTATCAGCCAGCATTTGGTACTGCCACTATAGTCCTGTGTTTACTCTCTTAACCCTTTGCACGCTGATGACGGAACCGTTCCGTCATCAGCTGTGGGTGCGCTGTGCTGATGACGGAACGGTTCCGTCATGGCCCGCTCGACGCTCATGCGCGGCGTAAATTCCGCGCCTGCGCTGAGCGTTCTATTGAGCGGGGCGCTCCATGACGGAACCGTTCCGTCACAAGCACAACTCACCTGCGTGCCGTGACGGAGCGGTTCCGTCACGAGTAGGTATGAGCGGATTTTGCGGATTGGCAATCCGCGAATTTGCGGATTTGCGGATTGCCAAAATCCGCAAAATCCGCGAATCCGCGCGGATTTTTTTTTTTATGTTCGCACGGGTTTCTGCAAGTTCGCACGCGTTTTGTACAATTTCGCAAATTGCGAAATTGTACAAAACGCGTGCGAACTTGCAGCAACCCGTTCGAACACAAAGAGAAAGAAGCTCCTGGTCACAGGAACAGCACGGGGATTGCGCTCATGAAAGTCAAGGATGCAAAGGCCTCTACCCAGCATCACAGCTGATTTTCCACGGTAGATTTGGGAAGAGGCACACCTGTCCAGCCTCGAAGACGCTCATGATTGTTTTTGGGCTAATGAATGAGTCACTGATTTTGAGCATCAACTAGTTCGAGCGACCATGCAAAGGCCGCCCTCTACCCAGCATCACAGCTGATTTTCCACGGTAGATTTGGGAAGAGGCACACCTGTCCAGCCTCGAAGACGCTCATGATTGTTTTTGGGCTAATGAATGAGTCACTGAATTTGAGCATCAACTAGTTCGAGTGACCATGTGTGTGTTACTTACTATGCAATCGCCCTGAAGGGCGCAGGGGTCCCTTGAGTGACCTGGCTGTGCTGGCTGTAACTATTTTACAATGGCGCCAGCAAGCTGCCAGCGCCGTTGTAAAATAGTTACAAAGTTAGCTTGCACAGGAAGCACTTAGATAAAATAAAGCAGCACCTGCTTCGTTTTATCTAGTGGTTCCTGTGCAAGCTAACTTTGTAACTATTTTACAACGGCGCTGGCAGCTTGCTGGCGCCATTGTAAAGTAGTTACATGAGTGTGGGTTCAACTTTTGTACCCGTTACGTTCGCGGATTTTTTTTGCGGATTTTGCGGGAAATCCGCAAAATTCGCGGATTGCGGATTTCCCGAAAATCCGCAAAATCCGCGAGCGTAACGGATTTCACGCTCATGCTTAGTCACGAGCACGGGACCGCCGCGCGGCCGCCCTGCCCCCATAGCACTGTGGCGGAATAGCCACCGCAGTGAAGGGGCTAATCATCTTTTTGTTGTAAAAAAAATACCGTTTTCCTCTATACAAGACAGACAACATAGAAAAAGGCGTTCTGAAAAAAACAAAACTGCTTTAATTGGGGTGGCATGCCATTGAAAATGATGTAATTTCTTGTCAATCACACCTATCCCTAAACTGACACTCTCCAAACTAGAAGAACTCGACATTCCTACAGTTAGGGGACTCACCAGAGGCAGATGTAGATGTTAGGCTATGGTTTGGCTTGGAAGAAGGCCCTTATTGTGATACAAATATAGAAGAACCAAATCAAAAAAGCAAAATAATATCATAACACATCTTGCTCAACTGGGCCTACCTCCTGGTTTCGAAATAAGAGGAATTACACACTTTGATGCAATTGACAAATTGCTACTTTAAGGGGCCCTCTTACACACTGAAAGAATGTAATATTATGAATATATATCTGTGTTGTGCACTTAAGTAATTAATGGGGGCTCGTAGTGCTAGGGACTGCTGGGGTGGAAGGTTAGACATTGTTTGGGGCGTCTCCACAGTCCAAAGTCTGAGAGATTATTTGAAGGTATGCTTGCTGTGCAAGGTCTTTCGCCGGACCATCTTGAGAAAAACTAACTTGTAACACCAGAAATTAGGCATTGATTTTTGATTGAGGTTGAGATTTGATTTGAACTCTGTGCAGGTGCTTGAATGCTAAATTGGAGTTATGCCTTGTAGATGTTAAACACCGGGGGCCCTATAACACATATGGCACACTTTGCCCGTTTGAGCCATGGCACACCTTAAAACAGGTGCTCCAGATGCAAACAAGGAAAGTGCACCCTATTACATTGAACGCGCTGCCCCTAGGGCAGCCTCAAAGTCGTGCTGGAAAAAAAACTGAGCTGCTTTGAAGCAGCCCCTCCGTGTTAAACTGGGCAGGTGCAGGGCCGGACTGGCTACTGGGCATTTTGGCATGCTACGGAGCTGGGGGCTGGATTCGTTGATGGGGACCTGCGTGTGCTGAATGAAATTCATTTTGCTTTGTTTATTTTGAAGCACACACAGGTCTCCATCAACGAAATCAGCCCCCACTGCAGTTACATCAGCCCCCAGCTCGACAGCATGCCAAAACGTCCGGTAGCCAGACCGGCCCTGGGTAGGTGACAACCAGCCTGCACTTTTAAGAGGGGAGAGAAATCCCTTGCTGGTGCGTGCAGTGAGTGACTTCACCTGCCTGCAAGGGGATGTCTAAGAGGTCCATAGGACCCACATAACCCCCTCCTCGGGGCAGTCCTCAGGGGTGCTTTGACAGTGTGCCAATGCACCTCCTGACAGCTTCTTTGCCGCTGTGCATGCATCTATAATATGATGCGGGCGCAGAGGCAAAGAGATCCCTCATTTGCATGGGGTCACATCCCCATGCAAATGACAGAACACCCTTTGGTGATAGTGCTGGTGGTATAGGTGCGCCAGCGCTATCTGTATCACAGAAAGGGCTGCACAAGCATCTGTGGCCCATTCTGTAACACCAAAGTGCCTTCAGGGCAGGGCGCACAAAGAGGGCACACATACCTGTTGTGCCCCTGCGGCACTTTCTATAAAATGGCCCCAAGTAGGGAAGAAAACACTATGATAGAATTCATAAATGGACTGACCAGTTAATGTTCATATATCTTTGTACCATGATCATAGGAAATATGAAACAGATTACATATGAAGCTCAGATCAGAACTTTCAAAAATGCATGGCAGTTTGGTACAGTAACTATACATTTAGGGCCTGATTACGATGTCGTTGGGAAAGCCTCCGAATCGGATTTGGCTTTCTGGGATCGGATCCGTAGCCCTTGTTTCTGACTGAATCGTACAAAGGTCCGAACAACCAAGTACGATGCGAAGATTACATACGTGTCAACCAAATCATTTCTGGAACCTGATCCTGTCCGTACAACTTGTTTGTAGCCGAATCCTGACGTGCAATGGAGCCGGATTCCGACTGAGCGAGTATGATGCACGATTTGGACAGCCGCATTGACTCGGTCTCAGCGAGACGAAACAACTGTCGGAATCATACTTCAGGGGGCCGTAGCAGGGCCTCCTTCACCCGGGGTCCTCCGATTTCAAAATAAAAAGGCAAAGCATTGGCCCGAAGCATGGAATCCTTAGACATGGCATGATAAGGTACAACAGATATATAGCATATGAATAATGTATGTAGAACAATTACAGTTTTTTAGGGAAATTTGATTGTTATTTCCGTTTACGGGGTAGTTACAGGATGTGATGTTGGGACTTAATGCATAGCACAGTTGTTTCTCATATTTTAAAAATGTTTTTGTAAACTGCAGTTTGTGATTGTTATGAATTGTGGGTATTTATAACAGATATTGTATTTGTATGTTCAATGAAATACACATTGTTTGGGGCGTCTCCACACTCCAGTCAGTATTTTGACTTGACTTGTTAGCCTGCTTGGCCAGTGACAAAGAAACATTTGACAGTGTCCCTGATGTTCTTTCACGATAAGCCAAGAAAAGGTGTTGTAAGTGAGATGTGTGTTTAATGCTAAAAACAACGAAAAAAATGTGCTTCCTATATCCTCCGCCATTAATCCATTCAAACTCATTCACACCCTATACATCTACAATGAATATTAGCAGTCCATTTGACTCATATATGACACTTTCCTCTTTCATAACCTCTGTTGCTACCACCACAACTTCAGCAGCTCAACATTTAGAAAAATCATCCTCATCGCTCCTTCAACCCAGCCAAATTCCTAATCAACACCCTCGTTACGGACAAGCGACACAACTGCAATAGCCTCCCAGTCTCCCTCCTTCTTACTCTTTCTCCCATCTTGAGCATATCATCATCTTTGCCCCCTCACACTTTTCAACTTATCAAGACACACTCCCACTAGGAGGCTGCTTGGCTATCAGCAAACCCAGGGCATTCATCAGCCTCCTCTTTCTGGTTTCTAAAGTCTGTGTGGCCCCTTCTCCCACCCATATGTCTCCAACACCTTCTCCCACAAAATCTGCACTCTTGCACTGTGCTTTCCCAACTCAAATCACCTTTACGTCCTTAACCACCACCCACCCGATACCTCTTCTAAAATCAAGTTATTTGCGTTTCTAACACCCCACCACTTGAAAGCTCTTGCCAGCGAAATCCTTTGCATCTTCATACTATCCCTTAAACTTGACCACAGAAGTGTGGAGAACCTTCTAGTGGAACTCACCACAGGAGAGTGCTGTGTCTCATGTTGTTGTCTTTGTGAATGGGGGGATATGTGATCAATGTTTTGTTATTGTCTCGGGATCCTCGTGGTGCTTGCCTGTCTCATGCTGGTTACACACACATGCATGTGTATGTAATTGTGGTTTGAGGGTGAGTGGAGCTCGCCCAGAGTGCATAGAACCAGTGAGGAGGTACTGTAAAACAAGTACAGATTAGAGAAATAATTTCCTTATACCTTTGTGGTTTTCACCTCTTAATAGATAAGCATTTAATATTGGCTTGTATACAAAAACTGGTATAACTACAGTTAGGAATGTGTGGTTGCATTTGCTCATCACCTGGCTATGTAAGCATTATGCAACCTATTACCTTTCGCATCTCTTTGTGACTAAGAAAGGTATTTCTTGCTGAATGCTTCTTTTTATAAGTAAACAATAATTTAACTATGAGAAAACACAGATGAGTAGATCCCCAACTGGTTGAGCACCAATTTCCAAACTAGAGAAGTCTGCCATTGGCTGAGCTGAATGACATTATAGAATAGCTCAAATCGCCTATTTCATTCGTTTAAGGAGTACAATACTATCTCAGCCTACCAGAGATTCCTAATACCTAAAGCAGTTTCCTAGTTTGAGACTGAGCTGTGTGTGTGTGTGTGTGTGTGTATGTGGAGGTGTGTGGGTGTGTGTGTGTTGTCTTTGATAAGGGGGATATGTGTTGTATCTTTAGTTGTTGTCTCAGAATCTACATAGTGTTTGCCTGTCTCATGGTGGTTACACATGCATGTTTATGTAGTTGTGGTTTGAGGGTGAGAAGAGCTCTTCTAGAGTGAGTAGAAGAATGGTATGAGAGAAGTGACGCAGAGGGCATGAGGGGGTAGTGCTGAATAGAGAAAATATTTCCATATACTTTTGCCGTGTTCACCTCTCCTGAGTAGATAGGTATGTAATATTGGTATGCATAAAAAAAACTGCTAAAACTGCAGTCAAGAATGTGTTTGTTCATCTCTTAGCAATGTGAGAATTATGCAACCTATTACCTTACACATCTCTTAGGTATGTCTTGCTGAATGCTTCTTTTCATAAGTAAATAATAATTTAGCTATAAAAACACAGATAGTACATGCACAACTGAGCACCATTTTCCAACCTAGAGAAGTCTGCCAAGGGCTGAGCTATATGACATTAGATAATGGCTCAAATAATCTATTTCATTCAATTAAGGAGTGCAATGCTATCTCAGCCTACCACAGCTTCCCAATAACAAAAGCAGTGTCTGTGTGTGTGTGTGTGTCTGTGTGTGTGTGGTTGTGTGTGTGTGATTGTGCATGCACTTGTGGATGTGTGTGCTTTTGATGTGAAAACAACATGGCACTGTAGTACGTAAAATTATATAATTTTCAATCTTAGAAGCCCCAGTGCAATGGCAACCAGTGTCGGCCCACATAGCAGCACCCTTCACCCATGCACCAGCACATTATGTTCATCAAAAAATGCACCAAATGTCTTGCCCTGGCTACATTGCTCAAAAGTTAAGATCTTCATGAAAATTCGTTTATAAATTCTGTCCTGTTTGATTCAGCCCTTAACAGAGGGGTCTAAATGGACCATCTCTCACCATCACTACAAAGTGTAAGATGTGAATCACAGAAATGTTAACACTCTCTCTGACTATGCCTTATGACTTTCGGACACCACACACCCTGGCATGTGTACACTGGGTCCTGGACATTGACACAGCAATGCAACTGACCATTTTATGCAAGTGTGTAACCAAAATGTGCATTTGCACATTGTATGTTTTCTCTAATTAAGCGCTCTGCCGCGCTCTAGTTGTGTATAAAAGGGGCTTCCTGTTCTCGGCGCCTGATCTAGTTGAGCAATTTCACCTTCCTGAGGCGGAAGCCAGGAGGTCCTTTCCACTAATCTTTACCTTGAGCATTTTTAGCGCAAAAACGGTACTCTGCTTGATTTAAAAAGCGTGGTATTTTATTTCGTACTGTGGCACTTTTAGCTTGATTTCGAAGCTTTTTTACCTGCAAGACATCCCTCTTCCCCTTCCACTACTCGGGCCACTCTCAGCTGAGCATAGACGCTGAGAGATCGGTCCCGAGTAGACGAAGTTTCCCGCAGCGGCCATATTGGGGAAGGTAAGCGCTCTGCCGCGCTCTAGTTGTGTATAAAAAGGGACGGCCTCTCTCCGTGTAGCGGACGCGCTTTGCAGATGCGCCGGACCCACGCTGGAGTCATGCCAGAGTCCTGCCCGTCTGCGCCCGTCAGCACTAAGGAAGCGCCAAGGGCCACGCGTAATGTCCCACTAAGTAGAGGCTCTGGCTTGTTTAGAGCCTACCTTCTTTCCATGAATAATTTTTCCACCCGCTGCCATGATGTTCCTAAACCTGATACATGGGACGGCCCGGTCTGCTGCCAACGCTGCAAGGTAACACTTTGCCCTGAGCTAGCATCTAATGGGAAGCCACGACCCATCATTATACGAGGGGGGCTTATTAACGCAAGATCAATGTGCAAGAATGCACAACATATTCACGATCTGATTACTGAAGGGGATTTAGACTGGCTCCTCATTACAGAAACCTGGCTAAAGGCCTGGTGTAACCCAGATATAGCAGTGGCCCTCCCACAAGAGTTTATAATACAACCTTTGGACAGACAGGAGCAATGGGGAGGGGGATTGGCTATTATCCATCGTGACACCATAACTTGCACCACTTATGAATTGCCAGACATCAAGGGGGCAGAAGCTATGGCCTTTTGTTTAAATATTCATGACTCCTTGACGTTCTCTGGCCTACTGCCCATGTAAATTTGGTGTACACATGCAAATGGCTCTCTATGCGTGTGCAAAACATATTCGGATCATAAAACATAATTTTTTGCACTAGTCAAAGAATTTACACTAATGCAGATTTTTGCATGAGTTATACCTCTCCCAAGGGCAGGAAGTGGGCATTCCGGGCACCTGGAGGAATGACCAGAACAAGTTTGTTGGCATTCTCTGTGACGCATTCCCACACTGGAAAATGTCAGAGGTTTACTTTTTTCAAGGTAAGGTGCAAATCTATTTCAAACCTGGTCCGTGTAGGAAGGTGGATACCTGACTATGGTTACCCCAGATTTTTTGCCTAGTGTTTAGCTGGTTTTCAACTTAGTTGGCCTGGGATCCTCCTAATCAGGGCCCCAGGCTATCTGCTCTCACTGTAAAATGGACTCCATGTACTTTAGGTACATCTCCAATTGGATATTGGGTCACCTTATGAGCCCCTGTATAGTGTACCTTAGGTACCCAGGGCATAGGTGCATCCAAGGCCTACCAGGGGCTGCAACATGTATTATGCCACCCCTGGCTGGCCATTCACATTGACACAACTGGCTGATCACTCAGCTGGGGCAAGGTCGTGTAATCACCCCTTGCTTAGGTGTAGTATCCCTATACCTACCTTTACATATAGACACATACATACCTAAAAGTCACTCCTATGGCAGGCCTTAACAATCCTGGAGGCAGAGTGCTTGGTTTTATGTGAGATGAGGCTCTAGCATGAGCTGAGCCTGTCTGCAGCTTTCGGAATCATGTCCTTATAGCTGTTCTATGATATAGCCATACCATATACTCTTAATCCTCGTGGTTGAATGCTAACTTTGGTTTGGCTTTATCAAAACATGTCATGTAAGGTGTCATACGCTTTGGAATACTACCCCCTCGCCAGTTATGGCGATGGGGGTAGCATTCCACCCTTCTAGAGGGAGAAGACATGTTGTACCTACTAATCCTAGTTAAAGTTAACCAGAGCCTCAGCATCACAAAATGGATGCTGCTGCCACAGACACAAGTCTGACCTCCTGCTGCTGGGAGTCCTTCCAGCGAGGGAGGCTTGGACAATAGGTTTCCTGTCTTGGGAGTTGCTAGCACCCCCCCAGACAGGCTATAGTGTATTGGGACAGGGAGGGCTGAATGAAATGAGACACTGCCTTGGGCACACAAGGTGTCCCATGCATAGTCCAGTTCAAACCGGTGCTTTAGCACTCCAGCCCCAGCTCTGGAACGAAACTGGACAAAGGGAAAGGGGTGTAACAACCCCCTTCCCTGGTCCCACCCATAGGAGGGACCTAGCAGGTAATCTAGCCCCTACATTTAGAATATATGTAGGAGCTGAGTCCCAAGATTTTAGATTAATCCAGACTGAAACTTGAAATGAAACTCTGGACCTTCGACGTTCTACTTGAAGATAGAAGACTGAAGAATCAAATCTCCCTTGTGGTCAAGGAGTAACCACCCTGCACAAGCAGGCACCATCAAGCCATCAATGGTTTGCTTTGTCGTCGCTCCCGCCGGAGCCCAAACACAGAGCCTGACAAGAAACGGACTTCCAGACTTCCTTTAGCCCGATCCGCAGCCACAGCAAAGCTGAAACCAGTGGAGGCGACGTGAGACGTGGGACCGGCCATCTTTGAAAGCCAGCAAATTGCTTTCCGTGCAACTTCCGAGGCACCCTCGAAGTTGTGCATTGGGGATTGAGAAGCCCCAGCCCCAAGCACCAACTGCTCAGAAGATCAGCCCTCCACACTCCACGAATTCTGCGTGGGGCCCTTCTGGATTTTCCTGCTTGATGCGTCTGTCCGGTCACTTGTCCGCTGGCTAGTGGCCTCTGTGACGACAAAACCTTGAATCTACACCACTGGACTGGTTGCTCCAGACTGGCCATTGCTTTCCTGAAAAGGAGAAGCCCATCAGACCTTGCTGGTCAGATTAAGAAGCCATCTTCGATTCCTGCGTGGGTTGCCTTAGCCAAGGCTTGTTGACTCCAATCCGGAAGCCGACACCACTGACAGCGAGAGCCTTTGTGGGACAGTCCATGCCTGACTCCTGGTTGTCGTCGATGCCTCCTGGTCCCCGTGGCTGCAGAGACAAGCTTCACGACATCACCTGATTGCTTCGCGACATCGCCTGGTTCCTTCCTGGTCACTGGCTAGTGACCCAGACTCTGTCCTCTCTGCTTTCAGGTACTCTTCATCCTCGATCCGCCCTTGGATCCAACCAGATACTTCTCAACTGGTCGCCTGCAGCATCTTCCTCCAAGGCTCCATAGGATTCAGCAACGAAACCGGGCACCCTTTGACACCTATGCACCGCTTCCTGTTGGTGAGGTAACGCGAGTACTTCGGTGCTCCTGTGGGTATTAACTATCCTAGTGTCTAACTTTCTCCTAGTCCATCCGGAAGCGACCTAAAAGAACTAGTATCCAATTCTTTCGTTCCCATTCTAACTCTATGGTAACTTGCATGTGTGTAAAGACACTGCACACGCCTCCCGTGGGCCTCCTACTTCCTATCCTTTGGTAGTACAGTGTAGCCCCAGCGATTCCTTAGGCCCTAGGCCTATCCTTTGTTCGTGACGTGGTTCTTATACCACTATTTTAGTATATGGTTTGACGTGCCCCTAGGGTGCTACTGTATATTGTGCAACTTATTGTATGATAATTAAGTATCTTGTTATGTGCTTGTGCCTCTGATCTTATAAAGAGCTCAGACGGGTTGCTTAGAAATAAATACATATATATTTTATATATATATCCTGTGTGGTGTCCTTTCATTTGGTATTCAAGGGGTTACAGATGGTAAAACAGCTGGCTTTACATGCCCTCTTGAGTTTAGCCTAAGACTGCTTTGTCCATGCTACCTCTAGGATACTGGTCTATAAGGTTGACTTTACAACCATCACCATAAGGGTTGTTTGGACTACTACAGGGTGCCCACTAGAATAGTGGACATCACATATCAGGCCAACTTCTCAAAGTCCAGATACATGGCAAGGGGGTTTCTCAATAAGGAAAGTTCATTTCTCTATGGGGAGGAAACACATTTGCGCGAATGTGATGGCATTTCCCCTTGGGCAATCGTGCACTATTTGCAATCACACATAAGAAATGCCTCCGCAAAGTCACAACTACAGATTAATAAATGTTTTCCATGAGTACGCATGGAAACCTGAACCTGCAGCAGGGTTCCATGCCCAACCTGGGATCTCTTTGTGTATCTCAAAATGACCAGATTTGCACCTGTGTTAGACTGTAAACCTCTGGGCGCAGTGGCGGCCGGCATGGCTCACGGGTGGTGGTGTGGGTCACGTGAGGGTGGGGGGGGGTTGCGCAGGGTCACGAGGGGGTTTGCGCAATAAAACAAAATATTAAAATATAAAATAAAATGTCCCGGCCTCCGGGTCCTGCGTCTCTGCTCCTGCTCTCCACGTGGAAATTGTGGAACAGGAAGCAGGCCCCACTGACCAATCACAACGCTGAAATGGAGCATTGTTATTGGCAAGCACCCAGGCTCCCCTGACCAATCACTATGCTGCCGTGCAGCGCTGTGATTGGCTTTGAGCGTCCTAAATCGACACTCAACCAGGGAATGTGGGCCTCAGCTTGTTCTCTACGCAGGCTGTAATGCAGCCTACATGGAGAACGTGTGAATGACTGGTTTGGGTGGTCCGAGAGAGACAACCAAAAAGTGATTGCGCACTTAGGAGTGGGCGAACCCCTCCTTCCAAGCTCTGCTCCAAAGCAGAGCAGCCCGGCCCGCCCGCAAAGCAGCACAAACCATAAAATTTTAAAAACTATAAGTTATTATCATGTTATGTTTCTTCTTTTTCGCACTGCTTAAAAGCAGTGGGGCGATGCTCCTCCGCCATAGTGGAGGAGCTGCCGCAGTCTGGGTGTACATTTACTCCACCGAGTAAAAGAACCGGCCCGAGTGTGCGCGCCTTGCGCACTACAGTCAGTGATCGTCTGTAACCCATCAGATTGACAAGTAGAACGGTCACCCTCCTTGACCTTATGGGCTTATATATAATGCAGCCGTGAGCAATCAGGATGTGTCAGGTTGCTCCGGATCCAAAACAAAAGTCAGCAGACTCTGAGACTATTTTTAACACACCCGCCCACAGGCTGGAGCTGCACAAATTTGCTGAACTTTTTTTCCCCTCAAAAGACACGAAAATGACGTTCCATTTTTTTTGTTGGTTTTTTTTTGTTGCTGGTGTCAATTTTCTAAGGCTAAGCGTAAATGCTGCCAACAGGAGATGATTTTATCGGGCTGCGGAGCTGAAGGGCTCCTGTGTTTGATGTGGGCTAAAGGGTTGCACCTTGTAAATAGCATGAAGGCGAGGGCACATGAAGTCATGGGAGCGGCAGGCAGGCCTCGATGCCCACATGCACGCAGCCAGCAGAGAGCTGGCCTGGTGCCCTTGCGCGATCTGGCTCTCAGGTCTCTTTTTTTTATACAATGGTTTTCAAAGCAGCACCGACAGATTCTGCCCACCTGATGAGGTTCCTGGTGGCAGGTCAATGGCACAATGCAGGTCCAAGCAGCAGAAGCAGTTCTAAGGGCTGAGTTAGAGTTCTCCGGAAGGGTTACCACGTCACAACGTGACAGATACCTTGGGCCTCATTTATGAGAAATGACGTATCGCTGCTTGAAAGCAGCGATGCGTCACTTCTCAGTGCGCACTCCTTGCGACATACCTGATGCGTCATATTTACTGTATGACGCATCATGTCGCAAGGAGTTACAGATACGTCAGTATTTCTGACGTATCTGTATGGCGCAAAAGTGACGCATTGCTGGAGTGTGTCACAAAAGTGACGCAACTCTAGCAATGTGTACTTTCACATGGTCAAGTCCCATATTGTTAGTGCCTGCGTCAGTCTTACGCCTGCCATGAGGCAGGCATTAGATTTTGACGCATTAGCGTCCAAGAAATTGCGCAGTGAAATCTTATAGATTTCACTGCGTCATTTCTATGACTCTCTCTTGTGTCAAAACGCCCCCTTTGCATACATTATACCTGGCACAGGTATAATGTGGCACAGGGGTTTACAAAGTGACGCAACTACCTAGATGCGTCACTTAGTAAATATGGTGCAACAAGGCACATTTTTTACTCTGCTGGGGGCTCATTTATGAGCCCTTGCATCACTTTTGCACCACTGGTGCGTCACTTTTTGGGACGCACGAGCAGTGTAAAAAATTAGCCTTGTTGCGCCACATTTACAAAGTGACGCATTTTGTTAGATGCGTCACTTTGTAAACCCCTGCGCTACATTATACCTGCGCCAAGTATAATGTATGCAGGGGGGTGTTCCCACGCAAGAAAGGGTCATAGAAGTGACGCAGTGAAATCTACCAGATTTCACTGCGCCATTTTTAGGAGTCAAATGCGTCAAATTCTTACGCCTGCCTCACAGCAGGCGAAAGACTGACGCAAGCCCTTTCACATGGGGCTTGCCCCATGTGAAAGGACGCATTGCTGGAGTTGCGTCACTTTTGTGACACACCGCAGCAATGCGTCACTTTTGCGCTTACAGATACGTCCGAAATACTGACGTATCTGTAACTCCTTGCGACATGATGCGTCATACATTAAATATGACGCATCAGGTATGTCGCAAGGAGTGCGCACTGAGAAGTGATGCATCGCTGCTTTCACGCAGCGATGCGTAATTTCTCATAAATGAGGCCCTGGTGCGTCACAAAAAGTGACGCACCAGCGGCGTAAAAGTGATGCAAGGGCTCGTAAATAAGCCCCCTGGTGCGTCACAAAAAGTGACGCACCAGTGGTGCAAAAGTGACGCAAGGGCTCAGAAATGAGCCCCTTTGTATCCCTTATTACCAGTGCCAAAGGATATAATGAACTTATATTAAGGCAGACAGAGTATCCATCACAATGTGACGGAGCAACAAGTCTGTCAAACTCTTAAGTCAGGACCTACATTTGTTTTTTTACATATTGTATTCCAAACATCAGTGGTTACACTGCTTCATAGCGCTTTGTGGGGAGGAGACCCAACAAGTTACACACTTTTGTGAGCACTAGACAGAGCCAGAGCCGAGCCAAGGGTCTGATTTGGCCATAAGAGCCAAAGCATGAGCTGAGTCGTCCAAAAATCGGCACAGAAATGCTGAAATAAATGTAAAGTTAACAATAAAACCTTTTTGCAATTCAAAATATTGTTATTTCTTCAGCATGTTAAGTGTATGAATAAAATCATTAGACCTAGGGCCCGATGTAGGTCGGTCGGTAACGGCCGAAAATCGGTATTTTCAGCCGTTACCGATCGGTAAATAGGCGAATGGTTTGTAGGGGGCATTATTTTACCGAATCGGTAAAATTACCAATTCGGTAATTTTACCGATTCGGTAAAATAAGTAATCGGTAAATTTACCGATTCGGAGCCACCCATATGTAGCTGGAACTCTTCAGAGTCCCAGGAGCCTTAACGAATCAGTATTTTATCATCAAATCCAATTTGATGGTAAAATACCGATTCCGGTGTGCATGCACATGTGTGCATGCACACCTATGCCATGTGACAGGCAGACCTGCCCTTAGGGCAGGTATGCCTGCCACATGGCACCCGTGCCTGTTTTGGGGGTGCCAGAGGGTGTCAAAGTGACACCCCCTGCACCCTTGTGTGAATCGGTATTTACCGATTCGGTAAATACCGAATTCATCCGATTTGGTATTCCAGCACATCTGGAATACCTACATGTCGGACCCATAGATTTACCAATTTTAAATTACCGAATCGGTAAAATTCGGTAATTTAAAATCAGTAAATCTTTCCTACCTACATCTAGCCCCTATATCAAATTCACAGTGACCTTTGCTGGAAATTATTGTTTCTGTTCTTTAACTTGGAAACCTTCAAAAATACCTCTGCACTATGCCTACTTGCCACGAGGCAACCAAGCATGGTATCGCTTTTAATGTGTACTGTAAATATACCCAATGTTGTTTTATGTCAAGCAACATTATTGTATTGAATACCATATATAATTATCGCTATTGCTTGGTTAGAGACTAAAATTTACCGCAGAGCTGTGGCGATTTTTACCGCAAATAAACCTTGGTATTACCAAGGTTTATCGCAAATGCGATAAAAATTGCCGCAATGCATGAATATCGCTGGAAAGTCAGCGATATTCATGCATTACCGAGCTAATGCTCTTAGCCATGTTATCCACCTCCCATTGGATAACATGGCTAAGAACTGCTCAGGGCAGGTGTTAGGTTTTGGAGATATTCGCGCTTAGCGCGAATATATCTCCAAAAGTTGGTAATAGGAGATAGCGATGTTAGCGACTGTTTTCAGTCGCTAACATCTTGGCACGCCCACTTTGCATGTCATTAGTGATAAATATCACTGACATGCAAAGTGGGGCCCAAGATGGTCCCTATCTCCTACTAGCTGTCACTAACTGGTGTTAGCGACAGCTAGGTAATAGGGAGATAATTTTATCTCCGCTTTCTTGGCTTTTAAAGCCAAAAAAGCGGAGATAAACCCCCTTCATAATATGCCCCTAAATTCCTGCCCTTTCCGTGTAATGCAGCGTAGCAAGGTGACTTACTACGCTGTTTTGCGTTACTTTGCCAAAAATATGGCCCTTAAAGTTTGGCTGTTGTAAGTGGACAGCCAAACTTGCTCCTCCAACCTCTATATGCAAAGTTGCAGGGTAGTGGTAGGTCTCTCTCATCAGAGCCCCAGCTGGCTGCACTGGTGGAAACCTATGACGTAAGGCGAGTCTGCCACAGGTCACCTCAGAACTCCCCTATTTAGGGCGGTGATTCTGATATATTTTTCCTGCTCTGGCCATCTTGGAAAACTTGGCTATCCCAAACAAGTAATAAGAGAAATGACCTCGCGCTCCGGGGAAAATTCTCAGAGTATCAGGCCCATTAAACAAGGGATACGATTGTTTTGCAAAATAGAAGTGGAAGCATTAAACACAGCGCCCATTTTACAAGTCGTCAGTGCCTTCCGCTGTGACGTGACGTCATTGGTTCTGCTGCAGGAACCGAGATTCACATCTACCAAGTCGGGACCTCTACAGATGGCAGGTGATCCGGATTAGAAGAATGGAGGTCATCGCCCCCACTGACCTGACGGGCTGGCGGACTTCATACTTTAACCCTTTGCGTGCTGGTGACGGAACCACTCCGTCACCAGCCACGGACGCGCTGTGCTAATGACGGAGTGGTTTCGTCACGGCCCGGCCGCCGCGCCTGCTTTGCCCGTTCTATTGAGCGGGTGGGCCATGACGGAACCACTCCTTCACAAGCACAGCGCACCCGTGGCTCGTGACGGAGTGGTTCCGTCGCTTCCCCCCCCCCCCAGCGCCGCGGCAGAATTACCGCCGCGGTCAATGGGTTAAATGAACCTATTTGGGTTTTTTTGTGCAAAATAACTGGCTTTCCCTGACTTAACTTAAAAAGACGATTTTAGGTGTCGCTCAATACCTCAGTGATGACAATTGAATAAATCATCAAACACAGCATCCTGCGAAACCCTACAAAGTGTGCATTGAGTTATGGGTCTTCATGAAAAACCTGTGACGAGAAACTGGCTGAAAAGAGACGTTCATTTACATATTCTGCTTTTAGTTAAACATAAAAAAGAGGTCTTATATATCCTTATATATCCTTTCAACTGTCATGCAATAACTGTATTTGTGTTACAAAAACTGCATTAGGGAGAGGAGGGTGGAAGTTCTTGGGCTGTGTGTCTTAGATCTGTTCCCAAGGGACAAAGGCCAGGCCAATTATTTGGCAAACACATTGCTTAGCTCTCTGAGCCTAATAAACACAAGGATCACCCAGGACTGATTGTGGAAAAGTCTCCTTTTTGGTTTAACTCTCTCGGTTTAGTGAGTTCTAGCTAGTAGCTTTTGTTGTGGTGGGAAAAATGGCTAAATTGGCCATTCTTTTGCACTCTCTGTATAGGAGGGGTCAATTATCATCTTACGCCGAGAAAATGGTCAACAAAGTGGCACTAAGTTGGCAAATATTTACACAATTATGCAAGATTCAAAATAGTTCATTTAAGGAAGTCTATCATATATATAATCACATTTTGTTTTAATATAGTTCTTTATTCCACACATTTACCAGGTCTAAGAACATTAGATAACACGTTTTTAATACTCACCAGTTTAATGCTACACGGAGTACTGATTTTGAAACGACGAAACGCTGATTTAGACTTGCTGGGATTCAAATTCTTGACCGGCAAAACACAACAGATGTCAGCAGTGAGCGCTTATATCTCTGTGCAGGTTTGCTGGATAAGGGCCAACTTCTATTTCACCTACGGCGCTTTGAAGCTGAGCTTGGGTAGTGTAAAGCCCCTTCAGAAAATATTGTGACTTGACTAGCAGAGGAAATATTTTGATGACAGTCACATCAAGTACCCATTGATGTGACCCAGGACACTGCATTCCATCCTTCCACAGGATTACATCTCAAAGGCAAGAGACAGTTGACCCAAGCATTCTGGGACATATGCATTGATAGCGCTCTATTGTTTTATAGTATGAACATGGCTCAAAGGTATTAAAGCGCTTTACAAAAGAGGCAGTTTAAGAAATACTTCTTTAAAAAAATGTTTAGCCCCATGGAGATTTAGGGACTTATTTATGGGGTTTTTAAAGTACAGCAGCGCAGCAAGTCATCTTTCAGCACTGCCCTACATCATAGTGAAAGGGCAGAAATGCACTGTATTTATCCAATATGGTGTAGTCCTGTCCTTTCCCCCAGGGCTAGCTTCGCTTTGGCAGCTAGGGCCAACTCAGGCCCCCGTGCTCCAGAGTGCAAGGGTGTCTGTGTTGTTGGCAGGATTGTTTTTGTGCAGACAGGGGCACCTTCCTGCACAAAAAGAATCCTGGGACACTTTTTCTTCTTTCCATGTGTGCTACAGCACACATGAAAAGAGGAAAACACAAGGAAAAAGAAAGTTTGTTTCTCCTCATTGCGCCTCCCCTCGCAGGTCTAAGGTTTTTGGCGCATCCCCAGGTCTACATGGATTTGTATATCATGGGAAGCGTCAAAATCAATGGGTGTTGTGTGGGAACGCCCACCATAGCGTCCATGGATTGCTTCCCTAGCGCAGAGTAAGGCAACGCAATGATTTACGCTGCCTTTCCTTACTCCATATCTAAAGTGCCTTTGCTTAACCTCATAGATATGATTTTGCAGTTTGCGCCACCAGAGCTTCACAAAAAGTGACGCTGCATCTGTGCAAGGGGCTCATAAAAATGCCCCTTAGTGATTTGCCCAGAATCAGAGCATTTTGAATGGCAACCAGATTTAAATCTTGTTCCTCATGTTTGATAGTTGGTGGCTCTAGCCACAAGGCAACATCTCTCACCTTTCTTTTATAGAACAGACAAAACTCACATAATCAAACAAATGGAAACTAAAATGACAAAATATCTGGGGTTCTGGTGGAGTGACGTTAAGGCCAGGTAGATACTACTCATCAGTCCACATTTTCTGTCATCTGCAGTGGAATTTCCCTTCATTTTGATTGAGGGTTATCTAGGAAATATGCTCCCACAACCAAAATTACTCACCACTGTGTCTAATTAAATCTGCCAATTACGTCATGCCTGGTTTCTTCCAACATCAACTTTTCCGATATATGAAGTACAGACGCTGTATCAAATAGCAAACCGCTTTCACTCCCTAATACCACTAAAGATAGCTCAGAGAACTAACGCAGCCGCTGCAGAGCTATTGGAGCAACCTACATTTCACGTTTCTGTCTTGGTGGGTTGTATGACAGAAGCGCGCATGACTAAACCACATGTGCCTCCACTACGCTGCCTAAACAATGAATGTGTCTGAACAACGCATTCCTTTACCGCTGATGCCTTTACCACGGATGCCTTTACCATGGAATTTCATGGTAAATGAATGACTGATAAAGGGATGTGTAGTAAAGATCACATCCGAGGCCACTTGCCTTTAGCCCTAAAAACTACCCGACCCCCTCTCATCCCAAAAAACTACCCCACCCTCAGCCCTAAAAAGGACCCCGACCCCCAGCCCTTAAAAGCATCCTAACCCCCTGAGCCCTTACATCTACACGGACCCTGAGTCCTAAAACTACCCCAACCCACGCGAGCCCTCCAAAGGCAAATAAAGGATTTTTTGGCATCCGAATAGCAGTCCAAAAAAGAAAAATATGATGATTCAGTATGCTTAGCAAATATGTGAAGGGTTTCTAGGTATGTTATTTAAACAGTATGTTACATTATATATTGATTTACCTTACCATTTTTATACCCTTTTGCAGTGTATAAGCACTGCAATTATTATTGTTAGGTTTACAAACTATAGGAAGTAAAACACTTTTTTATTTTTATGTTTTTAAAAAAAAATTCGGTGGAAGGATGTGTTGCATGTGGTTCTACATTTTGGAAAATGTACGAGCACCCCGTTTCTCTTTCAGGCTACAGTATTTTGCTACTATGTTCCATTCTAGAATGGGGAGGAGGGGATTGGCGATCCTGGAGATGGAGGTGGTGCTGATGCTGGTGCTGGAAGGATGAGGAGCATGTTGTTGTGGTCTGAAATAAAAGTGTACATTTTTTAAATCTACTGTGTTGATACTGCTTTACTGCGTAAGGCTAGCCCATGGTTCCATGAACCAAAACAATTTTCCTAAACGTATTATTGAAGGAGGTCTCTCTTTGAAGGCCTTTCATATTACCAGTACATGGCTAAATCTCCAGTGCTTATATGGCAGCCACCTCTTACACTACATCGCAACGCATAGACTTTCACACATTCGGGAATCAAGAAAATCACTTGAATGTAAATATTAAGATTCTGATTTCTATTAACCAAGTTACCAGTATTAAGCCGACATTCGTGCATCCAATGCCCTAACCTGCTGTAGATGTGGCAGGGATTAGTCTTCTTCAAAGTTGCCACAACCACCCCTATACTCTGTTCAATTGGGACACCACGTCTTCTACCTTGCAGTTGGTATCCTTGCTGTGGAAACCTATTACCACCTTGCATCATCAGAGCTCCCTACTGATACACTCCCTGCATATGAACCAGTATTCCCAACAAACTGTTGATTCTGACCCCTCTGTGCAGCTTTCATTTGTTCTAACATTAATTTTTCCATCAATTTCTTGTGTTTCATCTTCAATTATCCTCTAAAAACTAAAAAAGTCCTCAATGTAACACCCCCTTTGCACGCATCATCAGGAATCCTTTCTTCCGTCCATTTCTCATTTTACAGACTAAAACAGTTTCCGACTATCCCACACCGAACTTGGGAATGAGATCTTCTCACGAACAGGTTAAACCGCGACATTGCTGAACAGGCTTTTTCAGTTGACGCTCTGGTTCCTCATGTTCTTTCGTCAAGAGCTCTCATTTATTAGGGCCATTACGCTGCTGGAATGCCACTTTTTGTGACGTTCCGTGGTGCAGGAGCCTATTCCATAATTACGAGGCAGCACTAACCCACTTTTTTGGCTTAATCCTGCCTCCTAACTATCATTCCCTTTAACACAGTTTTCTGCATTAAAGGGCATGCAATGGGTTTTGCTGGGGGCATTGCCAGCAACATCCATGAATTTTTGACACTGCTCCATATTTACAAGAAATTATAAATCTGAGGCAGCACCAAAAACGTACGCCTCTCCAGGGGAGGCATAAGGGAGGCACAACGATGAGAAATATCTTAATTTATCCTTGTTTTTCCCTTTTCTATGTGTGCTGCATTCTGCAGCACACATAGAAAGAAGAAAAAGCCTCTTGCATTTGTTTTTGTGCAGGAAGGTTTCCCGTCCTACAGAAAAATAATCTTCTCACAACGCAGACCATGGTGCAAAGTTGCCTGCATTGGTGCACAGCAGCCCATTGTGCACCGGCGCAGGGCAAAAGGACAGGAATGCGCTGTATCTGATAGATACCGCAAATTCATGCCCTTTTCTTTTGCCATAGGGCAGTGCAGCAGTAAGGCCTGCAGTGCTGCCCTATGGCAAAACCTCATAAATGAGACCCTTGGTCTTCTTCCCAGGCTCTTTCTCTACAGCTAGTAAAGTATTGTATCTATTCTCAAACTATCAATGCATGTGAATAACTTCAAGAATTGTCACATTAGCAGAAAATGGAAAACAACATTTATGCAGCATGGTGAAATACAGGCCTAGTCAGGACAAGTTTAAAGCATTAACTCAATGGTGCATATTTAATATGTGTGTGCACATTTAAACACAAAGAACACAAGTCTCAGGTGCATTACATTCACATCACAAGTATCAGGCAGTAAATCTTTAAAATAATTATGTGTTAGCATGGCTATGAACCACATTTATATCGACTATATGGAATATTAAAGCACACACTACATAAACTTTATATTGTTTAAAGAAAAATCACATTCTACAAATTTGAGGATGAGTTCTATTTAGTTTGCTAATCAATAAATCTCATTCAAGGTATTAAAGCACACAATATGAAAGTCAAATGTCATCTATATTGTAAGCACATTATCTGCTAAGTAAGGATGGTTTCTTAATTTCTCAAGACTTCAAATATTATCTATATCAGTTGTGGTAAATCACATAATATGAGTAAATTTACTAATTCTACAGTGAATGAACTCTTTAATAATAATGTCAAGTGCAACACTTAAATTAATTTGTTAAACCACAGAAGAAACTTGTGCTAAGTACACGTTCATGTCATGTATCTGTTAAGTATAAGTGACGTATGTGTGATGTGTAAAGTGTGGTCAATGTTTGCCCTGCGCCAACATTCCTCCCACATACTACACAAGGACTGCAAAGGCCCTTTGTAGATGCCTGACACAGCTTAAGAGGGTTAGACTTAGGGTCAAATGACCTGAACTGACTACCATGATAGCCCTAGCAGCGACAACCCTGAAATCACCACACGCTAAAATGGGTTTGGTCAGAAGGTTGCAATGACCTTTTGGAACACAATGGGAGGGAAAATCAAGATCCAACAAAATACACCTCTTTCTATACATTTGGAATTGCCTTTGAAAGGACAGCACAACAGATAGCCCTTCAACAGCAAAAAAACAACTGTAGATACTTATGATTGCAAGGAACAGTGCTAAGGGGCTATGTAATTGTTCGCAGAGGAGGTAATGCAGGTCCCTGCAGCCTCTATGATGAAGTTGGGCTGACAATGCTTCAGAGTGCCCCCAACCCTTCAAGCGGGCCCAATTCAGCCCAATGTCAATGAATATTTTTGAGATATGGGGGTCGCAGGGGCCCCTCATCACCTTCTGCAGGGGCCCAAAGATTTTTTGTTACTCTACTGATTTTAATCCGTGGGCGGGGTTCGGACGGCCCCGGGCCCTCCTCCGCACATGCCCACCGTCACATGGGACAGCCAGGGGCCGTCCGCAGCACCGAACGGGTTAAAAAAATACACAACATAATGTGAGATAACCCGACATAATATACACAACATAATGATGCAAATGAACATTTTCACTGCATACAACTGAGGGAAATAGAGTTGTAACCATTTTGCCTTTCCTTATGGAGAAGGAATAAAGCAGCTTGTGATCTTGTTGCTTTTACTGCCTTGAATTTTCCGGAAATGGGACAAAGTTACTTTTCTCATATTTTGGCCTGGTGGAAAGTGCTGTAGAATATGGACCTCAACATTGTCTGTTTAGTTTGTAGCGCCAATCTGAAACAAAAGTGCTAGTCATTCCCCCTAATACAGTCCAAGAATTTGTCAGGGCCTTATCACAAGACTGTCCCTCACCTGACCTTTCACTGAAGGCTCGAGGCCTAACAATTGCCCTGGGAGAAGCTCGTTATCCCACATAAGACACCAAGTCGATAGGTACCTGTGACATGAACTCCTCACTCTTGTTCCTGGCGTTTAACCACTACTAATATACATGTGTGTAAAACAGTTTAAAGGAAAGGCCCACAGGGGAATCTTAATAACGCAGCTATCAGACCAAGGATCTATAAATAATCGTCTGTTTTCTGCCCAAGGACACATTTCAGGGCTTGTCAGAGTAATTCTTACTGCCAGATGGGAAAAAGCACACGGTTGATCAGGGTGTGAAAGTAGCAGAGCGTTTTCTCCCACACATAAGGGCCATAGGGGGCTGCGATCTGAGACATGTTTACTGGAGGGAAATAAGATCCGTGTTTCACCTTCACTGAAAGGAGGCTGCAGTGAGTGGCATGAAGAGCAGCGTCAGCTTTAGTGTTTTTATTATTAATAGAATGTGTGCTTGTGGGGAAGAGGCACATGCAGCTGGGTCTCAAAGGACGGGTCAAAGTAATTAGCCATTTTGAAGGTGTTTTTAGTAGGCCTGGTAGAAATTTTAATTACACGGGTAAAATGTGCATCATTTTGTGAATTTTGTGTTCCACTTGTTATGGAAAATTTCCGAAATCAAACCACTACACCCCTTCACGTAATTACGTATCATGCATGGTAACAGTACAGTGAATGCACAGGACCAACAAAACGCGAGCTGCTGTTGTTCAAGATGCTTTTGTTAAATGCTTCCTTGCGTCAAAAATGGACTCAATGATGCATTTCATGCTAAAATATAGGGGCATATTACCAAGCCCGCGAGAAATGCGTTAGCGACTTTTTAAAGTCGCTATCGCATTTTTTTTCACATCGCACTATTACCAATACGTCTCTGACCTGAGTTAGAGATGTATTCTTGACGTTATCTATCGCCCCGCGCTGGGGGCGATAGATAACGCTAATGGGATGAAGGGTGGGCGTTCCCACGTCCAACCATATGTAAAATGTGGTTAGAGGTGTTAACACCCTATTATCAAGGCAGGCGTTGGGAGAAGGAGACCTGCGATAAACGAGTTTATCGCAGGTCTCCCAACGCCGCCTGCTTTGATCAGGTGTTAGGCATAGATAACATGGGGGTGTGGATCATAAAGCTGAATCCACCCCTCAAATATTATCAAGGCACACATTAGCGCGTGAAAACAACGCTTGTTTTCATGCGCTAATGTTCCATATTGCCGACTATCGCCGGATTTCATTTCGCCTACCTGAGGTGCGTTAATAATTACGCGCTATCACGGCGAAAATATCCGGCGATAGCCGGCGATATGGAAATGTACGATGTGCTTATTTTAAAGCACATCTTGTTAATATGCCCCATAGTGTGTTCGCATTTTCTATAATTATGTGTAATTTTGCATAATTATTTTTTTAGAGATCCACTCCAGTGGGGTAACACAAAATTATAGGGCCCTCTTGCAGAATGTCTCATATCTCACATATATTCATTGGTTATGGGCTGAATGGGGTATCTTGAAGGGCTGAAGTCACCCTGAAGAAATGGGGAAACCTTCTTTGGAAGCTCCTGTGTTATACCGCTGGCCTACACACTAAAAGGTTTAACAGTTGCAACACTTGAATTGCAAAATTGCACGCTTTGCATCTGCCAAATCCAAAGCACCAAATGTCTTTCTCACTTGCAATGTACACATCACAAATTATTTACGAATTGTTATGATAAGGGGGCATGAAATGGTCGCCCACCCTTTCTAGGGATTTGCAAATAGATGTGGCAAGTATTGCAATTGTAAAACAGAAATCAGATACTGCTACACCCAAAAGTGGGTGATACACTTTTGAAGTCCTTGCGGGTATTCGAGAAGCATGCAACAAGGTAGAGGGCCTCTAAATATTTCCTCTGATATCCTTAGCATTGTGCCAGATTGTATTGGGAGTGTAACTCCTGTCGGTTTACGAGACATGTGAAAAGGAAGCCAATATCTGGGTTCGTGGACCTGTCTTGTGTGGTGACTACCTAACAATGGTGTATTAGTGTAGCTTTTCAGAAAGAAAAAAATGTTCTTTCTTGTTTTCCCCTCACTCACCGGAGTTTCCTCACGGTCACATGCTTCATCATCGGGGTCATCCCAGTTCTCTACGAAAAAGGGGCGTGCTATGACTTGCGAACTACGTAGGAGCACTGTTAAAGTGAAGGACTATGTGTGGTGTGAGAAGAGTGGAGTGGATGTGTGTGTGAGTGTTAAAAATACCGTGCTAGTGGGCCTCAATGTTTTATTCTGCTCCTAGACCGGTATGTTAAAAGTGGGGTTTATACTGTGTACCAACCAGTGATGTGGGTGGGTTCAGTATATGGTCAACATGTTTCACGCTACCCCTAGCGTTTCGTCAGGACCATACAGGGACCAGCCCTGTATAATACCACTCCTAAAAAACCTAGATTTAGGATTTAAAGAATTTATTAGTGCAAAGAATATTTACAGTGAATGACGCTGTTCCAACTTGGTACACGCGTAGATGTATTGTTCAATGACGAACCTGTAAAAGATATGAACAAAAACAATGTTAAGAACCACCTTGCCCCTATCTCAACCGAGATTGGGGACTTTCGTCCTTCAAGACGTACGTTATCCATGCACGTTCAGACATGCACATGGTCTATATGGTGTGGTTTCACCATATTGGTGCGTGCATGCTTTCAAAATCCGAGGTCTGATCGTTATTTTACACTGGAAGTGAAAATAACGTGAAAATTTGTGACAGACATACAGAGTGACTATACACAGAACAGTGAACACACAGTTTTGACACACAACCAGAGAGAAAATATTCCAAATATTTACATTTGTAGGTGCTTAATGGCACATCATGGTCTCTTAGGGGGGCGGTATCGCCTCGATGGAAACAATGCTAAAAAAGTTTGTAGAGTTGTAAAACACGTAATTAGTTTTCTAACGTATTTCACCTTAAATAATGTAGGGAACTCGATCTTGTGTTCCCAAGTCTTTTAGGCCCAGATGGTTGAAAACTTACTTCCTAGTCAGCAATGCCGCGTGGTATTACCTAGCTGCTTCCCCTTGGACCGCATCTTGCAAAGTGGTCCGTGGGTTCGGTTTTTATATGCATTAACTTCCGAGTTCGGAGACTAGACTGTGATGTTCCGGCGGCCATCTTTGGTGGATGTTAATGTGCCTTGCGTGGGTCTTTCTACTATTCCCATTGTATTAGTTAGTGTAAGTAGCCCTCATCATACAAAGATTATCACAATATGCATTGTTTTACAGAGGACATAAGGGATCCTTCGTTTCAGGATTAGGAACTTTTTAGAAATCTGTACTTCAGGACTTTATAAGTGATACAACCAGATCGTGAAATGTCATTTGCTAAGAGCACCCCAAGGTATGTCATCGTTAAGCCCCCTTTGTATCTGTCTGAAGTCTGAAAACCCAGCGTTGTTCACGCTCATGGAGGACTTTCTCAAGGTTTTCCTTGTTCTTGACACATTCCAAGACTACCCATCTCAAATCATTTGGTGTGTGGTTTTTCTCGATAAAATGGTTAGTCATGCGTGTTGTTGACTTCTTACAGCATATATTGCTCCTGTGTTCCACAATTCGAGTGCTTACCTTTCTTGAGGTCATGCCCACATAGTGCAGATTGCACGTACATGCGATTAGGTATACCACCCCACTCGTATTGCAGTTGGAGAAATCTTTGAGTTGCCATGTGGTATTGTTATTGAAAGTGATTTTTTTTAAATTTTTTTTTTGTATGTTCTTATATAGCGCTCGAATCACCCGGAGGCACCTCGGCGCTTGCCTTGGGAACCCGTCCTGGCTTTTCCCTGTGAGATAGCCCCTAACGGGCATCCCCAAGGTGATAGCCAGGCATCCCGCCGCGGGGGGCCGTTGTGGAGATTAAGCAAGCTTAATGCCCAGAGTTGCAGAGTGTGAACCCATTATTAGGTCAGGCACCGAAGCAAGAATTATCGAGTCCGTGGACATTTGAGCTCAAGACCCTGCCGCGTCGGGAATTGAACCCTGGTCCCGGGTCTGACCTCTGCTTCAGGGTCTGCCTGCTCTAACCAGTGAGCCACACTTCTCCACTCACACTTCTCCATTGTTTTTGTTACTGAGGTAAGGTGGCACCCGCTACAGTTGTTGCACGGATAGTGTCCGTTTGGTAATGGCTGAAGTCTATTGGTGTTCTCTGCTGGTTTTGGTCGAGTGTGTACCAGGTAGTCCTTCAAATTCCTTCCTCTTCGATGGCTAAACACCGGCTTCGGGATGTTTAGTTCTCCACTGTTCAGTATTGCCCAGTGTTTCTTTACAATTTTACTGACTTTGTCGGAGACTTTGTCAAAAGTTGTGATGCAGATGGGTCTGTCATTAGTAGGAGGTTTTTCTATTTTTGGTTCTAAAAGGGCTTCCCTATTGTTATTGCTTGCTCTTTTACAGGCTTTCTTCACCATTTTGTTAGGATAGTCCCTTTGTTGTAATTTTTTACTCAGTTCCTCTGCTTGTGATAGGTAGTCTGATGTGTTGGAGCAGTTTCTTCTTAGTCGAAGGAATTGTCCAAATGGGAGGTTTTGCTTCAAATGCCTCGGGTGGAAGCTGTTATAGGTAAGGAGGCAATTTCTCGAGGTTGGTTTGTGATGAGTGGTGGTTACTAGGACTCCGTCTTTTGCCCAGATGTTTAAATCCAGGAATACCAGATGGCTTCTGCTCATGGTGTTTGTGAATTTCAAAAAGGGGTCTTGTTCATTTAGCCAGGCGCGGAATCCCATTGCTTCTTCCTCGTTGCCGTTCCATATCAACAAAATATCGTCGATATAACGTTTCCACAGTTTTATGTGGTTGGTGTATGGATTGTTGGCAGTCAAGATTTTCTTTTTCTCCAGGTGGTGGACATATAGTCCAGCTATGCTCGGCGCAAAAGTGCTGCCCATACTAGTCCCATGTTGTTGGCGGTACAGGGTCTCCTCAAACCGAAATACATTTTCTGTGAGGGCTAACCGGCAGCATTCAAGAACCACATGTCTCGGTGTGTGATAAGTCCACTCCTCTTCAAAAAGCACTTCCTCCAAAATTTCCAATGTTTCTTTGTGCGGTAGACTAGTATAAAGACTCTCCACATCTAGGCTTATCAAAACACTAGATGTGGGGTCAAAAGTTGTGTCTTTCAGAAGGCATAATACATCCTTCATGTCTTTCAGATAAGTATCTGTTTTTTGAACTATGGGGCGAAGAAATGCATCAGCGTATTTTGATACTGGCTCCAAAATAGATCCTATCCCTGAGACTATTGGTCTCCCTGGTGGTTGTTCCATGCGTTTATGGATCTTTGGGATCGTATAGAAGTAAGGGATGACTGGTTTTGAATTTACTAGAAATTCCGATTCTTTTTTATCCATCCAGTCATTGACCAGGCTCTCCTCAATGAGGTGTGCAATGCAGACCCTTATTCTTTCCGTCGGGTCTTCTTTAATGATGATGTAATTCCTTGTGTCTGCAAGGAGGCGTAGACATTCTTGTCTGTATTTTTCAGTATCCTGCAGGACAATTGCTCCTCCCTTGTCCACCGGTTTTATGGTGATGGTGTTGTTATTTGATAGATCATGGATTGCTTTAAACTCCAAGTTGCTTGTGTTCTTGAAGACTCTTATGGTATTCGGATCCAGGTCCTTCACATCCTTCATCACAGCTTTCTCAAAAGCTAGCAATTCGACTGGTAAGTTGTGGGGTGGTGGGACAAAAGTAGATTTCTTCTTAAGGCCCGTATCCGTATCTCTGGTTGTTATTGGGTCTTTGTCTTTGAAAAAGACCTGGAGTTTTAATTTTCTCAAAAACTCCTTTAGTTCTATGCACAGTTTGAATTTGTCCGTTGTTGGGGTGGGGACGAAACCTAGTCCTTTGTTCAGAACCCGTGTCTGAACTTCTGTTAGGGTTAGGGAGGATAAGTTGACAACTAGATCTGGGGGTTGCTCGTTGATGGTTCCGGTGGCCCCTTGCTTCTTGTGTGGCGCCCCGTTACTTCCACGGGTTGGGCCCATTGTACCTGTTGGCCGGTTTTGTTTTTCGCTCTTTGAGTCGTTTGGCCGCTCCCTAAAAAAGGACGGGTCGGGTTGCTTTGGTTGGTATTCCAATTTTGGAAAGGTTGTTGGGGGTACATCGGGGGAAATTGTTGTGGTCCATAGAAAAATGGTGGTGGGGGGCCATATGGTGGCTGGTAGGAGGGCCACATTTGTGGATGGTTGCCTCTGTATCTTCCTGAGTTTCCTCTACCTCTCCTTTGTTTCCTATTTGAAGGGTAATTATAAAATTTAACCAGGATTTCTATTGCTTGGTTTGTAGTCATCACGTATATATGGATAGACCGTTTCATGGGAGAAATTTTTCTTGTCTTTATCCAGTTTCGTGTATTTAGTAACTTTTAGGCTAATCTCGAATTCAGTCATGCTTTTGTTCAGCTCATCTAGTCTTTTTTTAAGCTCAGCAGGTGCTATGTAAGTTTTTAGGCGGACCTCTAACGTCTGTATTTCTTCCTTCAATGTTTCAGACAGGCTAGCTGTTGTCTTGATGATCAGGACTAGCCAGTCCCTGGTGCAGTGCCATGATATCAATGACCAATCTTTTTTGAATTGCTTATCATTTTGAAAGATGATGGGTTCATTCCTGACTATTAAGCCTCTTGGTGCAGCACTGATTTTGAGGTATTCTGCCATCATTACACCGTGTATTAAGGTCTTTATTTGCAATCTTTTTAGTTCCGTTAGTTCGTCCCAATCTTGGCTGGAATCCCCATTGTCTTGGTTTGGTGCCCCAGTGTGTGGTAGAATGGAGGCCATTACTCTCTCGATCTCTTCCTCCGAAAAGGAGAGGCCTGTGATCTCTGCCATTTTCTAGGTATGGGATAAATCCTCAGGTATGTGTTTTTAGGTGTGTGTCACTGTTCTTATGGAACAGGTATCGGAGACCTGTCCTGAGTTAATTTTTATTCCCGCAGTCTGGAGGCTGCTTGAATCATGCCAAATAAGAGGGAAAAGGAGGTTCTAAAGATCAGGTCGTCCTCCTAGGGATAAATGTGAAAAGGAAGCCAATATCTGGGTTCGGGGACCTGTCTTGTGTGGTGGCTACCTCACAATGGTGTATTAGTGTAGCTTTTAAGAAAGAAAAAAATGTTCTTTCCTGTTTTCCCCTCACTCACCGGAGATTCCTCACGGTGACATGCTTCATCATCGGGGTCATCCCAGTTCTCTACGAAAAAGGGGCTTGCTACGACTTGCGAACTACGTAGGAGCACTGTTAAAGTGAAGGACTATGTGTGGTGTGAGAAGAGTGGAGTGGATGTGTGTGTGTGTTAAAAATACCGTGCTAGTGGGCCTCAATGTTTTATTCTGCTCCTAGACCGGTATGTTAAAAGTGGGGTTTATACTGTGTACCAACCAGTGATGTGGGTGGGTTCAGTATATGGTCAACATGTTTCACGCAACCCCTAGCGTTTCGTCAGGACCATACAGGGACCAGCCCTGTATAATACCACTCCTAAAAAAACAAGATTTAGGATTTAAAGAATTTATTAGTGCAAAGAATATTTACAGTGAATGACGCTGTTCCAACTTGGTACACGCGTAGATGTATTGTTCAATGGCGAACCTGTAAAAGATATGAACAAAAACAATGTTAAGAACCACCTTGCCCCTATCTCAACCGAGATTGGGGACTTTTCGTCCTTCAAGACGTACGTTATCCATGCACGTTCAGACATGCACATGGTCTATGTAGTGTGGTTTCACCATATTGGTGCGTGCATGCTTTCAAAATCCGATGTCTGATCGTTAATTTACACTGGAAGTGAAAATAACGTGAAAATTCGTGACAGACATACAGAGTGACTATACACAGAACATTGAACACACAGTTTTGACACACAAACAGAGAGAAAATATTCCAAATATTTACATTTGTAGGTGCTTAATGGCACATCATTGTCTCTTAGGGGGGCGGTATCGCCTCGATGGAAACAATGCTAAAAAAGTTTGTAGAGTTGTAAAAGACGTAATTAGTTTTCTAACGTATTTCACCTTAAATAATGTAGGGAACTCGATTTTGTGTTCCCAAGTCTTTTAGGCCCAGTTGGTTAAAAACGTACTTCCTAGTCAGCAATGCCGCGTGGTATTACCTAGCTGCTTCCCCTTGGACCGCATCTTGCAAAGTGGTCCGTGGGTTCGGTTTTTATATGCATTAACTTCCGGGTTCGGAGACTAGACTGTGATGTTCCGGCAGCCATCTTTGGTGGATGTTAATGTGCCTTGCGTGGGTCTTTCTACTATTCCCATTGTATTAGTTAGTGTAAGTAGGCCTCATCATACAAAGGTTATCACAATATGCATTGTTTTAAAGAGGACATAAGGGATCCTTCGTTTCAGGTTTAGGAACTTTTTAGAAATCTGTACTTCAGGACTTTATAAGTGATACAACCAGATCGTAAAAGGTCATTTGCTAAGAGCACCCCAAGGTATGTCATCGTTCAGCCCCATTGCATCTGTCTGAAGTCTGAAAACCCAGCGTTGTTCACGCTCATGGAGGACTTTCTTAAGGTTTTCCTTGTTCTTGACACATTCCAGGACTACGCATCTCAAATCATTTGGTGTGTGGTTTTTCTCAATAAAGTGGTTAGTCATGCGTGTTGTTGACTTCTTACAGCGTATATTGCTCCTGTGTTCCACAATTCGAGTGCTTACCTTTCTTGAGGTCATTCCCACATATTGCAGATTGCACGTACATGTGATTAGGTATACCACCCCACTCGTATTGCAGTTGGAGAAATCTTTGAGTTGCCATGTGGTATTGTTATTGAAAGTGATTGTTTTTGTTACTGAGGTGAGGTGGCACACGCTACAGTTGTTGCACGGATAGTGTCCATTTGGTAATGGCTGAAGTCTATTGGTGTTCTCTGCTGGTTTTGGTCGAGTGTGTACCAGGTAGTCCTTCAAATTCCTTCCTCTTCGATGGCTAAACATCGGCTTCGGGATGTTTAGTTCTCCACTGTTCAGTATTGCCCAGTGTTTCTTTAAAATTTTACTGACTTTGTCGGAGACTTTGTCAAAAGTTGTGATGCAGATGGGTCTGTCATTAGTAGGAGGTTGTTCTATTTTTGGTTCTAAAAGGGCTTCCCTATTGTTATTGCTTGCTCTTTTACAGGCTTTCTTCACCATTTTGTTAGGATAGTCCCTTTGTTGTAATTTTTTACTCAATTCCTCTGCTTGTGATAGGTAGTCTGATGTGTTGGAGCAGTTTCTTCTTAGTCGAAGGAATTGTCCAAATGGGAGGTTTTGCTTCAAATGCCTCGGGTGGAAGCTGTTATAGGTAAGGAGGCAATTCCTCGAGGTTGGTTTGTGATGAGTGGTGGTTACTAGGACTCCGTCTTTTGCCCAGATGTTTAAATCCAAGAATACCAGATGGCTTCTGCTCATGGTGTTTGTGAATTTCAAAAAGGGGTCTTGTTCATTCAGCCAGGCGCAGAATCTCATTGCTTCTTCCTCGTTGCCGTTCCATATCAGCCAAATATCGTCGATATAACGTTTCCACAGTTTTATGTGGTTGGTGTATGGATTGTTGGTAGTCAAGATTTTCTTTTTCTCCAGGTGGTGGACATATAGTCCAGCTATGCTCAGCGCAAAAGTACTGCCCATACTAGTCCCATGTTGTTGGTGGTACAGGGTCTCCTCAAACCGAAAGAAATTTTCTGTGAGGGCTAACCGGCAGCATTCAAGAACCACATGTCTCGGTGTGTGATAAGTCCACTCCTCTTCAAAAAGCACTTCCTCCAAAATTTCCAATGTTTCTTTGTGCGGTAGACTAGTATAAAGACTCTCCACATCTAGGCTTATCAAAACACTAGATGTGGGGTCAAAAGTTGTGTCTTTCAGAAGGCATAATACATCCTTCATGTCTTTCAGATAAGTATCTGTTTTTTTAACTATGGGGCGAAGAAATGCATCAGCGTATTTTGATACTGGCTCCAAAATAGATCCTATCCCTGAGACTATTGGTCTCCCTGGTGGTTGTTCCATGCGTTTATGGATCTTTGGGATCGCATAGAAGTAAGGGATGACTGGTTTTGAATTTACTAGAAATTCCGATTCTTTTTTATCCATCCAGTCATTGACCAGGCTCTCCTCAATGAGGTGTGCAATGCAGACCCTTATTCTTTCCGTCGGGTCTTCTTTAATGATGATGTAATTCCTTGTGTCTGCAAGGAGGCGTAGACATTCTTGTCTGTATTTTTCAGTATCCTGCAGGACAATTGCTCCTCACTTGTCCGCCGGTTTTATGGTGATGGTGTTGTTATTTGATAGATCATGGATTGCTTCAAACTCCAAGTTGCTTGTGTTCTTGAAGACTCTTATGGTATTCGGATCCAGGTCCTTCACATCCTTCATCACAGCTTTCTCAAAAGCTAGCAATTCGACTGGTAAGTTGTGGGGGGGTGGGACAAAAGTAGATTTCTTCTTAAGGCCCGTATCCGTATCTCTGGTTGTTATTGGGTCTTTGTCTTTGAAAAAGACCTGGAGTTTTAATTTTCTCAAAAACTCCTTTAGTTCTATGCACAGTTTGAATTTGCCCGTTGTTGGGGTGGGGACGAAACCTAGTCCTTTGTTCAGAACCCGTGTCTGAACTTCTGTTAGGGTTAGGGAGGATAAGTTGACAACTAGATCGGGGGGTTGCTTGTTGATGGTTCCGGTGGCCCCTTGCTCCGTGCGTGGCGCCCCGTTACTTCCACGGGTTGGGCCCATTGTACCTGTTGGCCGGTTTTGTTTTTCGCTCTTTGAGTCGTTTGGCCTCTCCCTAAAAAAGGACGGGTCGGGTTGCTTTGGTTGGTATTCCAATTTTGGAAAGGTTGTTGGGGGTACATCGGGGGAAATTGTTGTGGTCCATAGAAAAATGGTGGTGGGGGGCCATATGGTGGCTGGTAGGAGGGCCACATTTGTGGATGGTTGCCTCTGTATCTTCCTGAGTTTCCTCTACCTCTCCTTTGTTTCCTATTTGAAGGGTAATTATAAAATTTGGGGGAGTTTGAATTTTCAGACCCGCTGTCAGATCCATCGCTGTCTGTATTGTAACCAGGATTTCTATTGCTTGGTTTGTAGTCATCACGTATATATGGATATACCGTTTCATGGGAGAAATTTTTCTTGTCTTTATCCAGTTTCGTGTATTTATTATCTTTTAGGCTAATCTCGAATTCAGTCATGCTTTTGTTCAGCTCATCTAGTCTTTTTTTAAGCTCAGCAGGTGCTATGTAAGTTTTTAGGCGGACCTCTAACGTCTGTATTTCTTCCTTCAATGTTTCAGACAGGCGAGCTGCTGTCTTGATGATCAGGACTAGCTAGTCCCTGGTGCAGTGCCATGATATCAATGACCAATCTTTTTTGAATTGCTTAACATTTTGAAAGATGATGGGTTCATTCCTGACTATTAAGCCTCTTGGTGCAGCACTGATTTTGAGGTATTCTGCCATCATTCCACCATGTATTAAGGTCTTTATTTGCAAACTTTTTAGTTCCGTTAGTTCGTCCCAATCTTGGCTGGAATCCCCATTGTCTTTGTTTGGTGCCCCAGTGTGTGGTAGAATGGAGGCCATTACTCTCTCGATCTCTTCCTCCGAAAAGGAGAGGCCTGTGATCTCTGCCATTTTCTAGGTATGGGATAAATCCTCAGGTATGTGTTTTTAGGTGTGTGTCACTGTTCTTATGGAACAGGTATCGGAGACCTGTCCTGAGTTAAGTTTTATTCCCGCAGTCTGGAGGCTGCTTGAATCATGCCAAATAAGAGGGAAAAGGAGGTTCTAAAGATCAGGTCGTCCTCCTAGGGATAAATGTGAAAAGGAAGCCAATATCTGGGTTCGGGGACCTGTCTTGTGTGGTGGCTACCTAACAATGGTGTATTAGTGTAGCTTTTAAGAAAGAAAAAAATGTTCTTTCTTGTTTTCCCCTCACTCACCGGAGATTCCTCACGGTGACATGCTTCATCATCGGGGTCATCCCAGTTCTCTACGAAAAAGGGGCTTGCTACGACTTGCGAACTACCTAGGAGCACTGTTAAAGTGAAGGACTATGTGTGGTGTGAGAAGAGTGGAGTGGATGTGTGTGTGAGTGTTAAAAATACCGTGCTAGTGGGCCTCAATGTTTTATTCTGCTCCTAGACCGATATGTTAAAAGTGGGGTTTATTCTGTGTACCAACCAGTGATGTGGGTGGGTTCAGTATATGGTCAACATGTTTCACGCTACCCCTAGCGTTTCGTAAGGACCATACAGGGACCAGCCCTGTATAATACCACTCCTAAAAAAATAAGATTTAGGATTTAAAGAATTTATTAGTGCAAAGAATATTGACAGTGAATGACACTGTTCCAACTTGGTACACGCGTATATGTATTGTTCAATGGCGAACCTGTAAAAGATATGAACAAAAACAATGTTAAGAACCACCTTGCCCCTATCTCAACCGAGATTGGGGACTTTTCGTCCTTCAAGACGTACGTTATCCATGCACGTTCAGACATGCACATGGTCTATATAGTGTGGTTTCATCCTGCTTACAACAGACACGGCCGCTCCTCCACGCTGCTCCCCGACCTGCCTCCTCTAACAGACTGGTATCGTTGCTCTCCCCAGCTGCCTACACTCACAGCCATTACCGCTTAATTGCGCACAGCGCTGCATTTAATTTAACTATCTCGCACTGTAGAAGCGCTTTATTGTGATAAAACCGCCGCGAGTTATTTTAAATATCCCGCTCTGAAGAACCACATTGCTGCACGCATCGCCGCATTTAGTGTAAATCACCTCGCACTGCAAGACCAATTTGATTGCCAAGATCGCTGTTATTAATTTGGTCCACTTACATTGCAGGATCGTTTTCTCTGTACTTGTCTGTTCAGTGTGCCTCACAGCGCAGAACCACCTCTCCTACTAAGTGACTGCTGATATTATTGTGCCATCGCTTTGTGTTGCCTTGACTGACTTAATTTAAGTGCCTTCTACACACTTTGCTTTACTTTGGTTGCTTCTCCGTCCGTCCCACGCTGCCGGCCATTTTGCTGTTGATGTTGTTGTTGTCTCGCCCTGCCCGAGTCTCCGCCCCGCTCCCGCCTTCACAGCTGACCCTCCCTCGCCCCTCCCCCTCCACTATCCATATATGACAGTAGTTCCCGCGCGCAGCGTTCACGCGCAGCGACCGCGCCCAACCCGCGCCGAAGGTGCGCCAAAGGTAAGCCCGTCTACGCCCGTCCGCGCCTGGACCGCGCCCAGCGCCAGATCCCCTGCCCCTCGCGCTGTCCAGTCCTCCCGCATTCCCTACGATGCCGCCACCCTCCTAGCCCTTAACCCCGGTCGCGCCCCCAAATGCGTCCAAGCCGCTCCTGGACACACCCATGGACCTTTCTCCTGCTTCTCCTGCAAATTCAGCGCCACCGACATCATCACCGCTACGACCACACCACTGTCTCCCGACCACCTACAATGCATCCTTCTCAACACCCGATCGGTCCACAGGCACGCCATTGACCTATGGAATCTACTAGATACCATCTCTCCAGACATCGCCTTCCTAACAGAAACATGGATGAACGCTTCCTCCGCCCCAGACATCACCATTGCCATCCCTGAAGACTATAAGATCACTCGCAAAGACCGCACCAGCCACACAGGAGGAGGAATCGCTATCGTCCACAAGAAATCAATCCGCATCTCAACCAGCTCTGACGCCAACCTCGCCAACTCCGAACACCTTCACTTCCAGATCCACATCGACCCCAAAACAACACTAGGAGGCACTCTCCTCTACAGACCACCAGGACCCCGAACAAAATTCAGTGAAGACATCACGGACTTCATCACTCCACACGCGCTCCCCTCCAAAGACTACATCCTTCTGGGAGACCTCAACTTTCACCTTGAAAAGATCAACGACCGCAACACCACCACCCTCTTGGACAACCTCGCCAACCTCAGACTTAAACAACTAGTCACTTCCCCCACTCACATCGCAGGTCACACACTCGACCCCATCTTCACATCCAGCAATCATGTCTCCTTCAGCCACACCACGGACCTCCTCTGGACTGACCACAGCTGCGTTCACTTCACCTACAACAAACCAAAACCCAACATCCACCTCCAACCTACCCTGCAAAGAAACTGGAACAAAATCACCACGGACCAAATCTCCGCATCGCTCCTCCGAAACTCCCCAGCCCTCTCTTCTAACGCCAACGAAGCCGCCGCCAACCTCACCCTATGGTTATCCAACACCGCTGACACCCTAGCACCACTGAAAAAACGTCAAAACAAACCTGGCAGCAAGAAGGCATCATGGTTCAACGACGATCTCAAGAAGTCCAAGAAACTCTGCCGCTCCCTTGAAAAGGCCTGGAAAAAAGACCCAACCACTAGCACCAAGGACGCCTTCAAAAACGCCACTCGCATACACCATCAACTGATCCGAAAAGCCAAGAAAACAGCATTCAAGGATCGACTCGACAACAACGCCCACAACAGCAAGGAACTCTTCAACATCGTCAAGGAATTTTCCAATCCCTCAGCCAACTCCAACGACATCACCCCCTCTCAAACCCTCTGCAACTCCCTAGCCTCATTTTTCCACAACAAGATTGCAGACATCCACAACAGCTTCGACAACCAACCCGGATTCCAACTCACCCCACCTTTTGCTGATCATCTTCCCCCCGTGAACACCCTTAACGACTGGAACCCAATCTCCACTGAGGACACCATCCGCCTGATGAATTCCATCCACTCAGGATCCCCCACAGACCCATGTCCCCACCACATCTTCAACAAAGCAGACTCCGTCATAGCACCGCACCTCCGAGACGTCATCAACTGTTCCTTCAACTCCGCCACCTTCCCAGAAGACTGGAAACACGCTGAACTCACCGCCCTTCTGAAAAAACCAACAGCAGACCCCACCGAACTCAAAAATTACCGCCCCATCTCGCTTCTTCCATTCCCGGCCAAAGTGATCGAGAAAGCTGTCAACAACCAGCTCGCCGCCTTCCTCGAAGCCAACAAATCCCTCGACCCCTCACAATCTGGCTTCCGAGCAAAACACAGCACGGAGACCGCCCTCATCGCAGCAACAGACGACATTCGAACTCTACTGGACAATGGAGACACAGTCGCCCTCATCCTCCTTGACCTCTCTGCAGCATTCGACACAGTCTGCCACAGCACCCTTTTACAACGCCTCAAAAACATCGGTATCCAAGGAAAAGCACTTGAATGGATCACCTCGTTCCTCACCGGAAGAACCCAGAGAGTCCGCCTTCCACCATTCAAGTCCGAGGCCTCTGAAGTCATCTGCGTCGTACCACAAGGATCCTCACTCAGTCCCACACTCTTCAACGTATACATGAGCCCCCTCGCGGCCATCGCACGCCAACACAACCTCAACATCATCTCCTACGCGGACGAAACTCAACTGATCCTTTCTCTCACCAATGACCCCAACACCGCCAAAACCAACCTACACGAAGGAATGAAAGAAGTTGCCGAATGGATGAAACAAAGCCGTCTGAAACTGAACTCAGACAAAACAGAAGTCCTCATCTTAGGTACTTCCCCCTCTGCATGGGACGACTCCTGGTGGCCGGAAGCCCTCGGAAAAGCACCCATCCCGACAGACCACGCACGGAACCTAGGCATCATCCTGGATTCTTCACTCTCAATGAACAGACAAGTCAGCGCCGTATCCTCTTCCTGCTTCAACATTCTTCGCATGCTCAGAAAAACATTCCGCTGGATCCCCGCCGAAACAAGGAAAACAGTCACCCACGCTCTAGTCACGAGCCGACTGGACTACGGAAACACCCTCTACGCAGGTACTACCGCAAAACTCCAGAAGAAACTCCAACGAATCCAAAACGCCTCAGCCAGGATCATATTAGACATCCCACGCAACGAACACATCTCTGCTCACCTTAAAGACCTCCACTGGCTACCCGTCAATAAGAGGATCACTTTCCGACTGCTTACCCACGCACACAAATCACTCTACAACATCGGACCAGATTGCCTCAACTCACGAATATCCTTCTACACCCCCTCCCGCCAACTACGTTCTTCCAGCCAAGCCCTCGCCACTGTACCTCGCATCAACAAGACCACCATGGGAGGCAGATCCTTTTCTTACCTGGCTGCTAAAACATGGAACTCACTCCCCGCTTACCTTCGCCTTACCCAGAACCACCTAGCATTCAGAAAACAACTTAAAACGTGGATATTTGACAAGTAATCCTCCTTCCCCTCCTTAGCGCCTTGAAACCCTCTGGGTATGTAGTGCGCTATACAAATTTTATGACTTGACTTGACTTGACTTGGTGCGTGCATGCTTTCAAAATCCGATGTCTGATCGTTAATTTACACTGGAAGTGAAAATAACGTGAACATTCGTGACAGACATACAGAGTGACTATACACAGAACATTGAACACACAGTTTTGACACACAAACAGAGAGAAAATATTCCAAATATTTACATTTGTAGGTGCTTAATGGCACATCATGGTCTCTTAGGGGGGCGGTATCGCCTCGATGGAAACAATGCTAAAAAAGTTTGTAGAGTTGTAAAAGACGTAATTAGTTTTCTAACGTATTTCTCCTTAAATAATGTAGGGAACTCGATCTTGTGTTCCCAAGTCTTTTAGGCCCAGATGGTTAAAAACGTACTTCCTAGTCAGCAATGCCGTGTGGTATTACCTAGCTGCTTCCCCTTGGACCGCATCTTGCAAAGTGGTCCGTGGGTTCGGTTTTTATATGCATTAACTTCCGGGTTCGGAGACTAGACTGTGATGTTCCGGCGGCCATCTTTGGTGGATGTTAATGTGCCTTGCGTGGTCTTTCTACTATTCCCATTGTATTAGTTAGTGTAAGTAGGCCTCATCATACAAAGGTTATCACAATATGCATTGTTTTAAAGAGGACATAAGGGATCCTTCGTTTCAGGTTTAGGAACTTTTTAGAAATCTGTACTTCAGGACTTTATAAGTGATACAACCAGATCGTAAAATGTCATTTGCTAAGAGCACCCCAAGGTATGTCATCGTTCAGCCCCCTTGTATCTGTCTGAAGTCTGAAAACCCAGCGTTGTTCACGCTCATGGAGGACTTTCTCAAGGTTTTCCTTGTTCTTGACACATTCCAGGACTACCCATCTCAAATCATTTGGTGTGTGGTTTTTCTCGATAAAGTGGTTAGTCATGCGTGTTGTTGACTTCTTACAGCGTATATTGCTCCTGTGTTCCACAATTCGAGTGCTTACCTTTCTTGAGGTCATGCCCACATAGTGCAGATTGCACGTACATGTGATTAGGTATACCACCCCACTCGTATTGCAGTTGGAGAAATCTTTGAGTTGCCATGTGGTATTGTTATTGAAAGTGATTGTTTTTGTTACTGAGGTGAGGTGGCACACGCTACAGTTGTTGCACGGATAGTGTCCATTTGGTAATGGCTGAAGTCTATTGGTGTTCTCTGCTGGTTTTGGTCGAGTGTGTACCAGGTAGTCCTTCAAATTCCTTCCTCTTCGATGGCTAAACATCGGCTTCGGGATGTTTAGTTCTCCACTGTTCAGTATTGCCCAGCGTTTCTTTACAATTTTACTGACTTTGTCGGAGACTTTGTCAAAAGTTGTGATGCAGATGGGTCTGTCATTAGTAGGAGGTTGTTCTATTTTTGGTTCTAAAAGGGCTTCCCTATTGTTATTGCTTGCTCTTTTACAGGCTTTCTTCACCATTTTGTTAGGATAGTCCCTTTGTTGTAATTTTTTACTCAATTCCTCTGCTTGTGATAGGTAGTCTGATGTGTTGGAGCAGTTTCTTCTTAGTCGAAGGAATTGTCCAAATGGGAGGTTTTGCTTCAAATGCCTCGGGTGGAAGCTGTTATAGGTAAGGAGGCAATTCCTCGAGGTTGGTTTGTGATGAGTGGTGGTTACTAGGACTCCGTCTTTTGCCCAGATGTTTAAATCCAGGAATACCAGATGGCTTCTGCTCATGGTGTTTGTGAATTTCAAAAAGGGGTCTTGTTCATTCAGCCAGGCGCAGAATCTCATTGCTTCTTCCTCGTTGCCGTTCCATATCAGCAAAATATCGTCGATATAACGTTTCCACAGTTTTATGTGGTTGGTGTATGGATTGTTGGTAGTCAAGATTTTCTTTTTCTCGAGTTGGTGGACATATAGTCCAGCTATGCTTGGCGCAAAGTGCTGCCCATACTAGTCCCATGTTGTTGGCGGTACAGGGTCTCCTCAAACCGAAAGAAATTTTCTGTGAGGGCTAACCGGCAGCATTCAAGAACCAAATGTCTTGGTGTGTGATAAGTCCACTCCTCTTCAAAAAGCACTTCCACCAAAATTTCCAATGTTTCTTTGTGCGGTAGACTAGTATAAAGACTCTCCACATCTAGGCTTATCAAAACACTAGATGTGGGGTCAAAAGTTGTGTCTTTCAGAAGGCATAATACATCCTTCGTGTCTTTCAGATAAGTATCTGTTTTTTGAACTATGGGGCGAAGAAATGCATCAGCGTATTTTGATACTGGCTCCAAAATAGATCCTATCCCTGAGACTATTGGTCTGCCTGGTGGTTGTTCCATGCGTTTATGGATCTTTGGGATTGTATAGAAGTAAGGGATGACTGGTTTTGAATTTACTAGAAATTCTGATTCTTTTTTATCCATCCAGTCATTGACCAGGCTCTCCTCAACGAGGTGTGCAATGCAGACCCTTATTCTTTCCGTCAGGTCTTCTTTAATGATGATGTAATTCCTTGTGTCTGCAAGGAGGCGTAGACATTCTTGTCTGTATTTTTCAGTATCCTGCAGGACAATTGCTCCTCCCTTGTCCGCCGGTTTTATGGTGATGGTGTTGTTATTTGATAGATCATGGATTGCTTCAAACTCCAAGTTGCTTGTGTTCTTGAAGACTCTTATGGTATTCGGATCCAGGTCCTTCACATTCTTCATCACAGCTTTCTCAAAAGCTAGCAATTCGACTGGTAAGTTGTGGGGGGGTGGGACAAAAGTAGAAATAGTAGAAAGACCCACGCAAGGCACATTAACATCCACCAAAGATGGCCGCCGGAACATCACAGTCTAGTCTCCGAACCCGGAAGTTAATGCATATAAAAACAGAACCCACGGACCACTTTGCAAGATGCGGTCCAAGGGGAAGCAGCTAGGTAATACCACGCGGCATTGCTGACTAGGAAGTAAGTTTTCAACCATCTGGGCCTAAAAGACTTGGGAACACAAGATCGAGTTCCCTACATTATTTAAGGTGAAATACGTTAGAAAACTAATTACGTGTTTTACAACTCTACAAACTTTTTTAGCATTGTTTCCATCGAGGCGATACCGCCCCCCTAAGAGACCATGATGTGCCATTAAGCACCTACAAATGTAAATATTTGGAATATTTTCTCTCTGGTTGTGTGTCAAAACTGTGTGTTCACTGTTCTGTGTATAGTCACTCTGTATGTCTGTCACGAATTTTCACGTTATTTTCACTTCCAGTGTAAATTAACGATCAGACATCGGATTATGAAAGCATGCACGCACCAATATGGTGAAACCACACCATAGAGACCATGTGCATGTCTGAACGTGCATGGATAACGTACGTCTTGAAGGACGAAAAGTCCCCAATCTCGGTTGAGATAGGGGCAAGGTGGTTCTTAACATTGTTTTTGTTCATATCTTTTACAGGTTCGCCATTGAACAATACATCTACGCGTGTACCAAGTTGGAACAGCGTCATTCACTGTAAATATTCTTTGCACTAATAAATTCTTTTAATCCTAAATGTAGGTTTTTTAGGAGTGGTATTATACAGGGCTGGTCCCTGTATGGTCCTGACGAACCGCTAGGGGTAGCGTGAAACATGTTGACCATATACTGAACCCACCCACATCACTGGTTGGTACACAGTATAAACCCCACTTTTAACATACCGGTCTAGGAGCAGAATAAAACATTGAGGCCCACTAGCACGGTATTTTTAACACTCACACACACATCCACTCCACTCTTCTCACACCACACATAGTCCTTCACTTTAACAGTCCTCCGTCGTAGTTCGCAAGTCGCAGCACGCCCCTTTTTCGTAGAGAACTGGGATGACCCCGATGATGAAGCATGTCACCGTGAGGAAACTCCGGTGAGTGAGGGGAAAACAAGAAAGAACATTTTTTTCTTTCTTAAAAGCTACACTAATACACCATTGTTAGGTAGCCACCACACAAGACAGGTCCCCGAACCCAGATATTGGCTTCCTTTTCACATTTATCCCTAGGAGGACGACCTGATCTTTAGAACCTCCTTTTCCCTCTTATTTGGCATGGTTTACGAGACATGGACAGCAACTCCAGCACTTTGTGAATTCAGATGTACGGATGGAGGACTGCTGTCCTTCACAGGCCCTCATCACTAAATTTATAGACCTGTTTTTGTAGATTGACAAAGGGACTCTTGAATCATTAATATGCATGAGGCAGGATTTTAGTGACTCTTACTTAAAGTTCTAATTAAAAAATGTTGGAATGCGTTGTACTACCTCAAGTCAGTCAATGCCAAACAGAGCATCCCTTATGGTCTCAAACTCATAACCTCCTCCCTCCCCCACACTGACCGTGAAAGCTACCATCTCTACTTCAAAAAATGGCAACATCCTTTTACAAACAGCGGACAATGACCTGCAAGCATTTGACTTACTTTTAATGACCTAAATAGTCTAGTAGCATCCCCAGCAAATCCTCCTAGTTGCTCGCCACATACTCTGTCTCCCAAACTTGACCTTAAACCTGCTAACTCCCCCCCAAAAAAAGACACCAAATGATAATTATAGCCCTGGAGTCCACATAGCTCCACAGAGACTCTAGTTAGATTTGGCTGCAAAAAAAAAACTCCCAGCCCAAGGAGAAACCCCTCAACAACAGGAAGCGGGTCAGTAACTTAGACACATCTCCAGACAAAGACCAGGTGATAGCAACAAAAACACAGACAGATCGCTAAAATTCACAAACATTCACACAGAATGATAATGTAACATGCCAACGCCCAACTCACAAACTCCATGGAAACCAGACGACAACTTGCAACTACTCAGAGAAGACATAGAATGGGTCAAAAAGAAAGTCATCACTCTTCTACTCACCCTTGAGAAGATATCCACGACCACTACCAAGTGCAATGACTAAATGACTACCCCTCTAGCAGAAAACTCAGCTACAACAGCAACCTCACACCTCCCTGAGACAACAAACTTCATCAAACAAAAAGAACAAACAATCACTGTTCTGAAAAAGAGATAAACAAACACTCTGCTAATATACTATCAGGATGCACAGAAATCTTTCCATGACACAACATTCAACATACCTATTGCAAAGGCATCCAACTACAAAAACTGGAGATACAACCCTCTAGAAGTCAACGTGATCCCGATCGCAATAAACACAATGCCTACTACTGTAACTCACAAAACAGTAACACACTTTAAATGCATGCTGCACAATTACAGACCATCTGAAAAACATGCAAGCGCTATAGCAGATGTGATCTTAGCATAATCTGGACAATCTCTTCCTAAACGAAACCTGGCTCAACCCAACAGTAGCACCAATAATAGACCTTCTCATTCTCCCGGATTTTGCCATCTTATGTCTAGACTGCACAGGGAAGCAGGGGGAAGACTCGCTATAATTTACAGAAACTTCCTAACCTTAAACTCACTCTCTCTAGAAGATACATCATTGTTTTTATTCCCTGGAACTGGAAAGAAACTTGAAGAAAGTGCTAGCGAAAACCCTTCTTTTATATCACCCATCGGGTAACAAAACAGTCTTCCTAGAGCAACTTTTGAAATTGATCACTACCAATGCTACTCCACACTCCAATACAATACTATTAGGAGATGTCAGCCTGCATTGGAAAAAGACAAAAAAAAACACAGCGGCTGCACTCAGTAACCTGCTCCAGGACCTCAACATGACTCAAGCATGCAATGGTCCAACCAACAACAAAGGTGCCACACTTGACCTCATCGTCTTTAAACCGGGATCAGTAAACATGCTAAATATATCCCCAAAGACTGGTCAGCCCACCATCAAATTCTTTTCCAAATATTCACACAAGTAACCAAAATCAAGGATCAAAGGAGAAGGGACGAACGTGGGTGAGGGTTTACAGCCATGTAAACAGAACAGACTAGTGGGTCTATGCCAAAACTCCTTGGCACCTTGGTCTGACCAGATATCTCTGCAACACTAGGATTATTGACATAGTTCAGAGGGCTGTTCCATTAGGTCTAAAAAAGTCAAAGAAAAAACCTCCTGTACCGTATTTCCAGATAAACATAAACAATGAAAGAAGACAGCTAAGAAATCTGGAACGATTTTGGAGGATGGACCCAAACATCTTGAACAGCTGAGTATGCACAGAACCTCATACAAAAAAGCTATCTTGAATGCCAAATCAACAGCAATCAGATCTCAACTAGACAGAGCATAAAACGGGTCCAGAAAGCTCTTCGGCACAATAAGGCAACAATCAGAAAAGCATGCAGAACCCACTATTGCAGACAGCTCGACTGACATCTGCAAGGTCTTCTCCACTTTCTTTAATGCTAACATTGCAACCATAAGTAACTCTATTTCCGGCCAAGCCAGTACACTACCTAGGGAATTCATCAACCCCACTCTCTCTGCACACAGAAAGAACACTGACCAACTCACCCAAACCGCCTCAAGTAAAAACGGAGCCTTCTGGAGCAGTTTCAGATCTCTGTATAAGGAAGAAATTCAGATAACCTTTCAGTTAATGAAACCCACCACATATTCCGATGATCTCATTCCCTCCCACCTACTGAAAGAGATCCATGTATCAGTCACAACCTTATGGACGAAAATCAAGAATGCACCTCTCCAACAAGGATCTCTCCCAGAAGGCTTAGAGATAGGCCAAGTATCTCCTTTGCTGAAAACAACGTGCACTGACCAGAAAGGCTTAAAAAACTTCTCACCACTGTCCAGGCTGCCTTTCCTGGCGAAATTAGTAGAAAATTGCACCCACGAGCAGCTGTGCAAACACATCAATAATTGTGACCTATTAGACAAACATCAAAGAGGTTTTAGGCCTGGATACAATACCGAGGTCACCATTCTTAACCTCCTAGATGATATAAAAACATGCCTAGACCAAAACAAATCATGCCTCCTAATACTTCTAGATTTATCAGCGGCATTCAACATGGTCGGTCACAAACACCTCAGAGAAAACCTTCAATTTAGAATGGCAAAACACACAAGATGATGGACAGAATGTTGCGCATTGGCAAAACATTCACCCCCAGTCACAGATCTGGGTTTAATCCATTGTTATTTTGCTCACCACGCCACCCCAGTTCAGACATGGCCACATGCAAATCAGTCTTGACCCTGTGCCTCATGGGAACAGTCCAGCCTGAACTGCCAATCCATGTCTTCCCTGGACCGGAATCAAGCATCCTAGGACCGGTTTCTGGCTATCAGCCTTCATCAGCCAGGATAGCTTGATTCCAGTGGAGTAGTGAGCACGGTACCCATGTCTGGGCATACCCTTCCCACATTGGGCGAACAGCAAAACACACAAGATGATGGACGGAATGTTGCACTTTGGCAAAACATTCACCCCCAGTGACAGATCTGGGTTTAATTCATCGTTATTGTGCTCACCACACCACCCCAGTTCAGACATGGTTATATGCAAATCAGTCTTGGCCCTGTGCCTCATGGGAACAGTCATGCCCAAACTGCCAAGCCATTCTTCCCTGGACCGGAATCAAGCATCCTAGGACCGGTTTCTGGCTATCAGCCGTCATCAGCCAGGATAGATTGACTCTAGTATGAACTGGGGTGGCGTGGTGAGCAAAATAATGATGGATTAAACCCAGATCTGTGATCGGTGGTGAATGTTTTACAATGTTCAACTTACCGTCCATCATCTTTTTGTGTTGCATTCAATTTAGAATGGGCCTTTCAGGAGCCATCCTGAACTGGTTCACCTCCTTCTTTCGGAACAGACAACAAAGAGTAAAAATCATCACCACTCTATCAGATGTAGCAGACATCAACAGGTGCATTCTGCAAGGCTCTACAAGTTCACCAAAGGTGGTATTAAGGAGGGATTAAGAAGCCTATTAACGAATCAGAAGCCAGCATTTACAAAGGACAATGACACAAGCCAATGACAAATATGGTCGGAGAGTGGGCGGGGCTTCAATCCATACTCCAATACAACATGCCTTACACAGCAGCGCATGTGCCGCCCAAGCTCGACCTAAAAAGTGCATTTGGCCTGCAGCAAAAAAAGTGCCTTTGGAACAACTTTTTACTTACTAATTCACCTCATATTGGTAAATAAATATAAACAAGCATTTGCAATGCAATAAGTCTTGCATTCACGCAAGTTTGATCTATTGGCATGGTAAATGACAATTCATTTTCTTCATGTTTTGGATTTTAAAACATAAATGAAAGGCATTGTCATTTACAATTCTAATAGCTTAAACTGTCGCAAATGCAAGACCTATTTATTGGTAAATAAATATAAACAAGCATTTGCAATGCAATAAGTCTTGCATTCACGCAAGTTTGATCTATTGGCATGGTAAATGACAATTCATTTTCTTCATGTTTTGGATTTTAAAACATAAATGAAAGGCATTGTCATTTACAATTCTAATAGCTTAAACTGTCGCAAATGCAAGACCTATTGCATTGCAAGAAAGGTCCTTCTCGACCGCATGTTAGATTGTAAAAACCAGAGTAAGAGACTGGCCTGCGACGTCTTCAAAGTAGTGATAAATAGTGCAGTGAAGAAGATGTGTAAGTGTTGTAAATGACACAGACACAAAGTGTGAAGCAAGAGTTACATATGATCAGAGTTATAAACATTAACAAAGTGCTCCAACACCTTTCGCTTCGTGCGTGATTACACTGTCGGGACTCAGGAGGAAGAGTGAAAGGGGGGCAATTTTCTGCCCTCTTTGAGTGTGCAGTATGGCTTTGCATAATGTCATTGCTATCTTTGGACTATTAAAAAACACTCCAGCTGAAGTAGGACCCTGGCTTCACCTCCTGCTGCAAGGTGGGCGGTGCTTTAAGGCTGGCATGGAGGAAGGCATGGTTGGTCTCAGCTGCAGCTCCGGCCTTGTACTGTGCCCCTGCTATTACTAGTGAGCGAGAGGCACTGAGGTGGTGGTATTGGTGGTGGTGGTATTGGTATTGGTAGTTGTGGTTTTGGTTGTATTGGTGGTGGTGGTATTGGTGGTGTTAGTATTGGTGGTATTGATTGTGGTGGTATTGGTGGTGGTGGTACAGGTATTGGTGGTGGTTGTATTGGTGTTGGAGGTTGGTATTCGTGGTTGTGGTTGTATTGGTATTAGTGTTGGTATTTGTATTGGTGGTGGTATTGGTATTGGTGGTAGTGGTGGTATTGGTGGTGACATTGGTATTAGTGGTGGTGGTTGTATTGGTATTGGTGGTGGTATTGGTGGTGACATTTGTATTGGTGGTGATGGTCTTGGTGGTGGTGGTATTGGTGGTGGGGTATTGGTGGCGGTGGTATTTGTGGTGGTGGTGTTGTTGGTGGTGGTATTGGTATTGGTTCTGGTTTTGGTATTGGTACTGATGGTGGTGGTATTGGTAGTGGTATTGGTGCTCATTTTATTGGAATTGGTGGTATTGGGGGTGGTGGTACAGGTGGTAGTGGTGATGGTATTGGTGGTGGTGGTGGCATTGGTGGGGGTGGTATTGGTATTGGTGGTTGTGGTATTGGTGTTGGAGGTTGGTATTCGTGGTGGTAGTTGTATTGGTATTGGTGGTGGTATTTGTATTGGTGGTGGTATTGGTGGTGACATTGGTATTGGTGGTGGTGGTTGTATTGATATTGGTGGTGGTATTGGTGCTATTGGTGGTGACATTGGTATTGGTGGTGGTGGTATTGGTGGCGGTATTGGTATTGCTGGTAGTGGTGGTATTGGTGGTGACATTGGTATAGGTGATGGTGGTTGTATTGGTATTGGTGGTGACATTGGTATTGGTGGAGGTGGTGGTATTGGTGGTGGTGGTATTGGTATTGGTGGTAGTTTTGGCATTGGTACTGATGGTGGTGGTATTGATATTGGTAGTGGTATTGGTGGTGGTTTTATTGGAATTAGTGGTATTGGTGGTAGTGGTACAGGTGGTGGTGGTGATGGTATTGGTGGAGGTGGTGGCATTGGTGTGGGTGGTATTGGTAGTTGTGGTATTGGTGGAGGTGCTATTGTGGTATTCGTGGTTTCGGTGGTTGTATTGTGATGGTGGTATTGGTGGTATTGGTGGTGACATTGGTATTGGTGGTAGTGGTCTTGGTGGTGGTGGCGGTATTGGTGGCAGTGGTATTTGTGGTGGCGGTGGTATTTGTGGTGGTGGTGTTGTTGGTGGTGGTATTGGTAGTGGTATTGGTGCTCGTTTTATTGGAATTGGTGGTATTGGGGGTGGTGGTACAGGTGGTAGTGGTGATGGTATTGGTGGTGGTGGTGGCATTGGTGGGGGTGGTATTGGTATTGGTGGTTGTGGTATTGGTGTTGGAGGTTGGTATTCGTGGTGGTAGTTGTATTGGTATTGGTGGTGGTATTTGTATTGGTGGTGGTATTGGTGGTGACATTGGTATTGGTGGTGGTGGTTGTATTGATATTGGTGGTGGTATTGGTGCTATTGGTGGTGACATTGGTATTGGTGGTGGTGGTATTGGTGGCGGTATTGGTATTGCTGGTAGTGGTGGTATTGGTGGTGACATTGGTATAGGTGATGGTGGTTGTATTGGTATTGGTGGTGACATTGGTATTGGTGGAGGTGGTGGTATTGGTGGTGGTGGTATTGGTATTGGTGGTAGTTTTGGCATTGGTACTGATGGTGGTGGTATTGATATTGGTAGTGGTATTGGTGGTGGTTTTATTGGAATTAGTGGTATTGGTGGTAGTGGTACAGGTGGTGGTGGTGATGGTATTGGTGGAGGTGGTGGCATTGGTGTGGGTGGTATTGGTAGTTGTGGTATTGGTGGAGGTGCTATTGTGGTATTCGTGGTTTCGGTGGTTGTATTGTGATGGTGGTATTGGTGGTATTGGTGGTGACATTGGTATTGGTGGTAGTGGTCTTGGTGGTGGTGGCGGTATTGGTGGCAGTGGTACTTGTGGTGGTGGTGGTATTGGTGGTGGTATTGGTATTAGTGGTGGTTTTGGTATTGGTACTGGTGGTGGTGGTATTGGTAGCGGTATTGGTGGTGGTTTTATTGGAATTGGTGGTATTTGTGGTGGTGGTACAGGTATTGGTGGCGTGGAATTGGTGTTGGAGGTTGGTATTCGTGGTGGTGGTTGTATTGGTATTAGTGGTGGTATTTGTATTGGTTGTGGTATTGGTGGAAGTGGTGGTATTGGTGGTGACATTGGTATTGGTGGTGGTGGTATTGCTGGTGGTCGTATTGATATTGCTGGTAGTGGTGGTATTGGTGGTGACATTGGTATAGGTGGTGGTGGTTGTATTGGTAATGGTGGTAGTATTGGTGATATTGGTGGTAGTATTGGTATTGGCAGAGGTATTGGTATTGGTGGAGGTGGTATTGGATTGGTGGTGGTGGTATTTGTGGTGGTATTGGTGGTAGTGGTGGTGGTGGTATTAGTGTTGGTACTATTGGTGCTGGTAGTGGTGGTGGTATTGGTGGTAGTATTGGTGGTATTGTTGGTGATATTGGTATTGGTGGTAATGGTGGTATTGGTGGTGGTGGTATTGGTGGTGGTATTAGTATTAGTGGTAGTTTTGGTATTGGTACTGATGGTGGTGGTATTGGTATTGGTAGTGGTATTGGCGGTGGTTTTATTGGAATTGGTGGTATTGGTGGCGGTGGTACAGGTGGTGGTGGTGATGATATTGGTGGAGGTGGTGGCATTGGTGGGGGTGGTATTGGTGGTGGTGGTATTGATTGTGGTATTGTTGATGGTGCTATTGTGGTATTGGTGGTTTTGGTGGTTGTATTGTGATGGTGGTATTGGTGGTGGTAGTGTTGGTATTGGTTGTGGTAGTATTTGTGGCATTGGTGGTGGTGTTGGTATTAGTGGTGGGATTGGTGATGGTATTGGTGATGGTGGTATTGGTGGTGGTGTTGAAATTGGTGGTGGTATTGGTATTGTGGTGGTGGTAATGGTGGTGGTGGTATTGATGGTGATGATATTGGTGGGTGTGGTGGTGGTCATAGTATTGGTGGTGGTATTGGTGGTGTTATTAGTGGTAATGGTGGTATTGGTGGCATTGGTGGTGGTATTGGTGGTATTGGTGGTGGTATTGATATTGGTAGGGGTATTGGTGGTGGTGGTATTGGATTGGTTGTGGTGGTATTGGTGGTGGTATTTGTGGTGGTATTGATGGTGGTGGTGGTGGTGGTATTGGTGTTGGTACTACTGGTGTTGGTAGTGGTGGTGGTATTGGTGGTATTGGTGGTGGTCTCAGTGGTGGTATTGGTGGTGTTATTGATGGTGGTAATGGTGGTGGTGGTATTAGTATTAGTGGTGGTGGTGTTGGTATCGGTGGTGGTGGTATTGGTGTTTGTGGTGATATTGGTGGTGGTGGTATTGGTGGTGGTGGTATTGATGGTGGTGGTATTAGTGGTGGTATTGGTGGTGAAGGCATTAGTGGTGGTGGAATTGGTGGTGGTATTGGTATTGGTGGTTGCAGTATTAGAATTGTTGTTGGTGGTATTGGTGGTGGTGGTATTGGTGGTGGTACTGGTATTGGTGGTGGCAGAATTAGTGGTAGCAGTATTGGTAGTGGTGGTAGTGCTATTGGTGATGTTGATGGTGTTGGTGGTATTGGTTTTGGTGGTGGTGATATTGGTGGAGTATTGATGGTGGTGGTATTGGTGCTGGTATTGGTGGTGGTGGAGGTGGTGGTGGAGGTGGTGGTATTGATGATGTTGGTGGTAATCGTTTTGGTGGTGGTGATATTGGTGGTGGTATTGATGGTGGTGGTATTGGTGCTGGTATTGGTGGTGGTGGAGGTGGTGGTATTGATGGTGGTGGTGTTATTTGGTGGTCCTATTAGTGGTAGTGGTGGTATTGGTGGTGGTGGTATTGGTGGTGGTGGTAGTGTTGGTGGTGGTGGTATTGATGATGATGGTGGTGGTATTGATGGTGGTATTGGTGGTGGTATTAGTGGTAGTGGTATTGGTGGTGTAGTGGTATTGGTGGTGTTGATGGTGGTGGTGGTATTGGTGGTGGTGGTGGTGTTGGTATTGGTGGTGGTGGTGGTATTGGTGCTGGTGGTATTGGTGCTGGTATTGGTGGTGGTGGAGGTGGTGGCATTGATGGTGATGGTATTGGTGGTGGTATTAGTAGTAGTGGTGGTGGTATTGGTGGTGGTGGTGGTAGTGATATTTGTTGTGGTGGTATTGGTGGTAGTGGTGATGGTGGTGGTATTGGTGGTGGTGCTATTGGAGTTTTTAGTGGAGGTATTGGTGGTGGTGGTGGTGGTATTAGTGGTGGTCTCAGTGGTGGTATTGGTGGTGTTATTGGTGGTGGTATTGGTGGTTGTGGTAGTGGTATTGGTATTAGTGGTGGTTGTGGTATTGGTGGTGAGTTTGAATTTGAATTTAAAGATATTTGTATAGCGCACGTTTACCTAGCGGTTTCATGGCGCTGTGGGGTCAATTCAATTTCAAGTGCAGGCGCAGAATTGTATCAAGTTGAGAAGGCCTGTGAGAACAGAAGAGTTTTCAGTCTCCCGCGGAACTCCATGTAAGACGCTGATGTTCGAATAGAAAGAGGTAAGGAGTTCCAAAAAGACGGAGCGAGAACAGAAGACTTACAGCCTCCTGTCCTGCTTTTCTTAAAACGGGGCACCACCAGAAGAGATAGGGAAGAGGAGCGTAATTGCCTGCTAGGAATGTAAAGATGGATGTTAGATTAAATAAAAGCCGGAGCTGTCCCGGCAAGAGCCTGGAAAGTCAGGCATCCAAGCTTGAACAAGGCTCTTTCTTTAATAAGGAGCCAATGTAAGGAGCAGAGAAAAGGGGTAATGTGCTGAGACCTAGGTAAGCTGAAAACCAAGAAGGCAGCTTGGTTCTGTACTAGCTGGAGCCGGCGAAAGGCATAACTGGGAATGCCGTTGTTCAGTGCGTTACCATAGTCAAGGCAAGAGAGGACCATCGCCATAACAATAAGTTTAAGAGCTGAAAATGAGAAAAAACGTGAAATCTTGCGAATAGTACCCAACACAAAAAAACAAGAAGAGACCACCGTGCTAACGTGCGAGTGAAGAGTAAGGAGTTGATTAAGAGTGATCCCCAAGGTTTTGACAGAGGAAGAGGGGAGAGGGGGGAACCGAACGAAGGAGGCCAAAAAGCAGAAGACCAAGGATTAAGTTTATCACCAGTCAGGACGAGCTCAGTCTTATCAGCGTTGAGTTTCAGATGGTTAGAATTCATCCAATCCCTGATAAATACAATCACTGACTGGAAGTTGTGAATGGAGTAGGGTGAATTCGACAAAGTAAAAATAAGCTGGAGGTCATCAGCGTAGTTAAACACTGTGACCTCCATCTGCTGTAAAGCAAAAATAAGTGGAAAAATATACACGTTAAAAAGGAGAGGGGAAAGGGAAGAGCCCTGGTAAACACCACATTGCACTTTGTGAGCCATAGAGGAGAAGTCCGCCAGATGGACGGCTTGGGTGCGATCACTAAGAAATGAACTCACCCAAGCCAAGGCGGAACCCCGATGCCTGCCGCCTCGACACGGGAAAGAAGGATGGTATGATCAACCGTGTCGAAAGCGGCAGACAAATCGAGGAGAATCAACGCCTGTGGGAAATTGGAATCAAGCCCCTCTCTGAGTGTGTCCATAATGGATACCACCACCTTTTCAGTGGAATGAAGGGGGCGGAAAACTGCTTGAGAGGGGGCAAGAAACCCACTGGTCTCAATAAAGGAGCTAAGAGTTATAGTAATGTGCCGCTCCAAAACCTTAGCCAGGTAGGGGAGGAGGGAAATGGGACGATAATTTGCTGATACTGTGGGATCTGCGCCAGACTTTTTTAAAATGGGGACAATTGTGGTTGACTTGTGAGGGAGGGGGACAGTTCCTGTTTTAAGGGACTCATTGAGGAAGGTAAGGGGAAGGAGAGGGCAACTCCGAAAGATGTCACGCATAATATAGGCCGGGCAGATGCGGGTGAACCAGATTTAACACTAAGGAGAATAGAAAAAAAAGTCTCCTCAGATAACAGAGTTAATTGGTCAAAATGACAGCTGTTATGCGGCGGGACAATGTCAAAGAATGCTGAAGAGGGGGGGGCTATTGAACTTGATGTCTTCGATTTTGCTGATGAAAAAATCATTCAGGGAATCGCACAACTGTTGAGAGGGAACCGGTTTGGCAGTTGTTCTGTCCGAGGAGGCCAATTCGAACACTGTGACAAAAATTTCCCTTGGTTTGTTCTCCGCCTGGAGAATCTTACCAGAAAAATAAGAGGTTTTTGCCTTAAGAATAGCTTTCTTGTACTCCGCCTGAATAGAGTTATACAAGATTTTAGAAGTCTCACTATAGGTACGTCTCCAGGCACGCTCTGCTTGGCGAGCCGCCAGTTTTTTCTCCTTAAGCTCCTGTCTAAACCACTTGTTTGCATAGTGAGTGCGCTTCACCTTAACACGCCTAAGGGGGCCACCTGATCACATGTCCTAGACAGCCATTTATTAATGGCCTCTACTTGAGATGAAGTGGAGAGGTTATCAATGGCTGGGCTTGAGGTTAAAAGAGAGGAACACAAAGATGGAATGTCGACTTTACCCCAATTACGCGCCCAGGTGTTCTTTGGGAAAGATGGCTTCTGAGCTAACCTCAAATCCAGGAAGAAGGAGATCAAGTAGTGGTCAGACCACAAACAAGGGGTAACAATAGGGACAGAGATAGGGATGTTAAGGGACCAGATTTGGTCCAGGGTATGACCCTGAAAATGAGTAGGGGTATGAACGTGTGAGATGAAATTTAAGCTGCCAAGCAGTTCGGTGAAATCCCTGGAAGGTGCGTCTTCCGCTAAATCAGAGGGCCAGAAGTTAAAATCCCCAAGCACCAGGACCGATGAGTGGCTTACTGTGAGTGCAGCTAGTAATTCCTGGAAAGCTGGGAAAAAATGGGACATGTGTTGGGGTGGGCGATACATCAGGACACAGGTAATAGGGGTTTGGAAAGACACAGAACGGGCAACCAGAAAATCAACATCTAAAATCGAAGGAAAAGAAAGTAGTTGGAACTGAATGCCAGAACGGACAATCAAGGCCACCCCTCCTCCTACTGGTGGTGGTATTGGTGGTATTGGTGGCATTGGTGGTGGTATTGGTGGTATTGGTGGTGGTATTGGTATTGGTAGGGGTATTGGTGGTGGTGGTATTGGATTGGTTGTGGTGGTATTGGTGGTGGTATTTGTGGTGTATTGATGGTAGTGGTGGTGGTGGTGGTATTGGTGTTGGTACTACTGGTGTTGGTAGTGGTGGTGGTATTGGTGGTGGTCTCAGTGGTGGTATTGGTGGTGTTATTGATGGTGGTAATGGTGGTGGTGGTATTAGTATTAGTGGTGGTGGTGTTGGTATCGGTGGTGGTCGTATTGGTGTTTGTGGTGATATTGGTGGTGGTGGTATTGGTGGTGGTGGTATTGATGGTGGTGGTATTAGTGGTGGTATTGGTGGTGAAGGCATTAGTGGTGGTGGAATTGGTGGTGGTATTGGTATTGGTGGTTGCAGTATTAGAATTGTTGTTGGTGGTATTGGTGGTGGTACTGGTATTGGTGGTGGCAGAATTAGTGGTAGCAGTATTGGTAGTGGTGGTAGTGCTATTGGTGATGTTGATGGTGTTGGTGGTATTGGTTTTGGTGGTGGTGATATTGGTGGAGTATTGATGGTGGTGATATTGGTGGTGGTGGAGGTGGTGGTATTGATGATGTTGGTGGTAATCGTTTTGGTGGTGGTGATATTGGTGGTGGTATTGATGGCGGTGGTATTGGTGCTGGTATTGGTGGTGGTGGAGGTGGTGGTATTGATGGTGGTGGTGTTATTTGGTGGTCCTATTAGTGGTAGTGGTGGTATTGGTGGTGGTGGTATTGGTGGTGGTGGTAGTGTTGGTGGTCGTGGTATTGATGGTGGTGGTGGTATTGATGGTGGTATTGGTGGTGGTATTAGTGTTAGTGGTATTGGTGGTGTAGTGGTATTGGTGGTGTTGATGGTGGTGGTGGTATTGGTGGTGGTGGTGGTGTTGGTATTGTTGGTGGTGGTATTGGTGCTGGTGGTATTGGTGCTGGTATTGGTGGTGGTGGAGGTGGTGGCATTGATGGTGATGGTATTGGTGGTGGTATTAGTAGTAGTGGTGGTAGTATTGGTGGTGGTGGTGGTAGTTATATTTGTTGTGGTGGTATTGGTGGTAGTGGTGATGGTGGTGGTATTGGTGGTGGTGCTATTGGAGTTTTTAGTGGAGGAATTGGTGGTGGTGGTGGTGGTATTAGTGGTGGTCTCAGTGGTGGTATTGGTGGTGTTATTGGTGGTGGTATTGGTGGTTGTGGTAGTGGTATTGGTATTAGTGGTGGTTGTGGTATTGGTGGTGAGTTTGAATTTGAATTTAAAGATATTTGTATAGCGCACGTTTACCTAGCGGTTTCATGGCGCTGTGGGGTCAATTCAATTTCAAGTGCAGGCGCAGAATTGGATCAAGTTGAGAAGGCCTGTGAGAACAGAAGAGTTTTCAGTCTCCCGCGGAACTCCATGTAAGACGCTGATGTTTGAATAGAAAGAGGTAAGGAGTTCCAAAAAGATGGAGCGAGAACAGAAGACTTACAGCCTCCTGTCCTGCTTTTCTTAAAACGGGGCACCACCAGAAGAGATAGGGAAGAGGAGCGTAATTGCCTGCTAGGAATGCAAAGATGGATGTTAGATTAAATAAAAGCCGGAGCTGTCCCGGCAAGAGCCTGGAAAGTCAGGCATCCAAGCTTGAACAAGGCTCTTTCTTTAATAGGGAGCCAATGTAAGGAGCAGAGAAAAGGGGTAATGTGCTGAGACCTAGGTAAGCTGAAAATCAAGAAGGCAGCTTGGTTCTGCACTAGCTGGAGCCGGTGAAAGGCATAACTGGGAATGCCGTTGTTCAGTGCGTTACCATAGTCAAGGCAAGAGAGGACCATCGCCATAACAATAAGTTTAAGAGCTGAAAATGAGAAAAAACGTGAAATCTTGCGAATAGTACCCAACACAAAAAAACAAGAAGAGACCACCGTGCTAACGTGTGAGTGAAGAGTAAGGAGTTGATTAAGAGTGATCCCCAAGGTTTCGACAGAGGAAGAGGGGAGAGGGGGGAACCGAACGAAGGAGGCCAAAAAGCAGAAGACCAAGGATTAAGTTTATCACCAGTCAGGACGAGCTCAGTCTTATCAGCGTTGAGTTTGATGGTTAGAATTCATCCAATCCCTGATAAATACAATCACTGACTGGAAGTTGTGAATGGAGTAGGGTGAATTCGACAAAGTAAAAATAAGCTGGAGGTCATCAGCGTAGTTAAACACTGTGACCTCCATCAGATGTAAAGCAAAAATAAGTGGAAAAATATACAAGTTAAAAAGGAGAGGGGAAAGGGAAGAGCCCTGGTAAACACCACATTGCACTTTGTGAGCCATAGAGGAGAAGTCCGCCAGATGGACGGCTTGGGTGCGATCACTAAGAAATGAACTCACCCAAGCCAAGGCGGAACCCCGATGCCTGCTGCCTCGACACGGGAAAGAAGGATGGTATGATCAACCGTGTCGAAAGCGGCAGACAAATCGAGGAGAATCAACGCCTGTGGGAAATTGGAATCAAGCCCCTCTCTGAGTGTGTCCATAACGGATACCACCACCTTTTCAGTGGAATGAAGGGGGCGGAAAACTGCTTGAGAGGGGCAAGAAACCCACTGGTCTCAATAAAGGAGCTAAGAGTTATAGTAATGTGCCGCTCCAAAACCTTAGCCAGGTAGGGGAGGAGGGAAATGGGACGATAATTTGCTGATACTGTGGGATCTGCGCCAGACTTTTTTAAAATGGGGACAATTGTGGTTGACTTGTGAGGGAGGGGGACAGTTCCTGTTTTAAGGGACTCATTGAGGAAGGTAAGGGGAGGGAGAGGGCAACTCCGAAAGATGTCACGCATAATATAGGCCGGGCAGATGCGGGTGAACCAGATTTAACACTAAGGAGAATAGAAAAAAAAGTCTCCTCAGATAACAGAGTTAATTGGTCAAAATGACAGTTGTTATGCGGCGGGACAATGTCAAAGAATGCTGAAGAGGGGGGGGCTATTGAACTTGATGTCTTCGATTTTACTGATGAAAAAATCATTCAGGGAATCGCACAACTGTTGAGAGGGAACCGGTTTGGCAGTTGTTCTGTCCGAGGAGGCCAATTCGAACACTGTGACAAAAATTTCCCTTGGTTTGTTCTCCGCCTGGAGAATCTTACCAGAAAAATAAGAGGTTTTTGCCTTAAGAATAGCTTTCTTGTACTCCGCCTGAATAGAGTTATACAAGATTTTAGAAGTCTCACTATAGGTACGTCTCCAGGCACGCTCTGCTTGGCGAGCCACCAGTTTTTTCTCCTTAAGCTCCTGGCTAAACCACTTGTTCGCATAGTGAGTGCGCTTCACCTTAACACGCCTAAGGGGGCCACCTGATCACATGTCCTAGACAGCCATTTATTAATGGCCTCTACTTGAGATGAAGTGGAGAGGTTATCAATGGCTGGGCTTGAGGTTAAAAGAGAGGAACACAAAGATGGAATGTCGACTTTACCCCAATTACGCGCCCAGGTGTTCTTTGGGAAAGATGGCTTCTGAGCTAACCTCAAATCCAGGAAGAAGGAGATCAAGTAGTGGTCAGACCACAAACAAGGGGTAACAATAGGGACAGGGATAGGGATGTTAAGGGACCAGATTTGGTCCAGGGTATGACCCTGAAAATGAGTAGGGGTATGAACGTGTGAGATGAAATTTAAGCTGCCAAGCAGTTCGGTGAAATCCCTGGAAGGTGCGTCTTCCGCTAAATCAGAGGGCCAGAAGTTAAAATCCCCAAGCACCAGGACCGATGAGTGGCTTACTGTGAGTGCAGCTAGTAATTCCTGGAAAGCTGGGAAAAAATGGGACATATGTTGGGGTGGGCGATACATCAGGGCACAGGTAATAGGGGTATGGAAAGACACAGAACGGGCAACCAGAAAATCAACATCTAAAATCGAAGGAAAAGAAAGTAGTTGGAACTGAATGCCAGAACGGACAATCAAGGCCACCCCTCCTCCTACTGGTGGTGGTATTGGTGGTATTGGTGGCATTGGTGGTGGTATTGGTGGTATTGGTGGTGGTATTGGTATTGGTAGGGGTATTGGTGGTGGTGGTATTGGATTGGTTGTGGTGGTATTGGTGGTGGTATTTGTGGTGGTATTGATGGTAGTGGTGGTGGTGGTGGTATTGGTGTTGGTACTACTGGTGTTGGTAGTGGTGGTGGTATTGGTGGTATTGGTGGTGGTCTCAGTGGTGGTATTGATGGTGGTAATGGTGGTGGTGGTATTAGTATTAGTGGTGGTGGTGTTGGTATCGGTGGTGGTGGTATTGGTGTTTGTGGTGATATTGGTGGTGGTGGTATTGGTGGTGGTGGTATTGATGGTGGTGGTATTAGTGGTGGTATTGGTGGTGAAGGCATTAGTGGTGGTGGAATTGGTGGTGGTATTGGTATTGGTGGTTGCAGTATTAGAATTGTTGTTTGGTGGTATTGGTGGTGGTGGTATTGGTGGTGGTACTGGTATTGGTGGTGGCAGAATTAGTGGTAGCAGTATTGGTAGTGGTGGTAGTGCTATTGGTGATGTTGATGGTGTTGGTGGTATTGGTTTTGGTGGTGGTGATATTGGTGGAGTATTGATGGTGGTGGTATTGGTGGTGGTGGAGGTGGTGGTGGAGGTGGTGGTATTGATGATGTTGGTGGTAATCGTTTTGGTGGTGGTGATATTGGTGGTGGTATTGATGGTGGTGGTATTGGTGCTGGTATTGGTGGTGGTGGAGGTGGTGGTATTGATGGTGGTGGTGTTATTTGGTGGTCCTATTAGTGGTAGTGGTGGTATTGGTGGTGGTGGTATTGGTGGTGGTGGTGGTAATCGTTTTGGTGGTGGTGATATTGGTGGTGGTATTGATGGTGGTGGTATTGGTGCTGGTATTGGTGGTGGTGGAGGTGGTGGTATTGATGGTGGTGGTGTTATTTGGTGGTCCTATTAGTGGTAGTGGTGGTATTGGTGGTGGTGGTATTGGTGGTGGTGGTGGTAGTGTTGGTGGTGGTGGTATTGATGGTGGTGGTGGTATTGATGGTGGTATTGGTGGTGGTATTAGTGGTAGTGGTATTGGTGGTGTAGTGGTATTGGTGGTGTTGATGGTGGTGGTGGTATTGGTGGTGGTGGTGGTGTTGGTATTGGTGGTGGTGGTGGTATTGGTGCTGGTGGTATTGGTGCTGGTATTGGTGGTGGTGGAGGTGGTGGCATTGATGGTGATGGTATTGGTGGTGGTATTAGTAGTAGTGGTGGTGGTATTGGTGGTGGTGGTGGTAGTGATATTTGTTGTGGTGGTATTGGTGGTAGTGGTGATGGTGGTGGTATTGGTGGTGGTGCTATTGGAGTTTTTAGTGGAGGTATTGGTGGTGGTGGTGGTGGTATTAGTGGTGGTCTCAGTGGTAGTATTGGTGGTGTTATTGGTGGTGGTATTGGTGGTTGTGGTAGTGGTATTGGTATTAGTGGTGGTTGTGGTATTGGTGGTGAGTTTGAATTTGAATTTGAATTTAAAGATATTTGTATAGCGCACGTTTACCTAGCGGTTTCATGGCGCTGTGGGGTCAATTCAATTTCAAGTGCAGGGGCAGAATTGGATCAAGTTGAGAAGGCCTGTGAGAACAGAAGAGTTTTCAGTCTCCCGCGGAACTCCATGTAAGACGCTGATGTTCGAATAGAAAGAGGTAAGGAGTTCCAAAAAGACGGAGCGAGAACAGAAGACTTACAGCCTCCTGTCCTGCTTTTCTTAAAACGGGGCACCACCAGAAGAGATAGGGAAGAGGAGCGTAATTGCCTGCTAGGAATGTAAAGATGGATGTTAGATTAAATAAAAGCCGGAGCTGTCCCGGCAAGAGCCTGGAAAGTCAGGCATCCAAGCTTGAACAAGGCTCTTTCTTTAATAGGGAGCCAATGTAAGGAGCAGAGAAAAGGGGTAATGTGCTGAGACCTAGGTAAGCTGAAAACCAAGAAGGCAGCTTGGTTCTGCACTAGCTGGAGCCGGCGAAAGGCATAACTGGGAATGCCGTTGTTCAGTGCGTTACCATAGTCAAGGCAAGAGAGGACCATCGCCATAACAATAAGTTTAAGAGCTGAAAATGAGAAAAAACGTGAAATCTTGCGAATAGTACCCAACACAAAAAAACAAGAAGAGACCACCGTGCTAACGTGCGAGTGAAGAGTAATGAGTTGATTAAGAGTGATCCCCAAGGTTTTGACAGAGGAAGAGGGGGGAGGGGGGAACCGAACGAAGGAGGCCAAAAAGCAGAAGACCAAGGATTAAGTTTATCACCAGTCAGGACGAGCTCAGTCTTATCAGGGTTGAGTTTCAGATGGTTAGAATTCATCCAATCCCTGATAAATACAATCACTGACTGGAAGTTGTGAATGGAGTAGGGTGAATTCGACAAAGTAAAAATAAGCTGGAGGTCATCAGCGTAGTTAAACACTGTGACCTCCATCCGCTGTAAAGCAAAAATAAGTGGAAAAATATACAAGTTAAAAAGGAGAGGGGAAAGGGAAGAGCCCTGGTAAACACCACATTGCACTTTGTGAGCCATAGAGGAGAAGTCCACCAGATGGACGGCTTGGGTGCGATCACTAAGAAATGAACTCACCCAAGCCAAGGCGGAACCCCGATGCCTGCCGCCTTGACACGGGAAAGAAGGATGGTATGATCAACCGTGTCGAAAGCGGCAGACAAATCGAGGAGAATCAACGCCTGTGGGAAATTGGAATCAAGCCCCTCTCTGAGTGTGTCCATAACGGATACCACCACCTTTTCAGTGGAATGAAGGGGGCGGAAACCTGCTTGAGAGGGGGCAAGAAACCCACTGGTCTCAATAAAGGAGCTAAGAGTTATAGTAATGTGCCGCTCCAAAACCTTAGCCAGGTAGGGGAGGAGGGAAATGGGACGATAATTTGCTGATACTGTGGGATCTGCGCCAGACTTTTTTAAAATGGGGACAATTGTGGTTGACTTGTGAGGGAGGGGGACAGTTTCTGTTTTAAGGGACTCATTGAGGAAGGTAAGGGGAGGGAGAGGGCAACTCCGAAAGATGTCACGCATAATATAGGCCGGGCAGATGCGGGTGAACCAGATTTAACACTAAGGAGAATAGAAAAAAAGTCTCCTCAGATAACAGAGTTAATTGGTCAAAATGACAGCTGTTATGCGGCGGGACAATGTCAAAGAATGCTGAAGAGGGGGGGCTATTGAACTTGATGTCTTCGATTTTACTGATGAAAAAATCATTCAGGGAATCGCACAACTGTTGAGAGGGAACCGGTTTGGCAGTTGTTCTGTCCGAGGAGGCCAATTCGAACACTGTGGCAAAAATTTCCCTTGGTTTGTTCTCCGCCTGGAGAATCTTACCAGAAAAATAAGAGGTTTTTGCCTTAAGAATAGCTTTCTTGTACTCCGCCTGAATAGAGTTATACAAGATTTTAGAAGTCTCACTATAGGTACGTCTCCAGGCACGCTCTGCTTGGCGAGCCGCCAGTTTTTTCTCCTTAAGCTCCTGCCTAAACCACTTGTTCGCATAGTGAGTGCGCTTCACCTTAACACGCCTAAGGGGGCCACCTGATCACATGTCCTAGACAGCCATTTATTAATGGCCTCTACTTGAGATGAAGTGGAGAGGTTATCAATGGCTGGGCTTGAGGTTAAAAGAGAGGAACACAAAGATGGAATGTCGACTTTACCCCAATTACGCGCCCAGGTGTTCTTTGGGAAAGATGGCTTCTGAGCTAACCTCAAATCCAGGAAGAAGGAGATCAAGTAGTGGTCAGACCACAAACAAGGGGTAACAATAGGGACAGGGATAGGGATGTTAAGGGACCAGATTTGGTCCAGGGTATGACCCTGAAAATGAGTAGGGGTATGAACGTGTGAGATGAAATTTAAGCTGCCAAGCAGTTCGGTGAAATCCCTGGAAGGTGCGTCTTCCGCTAAATCAGAGGGCCAGAAGTTAAAATCCCCAAGCACAAGGACCGATGAGTGGCTTACTGTGAGTGCAGCTAGTAATTCCTGGAAAGCTGGGAAAAAATGGGACATGTGTTGGGGTGGGCGATACATCAGGACGCAGGTAATAGGGGTTTGGAAAGACACAGAACAGGCAACCAAAAAATCAACATCTAAAATCGAAGGAAAAGAAAGTAGTTGGAACTGAATGCCAGAACGGACAATCAAGGCCACCCCTCCTCCTACTGGTGGTAGTATTGGTGGTTGTGGTGATATTGGTGGTGGTGGTGTTGATGGTGGTGGTATTGGTGGCGGAGGTATTGGTTGTGGTGGAATTGGTGGTGGTGTTGGGGGTGGTGGTATTGGTGGTTGTGGTGGTTGCGGTATTAGAATTGGTGTTGGTGGTATTGGTGGTGATGGTATTGTTGGTGGTATTGGTGATGGTATTGGTGGTGGTATTGGTATTGGTGGTGGTACTGGTTTTGGTGGTGGCAGTATTAGTTGTGGCAGTATTGGTGGTGGTGGTAGTGCTATCGGTGGTGTTGATGGTGTTGGTGGTATTGGTTTTGGTAGTGGTGATATTGGTAAAGGTACTGATGGTGGTGGTATTGGTGCTGGCATTGGTGCTGGTATTGGTGGTGGTGGTGGTGTTATTGCTTGTGGTATTAGTGGTAGTGGTAGTATTAGTGGTGGTGGTATTGGTGGTGGTGGTGGTATTGATGGTGGTGGTATTGGAGGTGGCATTGATGATGGTGGTGGTATTGATGGTGGTATTGGTGGTGGTGCAGTGGTATTGGTGGTGTTGATGATGGTGTTGTTCGTATTGGTGGTGTTGGTATTGGTGGTGGTGGTATTGGTGCTCGTGGTATTGGTGCTGGTATGGGGGTGGTGGTGGTATTGGTGGTGGTGTTAGTGGTAGTGGTGGTGGTATTGGTGGTGGTGGTATTGGTGCTGGTATTGGTGGTGGTGTGAAGCGTGGTATTGATGGTTGTGGTGGTATTGGTGGTGATATTGGTGATAATGGTATTGGTGGTGGTGGTGATAGTAGTATTGGTGGTTTTGGTGGTGGTGGCGGCGGTATTGGTGCTGGTAGTGGTACTGGTGGTGGTATTGGTGGTGGAGGTATTGGTTGTGGTGGAATTGGTGGTGGTGTTGGAGGTGGTGGTATTGGTGGTTGTGGTGGTTGCGGTATTAGAATTGGTGTTGGTGGTATTGGTGGTGATGGTTTTGGTGGTGGTATTGGTGGTGATGATATTGGTGGTGGTATTGGTATTGGTGGTGGTACTGGTATTGGTGGTGGCAGTATTAGTTGTGGCAGTATTGGTGGTGGTAGTAGTGCTATCAGAGGTGTTGATGGTGTTGGTGGTATTGGTTTTGATAGTGGTGATATTGGTGGTGGTAATGATGGTGGTGGTATTGGTGCTGGCATTGGTGCTGGTATTGATGGTGTTGGAGGTGGTGGTATTGATGGTATTGATGGTGGTGGTGTTATTGGTTGTGGTATTAGTAGTAGTGGTAGTATTGGTGGTGGTGGTATTGGTGGTGGTGGTATTGGAGGTGGCATTGATGATGGTGGTGGTATTGATGGTGGTATTGGTGGTGGTGTAGTGGTATTGGTGGTGTTGATGATGGTGGTGTTGGTATTGGTGGTGGTGGTATTGGTGCTGGTGGTATTGGTGCTGGTGGTATTGGTGCTGGTATGGGGTGGTGGTGGTATTGGTGGTGGTATTAGTGGTAGTGGTGGTGGTATTGGTGGTGGTGGTGGTATTGGTGCTGGTATTGGTGGTGGTGGGAGCATGGTATTGATGGTTGTGGATTTATTGGTGGTGATATTGGTGATAATGGTATTGGTGGTGGTGGTGATAGTAGTATTGGTGGTTTTGGTGGTGGTGTTGGTGGTGGTGGTGGTATTAGTGGTGGTGGTATTGGTAGTGGTATTGGTGTGGGGGTGGTATTGGTGGTGGTTGTCTTGGTGGTGGTGGTATCGGTGGCGGTATTGGTATTGGTATTGTGGTATTGGTAGTGGTATTGATATTGGTGGTGTTGGTGGTTGTATTGTGATGGTGGTATTGGTGGTGCTATTGTGGGTGGTGGTGGTATGTATGGTATTGGTGGTGGTGTTGGTATTAGTGGTGGTATTGGTGAGGGTATTGGTGGTGGTGGTATTGGTGGTGGTGGTATTAATGGTGGTATTGGTGGTGGTGGTATTAGTGGTAGTGGTGGTATTGGTTATGGTGGTCTTGATGGTGGTGGTGGTATTGGTAGTATTTGTGGTGACATTGGCATTCACAGTGGCAGTGGATTGGTGGTATTGGTATTTGTGGTGGTGGTAGTATTGGTGGTGGTGGAATAGGTCAAGGTGGTATTGGTGGGGACATTAGTGGTGGTATTGGTGGTGTTGTATTGGTGGTATTGGTGGTGCTGGTGGTGGTATTGGTGGTGGTGGTGGCAGTATTGGTGGTCGTGGCATTAGTGCTATTGGTGGTGGTGGTACTGGTGGTGATATTGGTGGTGCTGGTGGTATTGGTGGTCATTTTGGTGGTGGTATTGGTGGTGCTGGTATTTGAGATGGTGGGGGTGGTATTGGTATTGGTAATGGCATTGGTGGTATTGGTATTGGTGGGGGTATTGGTGGTAGTGGTATTGGTGGTGGTGATATTGGTGGTGGTATTGGTGATGGTACTGGTGGTGGTTGTATTGGTAGTTGTGGAGGTGGTCGTGGTATTGGTGATGGTATTGCTTGTTTTATTAGTGGTAATGGTTATGGTGGTATTGGTGGTGGCACTAGTGGTGGTGGTATTGGTAGAATCTTGGTGGAGTTGGTATTGGCGGTGATATTGGTATTGGATTGGTGGTGGTGGTATTGGTGGTGGTGGTATTGGTGGTGTTATTGGCAGTGGTATGGTATTGGTGGTGGTGGGAGCGTGGTATTGATGGTTGTGGTGGTATTGGTGGTGATATTATTGATAATGGTATTGGTGGTGGTTGTGATAGTAGTATTGGTGGTTTTGGTGGTGGTGGCGGTATTGGTGCTGGTAGTGGTACTGGTGGTGGTATTGGTGGTGTTGATGGTGTTGGTGGTGGTATTGGTGGTGGTGGTGGTATTAGTGGTGGTGGTATTGGTAGTGGTATTGGTGTGGGGGTGGTATTGGTGGTGGTTGTATTGGTGGTGGTGATATTGGTGGTGGTATTGGTGTTGTGGTATTGGTAGTTGTATTGATATTGGTGGTGTTGGTGGTTGTATTGTGATGGTGGTATTGGTGGTGCTATTGTGGGTGGTGGTGGTGGTATGTATGGTATTGGTGGTGGTGTTGGTATTAGTGGTGGTATTGGTGATGGTATTGGTGGTGGTGGTGGTATTGGTGGTGGTGGTATTGGTGGTGGTGGTGGTATTAATGGTGGTATTGGTGATGGTGGTATTAGTGGTAGTGGTGGTATTGGTGGTATTGGTTAAGGTGGTCTTGGTGGTGGTGGTATTGGTAGTATTTGTGGTGACATTGGCATTCACAGTGGCAGTGGATTGGTGGTGGTGGTATTTGTGGTGGTGGTGGTATTGGTGGTGGTGGTGGAATAGGTCAAGGTGGTATTGGTGGGGGCATTGGTGGTGCTATTGGTGGTGTTGTATTGGTGGTATTGGTATTGGTGGTGGCAGTATTGGTGGTCATGGCATTAGTGCTATTGGTGGTGGTGGTACTGAGGGGGATATTGGTGGTGCTGGTGGTATTGGTGGTCCTATTGGTGGTGGTATTGGTGGTGCTGGTATTTGAGGTGGTGGGGGTGGTATTGGTATTGGTAATGATATTGGTGGTATTGGTATTGGTGGGGGTATTGGTGGTAGTGGTATTGGTGGTGGTGATATTGGTGGTGGTATTGGTGGTGGTACTGGTGGTGGTGGTATTGGTAGTTGTGGTGGTGGTCGTGGTATTGGTGATGGTATTGGTTGTTTTATTAGTGGTAATGGTTATGGTGGTATTGGTGGTGGCACTAGTGGTGGTGGTATTGGTAGTATTGGTGGTGGAATTGATATTTGCAGTGGTATTGGTATTGGATTGGTGGTGGTGGTATTGGTGGTGTTATTGGCAGTGGTATTGGTACTGGTGGTAATGGTGGTTTGGTATTGGTGGTGGTGAGGTCATTGTGGCATTGATGGTATTGGTGGTGGTGGTGTTATTGATGGTGGTGGTATTGGTGGTGATATTGGTATTGGTGGTGGTACTGGTATTGGGGGTGGCAGTATTGGTGTTGGTGTGGTATTGGTGGTGGTGATATTGGTGGTTGTGGTAGTGGTATTGGTTGTGTTGGTGGTGGTATTAGCGGTGGTGGTATTGGTATTGGTGGTGGTGGTATTGGTGGTGGCAGTATTAGTATTGGTGGTATTGGTATTGGTGGAGGTTGTATTGGTGGTGATATTGGCATTGGTGTTGGTGTGGTATTGGTGGTTGTGGTAAGTGTATTGGTGGTGTTGGTGTTGGTGGTGGTGGTGGTATTGGTATTGGTATCGGTGGTGGTGGTGGTGGTAATGGTGGTGGTGGTATTGGTGCTGGTATTGGTGGTGATGGAGGTGGTGGTATTGATGGTGGTGGTGGTATTGGTGGTGGTATTAGTGGTAGTGGGGGTGGTATTGTTGGTGGTGGTATTGGTGCTGGTATTGGTGGTGGCATTGATGGTGGTGGTAGTATTGGTGGTGATATTGGTGGTGGTTGTGGTGTTGGTGGTGGTAGTGGTAGTGATAGTGGTATTGGTGGTGGTATTGGTGATGGTGGTGGTATTCGTGTTGGTAGTGGTATTGGTGGTGGTATTGGTGGTGTTGATGGTGTTGGTGTTGTTGGTGGTGGTATTGGTGGTGCTGGTGGTGTATTTGTATTGGTGGTGGTGGTGGTATTGGTTGTGCTTGTATAGATGATGGTGGTATTGGTGATGATGGTATTGGTGATGGTGGTGGTGGTGTTGTTGATAGCAAAACAGGCTTTTGAAAACAACCTGGCAGGTGGCTTTAGTACAGATGGCATTTAACACATTTAAGCCAAGAAAGCGGAGATAAAATTATCTCCCTATTACCTAGCTGTCGCTAACACCAGTTAGCGACAGCTAGTAGGAGATAGCGACCATCTTGGGCCCCGCTTTGCATGTCAGTGATATTTATCACTAATGACATGCAAAGTGGGCGTGCCAAGATGTTAGCGGCTGGAAACAGTCACTAACATCGCTATCTCCTATTACCAACTTTTAGAGATATTTGCGCTAAGCGCGAATATCTCCAAAAGCTAACACCTGCCCTGAGCAGTTCTTAGCCATGTTATCCAATGGGAGGTGGATAACATGGCTAAGAGCATTAGCTCGGTAATGCATGAATATCGCTGACTTTTCAGCGATATTCATGCATTGCGGCCGTTTTTTATCGCATTTGCGATAAACCTTGGTAATACCAAGGTTTATTTGCGATGAAAATCGCAGCAGGTCAGCGATAATTTTTTGTCTCTAACCAAGCAATAGCGATAATTATCGCTATTGCTTGGTAATATGCCCCTTTGTTCCTTCCTTGCCTCCTAAACTTCATTAACTTCCTGTCCTTGTGAACCTTCCTCTTCTTGTCTCCTGAAAACTGCTGACAGACCATCTCCCGTTCAAGCTCCTTCACCCACCCCAAAAGGCAGTGCAAGTCTTATAAAGCATCAAACATCTGATCAAACCGCAACAGCACCAGCCGATCAGCGACAACCCTTCTATGTCTACACTCGCAAACTGTGGACCTGTCCGATAAAAGCTGACCATCAACCAAATTACCACCCACAACCCATTTGTTAGGAGGGAGGGTGGGCAGGGCTTTCTATTTACATCTACACCTCTTGCAGCCACAAAGTCACCTTCACGACAGGAATGACATAGCAACACCCGGTGGTTCCCGAGACTCTTCCTAGCTGCACCCCAAACCTACTAGCCACCAATCTCCTGCTGCAAGTCCATCTGAACAACACCACTGACCTGGGGGCATACTCCCAGCAGTTGGCTGCCTCTAGCCCCTATTTTGTGTTTGCTCAGCTGTCAATCACACGAGCATCAGAATTGTCTGACTGCCTTATGGGTGTGGCGACACTGCATTGTATCAAAGAGCTAGGGATCTCAGTCTCTGGCCGCAGGTAAAGTCGGAATCCAAGGTAAATCAAGAATAATTTTGTTCCAAGGTTGAAACACCAACTACAGCAGACAGGAAAACGTCCAGTCTTGGTCCTTTCACTCCAGCAACTCCCTCAATGTTCCAAGAGCCAAAGGGGATCTAAAACACAGAAAGGAGCACACACAGAGAATGCAAGGGACCATACAAAATCAAAGACATAAACTAATATACAAAGAATATACAGTAAGACAAAAATATTATACAAAAGGTACTGACGAATATAATAACCAAATTGTAATGGCAAAAATAAACATAACACATCTTCCACCATTAACAAATACATACATTATCTAAATGAATTTCTAAGTCAATTACTCCAACCCAAAGAACTATGAAATATGAATCATACTCCTTCCTTCAACGTCCATCCATGTCACACACAAAATCCGACATCCACTTGGGTCTAGCATGTACCCTTCTATTACGACCTTCCTTATCCTTCCAATTCCTATCCAAATTTCCATCTGAACAATTGTCACCATCGGAATTATTATCACCCACTGATTGGTTCTCTGCTTCTGCCATCTTTGCTTCAGACAACACTCCACCATCTACCTCCTTATACATGTCCATCTCATTCGACATCTCACCATTTCCATTACCAACCTCCCTGTTTGTGCTATTCCCATTCTCATTGTTCACCCTCAGACCCTGATTCCCCATGACTGGATCAAGTTGTAACTCATCACCCAAACCCCTGAAACATTTCAAATTCCAGCCTTTTAGATTCAGAGTCCCAAATGTGGTGCATTTATTCAGAAACAGAAGTTACACTGACAATTTTGACTGGCAAATTGAAATATAACATACAGAACTTAAATTGCAACTATAAGTGATGCTTGGGAGTTCCCCCTGAAAGCTGCCATGATCGGTTCTAATCGAGCCAAAACCTTTTATGCTGCTGAACTATGTACAGCTCTGGCTCATCTGGGGCCATACGGGGCCGCTATGAGGCAGTGGCGGCTCGCAGAGGGAGTGCTGCGGGCGGTGAGGTGGAGCGTAGGAGGGACAGGGTGGGGGGTAGTGGACTCAGACAAACGACGGACAGGAGTAAGTAATTAAATAAACAGAACTATTTACCTTGCACTCGCTGCATCGCCGAGTTGGACCTGCTGGTAATTAGAGTACTTGCATCTCAGTGGCCGTATGCCTGTTCATTTTAACATATACTAATTTCACCATTCTTGGTGATCTTAATTTTCATTTTGATAATTTGACTTGTAAAACTACCTCCTCCTTGGTAGAGGATTTTAAGGCTCTAGGGGCCCGATGTAGGTAATCCCAGATTACGGATTCTTAAATACCGAATCATACCGATTCGGTATTTAAGAACTGGCAATCGGGATGTAGGTACTTTTACCAAATTAATTACCGAATCGGTATGATTCGGTAATTAAGGAATCTGTATTTACCGATTCTGTAATTGCCATTGATTCCTATGGGCCTTGAGGCCCATAGGAATCAATGCCAATTACCAAATCGGTAAATACCGATTCGGTAAAATTACCGAATTTGCAAGGGGGACAGGGTGTCACTTTAACACTCTGTTGCACCCCTCAATTGTGCATGGCTGAACATGTTGCTGACATACATGCCGCTCGCCTTCAGAGGTTTTTGCCAGCGTTTGTCCTGTTTGACCTGCCACTTGCTACAGGAGTAGCGGACCTGTTGCCAAGCCAAATCTGCCACAGAGGAAGGAGTAAATCGCTGCGAGGCCGCAGAGGAGGCGAGAGGCGCGGCCCCGGGACTGCGAGGTACAGCGCTGCTAACATCAGCTGTTTCCTCTTCCCGAGGGTGCCGCGCCCCCTCCCAGTGCCCCGCCCCCTAAGGCGTACTTAACCTCTCGCGGCCCCCGCTTCGCGGGAGCCGCTCGCCTTCAGAGGTTTTTGCCAGCGTTTGTCCTGTTTGACCTGCCACTTGCTACAGGAGTAGCGGACCTGTTGCCAAGCCAAATCTGCCACAGAGGAAGGAGTAAATTGCCGCGAGGCCGCAGAGGAGGTGAGAGGCGCGGCCCCCGGACTGCGAGGTACAGCGCTGCTAACATCAGCTGTTTCCTCTTCCCGAGGGTGCCGCGCCCCCTCCCAGTGCCCCGCCCTCCCGTCACACCCTCATAAGCAAGGGCTGTAACGCGCATCGCCGGACGCGCGCGGGTCGCAGCCCGGGGCGAAGCCCGGGCAAAGGGCGGGCCCGTTTAAGCCCGTTCAAGCCTGGACAAGTCTGGTCTGGGCCAACCCATTTTCCTTCCATTTTACCTATTGCTATCTACATTGCATCTTGGTTCCCCTTTGCTATTATTCATAACACTTAAGATTACACCTGTGTTACAGCGCCACTATGACAACTAGGGCAATGAGGAACAAGACGGCACAAGGAGTGGGTCCGGTAATTGGGCCGATTGACCAATTTATCAACAAAGCTAATGACGCGATCAATCAGGGGATCGTACTCCTAGAAAGACGTGTCTCCCAGGACCTCGCAGCAGCACGAAGATCCTCAATGGGTCTTTTGGCCTTAGCCAAAACACCCATTCAACAGGAAACTAACGTCCCATTTATTGCGAGAAACCCGTGCTGAACTTCACACCATCCCAACGAGCGTTGACCTATCGGTCACTCATCTATCACTCGGGGAAGACACTCTGGATTACCTGGAGAAAACACCTACTTTGGTGATCAGTCCCACCCAAACCACCCAAATTCCCCTGTTATCTCTGACTGGGTCGCAATCCTTAACCGAGTCCCCAGCTCCAGTAGTACTTTCTCCAACAAATACTGACAAGGAGCTAAGGGAGGGTCCTTTTCTTAATCAAGACAGCACAAGACCAGTAGTTAAGACTAAGACTAAGCAAAAAAGTCTACCAAAGCGCACTAGGTCCAAAAAAACGCCCTGTAACAACTACCGAAATAACGCAAGCCACTCAACGTCGGTCAATGTGGACCCCTCTGTTTCAGTTGTACTGCAGGAGGACGTTCACAGGGGTCATGGTGCTGCCAACTCAAACTATCTTGAGCTCAACTCACAAGTGCTAAATATAATTAAGGACCTTATAAAAACCCAACTATTACCAATAGAGCGAACCTTAAACAATATCGAAAAGCAGATGGCAAGACTAATCAACAACACCAGTCATCTCACACCACCCACTACTACCTTAGCTTCTTTGGCTCCCATGACTGTCACCCATGCTAATGCAGCCATAGCAAAGAAATCTACACCTACGCCAATAACTCTTCCGAAACAGATTCCCCACAGCAATAGTACAACCGCTGTAAACAAACCTTCAACATCTAACAGTTCATCACTTACTTCCAATACGAACACCCAACCAGCCAATATTCAGCCAGGGAACATCCACCCATCATCTCAAAAAGGACCACAGAAAACCACACAGAAATCCACACAACCTAACCATTCGACAGTAAAGGCCCAGCAGCCAAAGATACCATATGAACAACCATATAGGTCTAGACAGATTCCAGCACGTATCACCCTTCCCCCTGAATGTGGAGCCTATGTCCTTGTATTGGTAAACGTACCAACACTCAAACAAGAACAGAGTGAAACAACATCATCCCTGAAAAACAAGATACTTCATTGGTTAAGCTTGAACTGCAATTTCCCACTAGAATGTGCTGGGGAAATTTCCCACACCCAAAGAGTAGGCTGGATAGGCCCCCTACGTAAAAAATTCGAGGGGGACTGCGTAGCTATCACCTTTAGAAATCCCCAGTGGGCTGAAAAGACACTAGCTAAGGCACCCCCACCTTCCACATGGGAATTCAATACAACCCTTCTCCCATTGGGCTATTTTTATAGGCACTTACTAAACACAAACAACAATATCCCGCCTACCTCTATGAATCCTTTTTCAGAAAGATCTCATCCCTCCACTTCTTACCCTCCCATTTCTTACCAGAACTCCAAGTTCTTATACCCAACAGGCTCGGTACAGTGGCACCAGAGCCAAACGCCCATACCGCCAGCCACCCATCCTTATCTCACTGAAACCCCTTATCAAGAGAATGGAGATAACCGATGGAGACAAGTAGCCCCCCCACTAGCTACTCCTTATAATATTCCAACTTACAATAGATTTAACACTCTTTCTGGCTTAGACTTTAACGATTGACTTCCCAATTTTTATTCCACCAGGGAATTCCCGCAACCATCTAAATCAGACCTGACCCTATTATCTAATTCACGCCCTATCCTCGAAACAACTTTAATATACCTGCCTTTAACCCCCAGTAAATACAACTGTCCAACAACAAATCACGATAATATAAACGCTATGCCAACTGTAACATCGGCCCCAATTAATCGGGAAGCCGCTGAACGGCTGGCTAACACAGGTACTCCTGTTGATCTCATTCCAGATACTTTGCAGATTCATTTTATTTTTTGGAATATCGCAGGTCTTTCCGCAAAGAAGAATGACCACGAGTTCCTGAGCCAGATCAATTTGAGCGGTTGTATCTGCCTTCAGGAGACGTGGGCCATAAGGCCAATACACATGTTGGGCTTCAAAACTTTCTGGTCACCTGCGAAGAAATCAACCTCTGGCAGAAATAGCGGAGGCTTAGCCACTTATATTACAAATACCCTTCCCGTGGATGAGATAATCCATTTAAGATTAGATACAAATTTCCAAATTATAGTGCTAAAGGTTACCAAACAAAGACTCTATTTTATTATAAACTTCTATAACAACCTCTCTCACTCTGATATGATTACTCTTCTCCCAGAGATCTCTGCAACATTACAAGAGCAACAAATTAAATACATTAAAAAGACATGCACAATAATCTGGGGAGGAGATTTCAACCTTCATCTATGCAGCAATAGCGATAACAACAAGTGCGGTATCAGTGATGAGGTCGATACAAACCTTACACACTTTATACATTCTAATGTGGGAGAAACAATGACCGAAATTATGGCTGAACTAGAACTAAGTTTTGCTAATGAAACAAAGATCCCACCTGTTCAATTCCAGCCCACATTCAACGGAAGAGGTCTAATAAGCCTAATTGATTTTATACTGATTTCACCCCCTATAGGATTCACCGTAGAAGATTTCAAGGTCCCTAACATTCCTTTAAGTGACCATTTTCCTATCATTATGGTTCTTGCTGAAACAATAACGAACAAACCACATGACATCCTGACCGCTCTAAATCAAAGTGATTTAGAATTAGGCTCTTTGAATGGCTTTACATTGAAGTGGGGCAGTATTGACAAGGAAGCAACAATCAAAAAAATAGTTATAAACAACCAAACTGATATTATAAATTGCTTGGACTCTACCACACAATCAAGCGAAATTATAAAAAGCTTCTTGACAATTACAACAAGTATACAAAAAGAACTAACCAGGAGGCACAAACAAAGGCCCCAGCCAAAGAAAGGTTGGTTCAACTCAGCATGCACAAAAGCATCTACACGTTTAAAGGAAGCTCTAAATAGTGATCATAGGGACAGAGTTGAAATCACCAGACTCAGAAAGGAGTACACGGCTGCTTTAAACAACAGGAAAAAAGAAGTGAAAGCTGAATTATGGTCAAAACTGATCCAAAGCTCGGAACTAAATAATAGTGCCTTGTTCTGGCAGGTAGTTTGTTCCCCATTTTTAACAGATAAAGACAACTCTCCATCAATTGATGTAGCTATAAGTCATCATGAATGGGTGAGCCATTTTACAAAAGTCTTTGCGAAAGATCCGACCGAAGACACAGATCAACTTGAATCTCTGCCACACATCGCCTATCCTCTAAATCTTCATTTCTCCCATGAAGAGGTCCAAAAAGCCTTAAAATTCTCAAAAACAGCTAAAGCCCCAGGCCCGGATGGTGTTCCTGTTGATGTTTTTAAACACCTCCCGGATCTTTGGACCCCTCTACTAACTAACGTCCTGAACGCCACCATTGAAGTGGGCCTCCTGGATTCTTGGAAAACATCAACGTTGGTACCTATTTTCAAAAAAGGAGATCGAAACAGTCCATCATGCTATAGGCCGATCTCCCTCCTGGACTCGTTAGGCAAGGTGGCAGGACGAATACTCCTCGACCGCCTCCAGGAGTGGGCTACCGATCACAAAATCATCTCAGACCTTCAATACGGTTTCCGGGAGGGACTAGGAACAGTTGATCAGGCCCTAAATCTATCCCTACTGGCGGGCAAATATCTGGAAGCTAAAGGGTCTTCGTTCCATATGGCGTACGTCGATCTCTCCGCAGCGTTTGATTGCGTGGCACACTCAACGCTGTGGAGTACTATCTTGAAAATGGGAGTTCCTACGCCAATTGTGGACTTTCTCCGAGAACTGTACACAGGCACCACAGGCAGGGTAAGATTCGGGGTGAGGGGTGAGCTCACTGACACCTTTAGGGTGGAAAAGGGGGTCAGGCAGGGGTGCGTACTGGCCCCCTTTCTATTTACCCTTTATATGAACGGCTTGGAGGCCGCCATGCTACAAGGCAGTAAGGACCTCCCTTTAATAGCTCGTCGGCAGATACCAGCACTCCTATATGCCGACGATGCTGTTATTTTAGCAAGAACACCAAATGAATTACAGCTGGCGTTGAACAGATACTGTGCCTTTATGGCAAGTTTGAATCAGAAACTAAATGCAAAAAAAACCTATACAATGCATGCAGGGGAGAAAAGAAATGTAAAACACAGGAAACTATTGGTACAGGGTGAACATCTGGATAGGACCACAACCTATCCCTATTTAGGGATCGTCATTGACGAAAAATTTAAATGGACCCCAGCTATCAACGCAAGGAAACTGGTATTCCTCCGAGAGACATCTTCGCTAAAAACCTTCTCACAGAGATTGGGGCAGCGACCAATTAAAGAATTATTGCAAATATATAATTCAAAATGTGTAAGTACAGCAACATACGGGGCGGGGATTTGGGGCTTTGCAAACGTGGACTCAATACAAAGAATAGAGAACTTTTTCCTGAGATATCTGTTGGCGGTGCCAAAAACTTGCTCCACCTATGCCTGCCATGCCGAGCTGGGCATTGATTACATCACAGATATTATAAAATTGCAGCCAATAATGTTGTGGCGCAGAATATGGGTCACTGAGCAATGTCAATTGACTAGGGCGATCATTCAAGACATCTTAACATTAGACTACTCTAAGAAGATCAAATGGTTGTCCTATGTCAAAGCGCTACTGACAGACCTAGGACATAGGAAGTATTTTGATCATCCATCGCTGATAAAAGAAATCCCAAAAAAGAACCTAAAAAAGGAGTGCCTCATTCATCTACGCCAGCTACGCTTATTATCCGAGGTCCATAAACCATCTGTTCAACACTCCTTACTCGTTCAGACTGTGTTTACTGTTGAACCCTACTTGAATTTTAAATTATCACAGTTTGAAAAAATGCTGCTCACCCGTTTCAGATTTGACCTGTTCCATCTATTGGTTGCATTTCCAGAGCAAAATGTTAGGACATCCACACTTCCTATGTGCCCTTGTGATCTAGTGTCCTCACAATCAACGATACACACAATGTTATTCTGCAAATTCTTTACTGAGCCTCGTAAACGCTGGATACTGCCTATTTTGAAATTCTGGGGTCTTCGTCAATGTCGCCCAGCGTATCTGGCACTTCAGTACCTTGAAAATGAAAACTATGCTAAAGCGATCGTATTCTATCTTAAATTTTGTATACGTCATCGCACAAATTTATAAGTATGAATAACATTGCTATTTTGCACAAACGAAGGAACTAAGATAACAGGAAAACTGTATGTTACTATAAATGTCGAAAAACTTGCACAAACGGAACTGAGAAGCACTTGTTATTTTTAATATGCTTTCTTTTAAACAAATGCGTACCTAACGGTTTTTAACCTTCTTGATAAACTTGTAACTGTTTTTTCTGAACTTTTATGGTGTTTTTATAAAACTACCGAATAAAGTCATTATTGAATTGAATTGAATTGAATTGAATTCCACTCTGAAGTCAAGTCATCCAACGGTGAGCAACTCATTGGAATCAGACTCAACCATCATTGGAAATTGGCTTTGGCTCTCACTTGACTCTTAAGCTCCTATTATACATGTGATGCATCACAGAAACCTTCCCCCAGTGCCATGGTTTAATGCTGCCTGGCACTAAATCAAAAAGATCTGTAAACACTGGAAAGAGTCTGGTGTAAGTGCGACTGTAAAAAGGATAAACAAATGTATAAGTTGCCTCTAAAAGACTACCATAAAAACCACTGCTCCACTAGAGCCTTTTTCTATTATGAAAAAAACTATGGCACAAAATTGCCCCAAAAACTTTTTCAAGTAGTAAAATCATTATCAGATCCCACAAATATTGCTTCTGCTGCCACCCTATTGCAATCCTTAGTGTGACAAACTAGCAAGCTTTTTTTAAAATAAAGTTGCTGATATCCAGGCTTCTTGTTCCTCTACGCTTTGCCCTCCGTCAGACCCTAACTGCTGCCAATCACATTTAAAGTTACAAAACAACTATGCTGCACCCATGACCTGTGTTAACATCTGTGATTCCATCTGTGACAATGTCCGTGGTGCACTGGTATGCTCATACCTGCATATAAGAGAGGATTTTACCCCCCCCCCCCCACAACCCTTCTCCTGTTTTACAAACGTATTCACAATCTCTAGATATTCTAACTCAGCATCTGAATTCACCACTCTCAAGGTAGTGTCCCTATTACATGGAAACAAATAATGGTTATGCCCCTGTTAAAAAGCTGAATTTTGATGCTTTCACCTGGTCCATTATAGGCCAATCACCCTTTTGCCTACTTTGGCCAAAGCTTTAGAAAAACATGTGTATAAACAACTTACCATGTATATGGAACTAAATGGTCTGCCCCACCCTGTCAATCAGGTTTCAGAGCCTTGCAGAATACGGAATCAGCTCTTCTTGGCCTCACTGAAACAAGTTCAATTTAAAGCACTATGCTACATGCATAAGTTTATAACAAACTCTGGCTCTTCCTATCTCAGATACTTAGTGTTGCCTTACAAGCCAAATCGTTCTTTGCGTTACAGCAACTTCGACCTTGCCGTAATTCCCAGAGTGAGGAAATCTGTCAAGGAGGTCGGCCTTTCTCCTACCTAGGTCCTAAGCTGTGAAATTCCTTACCTTCTTCTATGAGATCATGTTTCTCTCTTTCAATCTTCTGTAAACTGTTAAAAACCTGTTTGTTCTGATTGAGTGTGGAGCGAAGGTGTGACTTGTGGTGCCGGGCGGAGAATAGCTCTAGGAAACCGTTGCTGGGTAGCCATGTGCTTTATAAACCTGGTATAATGATAATCTTTATTGCCCTTTTTCATGTACATTATAAACTTTCCACTTGTATTTCCTGTATAGTCCTTGGCTATCTCCCTAGAGTCATCCATGTATTTCACAATATTTTGACATTTGCCTTCCACTCTCTATATATTTTCTGCATCTCCCCATTATGCTTTTTATTTCGATCTCTCTGCTGTACATTGTTACACTCCTTACCTATTACCTGTGCCTGATGTATGCTGTATGCCTTCCTTGCCCTCTATATTCCTTGCAAGCCTCTTTTCTCTGGATACCCTGTGCCTGGCCCTCCGGCTTTGAATATTCTCCGACTCCCCAACAATGTACATACTCTGCATGTCTCTTCAACTCTGTATTTTCCAAGTCTGTCTTCATTGACATGTAGATTTCTTGACTTTCTCCCAGCACTTTATATTTCCTGCCTGTCTCTCAGGGCTTGTATTAGATATCAGTAAAAACCTAACATGCCAAAACCTGTTTTAACTAACCCTTTTCGTGTAAAGCTTTCATCTAATTTTTCAGTTTGAATGCCATTGACAAAGCTAATTAAGCAAAGCTGTTAAACCCCTTTTCATGATTTTTCTTCTGCTTCCGACTGATCGCTCCTGTTTTTGGTTATTTGTTTTCCTGCTTTCCCTTACTCCCCAAAGACGTCCTTTCTTTTAGCAATGAGAAGGTTCCTCACAAGCCCCAGTCTATTTGCCATTGTGTTTTTTGAGGCCCTTACTGTGGCTTCCTTGCCTACCTTTTTATGTTCCCACTTTCATCCTGTGACCACCTAGCCTCTTTGCTCCATTAGGTTTATTTTCCCCTTGCATATGTCTCCCAATACCCCACAACCCCATGTTTCTATCTTTCCTTATCCCTGCTAGTTATTTTTCTATTGTCTGATGCCTGATATTCCCTTCAACCTCCCTTCCACTCCAGAACATCTCTCTTTCTCTTAATTTTGTGTACGAGTCAAGAGTGACTCCATTCCCTTCATCTCTACACTCCTTAATTACATTCCATGCCCCCTAACCCTTTGCCCTATTCCCAGTACCCTTAGTTAATTAGATTTTTTGGCCCAGATGGCAATTCTTTAAAAAGGCACTTAGTTATTTTATTTTCAATTAAATGGTATTATTTAGACCCGTCTCACTTTTGTATATTTCTTTTCTATCTCCTTAGTTCTGCATATTACGTGTCTATCTGTCTGGCTTTTGTATTCCATTTCAATCTCTTTGTCTTTGTCCCTTGTCCACTGTAGTCTTTGTGTTGCTCCTCAGCTCTCTATTCCCTGCCATCCTCCCTTACCCTGGGTATTGCTCTTCTGTCTCCGTTTCCTTTCCCATTCTTTCGTTCCACAGGTATGTCTGACTCTCCAGCACTGTCTTTCTCCCATGCCTGTACATTCTTTATTTATTGTCTCTCCTGTCCTGTGTTTCCTTGTCATCCCCCTTGGCTCTCTGCGCATTCCAAGACCCTTGCCTGCTAAGGATGTTTAATTTCAGCCTCTCTTGCCATGTACGGTTTATTCCCTATCCGAGTCTCTTGCCCTGTATATTCCTGCATCCTTTTGTCGTATTTTTTCTTATCAGTCTCTCTTACTCTGTAGATTCCCTGCCTGTTTTCACTGCCCACTATTTCCCTGTAATTTTCCTTACTCCATAAATTCCCTGCCTGTCTCTCCACCTCTCTATGGGGCATATTATCAAACAATAGCTATAATTATCGCTATTGCTTGGTTAGCGAGAAAAAATTATCGCCGAGCTGCGGCGATTTTTATCGCAGATAAACATTGGTATTACCAAGGTTTATCGCAAATGCGATAAAAATCGGAAATAATGCATGAATATTGCTGAAAAATCAGCGATATTCAGGCATTACCGAGCTAATGCTTTTAGCCATGTTATCCACCTACCATTGGATAGCATGGCTAAGAACTGCTCAGGTGCAGGTGTTAGCTTTTGGAGATATTCGCGCTTAGCGCGAATATCTCCAAAAGTTGGTAATAGGAGATAGCGATGTTAGCGACTGTTTCCAGTCGCTAAAATCTTGGCACGCCCACTTTGCATGTCATTAGGGATACATTTTTCTGACATGCAAAGCGGGGCCCAAGATGGTCGCTATCTCCTACTAGCTGTCGCTAACTGGTGTTAGCGACAGCTAGGTAATAGGGAGATAATTTTATCTCCGCTTTCTTGGCTTTTAAAGCCAAAAAAGCGGAGATAAATCCCTTGATAATAAGCCCCTATATTCCCTGTTAGACGTTGTTGCTCTCTGTTATCCGCCTCTGCCTCTTTCTGTCTTGCCCTGTATTTTCCTTATTTGTCTTCATTGCCTCATATATTTCCGGATTGTTTCTCCCTTGCCCTATATTAACTTGTCTGTATCAACTGCTTAGAGCATTTCTTGTCTTTGTCTCTCCTTTAGCCGTATATTATGTACATTTTTGTCCCTTGCTCTATATATAAGTTGTTGTGTGCCTGTCTCATTTGATGTTTCTTCTGTGCTCTATTCTCCCCTTCTCTGCCTCCCTACTTCTGTATGTTTCATCTGTCTTCTTGCCCAGTTTATTCCTTGTCCTGAGTCTGTCTTTCTTTTCTATTGTATTCCCTGCTTGGTTCTACCCAGTGCTGGAAAAATAAAAGTGCAGTACTCTGTACGAGAGTACCTGCTTGTTTCTGAGAAGTGCCGGTACTCTGCAATTAAAAGTATTGCATTTTACTTGAGAAGTGCCGATACTCTCCTCTTCAAAATAAAAAAGTGCTGGTACTCAGTACCAGACAGTACCGGCCCTTTTAAAGCACTGGTTTACCTTGTCCTGTATTTTCTATGTCTGTCTCACTTACTCTCAAAATATTCCTTATCTTTCATCCGCCTCCCTTTATCTGTGCATCCCTTGTCCCAGTCTGTCTCCATCCCTCTATATCATTTTTGCCTTAGCCAATCTCTTCCACTTTGCTCCTTGTTTGTTTCTCTTTCTCTGTTTATTCCCTGTCCGGTCTCCGTTTCCTTGTAAATTCCCTGCCTGTGTCTCATGCCTATTTCAATGGTTCTGCATATTTCATGCCAGCTTCATCATTGCCCTGTATTTTCCTTGTTTGTCTTTCTTCCTCTGCATATTTCGTATCCTCAGTCTGTCTCCCTTGTCCTGTATTTTGCTCGTTCTGTCTCCCACCCTTTCCCTGTATATTCACAGCCAGTTTCTCCAGTGCCCTGTATTTTCCTTTTTACCGCTCTTGCTACCTGTATGTCCCTTTCTGTTCTTGTTGCAGGGCGTCCCACCCCCCTACAAGCCTCAGATGGATCCGTCCGCAATTTGCGCGCGCTCTTTCCATTGCCTCAGTGCGCTTCCCGCCACTCGCGGAACCCTAGCATTAGCCTCTCGGCTGCGGGTGCCGCTGAGATCAGCTCTTTGCTGCTTTCTTTCCATTCCTTCTTCGCCCCCTCCGGAAGCAGCGGACATCTCGAGTCCCAGAACTGCAGACAGCGTCCTTTCAAAGCTTTTAATATCTGGATGAATTTCTATAATAGGGCACATGTGCATACTTCACAGATAGAATAACGCTTCTGTCCGCACGTCAAGTGACGGTGCCAGCAGGCAGGGATGTGTGTGTTTTTTCTTCTCGGCTGTGCCAGCCTAGAGAGTGGCAGGCACACATCACCCGATTGTGCGTCTCTGCCTTTGAGGTGCTCGTCAGTTCACATGTGAACGATTTCTGTTGGTCTAGGGTGGGATTATGTAACTTAATTTGTGGCACAGTCCCTTTCATCTCGGTTTCCAATGTAAATATCAATTAGTTCATCAGGTTCAATCAATCAGGAATAATAAATAGTGCGCTTCACTTTAGAAGATTTTTCTAACCAACTAAAGGATTTAATTGAGACACACAGAGATATAAATGATGCGCCCAAGATCACAAAGGGCCTGTTCACAAATATTATGCTCTCACTGTGTGTTTCGTAGTCTTTTTGTGCCCCTGGCTGACTCCTCGCCTACTCCTGGATTTCAGGAGTAAGCCAGGAGCACTACAAGAGTGAGTCTTTGTGAATAGGACCCAAAGTGTGCCTGCTGGGAACTAGGATTTACACACACAGGCAGTTCAGAATGCAAACAATAATCCTTCTCCTTATCAGTATTTTTGATACTCCCATGGTCAACAGGGGCCTGCCGCACTGTACTCATCATTTGTTACTTTTTTTGGTAAATAAGGTCAGAGGAGGTTCAGAGCGCCAGTGTCAGGTGGGTAGTTGTCCGTTCTGCACAGGCCCCCGAACAGGAAAAGCCCTTTTATTATCCATGTAAACAGAACTGTGAGCCTGTCTGTAGAGTGTTATATAGATACCACCAGGCTATCTGAGCTGCCAGTACTTGCCATACAACACTTACCACTCTTTCATAGGAAGAGGGCCCCACTCTGGACCTCATTTATGAAAAGTGTTGCATCGCTGCGGAAAACAGCGGTGCAACTTTTTTCAGTGTGCCATCCTTGCGACACCATAGATGGTGCTGTATGTACTGTATCCGCTACATGTCACAAGGATTTACAGATACATCAGTATTCCTGTTGTATGTGTAGGTGCTAAATTGGCACATTGCTGGAGTGTGTCTGAAAACAAACACAACTCCAGCAATGTGTCTTTTCACATGGGGCAAGTCCCATGTGAATAGCCCTGCGTCACTCCTTACGCCTGCTTCAAGGATTTGACAAAGTGACACCCTAGATGTGGCACAGTGAAATCGGAGATTTCACTGCATCCCTTCTACATAGCTTTTCTGCATTGAAATGCCCACCCTGCACACATTATACCTGATGTGCGTATAATGTAGCTCAGGGGTTTACAAAGTGATGCATATGACTAGATGCATCACTTAGTAAATATGGCACAGTGTGGTGCATTTTGTACGCCACCGCAGCATCACAAAAAGTGATGCAGCATAGGTGCCTCATAAATATGGCCCTCTGTTCTTAGGTGTGCTGCTTTACTAGAATGATACTTCACTTCTATTGGATTGGGAGAAGCTAAGGGAACAAAAACGGGATCGCATCAGAACCATCCTACATGGGACAATTATGAAACAGTATCTATCTTCCAACTCTGCACCAAGAGGCCTCTTGGTGACGAATGCTCCACGCATCTTTCTGAATGATGCGCAATTTCATAAAGAATGGGCCATGATCGCATGGCATTGCACGCGCGACTGGCTCGTTCTTATAATCAAAACTGCCTTACGTCTGTCAGACGCTTTACTCATAGAAATTCAAGAGACTGAATCACAATTTAAAACTACTGTGACCGGATATAAGAAAAAACTGGAAGAGATTAACCGTGAATTGAATGAATACAAGGAGAATCTCTTACAGGCCAAACTAACAAAATTCCAGAAAGACTTAAAAAAGTTTGAATTCAACAAAATCTACCCCTATGCTGATCCTAATTATACAGTGGCAGCAAAGAGTACAAATGACTCAGACCTGACAGATGATAACTCCTCTAATAGTAGCGGATCTAGCACAGGCTCATACAAACAAGGACGGAGACGAGGCAACAGGGGCAACAGAGGAAACCAGAGATACCAGAACCAGAACCATGCACCAAATTGGTCCATGGCACCGTATGGGCCGCCACCATTCCCCTTCCCACACCCACAATTCCCGATGATGGGATGGAATCCAGGTTGGCACCAACCACCTCTGCAAAACCAATACCAACAGCCTTTTTTAGAGAGGGGCCGGAGAGGCAGAGGCAAAAACAGAAGAACCACCAACCAAGTCTCATGGGAAACGGACGATCCTGTCGGGAACCACACCAGAAGCAAGACGCCACAACCGGGGACAAGCAACCAGCAAGTCTAGTCACGAACCTGTCGGATCTCCAACTAACAACGATTGAACAAAGAGTCCTAGAGAAAGGGCTGGGCTTCGTACCTACAGCCCGTCCAGACAAATTCAGGTTACACTGTGAACTAAGCGATTTCTTTCGGAAACTAAACCTAAAGGCTTTTTTTGAAGGCAAAGAAGACTCTAATGCAGACCTGCGCAAAGGCGATACTGGTCTGAGATTAAAATCCACTTTTGCACCTCCGCCACACACTGTACCCGCTGCGATCACAGCCTTTGAACAAGCAGTGTTTCTGGATTTAGAAACCAGCCCTGAACCAGAAATATATGGGAATTTCAGTACCGAAGAGTATCGGGCACTGGAAAAATTGAAGAACAACAATGCGATCACGATAAAACCTGCCGATAAAGGCGGAGGGATCGTAATTCAAAATACCACTGATTATGAAAGAGCTTGTGAAGAACTATTGAATGATACCAACAACTACATCCCACTTACTATTGATCCCTCTGTTGATCTCCAAAATCGGATTACGACTCTGGTCAAGGAAGCTGAAGAAAGGGACTACCTTTCGAAAAACGAAGCAGATTACCTTTCCACCAGTAAAAATATCATCCCCTATTTCTACACACTCCCGAAGACCCACAAAAATAGATCACCTCCCCCTGGCCGCCCAATAGTGTCAGGAATTGGGTCTCTACTAGAACCCCTGTCCACATTTTCTGACCAGTTTTTGAAACCAATCGTCCAAAATACACCCACATACTTAAAGGACACAAAGAATCTTTTATACCAACTTCAAACCATCACTTTTGAGTCTAATTCCATCATTCTCGCCACTCTAGACATTGAGAGCTTGTATACTAGTATTCCCCAAGATGAAACAATCAAAGTACTAGGCACAGCTCTGAATTCTGTCCCCTGGGACTATAACACACCTAAGGAATTCATAATAGAGTGTGCCACTATTGCACTCAAAGAAAATTTCTTTGCCTATAAGGGACAACTGTTCCTGCAATGCTCTGGGACCTCGATGGGCAGTACGTTTGCGCCCAGCGTAGCGGGGTTGTATGTATCAGATTTTGAGGCTAAAAACATCCAGTCTATAAACAACCCCTTTGCCAGGAATATTTCCTTTTGGAAACGGTATATAGATGATGTGCTGTTAATCTGGAAAGGAAGTATGGAACGTCTGATGGAATTCCTGGGCTGGATTAACACCATCAATAGATACTTGAAATTCACCCACACAGTAAGCACCACGGAGGTGGTGTTTCTGGACGTGGTAATTACGAACAGTGGGACGACTCTGACTACCAGAACCCACTATAAGGCCACAGCTAAAAATAACCTGCTACAGTTCTCCAGCTTTCATCCTCGTCCATTGAGGGAAAATCTTCCCTATGGACAATATCTACGGATCCGACGGAACTGTAGTAGCACTGATGATTTTAAACAACAATCAACTGACCTGACCGCAAAGTTGCGACAAAGAGGCTACCCCAATCACATTCTCAACAAAGGATTTAAACGAGCGAGGAACCAACCACGGGAAGTCCTACTTGAACCAGTTACAAAAACAACAGTGGAACCCCCCTTGACTTACGTAACCACCTACAGTGCTTTATCCAACGTGATGAAAAAATCCATAAATAAAAATTGGAAAATCATCTCCAGCACGAAGAAGGATTGGCAGAAACCCTTGTTTTCCTTTAAGAAAGGACGCAGCCTGAAAGATGCACTGGTCCATACGAGACCCAAAGAACTAACAGCTACCTCAACAAGGAGTGTCACCGATGCATGGAATCTACCTAAAGTCACCGGTCATTTCCCCTGTGCTAACTGCTCTGTATGTCACCTGACGACTTCCACCAAATCATTGACTCTGGAACCTGGTAAAACATGGTGGCAAAAAGCACACACCAACTGTAACTCTACTAACGTTGTATACCTTGTCACCTGCCCCTGTTTACTCCGGTACGTGGGCATGACGACAAGAAAAGTCAAGCAAAGGATTTGCGAGCACAGGAGCAATATCAGGTGCAAAAAGGCCACGACAAAAATGAGTGTCCATTTCCTACAAACTAATCATACCACTAATGATTTACGATGGACTGTAATTGAGCAGATCACTGGGGGCCCCAACGTTGCAGACAGATTGTTTGAAAAGGAGCAGCGTTGGGTTTATCGTCTGGGCACCCATGTTAATGGCCTTAATGACGATGTCCCTTGGGGATCTATCCTCAAGTAACCAGTACTATAAACACTACTCTTACCCGTTATCCTCACCACCTGCGAGTGATAACTATGGTATTGACTGATGCCTGTAACCCTTGAAATAGCACTTGTCCTGAAGTTACCTGTGCCATAAGACTACCCGTACTTGTTCCGTTACTCTCCCCGTCTGCTTGTATCAACTGGTTTCAGTAATGATGTCCGATACATCTGAATTTTGTTCAGACTTCTCCACCCACTTGGTAATCAAGCACCATTTATCTAAATCATTTGAGGCTTTACTAATGAGGACATCACCAGCCTCCTTTAGTCGTCACTCGGGTTTGTTTTCCGACATATCCCCCTATTTTGTTAAAAACCTTTCATTTTTGCCATTTTTCGTACATGCGCATAACGAACCATGTACGCTCTGGGTTTGTTTACCTCAAACCCCATTGGCCAATTCCCACTCATGCGCACAATGCACTACGCCCACCCCGGAAGTGCGGACGGCGTTTACGCAACCAGGGCTCATATACCGTCTGCATTCCCCAAGCCCGGATCGGCGAGACCCGGTTCCGATGGCTGTCTAGGTGTACATTCGGGAGACTGGCGTTGTGGGCGTGAGTAACGACTTCGGCTGCACTCGACCTTATGAGCTAAGTGTTCTTCGAGCTTCTTTATCGACCCTGTCCCTTGTTCTGTTCCATTTTTTCCTCCCCCTTACAGGATGTGCCAAATGCGCCGTCCCCCCCTCCCGCGGTCTATGGGGTGAAATTCCATCCCTTGTGAAGTGAGAACTTGCCTTTTCTCACTATTCTTGTCTGGGATGAGTGGTCACAGGCCTTTGGCCCATTGATCGCCTAGTGATGTAGTGGCGAGTGAATGCCTACCACATCGCCATTCCCCTTCCCTTCACTAATCCCCCTCCCAGCGCACGCGCACTGAGGGCGATAGTACTTGTGAGTATCCACCAAGTACCACATGTGAGTCTGACTCCACACTACTTAAGGCTATAATATTAACTACTCTTTCAAGCCACAGGCAGAGCCACGCACCTCTGCTACTAGGTATGAGTCGTGCACTTGTTGGCACCTAGAGCACAAGTCACTGGCTTTAATCTGCTAGCCTATTGACAAATCTAATTGTTGGTCTGTCTCTTTATGTTTGTCTGTACCTTTACCTCCACAGGTGTTTTTACTTTTGTCTCTTAATCAGAGACCAGAGGCTGTGTGCTTCCCGCCTCCGGGCTGGTGAAGCCCCCTCGTTTTTTTGCACTTCACAGACTTTTTTACTTTCACGTCCTCTGGTAGGGTGGGCCTTAGTATGCCCATACCGCTGAGGTTTATTCACTTTAGGTCCTGACGAATGCCAGGTTAATTACACCATTCCGGCTGAAACATGTTGACCACTCACTTCTCACCTAATGTTATTGGAAGCAGACCATCGAATTAGTTGGCCTTGCTTACCATCACATTTGTAACCTTGCCCTGATGATCATTTATTAAAATAATTTTTTGATACATACAAGGCAATTTTAACCCACCACTTCACTCTGTTCACATAATTCATCACATAGCCCTCATTCTCACAAGACCAGCTCCGCAGTAAATCTGGCGTTGCAGCACACTGGGGTGACATTCGGTCACACCCAGTGGGGCCCGATGATGACGCAAGTCACCGACCAGGTCGGTGAGTGAGGGCTTTCACAACAAACCTAATGGGCTTTGTTGGTTCCTTGTGCTCTGTTACTGTCTATACCTCAGGATAACAGGAACACTCTTTTGTTGTTATTTTCTAGTACTTGCCATACAACACTTACCACTCTTTTATAGGAAGAGGGCCCCACTCTGGGCCTCATTTATGAAAAGTGTTGCATCGCTGCGGAAAAAAGCGGTGCAACTTTTTTCAGTGCGCCATCCTTGCGACACCATGGATGGTGCTGTACGTACTGTACCCGATCCATGTCGCACGGATTTACAGATACATCAGTATTCCTGATGTATCTGTAGGCGCAAAATTGGCACATTGCTGGAGTGTGTCTGAAAACAAACGCAACTCCAGCAATGTGTCTTTTCACATGGGGCAAGTCCCATGTGAATAGCCCTGGGTCCCGCGTCGTGAACCGCACCTTCTCCCTTGCTGTTGCTGCTGCCCCGGGAGGGGTCCCGCCTGCCAAGCTGCCAAGCTGCCACTGAGGGGACATTGTCAGAGGGGTCGCGCCGCACGGGGCTCCTGGGACCAGGAGCCCGTGCGTGCTTGCACCTGTGGGGAGGCCCGCCCCCAGCTCACCGGGCTATATTACAACATCCGGTTCCCACAGCACGGGACGCGTGCGGGACTAGCCGGGCTAAGCCCGGGCAAAGGGCGGGCCCTCTGTGGCCCTCAGAGGCCAGAGGAGGGCGGGTCGGGACACTCATCTTGGTCGGTCTTTCGGGACTATTGATACGAACCTAAGGTATGCCCAATCTGAGTCGAACCATCTAGAGTCTAAGGCTACTTACCCACTAGCCTCTTAGTTCATCTAGATATCTAGATATCCATTGGTTCTGTATTAGGTCTGTGTAGCTGGGTCACAAGCTTGTCGCACTATGACCACCAAAGGGACAGCCAAACAATTCGCCTCTAAAGGAGGCTCTCTTAAGGGGACACTGGACCTTTACATGACTAGGGTGACCTCGGCTTTCGACACAATTGAACATAGCCTTTCTAAAGATACCATATGTTCCGAACAATCCCCTCCAATGTCAACCGACTCACCGAATTCCTTACTACAGAGGGAATTAAATTCTATCTGCAAAACCAGGTATATACCCATAGAACAGGGAATTGAACAAACTGGTTCCCCAACATGCCATATGAGTAGTGGAAGCCCCCAGCTCAGGAAATAGCATCAACTTAATAATAGCCCACTGGATAACCCCGTCGTAATATCAGATAAACTTACCCCTCAGGGGTTAGCACATCTTCAGGTCCCATCCCAGAGTACAAAACGTAAAGGTATTACACTCAAGGGGAAATCAGCAAAAATCCAAAAAACGAACTTAAGCTCCCCCTTGGTTACTCCCATCACCACCCCCGAAACACCCATAGAATGTCAATTACCGGAAACCCCTATATCCCTTTTACCATCTATTTTGTTGGCCAGCTTTGAAGAATTGGTAAAAACCCTATTATCCCCTCTTATTGAAAGGATAGAGCGAATCGGGGAAAAGCTCTTATTAATACACGAAAACACCAAGTCAAACAACCAACTCCAGAGCGCAGTTGCCTCAAAAACGTCTAACCCCACTGTACATAGCAAAACCGCCCAGATCAAGCCACCAGATTCTATACTATCGGTTTCCAAAAAAAAGGAGGTAGTCAATGAACCGACAATGGCCCTTAGCCCTGTCCCAAGAGCTGGGTGGTCCAAAGTAGGCAAATGTTCTGAGGGGTTAGCTGCGAGAAATAAACGTATAGACCTACCACCAGAGGCAGCACCCTACGTATGCGTCCTCTCGGGAGTCCCTGTGCTCACCAGCGGAAAAACTGAAGGTCACGAGGACCTTAAAAACAAAGTCCAGTTTTGGCTGACAAAGAACAGACCGCTTCCATTCAATATTAACGGGACAATCCTAAACGTGAGAAGGGTGGGGTGGATAGGCTCCAGTCCCAAGAACACAGTGGGAGATCTAGTCATTGTTAACTTCCGGGATAACCAGGTCGTCCCTTATCTGCGAAGTTGGGAGCCACAAAGAGGAGATGGGCCTATAACAACACTTGAACTGTGCGATTTTTACCCTAGAACTGTGCATTCGCCAAATACAAGACCGAGTGTGGTGGGACGTCATCGGGGGGGAGGGGCCCTGGAGCAACTAGATATCAGAAGATACCCACCCATATTTACCAGAACCTTTTCCCTGGCCAAGACATGTTATCCTATTAGGATAAGGATATTGTTCCTACCAACTCTGTATTGTTTGATTGTAAGGAAATCTGAAGCACTCTTATTTTAAAATGTATTCTTATTTTAATGTCAATGATTTTTTTGTACTCAGTATGCTTTTATGGTTAATAATCTTAACCGAATAAAGTACTTTGAATTGATACTCCCATGGTCAACAGGGGCCTGCCGCACTGTACTCATCATTTGTTACTTTTTTTGGTAAATAAGGACAGAGGATGTTCAGAGCGCCAGTGTCAGGTGGGTAGTTGTCCGTTCTGCACAGGCCCCCGAACAGAAAAAGCCCTTTTAATATCCATGTAAGCAGAACTGTGAGCCTGTCTGTAGAGTGTTATATAGATACCACCAGGCTATCTGAGCTGCCAGTACTTGCCATACAACACTTACCACTCTTTTATAGGAAGAGGGCCCCACTCTGGGCCTCATTTATGAAAAGTGTTGCACCGCTGCGGAAAAAAGCGGTGCAACTTTTTTCAGTGCGCCATCCTTGCAGCACCATGGATGGTGCTGTACGTACTGTACCTGATCCATGTCGCATGGATTTACAGATACATCAGTATTCCTGATGTATCTGTAGGCGCAAAATTGGCACATTGCTGGAGTGTGTCTGAAAACAAACACAACTCCAGCAATGTGTCTTTTCACATGGGGCAAGTCCCATGTGAATAGCCCTGCGTCACTCCTTACGCCTGCTTCAAGGATTTGACAAAGTGACACCCTAGATGTGGCACAGTGAAATCGGAGATTTCACTGCATCCCTTCTACATAGCTTTTCTGCATTGAAATGCCCACCCTGCACACATTATACCTGATGTGCGTATAATGTAGCTCAGGGGTTTACAAAGTGATGCATATGACTAGATGCATCACTTAGTAAATATGGCACAGTGTGGTGCATTTTGTACGCCACCGCAGCATCACAAAAAGTGATGCAGCATAGGTGCCTCATAAATATGGCCCTCTGTTCTTAGGTGTGCTGCTTTACTAGAATGATACTTCACTTCTATTGACCAGGATTTCTGCTAACTGTAGTGAACAGGAGCAGCACTTTATCTTCTGCAGGTAGCAGAGCAGAAGAAAGTGCATGCCACTTAATCTTTAACAGCTTTGTGCATCAACAGGCCTAATTTTCGACTATCGGTTTGACATTTTGGATCGCTACAACTGCACAAGAGCAACAACAAATAAGCATTTGCAATGCAATATGTCTCGCATGAATTAAGTTTGAGCTATTGGCATTGGTAAATATTGCAACACCAAATGCAAAAAAAGTCTACAAATTGTAGGCCAAAAAAATGTGTATTTATTTTTGTAGCAATGGTGGCATGCTGCGCTTTAGATGAATATGTTTAAAAGTAAAGTGCAAACAACAAAGGAAGGGACGGTTGGCCGGTTTGCCACTCAAAGGGGAGGGGGGAGGTCGAGCATAAAGGAGACCTCAAATTACGTATTACAACAAAGGATTTTTTTGCTTTTCCTCTATAAAAGGTGCTGGTTGGAATCACTATTGCTTTGGTCCCACTGTACCCTAGAAAGAGCATAGGTGGGAATCCATATGCTGGATCATAATGCCCTCACACACCCTTGCCGGTGAATGAGGGCAGGTCAAAGGACACGTGAACAACGCAGCATCCTACACATACAGGAGCAAAGCCTTGTATGTAGATTCACCGGGCACTGTTGAAGCCTGGGGACCACAAACAGTGGGTAGATCCAAGCAGGTTAAAGGTAACTTCTGGGTGAAGTTTTCCCTGGAATATGTGATACTTTATGTCACTTACCATTAATTGTAGATAGCTTTCAATTTCCAAGGGTTAGTACACCATTAGCGAGAAACATGTTGAACCACATATTTTGACAAGGACACGTCCACTCGCCGAAACTTTTCGGGCAAGTGCCTTGCACACTGTTTTTATTTAGGACAGGAGACCCCCAGAATAAAATTTGTCTTTCTAGGTACTCCCAGTCCTACTTTAGATCACAACAATGCATCTACACAGTCAAGGCCCCATACCCGCACTTAACCAAACGGCAGTTGGATAGAAGATCTCTGACAAAAAGCCCCTTTTTAGGGAGCCCGTTGGGTATTGCACCGCCGACCCAACGAGGAGCAGCCCAGATGATGAAGCATGACACCTGCAAGGGTGTGTGAGGGCATTATTATCCAACATATGAGTCCCCACCTATGCTCTTTCTAGAGTACAGTGGGACCAAATCAATAGTGATTCCAACCAGCACCTTTTATAGAGGAACAGCATAAAAATCCTTTGTTGTAATAAAAGTAAAATGTGCCATATTGCGATTTCTACAATAGTTAATTGTGGATGTGTAACAATTGTTGTGTGCACTGATGGCTGGTGGTGTGTGTGGCTGTAGAAATTGTGCACTGATGGCTGGTGGTATGTGTGCCTGGTAGAAGTATGCACTGCCGGCTGGTGGTGTGTGTGCCTGGTGGAAGCGTGCACTGACGGCTGTCGGTGTGTGTGCCTGGTGAAAGTGCGCACTGACAGCTGGTGTGTGTGTGCCTGGTGAAAGCGTGCACTGACAGATGATGGTGTGTGTGTGCCTGGTGAAAGCATGCACTGATGGCTGGTGATGTGTGTGTGCCTGGTGAAAGCGTGCACTGACGTCTGGTGGTGTGTGCCTGGTGGTAGCGTGCACTGACGGCTGGTGGGGTTTGTGCCTGGTGAAAGCGTGCACTGACGACTGATGGTGTCTGTGCCTGGTGAAAGTGTGCACTGACGGTGGTTATGTGTGTGGTTGTGTGTGTGGTTTTGTGTGGTTGTGTGTGTGGTTGTATGTGTGGTTGTGTTTGTGGTTGTGTGTGTGGTTGTTTGTGTGTGGTTGTGTTAGTGTGTGTGTGTGGTTATGTGTGTGTGTTGTGTGTGTGTGGTTGTGTGTGTGTGTGTGGTTGTGTGTGAGGTTGGGTGTGTGGTGTTGTGTGGTTGTGTGTGTGGTTGTGTGTGTGTGGTGGTGTGTGTGTGTGTGTGTGGTTGTGTGGTTGTGTGTGTGGTTGTCGTTGTGTGTGTGGTTGTGCGTGTGGTTGTGCGTGTGGTTGTGTGTGTGGTTGTGTGTGGTTGTCTGTGTGGCTGTGGTTGTGTGTGTTGTGTTTTTGTGTGTGTGGTTGTTTGTGTGTTCGTGGTTGTTTGTGTGTGGTTGTGTGTGGATGTGTGTGTGGGGTTGTGTGTGGTTGTGTGTGTGGTTGTGGTTGTGTGTGTGTGGTTGTGTGTGGTTGTGCGTGTGGTTGTGTGTGTGGTTGTTTGGTGGTTGTGTGTGTGTGGTTGTATGTGTTGTTGTGTGTGTGGTTGTATGTGTGTGGTTGTGTGTGTGTGGTTGTGTGTGTGTGTGTGTGTGTGGTTGTGCGTGAGGTTATGTGTGGTTATGTGTGTGTGGCTGTATGTGTGGTTGTGTACGTGGTTGTGTGTGTGGTTGACCACTTAATCACACTTGCGCAGTCAACTCAAATGAGTCTGGCAGTCGGGGCGTGGCCAACTATGGAAAGATGTCGGATGTGTTTTAGAGCTGCTCTACACCACGACCGATGATCTACCATCGTCCGTACTGATCCTGACAGTAACTACCCTTACACAGACAGCCCACATTTTACCAACCCCCCATCCCGGCATCGTTTGAGCCTTTTGCTTGGGCCGAAGGCGCAACCATTCACCCATGGTGCCCTTCAGAGACTAGCTGCTCCTGTGTGGCCTGGACTGGCACTCGAGATTGCGGGCAAGACTTGGCTGATTCCGCGGCCCGGGCTGATTGTGGGCACTTCTACGAAGGAGGACACACTGTCCACGTGGCCATCCCGGGTCTGCAACCACACATCGTAGATGCACCGGCACAGCTGCCTGCCACCCGTCGTGAGCGTTTGCTGGAGCTGCTTATTGGGGACTGATAGGCCCACCGGGCCCACGCAACATGTGGTGGGGACTAACCTGTGCCTAGCCTCCTAGACCTACACACCAAGATTACCACCCATCGTACCCCGGCAAACATGGCAGAATAACGTCCCTCAACACAGCCACCATCGCACCGCCCATGAGGATGGAAAAACTCCTGGATACACTGAACGGATCGTGGAGGCTGGGGGCTCCTCCTTCTGTCTCCTCATTCTCTCCTAAAAGATGAATATGTTTAAAAGTAAAGTGCGCCATACTGTGATTGCTATAATAGTTAACTGTGGATTTGTTAACAATTGATGTGTGCACTGATGGCTGGTGGTGTGTGTGCCTGTAGAAATTGTGCACTGATGGCTGGTGGTGTGTGTGCATGGTGGAAGTGTGCACTGCTGGCTGATGGTGTGTCAAGTCAAGTCAAGTCATAGGATTTGTATAGCGCACTACATACCCAGAGGGTTTCAAGGCGCTAAGGGAGGGGAGGAAGATTACTTGTCAAATATCCAAGTTTTAAGTTGCTTTCTGAACGCTAGGTGGTTCTGGGTAAGGCGAAGGTAAGCGGGGAGTGAGTTCCATGTTTTAGCAGCCAGGTATGAAAAGGACCTGCCTCCCATGGTGGTCTTGTTGATGCGAGGTACAATGGCGAGGGCTTGGTTGGAAGAACGTAGTTGGCGGGAGGGGGTGTAGAAGGACAGTCGTGAGTTGAGGCAGTCTGGTCCGATGTCGTAGAGTGATTTGTGTGCGTGGGTAAGCAGTCGGAAAGTGATCCTCTTATTGACGGGTAGCCAGTGGAGGTCTTTAAGGTGACCAGAGATGTGTTCGTTGCGTGGGAGGTCTAGAATGAGCCTGGCTGAGGCGTTTTGGATTCGTTGGAGTTTCTTCTGGAGTTTTGCGGTAGTACCTGCGTAGAGGGTGTTTCCGTAGTCCAGTCGGCTCGTGACCAGAGCGTGGGTGACTGTTTTCCTTGTATCGGAGGGGATCCAGCGAAATGTTTTTCTGAGCATGCGAAGAATGTTGAAGCAGGAAGAGGATACGGCGTTGACTTGTCTGTTCATTGAGAGTGAAGAATCCAGGATGACGCCTAGGTTCCGTGCGTGGTCTGTTGGGATGGGTGCTTTTCCGAGGGCTTCTGGCCACCAGGAGTCGTCCCATGCAGAGGGGGATGTACCTAAGATGAGGACTTCTGTTTTGTCTGAGTTCAGTTTCAGACGGCTTTGTTTCATCCATTCGGCGACTTCTTTCATTCCTTCGTGTAGGTTAGTTTTGGCGGTGCTGGGGTCATTGGTGAGAGAGAGGATCAGTTGAGTGTCGTCCGCGTAAGAGATGATGTTGAGGTTGTGTTGGCGTGCTATGGCCGCGAGGGGGCTCATGTATACGTTGAAGAGGGTGGGACTGAGTGAGGATCCTTGTGGTACGCCGCAGATGACTTCAGAGGCCTCGGACTTGAATGGAGGAAGGCGGACTCTCTGGGTTCTTCCGGTGAGGAACGAGGTGATCCATTCAAGTGCTTTTCCTTGGATTCCGATGTTATAGAGGCGTTGTAGGAGGGTGCTGTGGCAGACTGTGTCAAAGGCTGCGGAGAGGTCGAGGAGGATGAGGGCGACTGTGTCTCCATTGTCTAGTAGCGTTCGAATGTCGTCTGTTGCTGCGATGAGGGCGGTCTCAGTGCTGTGTTTTGCTCGGAAGCCGGACTGTGAAGGGTCGAGGGATTTGTTGGCTTCGAGGAAGGTGGCGAGCTGGTTGTTGACAGCTTTCTCGATGACTTTGGCCGGGAATGGGAGAAGCGAGATGGGGCGGTAATTTTTGAGTTCGGTGGGGTCCGCTGTTGGTTTTTTCAGAAGGGCGGTGAGTTCAGCGTGTTTCCAGTTTTCCGGGAAGGTGGCGGAGTTGAAGGAGCAGTTGATGACGTCTCTGAGGTGCGGAGCTATGACGGAGTCTGCTTTGTTGAAGATGTGGTGAGGGCATGGGTCTGTGGGGGATCCTGAGTGGATTGAATTCATCAGGCGGATGGTGTCCTCAGTGGAGATTGGGTTCCAGTCGTTGAGAATGTTCACGGGGGGAAGAGGATCAGCAAATGGTAAGGTGGGTTGATTTCCGGGTTGGTTGTCAAAGCTGTTGTGGATGTCTGCAATCTTGTTGTGGAAAAATGATGCTAGGGAGTCGCAGAGGGTTTGAGAGGGGGTGATGTCGTTGGAGTTGGCCGAGGGATTGGAGAATTCCTTGACGATGTTGAAAAGTTCCTTGCTGTTGTGGGCGTTGTTGTTAAGTCGATCCTTGAATGCTGCTTTCTTGGCTTTTCGGATCAGTTGGTGGTGAGTGCGGGTGGCGTTCTTGAAGGCGACCTTGGTGCTGGTGGTTGGGTCTTTTTTCCAGGTCTTTTCAAGGGAGCGGCAGAGTTTCTTGGACTTCTTGAGATCATCGTTGAACCATGAGGCCTTCTTGCTGCCAGGTTTGCTTTGCCGTTTTTTCAGTGGTGCTAAGGTGTCGGCGGTGTTGGATAACCATAGGGTGAGGTTAGCGGCGGCTTCGTTGGCGTTAGAAGAGGGGGCTGGGGAGTTTTGAAGGAGCGATGCGGAGATTTGGTCCGTGGTGATTTTGTTCCAGTTTCTTTGCAGGGTAGGTTGGAGGTGGTTGATGGGTTTTGGCTTGTTGTAGGTGAAGTGAACGCAGCTGTGGTTAGTCCAGAGGAGGTCCGTGGTGTGGCCGAAGGAGATATGATTGCTGGATGTGAAGATGGGGTCGAGTGTGTGACCTGCGATGTGGGTGGGGGAAGTGACTAGTTGTTTAAGTCCGAGGTTGGCGAGGTTGTCCACAAGGGTGGCGGTGTTGCGGTCGTTGATATTTTCAAGGTGAAAGTTGAGGTCTCCCAGAAGGATGTATTTTTTGGAGGGGAGCGCGTGTGGAGTGATGAAGTCTGTGATGTCCTCACTGAATTTTGCGCGGGGTCCTGGTGGTCTGTAGAGGAGGGTGCCTCTGAGTGTGGTCTTGGGGTCGATGTGGATCTGGAAGTGAAGGTGTTCGGAGTTGGCGAGGTTGGCGTCAGAGCTGGTTGAGATGCGGATGGATTTCTTATGGACGATAGCGATTCCTCCTCCTGTGTGGCTGGTGCGGTCTTTGCGAGTGATCTTATAGTTTTCAGGGATGGCAATGGTGATGTCTGGTGCGGAGGAAGCGTTCATCCATGTTTCCGTAAGGAAGGCGATGTCCGGGGAAATGGTGTCTAGTAGATTCCATAGGTCAATGGCGTGCCTGTGGACCGAACGGGTGTTGAGAAGGATGCATTGTAAGTGGTTGGAGTCGGGAGTCAGATGTGTGGTTGTAGCGGAGATGTTGTCGGTGCCGCAGAATTTGCAGGAGTAGCATGAGAAAGGTCCATGGGTGCGTCCAGGAGCGGCTTGAACGCAGTTGGGGGCGCGACCGGGGTTAAGGGCTAGGAGGGCGGCGGCATCGTAGGTAATGCGGGAGGGCAGGGCAGCGCGAGGGGCAGGGGGTCTGGCACTGGGCGCGGTCCAGGCGCGGACGGGCGTAGACGGGCTTACCTTTGGCGCACCTTCGGCGTGTACGTAGCGCGTGGACGCTGCGCGTGGGACCATCTGACATTAATGGGCAGAGGAGGGGGCGGAGCGTGGGAGGGTGAGCTGGGAGGCGTTAGCGAAGGGGGAGGGACGGTCTGCAGGCACAACAAAATGGTGGGCTTATAAACAAGCAACAGGACGCTATGCGAGGGCAAGCCAAACACTAAAGCAATGTTTCAAAGCAGCAGCGCTACACATACAGGTCAGCAACAACTGAAATCAAGCCTGATAGGGACAGCTGCAGTTACAGAGCAGTGAACGTAGCAAACAATAGCTGAAATTGACTACGCAAATGCGGAGCGCTACGCAGGGAGCTGGGCGCTTGTCAGGGATGATTGAAAATGGCAACAACAAGCAAAAAGCAAATTCGATATACAGCGCTACGATACCACAGTGGCGCTTGAAGAGTGGGAGGTGAGCTGGGAGCAACCGCTTCACGAGGAGTTCAGCTGGTCACAGGGGCTCCTCAGCAGAGAGGTTTCTAGTCCTTCGTGGGTGGGAGGGTGAGCTGGGAGGCGTTAGCAAAGGGGGAGGGACGGTCTGCAGGCACAACAAAATGGTGGGCTTATAAACAAGCAACAGGACGCTATGCGAGGGCAAGCCAAACACTAAAGCAATGTTTCAAAGCAGCAGCGCTACACATACAGGTCAGCAACAACTGAAATCAAGCCTGATAGGGACAGCTGCAGTTACAGAGCAGTGAACGTAGCAAACAATAGCTGAAATTGACTACGCAAATGCGGAGCGCTACGCAGGGAGCTGGGCGCTTGTCAGGGATGATTGAAAATGCCAACAACAAGCAAAAAGCAAATTCGATATACAGCGCTACGATACCACAGTGGCGCTTGAAGAGTGGGAGGTGAGCTGGGAGCAACCGCTTCACGAGGAGTTCAGCTGGTCACAGGGGCTCCTCAGCAGAGAGGTTTCTAGTCCTTCGTGGGTGGGAGGGTGAGCTGGGAGGCGTTAGCGAAGGGGGAGGGACGGTCTGCAGGCACAACAAAATGGTGGGCTTATAAACAAGCAACAGGACGCTATGCGAGGGCAAGCCAAACACTAAAGCAATGTTTCAAAGCAGCAGCGCTACACATACAGGTCAGCAACAACTGAAATCAAGCCTGATAGGGACAGCTGCAGTTACAGAGCAGTGAACGTAGCAAACAATAGCTGAAATTGACTACGCAAATGCGGAGCGCTACGCAGGGAGCTGGGCGCTTGTCAGGGATGATTGAAAATGCCAACAACAAGCAAAAAGCAAATTCGATATACAGCGCTACGATACCACAGTGGCGCTTGAAGAGTGGGAGGTGAGCTGGGAGCAACCGCTTCACGAGGAGTTCAGCTGGTCACAGGGGCTCCTCAGCAGAGAGGTTTCTAGTCCTTCGTGGGTGGGAGGGTGAGCTGGGAGGCATTAGCGAAGGGGGAGGGACGGTCTGCAGGCACAACAAAATGGTGGGCTTATAAACAAGCAACAGGACGCTATGCGAGGGCAAGCCAAACACTAAGGCAATGTTTCAAAGCAGCAGCGCTACACATACAGGTCAGCAACAACTGAAATCAAGCCTGATAGGGACAGCTGCAGTTACAGAGCAGTGAACGTAGCAAACAATAGCTGAAATTGACTACGCAAATGCGGAGCGCTACGCAGGGAGCTGGGCGCTTGTCAGGGATGATTGAAAATGCCAACAACAAGCAAAAAGCAAATTCGATATACAGCGCTACGATACCACAGTGGCGCTTGAAGAGTGGGAGGTGAGCTGGGAGCAACCGCTTCACGAGGAGTTCAGCTGGTCACAGGGGCTCCTCAGCAGAGAGGTTTCTAGTCCTTCGTGGGTGGGAGGGTGAGCTGGGAGGCGTTAGCGAAGGGGGAGGGACGGTCTGCAGGCACAACAAAATGGTGGGCTTATAAACAAGCAACAGGACGCTATGCGAGGGCAAGCCAAACACTAAAGCAATGTTTCAAAGCAGCAGCGCTACACATACAGGTCAGCAACAACTGAAATCAAGCCTGATAGGGACAGCTGCAGTTACAGAGCAGTGAACGTAGCAAACAATAGCTGAAATTGACTACGCAAATGCGGAGCGCTACGCAGGGAGCTGGGCGCTTGTCAGGGATGATTGAAAATGCCAACAACAAGCAAAAAGCAAATTCGATATACAGCGCTACGATACCACAGTGGCGCTTGAAGAGTGGGAGGTGAGCTGGGAGCAACCGCTTCACGAGGAGTTCAGCTGGTCACAGGGGCTCCTCAGCAGAGAGGTTTCTAGTCCTTCGTGGGTGGGAGGGTGAGCTGGGAGGCATTAGCGAAGGGGGAGGGACGGTCTGCAGGCACAACAAAATGGTGGGCTTATAAACAAGCAACAGGACGCTATGCGAGGGCAAGCCAAACACTAAGGCAATGTTTCAAAGCAGCAGCGCTACACATACAGGTCAGCAACAACTGAAATCAAGCCTGATAGGGACAGCTGCAGTTACAGAGCAGTGAACGTAGCAAACAATAGCTGAAATTGACTACGCAAATGCGGAGCGCTACGCAGGGAGCTGGGCGCTTGTCAGGGATGATTGAAAATGCCAACAACAAGCAAAAAGCAAATTCGATATACAGCGCTACGATACCACAGTGGCGCTTGAAGAGTGGGAGGTGAGCTGGGAGCAACCGCTTCACGAGGAGTTCAGCTGGTCACAGGGGCTCCTCAGCAGAGAGGTTTCTAGTCCTTCGTGGGTGGGAGGGTGAGCTGGGAGGCGTTAGCGAAGGGGGAGGGACGGTCTGCAGGCACAACAAAATGGTGGGCTTATAAACAAGCAACAGGACGCTATGCGAGGGCAAGCCAAACACTAAAGCAATGTTTCAAAGCAGCAGCGCTACACATACAGGTCAGCAACAACTGAAATCAAGCCTGATAGGGACAGCTGCAGTTACAGAGCAGTGAACGTAGCAAACAATAGCTGAAATTGACTACGCAAATGCGGAGCGCTACGCAGGGAGCTGGGCGCTTGTCAGGGATGATTGAAAATGCCAACAACAAGCAAAAAGCAAATTCGATATACAGCGCTACGATACCACAGTGGCGCTTGAAGAGTGGGAGGTGAGCTGGGAGCAACCGCTTCACGAGGAGTTCAGCTGGTCACAGGGGCTCCTCAGCAGAGAGGTTTCTAGTCCTTCGTGGGTGGGAGGGTGAGCTGGGAGGCGTTAGCGAAGGGGGAGGGACGGTCTGCAGGCACAACAAAATGGTGGGCTTATAAACAAGCAACAGGACGCTATGCGAGGGCAAGCCAAACACTAAAGCAATGTTTCAAAGCAGCAGCGCTACACATACAGGTCAGCAACAACTGAAATCAAGCCTGATAGGGACAGCTGCAGTTACAGAGCAGTGAACGTAGCAAACAATAGCTGAAATTGACTACGCAAATGCGGAGCGCTACGCAGGGAGCTGGGCGCTTGTCAGGGATGATTGAAAATGCCAACAACAAGCAAAAAGCAAATTCGATATACAGCGCTACGATACCACAGTGGCGCTTGAAGAGTGGGAGGTGAGCTGGGAGCAACCGCTTCACGAGGAGTTCAGCTGGTGTGTGCCTGGTGGAAGCATGCCCTGACGGCTGTTGGTGTGTTTGCCTGGTGAAAGTGTGCACTGACGGCTGGTGGTGTGTGTGTGCCTGGTGAAAGCATGCACTGACTTCTGATGGTGTGTGCCTGGTGGTAGCATGCACTGACGGCTGGTGGTGTTTAATGCCCGGTGAAAGCGTGCACTGATGTCTGGTGGTGTTTGTTCCATGTGAAAACATGGACTGACGACTGATGGTGTCTGTGCCTGCTGAAAGTGTGCACTGACGGTGTGGTTGTGTGTGTGTGGTTGTGTGTGTGTGGTTGTGTGTGTGGTTGTATGTGTGGAAGTGTTTGTGGTTGTGTGTGATTGTGGTTGTGTGTGTGTGTGTTTGTGGTTGTGTATGTGTGGTTGTGTGTGTGTGGTTGTGTGTGTTGTTGTGTGTGTGGTTGCTTGTGGTTGTGTGTGGTTGTGTGTGTGGTTGTGTGTGTGTGGTTATGTGTGTGGTTGTGTGTGTGGTTGTGTGTGTGGTTGTGTGGTTGTGTGAGTGGTTGTGTGTGTTGTGTTTGTGGTTGTGTGTGTGTGTTTGTGTGTGCTCGTGGTTGTTTGTGTGGTTGTGTGTGGTTGTTTGTGTGGTTGTGATTGTGTGTGGTTGTGTGTGTGGTTGTGTTTGTGTGTGTGTGTGGCTGTGTGTGTGGTTGTGATTGTGGTTGTGTGTGTGCTTGTGTGTGGTTGTGGTTGTGTGTGTGCTTGTGTGTGGTTGTGTGTAAGTGTGTGTGGTTGTGTGTGGTTGTGTGGTGGTTGTGTGTGTGCGTGGTTGTATGTGTGGTTATGTGTGGTTGTGTGTGTGGTTGTGTGTGTGGTTGTGTGTGTGGTTGTATGAGTGGTTGTGTGTGTGGTTGTGTGTGACATTTGCACAGTCAACTCAAATGAGTCTGGCAGTGGGGGCGTGACCAGCTATGGAAAGATGTCAAATGTGTTTTAGAGCTGCTCTACACCACGACCCATGATCTTGTCATCATCCGTACTTATCCTGACAGTAACTACCCTTACACAGACAGCCCACATTTTACCGACCACCCTCACCCCGGCATCGTTTGAGCCTTTTGTCTGGGCCAAAGGCGCAACCATTCACCTATTGTGCCCTTCAGTGACTAGCTGCGCCTGTGTGGCCTGGACTGGCACCCCGAGATTGCGGGCAAGGCTTGGCTGATTCCTCAGCCCGGGCTGATTGTGGGCGCTTCTATGAAGGAGGACACATTTTCCGCGTGGCCATCCCGGGTCTGCAACCACACATCGTAGACGCACCATCGGGCGGGCACAGCTGCCTGCCACCCGTTTTGAGCGATTGCTGGAGCTGCTTATTGAGGACTGAAAGGCCCACCGGGCCCATGCACCATGTGGTGGGGGCCAACCTGTGCCTAGCCTCCCAGAACTACACGCCGAGATTACAACCCATCGCACCCCGGCAGATGTGGCAGAGTAACGTCCCTCAACACGGCCACCATTGAACCGCCCATGAGGCTGGAGAGACTCCTGGGTACACTGAACGGATCAAGGAGGCTGGGGGCTGCACCGTCTGTCTCCTCATCCTCTCCTAAATGATCCAGTGCCTGTGCCCTTCACACATATATTGGTTTCACAGTGAGTACCTTTGCTGGGGGAGCCCAACCAGCTCCCAGTGGTCCGACATCCTCTCTTGCTTTATCAGCGCCTTTGTGTTTTAAGGGAGTGGGCGGTATGGGCCTGACATGTTGCCGGAGTGCCGACAAATCCAGGTCAATCCTATCATAGAGGCCTACTAACATGGCGCTCCGAGGGACACAGGTGGCCTGGCTGTTGAGTAGGGCATCTGCTTCTTCCCCCTCCTGTTCCAGCTGACCTAGATGGCGACGCATTCTCTATCTTAGCCCCGATCCACATTTGTAGCAGCGAGAGCGGCACTTCTCACACCACATGCTGGCTCCTGCTGCCCGCCGCCCTTCGCCATTAAGACATAAAGAAGAACATCAGACTCTCCAAGGAAGGGGGTGGGAGAAGGCTGGCCCCCGCCACTGAGGGCAGAACTAACATAACGCCGTGATCTTCAGGCGTAGGGGGCGGCGAAGGCCTACTGTCCTCATCATTAGCCATCAAACTATCACCCTCCCCCCTCCACTTCACCGTCCGCCACTCCGTGGGCCTGGGAGCTGTCTGGCCTGCTCATAAACCCCCACCCCATGGTTATGCCTGGTTTACGCTGGGGGGTGGGGAATTAGCGAGTAATGAGACACGTGCTGGTCTAGGGAAACAGAAGCCTCTCTTTGTTAGCCACTGCTGCAGAGAGTGCCTCCAATCTTCAAAGGTCTGCATGCACAGCCCTCCCCATCCTGTCCCGGACTAGAGTACACACTTGGTACTAGAGGCACAACCTACCCCCTCCCCCCGGCACAGGGTCCCCAGACGTAGGCCAGGGGGTCGGGCACATCTACGGTGGTCTGGCAACCACTACATGGTTGCGTACAACCTCTTGCCCCCTTCCAGAGATAGCCTGGAAGCTTAGGGCTGCATTCATTTGTTAATTATTAGAGAGAGTGCTTAACGTTTCTTGGCTGTCTCAGATCCATAAACATCCTACATGACCTCTCCTCACCTGTTACCTCATTTTCGGGTTTCGAGTAGAGGAGTTAGAAGCTGTGCGATAAATCCATCACATTAAAAACACGCCCGCGAGTGGTGCGCGCGCGCCACTGCGAGGCATATATTTTCAATTATCGCGCCCGTGTCCGGGCACGATAATTGAAAACATATGGGCTTTGGTGCGCATAACAGACACCAATAGGCCATGGGCAGAGCAATGCACCCGCCTTTGGCCTATTGCATGCTCTGCTCCAAAAAACACACATGCATAGCCCAATAGTGGAAACAACAGGAAAAGCACACACACGAGGGTCTGCAATTCCAGGGTCCATTTTCAAACCTTCAACAAAAGGGCTCTCGCCTGCGCGGACACTGCTATGCAGTGCAACGCAGGGCGCGAGCCCTAAAAAGACATCAAACCAGACAAGTCTAAACCATTCACACAAACACAGCAATCACCAACGCCGAAATATTAGTAAAAGGTGTTGCTGCATACTAAAGTGACTGCTACTGCACAAGTAGATGTGACTCAACCACACATAACCCAATTAATAAGGTAACTCTATCACCCTAATATAATAGGGCCACTTCACATTGTTTGGTGACTATGGTTAAGGAAAAAGCCATGTACAGACATGTGGGAATTGTCCTTTCCGCTTTTAGTGGATAGAGCTCAATACTAGCATTTTCTAATGGACTAGACATCAAATAAGACAGTATCCTTCAATACATTCATCCAGCAGCTGGAAAGTTATTGTGAATAAAGGGTATGTATAATGTTGTGCAATATATTTATTTTCCTGCACTTGAAAGACATCCTGTTGGCATCAGTGGTAGGAGAAGTGACTCAAAGCTTGCCTTAGATGAACTTCCAGCCACACCGTTGCTTGCCACAGTCTCCAAATGATGACCACACATAGACACAATTCGGTGTGTAGTATTCTTGTGTGTATTTGCAACCAACCTACAAGTCCTGTTGCTCTTGGCCACCACCAACAGGCCATATTTTACTGATATTAAGTACCAAAAGTTGATGTAAATTAGCGCTATCTAAGGCAACGTATTTTACATAACTGATCTGAACCCAAATACGTAAAAGATTACATTTATCCAGGAGGCCGCTCTTCCTACCTTAAAAGCATTTGTATCATCCGATGCCACACTGAGTAGCATTTCTTGCCTGCCATGTGTACTCTGAGTTGCAAAAGGAGGAACAGAAAAAAGAGAGTTTGTGTTATGTCAAATGGCTTTAAGCGCTACTTCTCATTGGTACAGTCAGGTTGCCAGTCTATCTCGGTCTCCATCTTGGAATGGTTTTCACGCTTGATATCTGATACAGTCCTGCTGATTGGATCTGAGCTTCAGTGGCCGTGAACAGTTTAGACAGAAAGCTTTCCTATGCTGGTATTTAGATAATTTGCACACTGCAAATGTTTTGGAAATGGCGGGTTTTTTGTGTGAAATATCTAACTCTTTGTAAGTGATCCTGCCTGCGATAGACAAACTGCTTCTGATTTGACGAGGCTGCTAAAAACCAACATACCTTACTCTGGCTGTGATGAGTCAACGCACATTGCATCATAGCTCCAGGTTAGCTTAGTGTCCAACACAACTTGAATATAAAAAACATTCTTCACTTCTGAACGGCCACACCTTTTCAATCTCAAAAAAGATGTTCTGCTTATTAGGCGAACCAATTGAAAATGATTTCAGGGTTGATATTGTATTCCTAGGGGGTTTTGCATGAGTATCTGCTAGTCCTAATTGTGTCCTATTTAAAGGTGGGCATAAGTACCTATATTCTTCCTCAGGTTGAAAGAAAACACCACCTTCCTATCAAGAGGGGGGTAACTATGCCATTCTGGGGCATAGAAGACTTTACATAGTCCTCATAGTCCTAGTGCATTGGTCTAGCCAAGAAATCTCTTGTTTGGTGTTTTATCTGTGTTGTGACTTTCAGAAACATGACATATTCAGCTAAATGTATCAAGTGATAAGTATAAGTGTCTGTATTCAACCCAAGTATATAATTAGAATTGAAGGTTCAGTTATGAACTTTCTGCACCAGATGGAATCCTTACCCCACTCCTAGGTCTGAGAAGAGTCCCCATCTTTGTCCCCAGATGAAGGACTATGGTCAACCAAAATAACACTGCATGTTGATGTAACAAACTCACCTGATGAATTATTACTGAGTAGCAGAACCTCACCTCAATGGACTAAATCATTGCACTGGAGTGAACATTATACGCCTGGACCCATGTAAAAAATACCTTCTAGTGAGTGTGCTGGCTGTTGAGAATGGGCAATTCTCACAAAGCATCAAAAATCACATTAACACAAATTTCTCTGTCAGGCGAACACCATGAAATATATGTTGTCCCACAAAAATGAATAGCACTGCGACGTGAGAGGGAATGCTTTGCAGATCCTTTAGTGACACAACAGCAAGGCTCCATGCATGGGGTTTACATCAGTCCGCCCAGCAGAGGGAACATTAGAGAGCTAAGTGGTGTCCAAACAATCTTTGTTCCAGCTCCAAATGCCTCAATCCAGTATTACATTGGACCTGTGGCAAGGACCAAGGACAACCTGGGAGTGTTCTAAGGAAATTAGCATATGCACCAATTTCATAAGACACTGTAGGGTGCATCATCGCTTAAACTATTGAACTAGCCATTAAACTGCACCTGGCACCACCTTATCATTCCTGCTGATCATACACAGTTTCCTTTCCAGCCCTCAACCATGAATACAGAATACCATGAATTTAGAGTTTTCCAGGGAGGCGCTAATGCCCCTCCTCTTTCTCAGGTGTGACTAACATGAGGTTGAAAGGGCCTGTAAATTTGATTGTTGTAACAAATATCAACATTTTATTGTATTGAAGAGCCGTCACAATTTGAATAGTAACATATACAATTTTAAGAAATATTACAATGAAGCAAAACTGGACATTTAAACACTACATCTTCACTTCTTCATATTTACTTTGTATAGCAATTCTAAAATATAAGTATATCATAAAAACTGAAAAGACCCATTGCTTGAATAAACTTTAAAAAAACGTTCTCACTGTAATAAAAACCAAACACTCAGATTTGAAGAAATCACTTGATAGGTTTGAATAGGAAGGCTACTCAGACATGAGTTTCCAAAGTTCTGTTTTGTGTTCCCTCCCAGGCCACATTGTTAATTACCTTAGAATTGCTATGGCCAACTTCCACTCCCAACCCCGGCCTCACACCTTGCATCCTCATCCCCGAGGTTTGTCTCCTGAGGAGGCCCTCAGCTTCAAGTTTCAGTTGCCCACAGACCATTTAATGACAGGGATGCTCCTGCTTCACGTTCTGGGTATCACAGGCATTAACCTCTCGGGACAAAGTCTGTTATTTCACAGAATTAGGATTTCTGCTAGTGCAGCACCAGGGGTTGCCCACTAAGAGTGCTCCCCCCTCAACTGACAGATCAGCAGTGAAGAATAATTCCTCAGCCTTCTGATGCGCTTCAATAATTATGTACAGTTCTTAATTGAAGTTATTCACTTCACTGGACAAACAACCTTCTCTAAGGGTGCGCAACCCCTGTGTCTTTCAGTACAGTGACTGGATTCAAGATAGCCTGGCTGATGAGGATTATGAATCCGAAAAAGGTCCCAGGATGCTTGTTTCCGGTCCAGGGAAGACATGGCTTGGCAGTTCGGGCTGGACTGTTCCCATGAGGCACAGAGTCAGACTGATTTGCATATGGCCATGTCTGAACTGGGGTGGCTGAGTGAGCTAAAGAATGGTGATGGATTAAACCCAGATCAGTTGGCTGGGGGTGAGTGTTTGATTTGCTCAAACGCTCCGTCCATCATCCCCTTTTGTATTGCAGTGACAGGTGACCCCATCACTCTGACATGCTGATATATTTCCTGTGGTTGCATAGCCACTTAATATGTGGCTCGATCTAAACTCTTGTGTGCATTAAGTACACCCAATGCCTTCTTCTGCCATGTGGCAGGTTTGAGAAGAGTACCATAGCTATGCAGGTGGATTTGGACTTTGATGGTATTTGGCATGTATTCTCCTCAGTCCTATCTTTTGACGACCTCAGTACTCCACAAACATAGTTGAGTAATCAAAGGCGGTAAATGTTTGCTTTTCTGGCCACTCTGACTATTAACTCATCCTGGTAGTTCCCAACCAAGGAATTCCTTTGTTGCTTTCTTTGTTAAATAATTAGGGATCCCTTGCAGCAAACCCACTCTCGTAGTTCCTTTTTCCAAACCTTAAAGGTTTATGCCAACCATGAGACTGAGGTTATTGTTAATTTACACGCCTCGTTCTCTGAGATCAGTGTTTTTTAGTCCAAGCTGCTTCTGCTGTATTCTGGTACTATTATCTTTGAGTTGCATAAAAGTCATTAGACTGATTAATCTTTGAAAACATAAAAATCGCATTTTAGCTCACTGTGCAGAATTTTTCTAATCGTCATGAAGATCTCGATTACAATATTCTGTTCCTTTAGAAATTATTTAAATCCCTTTGACCGGCTTTCAGGATTGTGGTTAATTTCCTAAATGCTGTAGTTTTCCTTTATACAGCCAGTTTCCTTTCCTCTGTCAGTATCTATCTGGGGCATGCTAAGAGTCTTGGCTGCAGGGAACTATTCAACACTTTGGTGTAGAAGGCTCCTAAGGAAGAGATAAAAGCGGCCACTCATTATTCAAGATCTAAGGATACTTCTAGCATAGACAAAAAATTGAAAATTCTGCTGGCAAATTTTCGTGAATATGAGAAATGTAGTAATATCATGATGATGCGAGGTTTGTTAAGTTGGCTGAACTACCATGAAAACATGCAGCAAAAATTGGTTTAGCAACAGATTTTTCAAGCAAAAATATTTTTTTGCATGATAAATCATCAGCAAAAAGTTGCTTCTATGGGATTTGTCAAGTGATATTTTTTTTTATTAAGCTTCTCTATTTTCTTGAATTTTACAAAGCTGGAAATGATTTTAAAAAGTTTCATAAGGTTTCCAGACACTAATGTTGCATTTATGTATGCACTATGAAATAGGATGCTTTCTTCATCCATGGGTTTAACACAGTGTGGGGGACCAGTCAGCACTGTTTTCATTTTATGATGACAACTTTCAAAACGGGTGACTGTCCTCAGAAGATTGAAAACACTGTCCCTAGCATGATAACAGTTTTCTCCCAGCCGTGGGGGCATTTTCGCATTTAGATGTCCCAGAACGTCAAGATGAAGATGAAATTCCTGGACAGAAAAAAATGGTGGAGAGTGGATCAGATAACCCCTAGGCATAAAGTATAAATACATATTGTCTAGAAATCTTGAGGGTATGACACTACAGATGTCGAGGTGGTGATAGAGCGCGCAGGTCACCCGACTATAAATTACCAATACTCACCTGGGCCCATAATTCAAAAATACACATTTACTTAATCAGGTAACCCACACTCTACTACCAGTTTATTTTATTTTCACTAATTCCTATACCATTGACTTACCAATCCTTGTCACTTGATACCTATGACCACATGGATCAGGAGTTATATGTAAAGAAAGGCAATCAAAAAATACCATAACATTTGCACTCATATAATAACCACAGACTCAGGGTAGGTTTAAACTCTTTATCTAATCATCATCAAAAATCATGAGCCACAGATTAAAGGTGATTAACCTATCAATGACCAAGATCAGAAACAGTGTATAGCTATGCAAAATATGGATTATGCCAACCATTTAGCAAAGTTGAAATAAAGGGAAGGTAAAACAAGGAACATACTATTTTCAGATACAGACTTTCGCAATTTTACTAAAGGCGGGTAAAGAAAAGGAACATACTAAACCAACAGTTTTGCAATTATTAGTGGTTTTAGAAAGAACACCATGTGTACTACCAAAACTAAATTTTAGCATATAACTATAGGAAAGGTAAAAATTGGAACATACTATAAATTTAGATAATCAAACTTATCTTCATAAAGGGAAGGTAAAGAGAAGGAAAATTCTGCAAAATCATAGAAACTGTTATAACATTCAACTAAAGGTAGGTAAGAAAAGTGGAACACGCTAAATAACCGCAAAAAATAATTTTCTCATTTTACTAAAAAAAAGGATAAAAAAAGGAACATATGCAATCAAAGCTTTGCAGATCAGGGAAGATAAGAAAAGGACACAAATTATTATTGACAATTACCCACACATATATATATTTACCTAGAATGGTGTGAAGACCAACCCTGACCACGGGTCAGTTGGAAAAGACAGTAGAACCCCAAAGATTTCAGTGTCAGTAGGCAAGCAGGTGCAGATTGGAAAATCAGGACAGGAAACCCCAGGATTTGGATCAGGACCGGACCACCAAAGGTTAAGACCAGCACCCGCAGTTCAGTTGCAACGCCTGCGCTACTCCCTCTCTGCAAGGAATCAGCCAACGCCCTGATTGGTTTACAGCCTTCACCAGCAAAGTGCTTCACCAGCACTTCAGCTTCCCAGAACCCCGATTGGGTTTTCGAACCTCCCGACAGAGTGCTTCGCAGCCCTCTGCTCTTAGTCACCTATTGAGTGCATTGGGTCAGTGACAGGTCAGCTATTTGGACAAGTCGGACAAAATCTCTAGCTAAACCTACGCTAGTTATACTGTTTTCCAGGTCAGTGTACCACCACTCAAATGTTGCAAGTGTAAGGATCCCTAATTTTGATTGGACAAAAGAGGGGGATAGGTCCTCACACCACCTAAATTTTAGACTTTTGCAGTCTCCTTATTCAAATTTATGTCCACACCCATCAAATTCAGGTTCTCATGCAGATTCATTACTCCTAACAATGGATGTTCTATTGACGATTACAATGTATACAATTTAGAGTTCATGAGGTAACTTTCTCAGGAGCATCTTCTAGTCAGTCAGCTCATTGGCAATAGTCCAAAGGTCACTGTTCCGGAGGCTTGCGATTCTCGCGCAGTCGCAGTTTCAACAAAGATGGCGTACAGGGTTACAAGACAGGCCAGTTTTCAAAGTGTAACATGAAATGGAAAAGAAACAGTTTTAGAACACAGAATAAATTAATACACTGTATGCCATGAATTTCTACACTATACCCATTGCTTTATAATAAACTATAGCATTAAGATTAGGGCTCCCGGTTTTATGGTATTTATTTTTTTGCCATTTCCGTCTGTATTTATCCATATTTATTTTTTGGGCATTGTTTCTGTATTTTTCCACATTTATTTTTGCCACAAGCAAAAGCCGACGCAACAGCTAGTATTTTTCCACATTTATTTAAATTGACAATACACACATGCGTTCGGTTGTCATTGATCAACACAGTACATTCACGTGAAAATGCTGCCATTGTAGTACAAGCACATGTGCATTTTAAGAGACTTTGAGGACATTGAGGCTCTTTCTGGTTTGTTGATAAAATGCACTGAATACCCGTTGAATTTTTGCTGATGATACTAGAATGGCCAAAAGATTCAAAGATAGATTGCACAAGCACACAGAAAGCCGCACCCCATAAATGGAGGCTAGCCATTGGAAGAGATTGGTTGTCAATCACTCTTTCCCCATCACGACGCGATTCGGGGGCGTTTCTGGGTCTTTTTTAAAGTCCCGCCCTCTCCTCTTCCCATTTGCTGGAATTTTACCTTCCAGCCAATGGGAAGGGGAGAGCATGAAAAACACGCCCCCGAATCCCAAAATGACCTTGTTTTAGTATACTCCTTCTATATAGAAATACACAATGGTATTCATCCACAGTGTTTTCCTATTCAGACACGTGTGATCCTGCGTTTAAAACGACATTACTCAGACAAATGGTAACAGCGCAGTGTAAATGCAGCCGGAGCGGGAGATCTGTGCTAATGTAGCGCCTTGATGTGTTGTTTCACTTACCTAGCACCGCCCTTTAAGCTCCCAGAAGGTGGACGTGCAGCACGTCAGGGCGCCTCTGCTGCTGGGAACCATTTGAGGGCTCCTGCCACGATCCAGACACCCCGGGGTGGGAGGGGGGATCTGAGCCCCCCCCACTTCAGCAGGGGTGAGTGTGAGAGCAGACCTCGGAGCCCCTCACTATCAGGTGTCCTTCCACGAGACACAGAGATGCCAGGGGGACCCCAAAGTCTGCCGCGATTCGTTCACATGGAGCACACGTGCATGAGAGACCCTTGGAAGAACACACGCACCCTGATATCCTTCCAAGCTCCACGGGCGGGGGGACCCCAGGCTCCGGGTTCGAGTGCACACTTATGAGCACGGACACCCTCGGTGCTTCCTTCAAGGTCCACTGACAGGATGGGGCTCTGAGTGTGAGTGCACTGTGCACACTTGTGAGCATGGACACCCTCGGTGCTTCCTTCAAGGTCCACAGACGGGATCGGGCTCTCCGAGGAGGGAGGCGCCGCGCCTCCTCTTAAAGGGACAGGCCGGGTGAAATGCGGAGCCTTTGACAATCATCCACCCATCTCCAAACAGCAGGGAGCTGCTGAAATGGGCGCTTCAGTGAGCGAGGACAATCAAACATAAACAAAAGTAATGAATAACCACACAAAAGAAACAAAGGCCCGGACTGCAGAGCGCACAGAAATCAGGGGGGGTGTAACTGATGCCTTCCCGCACTGATTCTGCCCCAGCCCTGCAGTCCTTTCTCTGAGGATTCACTGACATGGCACGGACTCCAGCCCAGCCCTACCGGCCTTTCAGAAAAGAGACTGACAACGCTTGAGTCTACCCCCGCCCGACCACCTTAGTGACTCTTCCCCAGCCTTAAGGGAGTGACGTAACTAGCCTTGCAGATCTCAGTCTGGCTTTTGAGTGAGTCCATGTACCTGGAGAGAGGATGTGGCCTAAGGGCTAGAGCGGTCGACTAGGAAGCTGGGGTCTGTAATTTCCCATTCCTGATACGTGGCAATGGATGCGATTAATGGAACATTGCGAGGCCCGGCCTGTGACATTATCTGGATGCGCTGGGATTTAAACAGAGACTGGAGAAAAGGGCGCCCCCTGCTGGAGGAAACAGTGGCTGTGTTTAAATAATACACTATATGGTATAACATCCTTCATATCCTGGTTGTATGTTATTCAATAAAAAAAAAACATAATTCTGTCTTGGATGGTCTCATCCGTGGCACCGCCCTTTCCAGTAGAACAGTTTGTGTAAAATCTGTGCAATGACTGAGGGTGGAAACCCCACCCCTTTTTATAATAAAAGAATAAAACACATGTCTGTTTCTTTCCGTGATTCACACTTCTGTGTTCAGACGCGTCTTCGGGCCCGGTCTCATCCTGTGAACACACTGTGTCCCTCGAAGCCCCTCCTAGCGCCAAGAAGCTGCTCCCGGAGCAGCGCTGCATGTGTCACGGGAGGCGCTTTAGGAATCATGACGTCATACGTCCTCGCGGCATCAAACCTGGTTATGCCTTCTAGACTTTGTCACTGATTGGAAAGGAAGCAGGTGTGTTATTTGTCTGCAGCAAACATACTCTCTGCTAAGCAGGCCAGAGCCCTTGTGGCGCTAACAAAAGGAGAGCTTAAGTTCTATTTACTTGGACAATGCACTGTATGGACAAACCCTCGGGTCACATCAGTGACTGTGGTGCAAGTCCACCATGTTAGTGGGGGTCGATATCATTTAAAAGCAGGGGGTCTGTGTGGTGGGTGGGTGCGTGTGGCTCTGTGTGTGTGTGTGTCTGTGTCTGTGGCTCTGTGTGGTTCTGTGTGTGTGTGGTTGCAAATGCAATAGGTCACACATTTGCGAGAGATTAAGCTATTGGCATTGTAAATGACAATGCCATTTATTTATCTGTTTTCAAAAACAACACATAAATAAAATGTTTGTCATTTACAATGCCAATAGCTCTAACTTTTGCAAAGGCGAAACCGTTGCATTGTAAATGCTTGTTTCTGTTCTTTAAGGGGAGGCCAGCCGGTGCCCTCTCTTTCCCTCGCCCTCCTGCCATGACATTTCACCACCTGCACCTGCTGCATTGTTTAATTAAGCAGTGCTGTGCAGGTGGCGAAATGTCTGTCGACGGGAAGGCTGCATACCCTTAAACTGCAGTTGCACCCAGACGCCAAAAGCATAACATATGGAAGGTAGAATCCATGCAAAAATCCATACCTTCCTATCAGCTTAATTATATCATCTATAAACTGAGCATTAAAAAATTATATTATTGAAAATTGTCTGCCTAGAATGATGAAGCTTTTGAAATAGATTTATTTTACAGTAAAGAGCACTTAAGAGGCTTTTATTTTCACTTGTAATATCCATGCTTCCACGTGAAATACGGGTTTGTACTATTTCACACTACAAGTTGGAAGGCACCATTGCTACTCGTTAGGCCAAACTAATGGAGTAAATAGCACCAAAATGGGAAATATTGCTCATGCAAATATTTTGGGTATGAGCACAAATTTTGTGACAGGTAAATAGACAAAGGGGCAGATTTGCAAGCCCCTTGCGCCACTTTTGCGTCACTTTTCCCATGTTAAAAGTGGCACAAAAGTAGCGCAAGGGGCTTGTAAATCTGCCCCTAAGTTTCTAGTCTGAATCTTCTATACAAGATACAAGTTTCTCAAACCTGGTGGATATATCTAATCTAGATATTGCGAATTTCCTACAAAGCAATTACAGCACACCCAATTAGTGCGAAGAATAGAGATTGTTTTGTACCCGTTTTTATTTTTATATATATATATATATATATATATATATATATATATATATATATATATATATATATATTTTTTTTTTTAATATGGCATTAATTACTGACAGTGTACATGCCGTTATACTAGATGTCTTTACCCAGGCTGAATTTATCTCAATATCTGTTAGGGTTTTCAAAATCGAACAGTGACGACACCTTTTAAACCTAAATCGACATTTTTTCCTCTCATGCCTCGCGATGCTGTGGATATATTCAGTGATCGGGTCATCATTGAACTTGAAGCCCTTAACAGATCGACCTTGGGCCAGCACAGACAACTCAAATACAACGATCAGCAATATAACCTGCTAATCAACAAGCTCAAATCCAACCACAATGTGATTGTAAAGAGTGCCAATAAGGGCGGGAATACTGTTCTATGGAAGACATCTGACTATATCGAGGAAGCTCAGAGACACTTATCTGATTCATCATGCTACATTTTGTCATCACAATTCACTATGGTTCAAAGTCAAAACCAGATACGCAAGCAACTGAACACTTGGAAAAGACTCAACCTTATAACCAAGGAGGAATGTAATTATCTAACCAAAGACCATCCTGTGACACCTTGCCTATACTTCTTGCCCAAAGTTCATGAACTCATTACTCCTACCCCAGGTCGTCCCATCATATCGGCCATTGGGAGTATGACAGAGAATATCTCCAAGTATGTGGACTTTTTTCTTCAGCCCCATGTTGCAAGTCTTCCTTCTTACTTGAAAGACACAACAGACATTTAAACCAAGATCCAAACTGTTGACTGGTGCAGTGATTTTTTGTTTTTAATTCTGGACATTGAATCACTTTATACCTCTATCAATCATCACCATGGTATCAATGCATGTCAATATTATCTGAACACACGTGCTATCTGCTTCAGAGAACATAATTCTATGCTTATTTCAATGATCAGATTGTGCCAAACCTCCAATTTCTTCCGTTTCCAAAACAACACCTATCATCAATTGCGTGGTGTGTCGATGGGCTCGTGTTTTTCCCCCAGCTACTCATGTCTTCATGTGGGTGTGTGGGAGGAACGCGAGCTCAGAACCACACACGCACATTGGTCATCTCGCATCGCACATTACTGGCGTTATATTGATGACATCTGCATTATTTGGAAAGGTACACAGGAGGAAGCTTTTTCATTTGTATCTGATTGCAACACCAACTCTCTCAATTTGAAATTCACCGCCAATGTAAGTGTCAATGAGGCAGAATTCCTTGATGTGCATCTATTCGTTAAAGACAACAAACTTGAGACCAAACTGCATCGCAAGAGCACCGCGGGCAATGCTATCTTACATGCGCGCAGCTCTCATCCAGCACACACCATTCGCAGCATTCCGTATGGTGAATTCATTAGAATTCATAGAATCTGCAGTGACCATGATTCTTTAACCACATGCCTTGAGGAATCTAGACAACGCTTCATAAAAAGAGGCTATTCCAGAACCATTCTTGATCAGGCTTTAGTTAAAGCCTTATCAGTGGATCGAGTTTCACTTCTCACACCTAGCGACTCCACCACTGCTAGCACTAACAACACACGGGATACCACTCATTGTACAGTCAGATTGATCACTACTTTTAGCTCACAAGAGCGTAAGATTAGGCGCATCATTGGCACTGAATGGCCTATTATTCTGACTGACTCTATCCTTGGCCCAATGTTATCTGAAACACCCACAATCACATTCAGACGTGCGCCCTCCATGCGTGATGCTCTCGATAGAGCAGCACCTGAAAACCCACCCAAAATCAGCAAAACTAACAAAATGGGCTTTTTCAAATGCACATCTTGTCGTGCCTGTAATTTTGCCACCAACACCACTCATTATGTCACTGCGTTCAGCGATGTACCCATCCCGATTAAAGAATATCTAACATGCAGATCTGAGTTTGTTGTTTACAAGCTCAAATGTACATGCAACCTGGAGTACATAGGTAGCACTAGGCTGCCTGTTCACCAAAGAATACTTCAACATATTAGAGCTATTGTAAACAGTGACAGTAATTACCCTGTGGCCAGACATTTTGAGGCAATTCATGACAAAAAACTGAAAGACCTGCAATATACTGTTCTATGTTCGGTACCTCAACCGAGCCGCGGCGGTGACCGCGACAAACTACTGAGACAACGTGACTCCCAGCTTATTATGTCACTTGACACCAAGGCCCCAAATGGTTTAAATCTGACGGAAGATTTGAAAAGTTTTCTCTGATTTTGTCTGTATTTGGTTTTGGTCTTGGTTCCTGTCTGCCTCTTTCTTATACTGTGACTGCATTGATTTTTTCATTTATTCTTGTTCGAGAAACTGCGGCACCTAGTGGTCTTGGTCTACTATTGCTTATCTGCTCTGATGCTTTTAGCATCTGATCTATGGAATTTTCCTTCCAAGCATCGGTGTTATTTTAACCCTTGCTTTTTCCAATATCTATCCCTTTGCCTCGCATTTAATTTTCCCTTGCCTTTCTAACGACTTCTTTTTTACTATTGCACACATTTTTCGGTTGGGCCTTTTGCTTTTATTTCTACTTTCACATCAACCTTACGGTTATTTTTTATACAAATGTATTTTGTGTTTAGCACTTCTTTTGCATGACATGACTCGGATTATTGTTGTTTCTTCTAGCTGATGTGGTAGCCCTTCAATTTGTAACAGTGATGTGGTTATTTTCATTCAGACACTATGTCCTGATGTATCTGACACGTGTTGTTCATTTTATGTTGCTGGCGCGTATCTGCTCCTTCGGGTTTTTTCGGCACACAACACAGATTCTGGCACTATGCCATTATACTTGCAGTTTGTTTGTTTCTGTGCTATTACTCCAGTATTTGACTAATAATAATTCTGTTCTTTGAGCTATTTTTGCCAATGCCATTGTTCACATGTTTTTAACTGCAACATGTCAGTTCTTTGTATTTACACCTATTACCACAATTTGCTATTGGTTGTTCATTTTGCCACTATCTTCTTAGTGATACCCAGCAATGATTAATGTCTTATCATCTAATTTTTCATGTTCGAACTCCATTGCTCATGTCATTGTATTTTTAGAAAAAAATTTTTTGCACTGTTCTTCTATTTTTCTTGTCTGGGCGTGTTCCCCCAATTAAGCCCCTCCCTGTGTTGTGTATATATACTTTCATTTTTTCCTGAGTGCTTGTATGTGAACAAGCTCCCTCGCGGAGCGAAACGCGTCATTGTGTAATAAACGTTTTGATTTCCTGCATACTCACTTGAGTTGGATCGTTTGTGAGCTTCTCTGACTGCTTGATGTGGCGTTTTGAGGTCTGCACCCTGCCGTAGCCTGTCATCCATTGACGGGTTGGGAATTCTTCTTCATATATATATATATATATATATATTTATATATATATATATATATATATATATATATATCTTTTTTTTTAATATGGCATTAATTATTGACAGTGTACATGCCGTTATACTAGATGTCTTTACCCAGGCTGAATGTATCTCAATATCTGTTAGGGTTTTCAAAATGTGTGCTAACTGTGGCTATCGGACTGCATGGGCCTTGTAATAGATGGCCCTATAACACCTGCTGGTACACTACGGCGGCCTGGATATCCCACATTCTGGTCCAAGCAACAGTTTGATGGCTGCTACACATGACAAATGTAATTCCTACCTCCTTCTTTAGTAACAAAAGAGAGGTTGATTTGAGGACATTGGTTACTTTTCTTGGGAAATCATTATTGAAGGCGATAAAGGGTTTCCACTACTTCATGCTACTTCATAATTTTTCAGCAAATAATGCACCTGTCTCATTTTTTCCCTGAAAATGTTTCTCCCTTTACAGCATCCTTTCCCCAGTGTTAAGCTGTGAGCAGACGGTGCCGGTGCTGAACTGATAAGAATGACAGCCCCTTCGACTATCTGGGATGGCAAATCAACGCTTATTGAACCATAAGAACAGACTAACAAATCTTTCATATGCTAATATTTGTCCCTGTGAAATATGTAAACGCAATTCTTTGAAGTACAAATTTTGCCCATAATTCAACTTTGCTAAGGAGTACCTTCTCATATTTAGGTAAATTTGTTTCCCGTATTGTGGGTACAACATCGCACATAGGCTGACAGAAATGTGTACAGGACGTTTTTTTTCTGACCTTCAACACAGTTACACAACGGGGGGTTTGGAAACTAACACTGTCGATATCCGAATTTCATTGTTTGAGATTTTACTGCAGGTTCTTGATTAACAAATGCATCTCTGTCTGGCCACACCAGACATCCTGGCCTGACTCCTGTAACAACATTGCAGGCCGTACACTGCCTTCTGGTACCAAAATGCACGCCAAGAAGAAAGAGGAACACAGAAAATATCCCACTTTACTTTTAAATGGCAAGAAATGTAGACAATTATAGTTATTGATTTGCGTGCAGTGTCCTATGTCCTGAGAACTACTGGGAAATGCCATGTACCTTTCTGTCTTAGGGTCACCCATAAAGATGTCCCTTTAAGGACTTTACTAGACAAGCATGGCACAGTTGAGAAGCCAAGGCTTTCTCCAGGAGGAGGTAGGGGTGAAAACTCAGATACAGGATGGCATAGCAAACACTCTATATCAATTTCATGTCCAGTCATTGTTATGGCTTTGAAATTGGACTTTTATTTTGAGACAGTAAATCAAAAGTCTCCATTCCTTTAGATCTATCTCCTCCTTGCAGGTCATTCAGACAGCGGTGCCTTCTGAATATCTAGTCTCCAGAGAGCAGTTCAAGAAAATAGTTCTGTGCTCCTAAACCATGAACACATTACCATCACCTTCAGTTCTATCATGCGACTGTTAGGAGGCAAGAGTCACATTTACTCAGGCTGGACTTTAGTATTTTAACAGATCAGCATTCTTCTCTCAAATTGCAAAGTAAAAATATAGACCACCTCAAGGGGATTCGAAGACTATGGAGATCTCTTGAGGAAATAGCAAAGGTGTGCCAGAAAAAACAGTGAAGTAGAAAATTGTCAAGATCACTGTGGAGAAAACTTAGACCGGACGCAAAAGCCTACAAAAAAATAAAATAAGATTCTCTTCTTCATTGAGAAACTAAAAGTAGCTGTAATTCTTAGGTTGAGAGCCACTACACTTTGACTAGATTAAGCATTGCAAGGTCTTTGGGCCATGTTTCTAAGCAGCCTGCCTAGATGCCACCTCTTATCCCTGAAGATCACTTCAAGGAGTTTCTGAGAAGATAATGAGCCAGGAATTACAGATTAAGAGGAGGCTAAAAGTGCTGCAACACGAGGAGTAAGCATTGACAATGAGGCTGGTGTTTTTTTTTCTATTTAGTGAAATGTTTGGGCAAGGCCGAAGGCAAGAATGCCCCTCGTTACCATTATGACGGTCGCACTAGACCCCAGGGAGAGAGGCGGGGGGGTCGCCGCGCCATGTTATGATGCGGCGCTCCCACCCCCAGGCTGACCTATAACAAGGTTAGTTTTTAGAGCATGAACCGGCAGCACTTTCATGATTCCGGTTAAATGCTGTTCCGACGTCCAGACAGACCGGTCTAGACCGGCCTGCCCTGGGCTCACCCTTTAAGAGGGGCCGTGGGGAAGCAGAACAGTCTCTTGTTCCTTGCTCCCATGGGCGTCTGCAGAAATGTTTCCAGGGGGGGGTCAAAATCTTAACTTCAGCACTCGCCTTCCAGGGGGGGGCAACATTTTAACTTCCTCACTCGCCTTCAAGGCACGTTTAATGCAGACGGCCCATTGTCATTCTTTATGTGATGATCAGCAGCAGAGAGAATGACAATGGACCTGTCCACAGTCTGATCGAGGTCGAGGAGGGGCTGCTGCAGCCTCTAGAGTTCAAAGAGAACTGCGAGAGGCCCCAAGTGAGAGAACATTTAAACTCCTGGGGCTTCTCGCAGGGGAACAGCCTGCTGTAATCTTGAACATTACGGACCAAATGGAATGGGACCTGTGATCCTGGGGGGGGGGCAAGCGCACCCCCTTGCCCTCCCCTGCGGACGCCCATGCTTGCTCCCCTCACAATAGGTATACTGGGCCTGCAGTGGCCCATAATCTTCTTTTTATTTTTCTTATCTTTTACAGGTTTCGTTGCTGAGCCGCTGGAATGGGCTGGTTTTCTCCCTGCAGGTCGTAGCAGTGGTAGCAGTGACCGGACCGAAGGATCAACTTTGGGGCGTCGGCGCCTTATCAGGGTGCCGCGGAATCAAGAAAGTAATCAGTGGGCTGGTGGCAGTCAGCGGTCCAGTGGCAGAGGTGATCCCCGCAAAAGCAGTACGTTATTTGGGGTAAGCGGGGGAACAGCTGCGAGTGCCGGGCAGAAGCTGCAGGTAAGGGAGCGTGTGCGGACCTGGCATTTTATTGCAGTAAGGGAGAACAAGCCCCCGGGACTTTGATTTTATCGTGGGCAATTGTGAGCTCATGTGTTTTCACTGGAATAAGCGCACATTGAACTAGTGCTCTTCACCAGGTACCAAGCAAGTTTTGCTGAGTGAAAGGCAGTATTCCCAGCACACAGAGCGAGGCGCTCAGAGTGATTTTTACAACTTGGTTGTGACGGGATTTCCTTGAAGTGCATTAAGTGGCACTCAATGGGGATTGGGGACATCTCCTTGTTGGACAGACATATATATAGGAAACCACACTGTGCAAAGGTGTGGGTTTTTTGAACTATTGTGTGCAGTGTTTTGGGTTGTATAGGCACGGTTTGGGTTCAGGGGGTAGCACCTGAATACAGAATACCGGGGGTGCAAGACTGAGTGTGTGGGGTGCACAGTGGTTTGGGGGGTGCGCTGCACAACAAATATTGTTTTTTTCACCTCAGTGCCAGTGCCCAGCGACAAAAAACTGGGAAGGTCGAGCGGACAGGAACGTTTCCATCTCTAAGCATGAAGATTGCTGGTGGGGCAGTCGAGGAGCCCGTTTGGGAGATCTGGCGGGCAGCGCCGGCAAGCCAGCATTTTTCACTGCTTCCAGGCGCCACAGAGGGTTTGAGGTGGAGACTCATCTGCGCCTACTGGGTCAGCCAGTGGGTCCTGGCTCTGGTTGCATGAGTGCGCAGGCTGGCTTGGGCTGCTGCTTCTTCCAGGTAAGATTTGCCTCAGTCGTTGCGGGCTGTGTGCAGGATGCGAGCAGGGGTTACGTGCACATAGGCCCAGGCAGGAAATCTTATCGGCAATGGCCCCTAAGGTACGACGGAATGAGAAGCGGTCACGTACTGACGTTATGCTGGAGGCTTTAATGCAACAAGTACAGGTCATGGGACAGGCTCTCAATAGGTTGCAGGAAAAGGTGGATGGTCGCAAGGTCGTAGAGGGGGAGGCCCAGGCAGCCTATTATTCTGCAAAGATCCTACTCCCCGCTTTTGCCAAAACTGAACAGGACCAAGCCCAACAGGAGAGGGGCGGCACCAAGGGAGTCTATGCCGGTACCACTTGCACCCGCACCAAGCCCTCAGGGTAGTGGGGGGCCAAGCATTCCATTGCCTGCAGTGCCAACAGAGGGCCAGGCTCTTGCCCCAATGTCAAGTCAAAAAATTTATATAGCGCGCTACATACCCAGAGGGTCTCAAGGTGCTTGAGGAAGGGATGGGAATTACTTGTCGAATATCCAGGTTTTAAGTTGCTTTCTGAATGCTAGGTGGTTCTGAGTGAGACGTAGGTGAGTGGGGAGTGAGTTCCATGTTTTAGCTGCGAGGTAGGAGAAGTATCTACCTCCCATGGTGGTTTTATTGATGCGAGGAATGGTAGCAAGGGCTTGGTTGGAAGATCGTAGCTGGCGAGGGGGGGTGTAGAAGGAAAGTCGTGTGTTGAGGCATTCGGGTCCAAGTTCGTAGAGTGCTTTGTGAGCGTGGGTTAGGAGGCGGAAAGTAATCCTCTTATTGACGGGGAGCCAGTGGAGGTTTTTCAGGTGGCTAGAGATATGGTCTTTACGCGGGATGTCTAGTATGAGTCTGGCAGATGCATTCTGGATGCGTTGGAGTTTTTTCTGGAGTTTTGCGGTGATACCGGCGTATAGGGTATTTCCGTAGTCCAGGCGACTTGTAACCAGTGCATGGATGACTGTTTTTCTGGTTTCGGTGGGGATCCAGCGAAATCTTTTTTTGAGCATGCGGAGGATGCTGAAGCATGAAGATGAAACTGCGTTGACTTGTCTGTTCATAGAGAGTGAGGAGTCCAGGATGATGCCCAGGTTCCGTGCGTGGTCCGTCGGGATGGGTGCTTTTCCATGGGCCTCTGGCCACCAAGAGTCGTCCCAAGCGGAGGGGGAGGTACCTAAGATAAGGACTTCTGTTTTGTCTGAGTTCAGTTTCAGGCGGCTGTGCTTCATCCACTCTGCTACTTCTTTCATGCCTTCATGTAGGTTGGTTTTGGCGGTGTTGGGGTCTTTGGTGAGTGATAGGATCAGTTGGGTGTCATCTGCGTAGGAGATGATGTTGAGGTTGTGTTGGCGAGCGATGGTCGCGAGAGGGCTCATGTATACGTTGAAGAGGGTGGGGCTGAGTGAGGAACCTTGGGGTACGCCGCAGATGACTTCAGTAGCCTCGGATTTGAATGGTGGGATGCGGACTCTCTGGGTTCTTCCGGTGAGGAATGAGGTGATCCATTCCAGTGCTTTTCCTTGGATCCCGATGTTTTTGAGGCGCTGTAGAAGAGTGCTATGGCAGACTGTGTCGAAGGCTGCGGAGAGGTCTAGGAGGATGAGGGCGACTGTGTCTCCATTGTCCAGTAGAGTACGAATGTCGTCTGTTGCTGCGATGAGGGCGGTCTCCGTGCTGTGTTTGGCTCGGAAGCCGGACTGTGAGGAGTCGAGGGATTTGTTGGTTTCGAGGAAGGCGGCGAGCTGGTTATTGACGGCTTTCACGATGACTTTGGCCGGGAATGGAAGGAGCGAGATGGGGCGGTAGTTTTTGAGTTCGGTGGGGTCTGCTGTGGGTTTTTTCAGAAGGGCGCTGAGTTCGGCGTGTTTCCAGCTTTCCGGGAAGGTGGCGGAGTTGAGGGAGCCGTTGATGACGTCTCGGAGGTGTGGTGCTATGATGGAGTCAGCTTTGTTGAAGATGTGGTGAGGGCACGGGTCTGTGGGGGATCCTGAGTGGATGGAGTTCATCAGGCGGATGGTGTCCTCGGTGGAGATTGGGTTCCATTTGTTAAGGATGTTCAAGGTCGGTGAAGGTATGGCAGAAGATTGGGTGGGATGGTCTCCGGGTTGGTTGTCGAAGCTGTTGTGGATGTCTGCGATTTTGTTGTGGAAGAACGAGGCTAGGGAGTCGCAGAGAGCTTGAGAGGGGGTGATATCATTGGAGTTGGCTGAGGGGTTGGTGAATTCTTTGATGATGTTGAATAGTTCCTTGCTGTTGTGGGCGTTGTTGTCTAGTCGGTCTTTGAAAGCGGCTTTCTTTGCAGACCGGATTAGTTGGTGGTGTATGCGGGTGGCGTTTTTGAAGGCGTCCCTGGTGCTGGTGTTTGGGTCTTTTTTCCAGGCCTTCTCGAGTGAGCGGCAGAGTTTCTTCGATTTCTTAAGATCATCGTTGAACCAGGAGGCGTTTTTGCTGCCAAGTTTGATTTGACGTTTTTTGGGCGGTGCTAGGATGTCGGCGCTGTTGGCTAGCCATTGGGTGAGGTTAATCGCTGCTTGGTCGGGGTTTGAGGAGTGGTCGGGGGGGTTTTGAAGAAGCGATGAGGAGATCTGGTCGATGGTGATTTTATTCCAGTTTCTACGCAGAGTGGGATGAGGATGGTTGTTGGTAGGGGTCTTGTTGTAGGTAAAGTGAATGCAGCTGTGGTCCGTCCACTGGAGGGTAGTGGTGTGACTGAAGGAGACATGTTTGCTGGAGGTGAAGATGGGGTCGAGTGTCTGACCTGCGATGTGGGTAGGCGTAGAGACAAGTTGTTTGAGTCCGAGGTTGGCGAGATTGTCCCGAAGGGAGGTGGTGTTGCTGTCGTTGCTCTTTTCCAAATGAAAGTTGAGGTCTCCCAGTAGGATGTATTCCTCGGAGGGGAGGGCGTGTGGGGTGATGAAGTCAGTTATAACGTCGCTGAATTTTGCACAAGGTCCTGGAGGCCTGTAGAGGAGAGTGCCTCTGAGTGTGGTCTTGGGGTCGGTGTGGATCTGGAAGTGGAGGTGTTCGGCGCTAGCGAGGTTGACGTCTGAGCTGGTTGAGATGCGGATGGAGTTCTTATGGACGATAGCGATGCCTCCTCCTGTTTGGTCGGTGCGGTCCTTACGGATGATTTTGTATCCTTCCGGGATGGCAATGGTGATGTCAGGGGCTGAAGAGGCGTTCATCCATGTTTCTGTCAGGAAGGCGACGTCAGGAGAGATGGAGTCTAGAAGATTCCAAAGTTCGATGGCGTGTCTGTGGACTGAGCGGGTGTTGAGCAGGATACATTTTAGGTGGTTGAGGTCAGATATCTGTTTTGTGTCTGTGGATAAGGAGTTGATCTTGCTGCCATCGAACTTGCAGGATTTGCAGGAAAAGGGACCATGGATGAGTCCAGGAGTGGCTTGGACGCAGTGGGGGAGTCGGCCGGGGTTAAGGGCTAGGAGGGAGGCGGCGTCGTAAGTAATGCGGGGGAGGTGGGAGGTACGAGGACCAGGGGGTATGGCGCTGGGCGCGGTCCAGGCACGGACGGGCGTAGACGGGCTTACCTTTGGCGCACCTTCGGCGCGGCCGTAGCGCGTGGACGCTGCGCGTGGGCGCATCAGTCATTAAAAGGACTATGAGGGGGGAGGGGCGTGGGAGGGGCAGCAGGGAGGTGGGAGCGTGGCGAGGAGGAAGGGCTCAGGGAGACAACAACAAACAAAATGGAGGCGGAGAAAAGTCGAGTGAGGCTGGGGCACTGTTATGAAATTCACAAGCGCTTTAAAATTGGCAGCGTTATTGTGCACAGATAGAGCGCAGCTCCGTTTCCGATGGGCTGTTTAAATGGCACAAACAATACAAGCAATGCTGCGATGCAGAACACCAGAAACGCTGTAGCATTATTAAGTGGCACAAATTGGGAAGACCGAAAAATTACCAGAAGCGCTATTGCAAATGCACAATTAGAAGTCCACAGATAGACACACAGCACACAGATAGTCGGTATCCTATCAATGAGTAACGATACCACCAGGAGCCAGGGAGCGACCGTGTCTAACGAAGTCAGGGCGGTCACAGCTGTGCTATCTACGGGGTCTGCAGTAAGGGTCAGTGGGTGGGAGGGGCAGCAGGGAGGCGGGAGCGTGGCGAGGAGGAAGGGCTCAGGGAGACAACAACAAACAAAATGGAGGCGGAGAAAAGTCGAGTGAGGCTGGGGCACTGTTATGAAATTCACAAGCGCTTTAAAATTGGCAGCGTTATTGTGCACAGATAGAGCGCAGCTCAGTTTCCGATGCGCTGTTTAAATGGCACAAACAATACAAGCAATGCTGCGATGCAGAACACCAGAAACGCTGTAGCGTTATTAAGTGGCACAAATTGGGAAGACCGAAAAATTACCAGAAGCGCTATTGCAAATGCACAATTAGAAGTACACAGATACACACACAGCACACAGATAGTCGGTATCCAATCAATGAGTAACAATGCCACCAGGAGCCAGGGAGCGTGGGAGCGACCGTGTCTGACCAATAGTGCCTCTGGGGCACCAGTGCAGCCGGACATAGCGTCCAACCTTAGAGAAAGTGGGGAACTGGTCTCAGCCACGGCCCGTGGAGGGAGTTGCGGTGGGGCAGGGAGGCGGGGCGGGGGAGGGGCAGGGGGGTGATGATAAAAACCGGCATATGGATATTTGGAGGTAAGTAAACAATTTAATTAACAAAACGAATTTCGTTACCTCCAAATATCCATATGCCGGTTTTTATCAGCCCCTTACCCTGCCCCTCCCCCGCCCCGCCTCCCCGCCTCCCTGCCAAACCGCAACTACCTCCACGTGCCATGGCTGGCTGGTCTCACACGACGGGGGCCTCCAGCAGCGGAGGCGATGCAGTCAAAACGGCCAGACAAATAATGGCTGAATTGGGTAAAGAGAAGCCAGATGGGGTGCCGGCAATACTGGCGGGTATGCAACACCCATTGTCACGGTACCAGCCATGAGTAGCAAAGTCGTGTTGGCGACAGTAAGCACACCAAAGGATGCAGGAACAAAAAAGACGTCTGATGCAGCAGCACCAACAGGTACGAATAAGATGTTGATGCCTTTCGGCTTGGGGGAAAAGTGTTCAGATAGAGAACAATTGGGGCATCATTTATCTCAAGAGACCAAAAAAAGATCTGGAGGGGGGCGTATGTCAGCATTTTATCCCTGTTGATAGATGAGGCAGAAAGGGACAAGGCAAGAAAGAACAAAGAATGGACTCATCACAAAGAGTGGGCAAACATAATCTTGAAATATAGGGTAGAGGAGAACTTGACCAATTGAATACAAGGTTTCACGATATACATGGCAGTCATGTTAGAGTGCTTCCCTGAAGATAGGCCTGAAATGGCATGTTACCAGGATTAGGATCACCGTCGCACATGCAACGAAAGGGGTCGATGGGGGGAAGGAATATGATAAGGATTTCAAAAGGGCAAAGGCGCAGGACCCATCATTAGGATGAAGCCAAACTGATATGTTTATTCATCTGAAGCATTTAGTCCAAGGCCCATCAGATAACATGCGGGGGCAGACACAAGAAAGCGGGCATTTTCATCCCTTTAGAGCAGGCCCCTGCAGTAACGTGGGGGACGTCGCAGGTAATTCAGGGGGTGCTGGGAGAAAAGGTGTCTGTTTTGACCACAACAAGAGAACCTGCAGTAGAGCACCAGGTACATGTAGGTTCAAGCATTGCTGTGCTATCTGCGGTAACGCGTCCCACCCCAAGTCCAAGTGTTTCAAAAATCCAAACAGAAAGGGGTCAAGAAGCAGGAATGAGGAGGCACACCTAGAGAAGGGTAGATCCCCTGTTAACGTCAGCGCCATGATCCCCTGGCTTAACATATACTACTGCCCGAAGCTGCTGAGACTATCACGGAGGGGTTTGTGGAAGATTTCAGAATCCTGGCGCAAGACTACAATGGGGTGGCACACTGTAGGAATCAGATTTCGGTTCGGTGCAATGAGGGTATAGCAGAACAAAAAATTCGGAAATAGGTCAAACTGGGTAGAGTGGCGGGCCCTTTTGACAACATCTCAATAGATGCTTTTGTATGTTCACCGCTGGGGGTGGTCCCAAAGAAAGCACAGGGCGAATTCCGATTAATCCATTATCTTTCTGCACCAAGAGGTAATTCTGTGAATGAGGAAATCTCAAACGTAGTGTGTAGTGTAAAATATGCATCTTTTGACCAGGAGGTAGGCATGCTCAGGGGGCCTTATTGGCTAAATCTGACATTGAGTTCGCTTTCAGACTACTGCCAGTGCACCCGTTAGATTTTCACCTGCTGGGTTTTCAATTCCAAATGAAATATTACGTGGACAAATGCATGCCGATTGGGTGCTTTATCTCCTGTGCATATTTTGAAAAAAATGTAGCTCCTTTCTGGAGTGGCTTTTCAGGCAGAACATGGGCCATCAATGGGTGCTGCATTACCTCAATGATTTTCTTTTCTTGGGGGCCCTGGGCATGGGAGAATGCAGGACAGCATTTTCAAAGTTTTGTGCCATCATGCGTGATTTTGGCGTGCCCTTAGCACCAGGGAAGGCGGTGGGCCCGAGCACACAGATTGAATTCCTGGGAATTGAGCTGGATTCTGTTCAAGGGCTGTCTAGGCTTTCAGAAGAGAAAATGAAGGATTTCAGGGTAGCTTTGCAGCACTGCCTCGACAAGGAGAAAGTTACGTTGCACCAGTTACAGCAAGTGGTGGGTCAGTTGAATTTTGCATTATGCATACTCCCGATGGCACGCCCCTTTTTCAGCACCATTGCCGAAGCCATGTCATATCTCAGAGAAAAACATCACAACACCAGACTATCCGGCGAGGTCAAGCAGGACATGCTCATTTGGAAGGCATTCCTGCGCGATTTCAGTGGTAGGGTGGTGTGGCCCAGCTCTCCTAGGTCCAGCCTGGAGTTGGGCCTGATGACAGACGCAGCAGATAGTGAAGGGTTTGGTGCCATTCTGGGGTCCGAGTGGGTGGCACAGCACTGGCTGGGTTGGTGGAGAGACTTTGGGCTCACAGGCAACATAAGCTTCCTGGAGCTCTTTTCCATCCTGGTGGCGCTGTCCATTTGGCCCAAACAGCTAAGAAACCAGTCTGTAATATTCTGGTCTGACAACATGGCTGTGGAGGATTGCATCAACAGCCAGACAGCAAAGTGCAGTATGTTGCTGCGTTTGTTGAAGGAGTGTGTTTTACAGTGTATGAAACTGAACGTACTCTTCAAAGCCAAGCATGTGCCAGGTATATTGAATCATGCAGCTGACGCATTGTCTCGTTTTAAAATGCAGGCATTCAGGTCACACATCCCAGAGGCAGCGTACACCCAACACCTTTCCCAGGACAGCTCTGGCAACTTGGTGCCCCAAGTATCAGACCTCATGGCAGCTAGCCTAACGCCCAGGAATACTTACGAAGGGGCATTTGGGTCTTTTTGTCATTTCTTGGGGGGACTTGGGAGCAAAAGGGGCTGGACCCTGGGTCAGTGGTAGCGTATTTTTCCTTCATGAGGGAGCAGGGGCGCACAGTAGCAGGGGCCAGGCGACATATCACAGCAATATCATTTTTAGCTAAAGTAAAGGGGCGGGAGATCCCACTAGCAATTTCGTGGTGTGCCAAGCCTTGAAAGGCTGGCAACGATTGCAGGGGGGCCAAACTGATGTTCGCAGACCTGTGGGGCTGGAAAAGTTAGCTAGTCTAATGGTAGCCCTGCCACGGGTTTGCGAATCCGCGAGTGAGAGGTTGTGTTCCAGGCAGCATTCTGCCTTGCATTCTATGGCGCTTTTAGGATTGGTGACTAGTAGCTAGGAAAAAAGGGGATTGGAAGACTGGCCTACAGGTGGGACGAGTAAGACTAGGCAAGGACTCCGTTCTGGTCTCAATACACAAGTCTAAAACTGACCAGGTAGCCAGGGGGAGAGCATATTGCGACACAAGGCAGGAAATCATACATGCTGCCCTGTTGCCAGACTTGAGGCCTTCATGGCACAACAGGCACTGGTCACGGGTGGGCCTCTTTTGATACATAGAGATGGGACAACCCTCACTATATTTCAGGTCCAGAGAGTCATGGGTCTGGCCTGCAACACAACGGGCTGGATTCAGCTAATTTTGGGACCCACTCTTTCAGGATAGGGGCAGCTATGGAAGCAGTTGCCAGGGGGCTGAGGGAAGACCAAGTCAAGAGGATCTGTAGGTTGTCCTCCAACTGCTATAAGAGATATGTGCGGCTGCACATGCTTTAGCGTGTTTTGTTGTGATTTGTCATGCCAATTGCCATTTCCTTCACCCTGTGACTCAGAAGGAGGTGACATTAGTACACTGTGACAGAGTACTACGTGCAGTTTGGGTATGTTTTTTATGCATGACAGTGGCAATGCACTTACCTATCCTATTCTCCACGTTTACTTGCAGTTTCTTCATCCTGTGACTCAGGGGAGAAACCTGCATTGGCCCTCAACCATGATCAGACAAGGACACCGGGTCAACCGGGGGGACGACAGACAAAGTTCGAGCGAACAGCAAAGGAGATGGCGCAAATTCACTCTTGACCCCAGAAACAGCGCAAAATTTGGGTTGTGGAGCTTTCATAGGTCTGCGGTTTAAAAGCTTTTTTTTCAGAGGCCTACGAGGCCAGGACACGTCAGTTAGGGACAAAGATGGTGTTTGTGGGACAGGGTGGCCTATGCATGGGGCAATTCAGGGAACTGGTGAACCTTGCATTAAGGGAAAGGAAGGGACCACCAGCAATCTGGATCTTACACCTAGGGGGTAACGACTTGGCTCATCTAGGGAGAAGGGTACTGGTGGAGGACCTACTCACCGAGGTAGGATGGTTGTCAAAGAGGTGTCCCGAGTCAATGATCGTCTGGTCCCACATGATCAAAGTACAAGTACATGACAGGTGTGAGCAGTGGTGCAAGTGTTCATCTCAAATACACACATACACAGACGTGGTAAAGCATTTGCAGAAGCGGTGCAAGCTTCCTTTAAAGAAACTTAACATATACGGCACAGGTAACACCAATGCAGGAAATTGCCCCTGGCTAGACACAGCCAGCCTGGCACATGCTGTCTCGTGTTTGTGATGCTTTCCTTCTAACTTTGGTTGCTATGGAACAACAGACAATACACTTCAGATTTTCCAGTGAAGATCCATAGTCCATGCTCCTGCCATTGCAAATTGGAGGGATGGGATTCTCCAGGCAGGGATAATGACTACAGTTGCCGAGAAAGCACTTACTTGGCACTGGTGACCAGCCTGAGTTGGAGGGAAGAGGGAACGAGGAGGGGTGCATGGAGGGATGGCAAAGATAGATAATAACGAAATCACACTTTTTCAGAAGTGTAGGGAGCTGCAAGCAAGAATACTGTGTTGTGACTTGTAACATTGTTGCTTTCTGTGCCCTCTTGTTACTAAAATACACTGTGTCATTGTGGTGAGGTCCTGACACCAAAGGAAAGGAATAGGTCTGTTGGTCTGTTTTAGCTATCGATTCTAATCAATCCCATTTAATATAGATTGAATCAGAAGTCACAGCGATGCATGTCCTCTGGTAACCACTTCAATGCTCATTTCACAGATTACCAACTACAACATTAGGATAAGTCAGTCAAAAATACTTTATTCTACAGCCAAGAGCCATAAAAACATACAATATTACAAAAAATACACATTAGGATCATTTCAATTTAGCTAAATTGTTGTATTTCTTTTTTGCTCACAGACCCTCAAACTGCTCTTAAACATCGCAGGGGCAACCATTTGTAATCCTCATATGTCCACCTGATACACTTATCTACATTGCAACTGATTACCATCTAAAGAGAAAGAGAGGTGCCAGGGGTCAAGTTTCACTTCAAAACGACCTGCATGGCTGTCCTGGTAGTCTATCGTCCGCCACAAACACCATCCAGGTTCATAGAATGGTTCACAGAGCTAGCCAACGACATCCGCTCTCGGTACCAAAGTGTGGTGGTGATGGGGGATTTCAACCTCCATTGGGATCAGATACCCAAAGATTGCCAGGCCAGCCAGCTAGAGGAGGCACTAATGGTCATAGAACTCCAACAACTAGTACATGGGCCAACGCACAACAAAGGCCACACTCTGAACTTGGTCTGGTCCTCCCTCCCGTTAACCTGCCTGTAACTATTAGTCCCTGGCCTTGATCCGACCACTAATTACTTAGTGGTCGGCTCCCACTTCCTAAGCAAACAGCCAGTAGACCCCCAGACTGGAAAGTGCTGCGGAGTTGGAACCAAATTTGCACCGATGACCTTGTTACTACTCTACAGGAATCAGTGGCTCCCAAATTCACACAGGGAAATCTTGCCGCAGGAAGTATGGCCCTGACAGAAAGACTACAAAATTCTACTGATGAGGCAGCTCCGACACACAGTGCCAGAATTAGGGACAAGGGTAAGGGGGCCCCCTGGTTCAACAACGCCTTAAGAACCCTGGAACAAACCCTCTGCCAAAGCGAAGGAGCCTGGCAGTAAGCTTACGATCCTTGCGCCCGGCGAGAATACTGTGCCGTGTTTGCAACTTACAAAACAATAATCCTATCATGTAAAGCAGAATTTTATGAGACTAAAATCACTGCAGCGGAACATAAACAAAACAAGACCTTTCGAATCTTGAAAGAACTGAGACAAGTCAAGGAACAGAAACCTCAGTTCGGCCCGGAAGATTGCAATAACTTCCAGTCCTTCTTTGAAACAAAAGTTAAAGATCTAATAATGGAAATCCACTCCACTCCCAAGTTTCCATGCACACTGGCACCTATACTACCGCCCCCCACTTTCACCGAACCCCTCACCACCTTTTCCAATCTTACGCACGATTCCCTGTCCCATCTAATTGGGAAGGTGAAATCAGGGTCCCAGGCCGACCCCTGCCCGCCCAGAATCTTTAAGATGGTGCTTCCTGGCATGGAAAAGGAGGTACTCTCACTCCTCAATCAATCCCTTGCCACAGAACACGTACCCTCCAACTTTAAGGAAGCATGTGTCATCCCGCTTCAGAAAAAGCCTGGGGCCAGTACGAAAAACCTGAAAAATTTCAGGCCAATTTCACATCTCCTGTTCCTCGCAAAGGTACTGGAACAACACGTACTAAAAACCCTGACCAATCACATTGAAAGCAACCACCTTCTACAACCTAACCAGGCAGGGTTCAGGGCGCATCACAGCACGGAACTGGTAATGTTGTCTGTTCTAAATGAACTTAGATTGAGGGCTGACAAGAATAAACCATGTGCCCTGGTCCTACTGGAACTATCTGCGGCATTCGATATGGTCAAACATGACCAACTAATGTCGCGGATTTTGGAGTTAGGGATCCAGGGTACGGCCCTTACATGTCTGTGCTCTTTCCTTAAAGGCCACTCCCAGAGAATACGACTGAATGACCATGTGTCCGATTTAGGACTACTTTCATGCGGGGTACCGCAGGGATCGGCATTATCATCACTGCTGTTTAATGCCTACCTCCAGCCCCTGATAGCGGCACTGAACTATATGGATTGTCAAATCTTTAACTATGCTGATGACACCCAAATTGTCATGCAGATAGACTACCCCACGACAGCCCAAATAAGATTCCAAAACATTTTGAAATTCACGGTTAACTGGATGACGGCCAACTCCCTTAAAATCAACCTGGATAAAATGGAAGTATTGGCCGTCATTTAAGATTCTAACCTGTGGAAAGAGCTCTTTTGGCCACAAGAGCTTGGCGCCCACCCAGAGTCGGCTGTGGCTGTAAAAAGTCTGGGTATCAAAATCGATGCCAAGCTCACTATGACCCAACAGGTATCGAAAGTCGTGGGAACATGCACAGGCATGCTGAGACAGCTGCGTAAGCTCGCCCCATTACTCACCTTTAATACACTTAGAATGGCAGTATCTGCTCTGATACTATCACGTCTTGATTACGGGAATGCCCTGTATATTGGCCTCCCGGGTAACCTTCTGAACAGATTGCAGGTGATTTTGAATGAAGCCGCGAGGCTTATCTTTGGAGCGCCCAGACGAACACATGCATCACCCCTCCTTTAACAATTGTATTGGCTCCCCTTCGACAGAGAGCAAAATTTAAAGGCCTCTGTATCACACATAAAGCCATCTATGGCCAGGATCTGAGCTACAGCAAGGACCGTCTTGCCAACTATACTCCCAGTAGGGCGCTACTGTCTTCTGAGGCCAACCTTTTGACCGGCCCACGATTTAACAAGTCGTCGAAAGGAGGAAGACCTTTCTCCTCATCCATCCCCCATATTTAGAACAACCTGCCGGACAATATACACAAGGAACACGCCCTCCTCCTGCTTAGGAAGAAATTAAAAACAGTACTTTTTGTGGAGGCATGGGGGGCAATGTGAACCCCCCCCCCCTGTGAAGGCTGGATTTTTTTCTGACAGTGCTTAGAGACCTGCTGGTGATAATGCGCTTGATAAATAAAAATTAACATAACATAAAAAAAACATCAACTGGGGCAACATTACCTATAGAGGTCTCTTTAGAATACACACCCTTGAGGTCTGTATTGATAGTGGGCAAAATCACAGGCTCTTACCTACTATATGTATGCAAGACCGATGCCCAGAAAGTTGCTAAGAGTGCCCATATAATTGCATTCCCACCATGTCTTAAGTTTGTGTTCATCAGATAGGCATATTCCCCCCCCCCCTCCATTCCCAATCATTAGAATGTGGGGGTGGGTGGTAGTTTGTCCACTGTCTGCATATGTGCTGTCTTTCCAACAAAAACTAATAAAACAGTAGATTGCTCTTACTTACCATGTAACAATATGAACATCACTCACCACTGCGACTTACATTTGAGACGCCCTTTCACTCTTCACTCTAAACCGGGCCATCTTTTCGGATGTCCAGTAAAACTTAAGAACAATAATGAAATTATCCCACCTCATTGATGCAATTTTAGGGATCACTGACATAATATCGATGTCAAAAATATAGAACTACAAAATATTGAGTAAAAAATATAGAATACAAAAATATCGAATCAAAAATATCGTTGTGAATAAATAGATAGTCAAAATATCGAATTTTTTAAATATCTTAAAAGTAATTTAAAATTAATATAATAATAAATATAATTAACTTAAACATTCTTAAAATACTTAAATAACCTTAAAATTAATAATTAATTAATGTAACTTAAAAAAACAAAAATTAATACATATATATTTATATATGTATGTATAAACATATTATTAACAAAAAAATACAATATTTTTACCGTAGGACAGCGAGAGGGTTAAATTTACTATTACCACTCCAGTGAGTGCAACAGTAGGGAAAGCATTGGATAGCGGGAGGGTAAAAATTCCTATTCCCACTCCAGAGAGTGCAACAGTAGAGAAAGCGTTGGATAGCATAGGGGTAAAAATTACTATTCCCACTCCAGTGAGTGCAACAGTAGGGAAAGCGTTGGATAGTGTAGGGGTAAAAATTACTATTCCCACTCTAGAGAGTGAAACAGTAAGGAAAGCCTTGGAAAGCATAGGCATAATATTTACTATTCCCACGCCAGTGAGTGCAATAGTAGGGAAAGCGTTGGATAGCATAGAGGTACAAATTACTATTCCCACTCCAGTGAGTGCAACAGTAGGGAAAGCATTGGATAGCGTAGGGGTAAACATTACTATTCCCACTCCAATGAGTGCAACAGTAGGGAAAGCATTGGATAGCGGGAGAGTAAAAATTACTATTCCCACTCCAAAGAGTGCAACAGTAGGAAAAGCATTGGATAGCGTAGGGGTAAAATTTACTATTCCCACTCCAATGAGTGCAACAGTAGGGAAAGCATTGGATAGTGGGAGAGTTAAAATTACAATTCCCACTCCAGAGAGTGCAACAGTAGGGAAAGCATTGGATAGCGTAGGGGTAAAAATTACTATTCCCACTCCAATGAGTGCAACAGTAGGGAAAGCGTTGGATAGCGTAGGGGTAAAAATTACTATTCCCACTCTAGTGAGTGCAACAGTAGGGAAAGCGTTGGATAGCGTAGGGGTACAAATTACTATTCCCACTCCAGAGAGTGCAACAGTAGGGAAAACGTTGGATAGCGTAGGGGTAAAAATTACTACTCCCACTCCAGAGAGTGCAACAGTAGGGAAAGTAAATACTTCATATATGAATGCAAATAAATTGAATATTAATACCAATTACAAATATTTTAAAATAATTAACAATTTTATATAATATAATAATTGATCAATTACAAATACAAATGAAAATTAATGTTTATAAAAATGTACCTACTAATACAGATTATTTACTAATTAACAATAAATTAATTAACAATGAAAAAAATAATAAAAAATTACAACAAAAATAACCAATAATTATATTTAAAAGTTTAATTATTTAAAATTCAATTACTTCGAACCCTATTCCCCTATAAACCCACAACCCACTACTGAAAAGAAATTAATAAAATTAACATAACTATCAATTAATTATTTAATTAAAATTAATTACCAATTATATTTTAATTATTTACCAATTAATAATAATTAACAATTAATTCAAAATAAATACCAATAAATAAATTAACACATTTAATTAATTATAATTAAATTACTTCCCGCCCTATTCCCCTATAAACCCACAACCCGCTACAGAAAATACATTAATATAATTAATATAATCATCAATTAATCAATTAATTAAATTAATTACCAATTATATTTTAAATAATTACCAATTAATAATTAATTAACAATTAATTCAAAATAAATACTGATAAATAAATTAACATATTTAAATAATTATAATTAAATTATTACCCTATTCCCCTATAAACCCACAACCCGCTACAGAACTATATTATGCAAAAATTAAATACCCTAAAATTAATCAATTAAAATACATTATAAAAGAAATATACACTTTTCACACATATAGTAACATAAAAAACACTTTAAAAAATTGATATTAACTTACCTCAAATTCGATTTTTTGCTGTCTATATTCTGTCCATTCTATATTTTTGTTGTCTATATACTGTCTATTCGATGTTTTGTCCATTCTATATTTTGGATTCGATATTAATGCTATTCTATTCGATATTTTTGTAATCTATATTCTCTCCATTCGATATTGTGTCCATTCCATATTTTTAATTCGATATTAATGTAACTCGATATTTAAAACTCGATATTTTGAGTGTATACCCAGTTTTACTAATTCTATGGAGGAGATCAGTTACTAATTGTCAGTTATTTTTATCTCTATAGTCAACAGGTACCTTTCCTAATCTCTTCGGATGGTCACAGTAGATTGAAAGAGGGAGCGTATTTACTAGGGTATTGTGCCACAGAAATGTCGCTTTTAATGACGTTCCTGTGGCCCAATGCCCTGCTCAATATTTACAAGGTGGCGTAAGCCGTGTACCTCTGTAAATTTGCCCCTTAATGCAGCAGTCTGCTGCAGCAAAGGAGCGGGCAAAGGGTGTTGCTGTGGGCTTTCCATCACAACCGCCATTGCTTTTTAACGCTGCCCCCTATTTACAAGGCTGGCATAAATATAGGGCAGCACCAAAAATAAGACCAGGGAAAACCGGGTCTTAACAGGCTCAACGAGGAGAAATTAATAATTTCTACTCATTATTGCTGTTTCTATGTGTGCTGCATTCTGCAGCACTCATAGAAGCAGCAAATCACCATTAGTGATTGTTCATGTGAATGAAGGTGTCCCTTCCTGCACATAAACAGTCATTAAAAAATGACGTTTTGCAACTTCTATATGTGCTGCATCCTGCAGCACACATAGAAGTTACAAATTGCCCTTATTGTTTATTTATTTGAAGGAAGAAACAACTTCCTGCACATGAACAATCATTCCCTGCAACGCAGGCATCCTTCACTAGGGTGCAAGGGTGCCTGTGTTTTTGCTAAGCAGCAAAATTTAGCACCAGCGCTAGAGGAAATGCAGGGGTGCGCCACATTCTTGTAAATACGGTGCATCCCTGCGTTTTGAAACTATCGGAGCGCGGTGTTAGCACTTTCGGATTTAACACCGTGCTCGAACAGTTTCCTTATAAATATGCCCCCAGGTCTCATAACGGATTGCCCTACCTGGATACTTCTTGGTGCTTTCTTCTTCTGGGGCTCCACGCAGGGCTATCTTGTGTGGATCCTTTCCACTCAGTGAGAGGCAACATGTTGCTGTGATATAAAATGCCATTAATTGTGTCCATTTCTTTATGCTTTGCCTTACCACTATACAGACAGTTGGGATTCTGAATTATTTTAAGTGAATTCTGGTTCTTTTTCATATACTCTCCTGGGTAATGTTCTGTCAGTTTATTCTTTCTTTTAAATACAGTGGGGCTTATTTGCAAGCTCCTTGTGCCGCCGGTGCATCACTTTTTTTGATGCACCGGTGGCACAGTTTCCTGGCCCATATATTTTCTTGACCTTGTAAATACGGCCCCTTTTTGCACATCACTTTATGTAGAAGGGGCGTGCCACGGGTATTGCTGTGGGTGTTTCCACACAACACCCATGGATTCTGCCTGCATTTCCAGATTTACAATGTTTTTGTAAATCTGGGAATGCCCCAGAATCCTACGCCTCCCAAAGGAAAGCATAAGGAGGTGCAACAATGAGAAATACTTGTGTTTCACCTTGTTTTTCCTCTTTCTATGTCTGCTGCATTCTACAGCACACATGAAAAGAGGAAGTAGCCATCAATGATTGTTTTTGTGTAGGAAGATGCCCCTTCCTGCACAAAAACAATCATCCCTGCAACGGAGGCACCCTTGCACCATGGTGCAAGGGTGCCTGAGTTGACGCATTGGCAGGCAATTATGCACCAGTGCAGGGTAAAGCAAAAGGATGCAATGTATTTTTGTAACTATGACGCATCCTTGTGCTTTTAAAACGATGCAGTTTGGTGCAGCAAAATAGCTTGCTGCACTGTGCTGCGTCATTTTATTGTAAATGTGGCCCCTTATGTATTGGTTCAAAATAAAATTGTTGTCTTCGACTTCTAGTTAGCCTCTGTTATGCATGGCATGTCAATTCTTTCCTGTTGTGCATTGTGCCATCAATGCCAAAGGAACAAGGTCAATGAAGTAGAGGCCTTACTCTCTACTAGTGTAACTTCTATATATGTATGTGACTTAGGGCCATATGTTTCATCATCACCATTTGCGATTTCTAAATAGCGATTTTTAAGGTATCGCTATTTAGAAATTGCAAAATGGTATGTATGTAGAAAATCGCTATTTTTTAGCGATTTCCAATCATTCCTTATTTGCGAAATCGCAAATAAGGAATAATTTCCCATTCATTTCTATGGGCCAGGAGGCCCATAGAAATTATTGTGAAATAATTCTCAATTTGCGAATTCGCAATTTTCTAATCGCAATTTGAGAATTATTCCAAGGGTGAAGGGGTGTCTCAAGGACACCCTGCTGCACCCCTGAAAATTACATGTGTGTGCATATGGTGCACATACATGCCCAATGGGCATGTATGTGCGTCATATGCCACCCTTACAAATGCACAATTGTGCATATTTACAAGAAATCGCAAATTACCACCAACTACAAGTTGGTGGTAATTTGCGATTTCTAAACCTGAATGTGCAATTTTGAAATGCTTCATACATAGCATTTAAGGAAACGCAAAATTGCGATTCCTAAAATGCTTAAGAAAAATAAGGAATCTCAATTTTTAACAATTCCTTATTTTGCTATTTTTTCATACATTTCAAAATTGGAAAAAAGGTCGTTTGCGATTCGCTAAGGCCGAAATTCTGCGAATTTTGGCCTTAACGAATCGCAAAAGGCTTGATACATATGGCCCTTATTGTAGCACAACCCAGTTCTAAAGCAATGGAGTGCTGCACACAATGGGGGTTTTACAGAAGGTGGTGCAGACGAAGGAGAATAACTAGGTGTAAGCAATCCTTTGTGCATGTCCCTCCAGCAGCACCTGTCCATTCACCCTGATGACTCACTGTGAAGGCTGGCTTTGTATACTCTTTTCTTGAGAGCATTAGTCATCAAATATCACCTGCATGCAGTTTAAGCAAGGAACTTGGGACAGTGCAGCCCTCCCTAGGCTTACCAGAGAGGTTTTTTTCTTGATTTTTCCAGCCAGCATTACATGTCCTTGATAGTGCCAACATGTCATGCCAACCACATGCTAGGCATTGAACATACATAGCACTTAAACCAGTAAATCCAGAATAATATAATACAGAAAGAGTGGAATACATAAATAAGCCCCCAGAAAGGCGGTGGATCTGAGAGAGGTCTCCCCAATGACTCTTCAGGGCATGCATTGCTGCCTTGCGTTCATCATAACACGCTCTGCAGAGTTCTGACCCCAGCCACAGCACACATGCCCTATTCATGCAATTCTGCATTGTGGAGGGGTTTTGTGAAATGCTATGCAACCAAGAGTCAGATTGTGTGATCTGGATAAGCACACAATTTGCACCCTCTTTTCAGAGCGTGAATATTGCAAGCTCAGCGGACTGACAGTGGTGGCAGCAAAAAATGTAGTGGCAAAAGATGACTATCTTAAATGTCTCTACCAGGAGAGCCACTTGCTGGCATATCCTCCATTTTTTTAATTGGTCTTCCAGTTTCCTGCAACCAGGGCCTTCACCCATCCATGTGGACTTGAATATTGCATGTGTAGACCTTACTCCTGAGTGTGGAGGATATATATGGAGCATTTGTGGTTCAGATGCAGAACTGGAATCCATTTTGTTTTCATGTATTTAACTCAACCCCGGAGTTAACACATCAGTGATGACCGAGAAATTCTCTGCGCTCCAGGGTTGGGTTATCTACCACCATCTCCTCTTACTAGGTTCGGAACGAGAAGCCTGGAGAGTTCTACTTGCTTTCTAGGAGAGACTGCCCTAACCATAGTTTTAGGTAGAGTACTGCCTGACAGCATGGGCCATTAGCTGTGCCATTGCATTAGTAGTTGGTGCTCAGAGGAACTGAGCTGCGTATGAACCAAAGTCGGACAAACTAGAGCCATCCACTGAAAGTCTGGGGGAGCACATGCACTGCTCTGGCGAGGGTGAGTCCTGGAAGCTTTGCAGAGACTACAACGTGTGGACTAAACTGCGTGTACCTGGGATCTGAGGGTGCTGTGTAGCTCAACTCTGTGTGAGTTCTGTTCTTCCTAAATGACGGAGTGCCAAGAAACATCAGAGTGCTACAGAATCCTGAGCCATATTGAACTCCAGCAGGAGGTGTAACACCAAGACAGGAAAGATCAACCTGGCTGTGTACTCACTGATGCAATGGAGTCTGTACCTAACTTAGGGCCTCATTAGGATGGCGGTGAATCCGCATCCTCCGGGCCGGCGGATGCCACCGCCGGCCCGGAGGATGCGGATTCACTGCTGCGGCCACAGAATACACCCACCGCCAGATTAGGATGGTGGTGGGATTGCGGTGGGACCAGCGGCGGACGGCAAGTCTGTCCTCCGCTGATTCGCGGGTTTTGGAGGGCCATTTGGTGGCGGTGTCTCCAAGACACCGTCAGCCAAATTAGATGTGCATCGTCACATGCTTTTCCACGGCGGCTTTTCCGCCGTGGAAAAGCATGTGGTCTTTGGTATTTGGGGGCCCGTTGCGGGCCCCCAGTGTGTCGGGGGTGGGGGGTACACATGGGGGGTACCTATGGTACCCCCCAGCATTTACATGCACAAAGCGGCAGGCACCGGACGGTGCCTGCCGCTTTGTGCATGTAAATGTTAAAAATGCGTTTTTAACCTTGCGGCGGCTTCTGCTTCAAGCAGCACCCGCCACAAGGTTAAAGACACAGGATCGGACCGCCAGGGTGGTGGTCACATCCTAATTGCACCGGAGGGACCGCCGCTGACCCTGCGGACGGTCCCTCCACCTCGGGGTGGTGGACGGACGCAGGTCTGCCCTCCATCCTAATGAGGCCCTTATTTGTGTGGTGGGTATTGAGCATGGTCCAAGGAGGAACTTAGGGGCACATTTATCCAACTTTCATGCAGCACAACACAGCAAGCCACCTTACTGTGCTGCACTGCCTGAAAGGGAAAGGGCGGGAATGCACTGTATGTGACATAATACAGCGCATTCCTGTCCTTTCCCTGCATACAATGTGCTGCCTAGCGCCAGCGCAGGCACACTTGCACCAGCTGCCTGCATTGTCAACAGGATTGTTTTTTGTGCAGGAAGGGACACCTTTCTGCACAACAACAATCCTCTGAGGTATTTTCTTCTATCTATTTAAGCTGCAGAAAGAGGAAAAAACAAGGAGAAATAAAGATATTTCTCCTTATTACGTCTTACCTGGGAAGCATAGCATTCTGACGCAATCCCAGGTATACCACTAATTGTAAATCTAGGAATGTATCAAAATCCTTTGGTGAATGTCTGGGAACACCCACGCTCCAACCATGGAATGCCTCCCTGGGACAGAGCAATGCGTTACTCCAGATTTATCAAGCCATACAGGGTTAACCCTTCGATGCTCATGACGGAACGGTTCCGTCATGAGCATCGGTTGGCCTGTGCTCATGACGGAACCGTTCCGTCATGAGTCCGTTGGCTCATTAGAACGTTCAGCACAGCGCACGAATCTGCGCCGCGCTGATGTGGTTAAGCAAGGCAGCCTTGTGTGACTCAATAAATCTGAGTTCGTTGTTGTGTCGCCCTTCTGTCTCCTTGCATGATGCAAGGGAGACGCAGTACAGTGATAAATATGCCTCTAAATTCTTCAACATTCATTGGACCGCAAGCACTACAATGCTGGTGCAACCTCCTTTTCAACCAGAGCTGACACAGCCTTTGTTTACCTGAACCAGTGCTGGCACACAAGCCATGGACCAGGGCCATTTTGGTTGACAAGGCAATCCCTGCTTGATGGGCCATATAGAGGTCCCCCCCCATCCCCAACGAAACCACCACCACTGACCCATAGAGACAGCGGACATTGCTTGATCTGACAAACACTAAACAAATAAATGTGCAATTAGAAGGATACTGAAGGAGGGGAGTAGGATGGTTTGGAGTGTGACAACATTTACACTACAGGAATGAGTGCTTACTGCATTGGCAAATGTCAGATTGGCCTCCCTTAGGAATACCAGCCATTCTGGGATACCAGGGTGAATTTCAATGTCTGTTTTTGCTTTGAATGAAAAGTACCCCTGAGAACTGCATCACCCAGGAACAAGATTGGTAGAATCAGCAGCAACCCGAGATGGTAAGAGCAGTGGGACCTGGTGGGGGGAATTTTGACAAACGAGGGAAAATGTATTACTTATCTAATTTTCCCTCATGGTCATCTGTTGAATTCCCCCCTAACCATCCTTCTTACCTGCACGGGCTGTGCCTGGGTAGAATGATGAGTAGTGGATGTTGCCGTCTGCAACCTTTGTACAGTACTGAGTTGTGTGTGCATAGAAAAGTACTCTCTCTTTTATGACAAAGCATTGACCAGACATTTAGGCCTAGATGTGCAAAAGTTAGGGATAGCGATTTCCTAATTGCAATTTTTCGGCAAATCACAATAAGGAAATCACTATTCCTAATCAATGAAACTCTTTTGAGTTTCATTAGCGATTCATAGTGGCTCGCAAATAGATCTACCTCATGAATATTAATCAGGTAGGTCGCAATTTATGACCCCCTACGATTTGGTGCCATCACAGGGATGGTGGCTTGCTGGGGATAGCAGATCATTATGTTTGTGCTTGATTTTTAATAAAGAAATAATTTGTTTTTTAAATGCAACCCATTTTCCTTAAAGGAAAACGGGATGCGTTTACAAAAACAAAATGAAACTTTGAAGTTTCATTTTGTAAGAGTAGGCAGCGGTCCCTTGTCCACTACTTGCTGTTAAAAATATTTTTTCAACCATTCTCAAAACGGAAGGGATCCCTTAGGGACCCCTTCCCACTTGCGAATGGGTTACCACCAACTTTCAATTGGCGGTAAATTGCGAATGTATTGCGACTGTATTTCGGTCGCAAACGTCCTGACCTACCATCTTGATTTGGTATTGGCAAGGAACACCCTCAATATGCTCCTTCTAAATGCCGAATCACAAAAAACAAATTTCGATTCAGTGACAAGTTACTGAATTGGAAATTGAGATTTGTACATCACAAAAAAGCATTTTTGCGGTCACAAACGGCCCAATCCGCAGAATCGAGCCGGGTGTGAATACAAACATTTTATATTACATCATTTTTAAGTTCTGAGTCTCAAACTACCTGTGTAATCATTGAGCTACTTGACTTCTCTGCTCTAAGGGTCAAGAGCTAAAAGGATGCACTTACTTGTTAATTTTGGGCTCTACAGCAAGGCTAAGTCCCAGGATGCTTATGGTAAAAGACTTGGATATTCATGATCTGAGCTCAGTAACACCTGAGTGTGCTGAAAGTCCTGAAAAAGAAACCCAAAAGGCAAATGCAAAGGCTGCAAATTTGAGTGTTCTAAGCCCTGCTGAGGAGTTAGCTGATGCGATGTGGGCAGCCACCGGGTGGGTTCCACCTACGAAAACAGGAAATCCGTTTATAGTTAAATGCTTGGTTATTTTTTTTTATCGACTTAAATGTAGTTTATTACTTTTGTAGATTGGTGTTAGCTGTACATTTCAGGTGACTACGGCTCCGACTCACAGAACTATCTTAAGACACAATTCTAAACTTACTACCGTTTTAATATTGACAGAAGGCACTTACTCATTTTGGTATTCACAGAAGGCATTTACTCATTTCGGTATGCACAGAAGTTAGGACTCCTAACTTTATCACTCCTAAATGCCTTCTGTGAATACAGAAAGTCTTAATGTTAAGATTTTTTTCAGTTTAGGAGTAGTAACGCTAGGACTCCTAAGTTTACTACTCCTAAACTGAGAAAAATCCTAACTTTCAGACTTTCGGTATTCACAAAAGGCATTTAGGAGTCCTAAAGTTAGGACTCCTGACCTTACTATGCCTAAACTGAGAAAATCCTAACTTTAAGACTTTCGGTATTCACAGATGGCATTTAGGAGTCCTAAAGTTAGGACTCCGAACTTCTGTGAATACCGAAATGAGTAAGTGCCTTCTGTGAATACCAAAATGGTAGTAAGTTTAGGATTTTGTCTTAAATTAGTTTGTGAATGGGGCCCTATGATTTCACATATATTCAAAGTTTTTCTCCTAGTTGTTGCGCAGATGTTTTAAAACTGATCATGTATTTTAGAGTGTTTCACTTGTTTTGAGCTATTATCCTTTAGGGCCCTTATTATAAGTGGTTGGGTGCACCCTTAAATGAGATAACAGCACAAATCAGTCCTCTGAGTACTGTGGTAATTAACCACATCTACCTTATTTTCCCTTGGCATATTTCGGCAAATCAAACCTACAGAAATGTAGCGGTTGAAGATTTGATGGAAATGCCGATGCCATTCCTCATTTTCCAGGAGAAAACTCAGAATAGGTAGCATTTAATGCACCTGGTGAGTACCTCAAACCATGGTGTTTGTATTAAAGGCAAATACTCCCCTATGTTTACACACTTATAATCACAGTCCTGTTATATTTTAGTTGTTATAACTCATGGCTAGCAATACTCTAGGGGGCATATTTACAAGGGGTCATCACCACCAGAACGTCACTTACTTTGACGTTCTGGTGGTGATAACTCCTTTGCCTTATTTACAAGGTCGCCTTGAAAATAATGCTCCTATTCAGGCAGCACTTAGCGTGAAAGGGTCGGGCAATGGGTGTTGCAACACCCATTGCTTTATGACGCTGCCCCTATTTACAAGGTTGGCGTAAATATGGGGCAGCGCCAAAAATAAGCCCAGGGAAAACCTGATCTTAAACTACCAAAACGAGAAGTGATTAATTTCTCCTCGTTTTTGCTGTTTCTATGTGTGCTGCAGGCACAGAAAGAGCAAATCGCTGTTAGTGATTGTTCATGTGCAGGAAGGTGTCCTTTCCTGCACATAAATAATCATTAGATAATGACGAGTTCCAACTTTTATATGTGCGGCAATCTGCAGCACACATAGAAGTTACAAATCCCTATAGTGATTGCTTATGTGCAGGAAGCGACACCTTCCTGCACATGAACAAGCATTCCCTGCAATGAAGGTACCCTTGCACTATGGCTAAATTCAGCGCCAACGCTAGGGAAAACACAGGGGTGCGCCGTAATATTGTAACTGCATTTTCAGAATGTCGGAGCGCGGCGTTACCCATTGTGACGTAATACCACACTCTGCCATTCTGTTGTGAATATGCCCCTAGGTTTAAGACCACGCAAACAAGGGGATGGCGATTGTTAGGCTCATACGTCAGGGGGTAATGGAACCCCCTCACCAAGCTGGAAGGCCATGGGGCCCAGGGCGCAAGGGCCCACTGCACTTGATTTAAAGACAATTTCTTCCTTAAAACAATGCATTGGACAGCTCACTTTCCATTAAGACTTGTGAATCCTTTGCTTTGCCACTGCCACGTTAAGCGACGTCGAAAACCAACTCTCATAGGATGAGAACCCAGAAAATACAGTACTTTATTGGCATGACAGGGCACCATGCAGACACTGCCAACGAAAATAGATGGGTAAACACAATGATAAGGGAATCCTTTCCACACGAGCCCTTGTATTTCCAGGCCTTGTCTGAGCTCCCAGAGCTGTCGGAGGGCCCAGGCAGCTACTTCATCATGCAGCAGAGCCTGGCTTTCAGACTCTAGAGCCAAGTCCTGGGCTGAGGTTTGCCCCCTTTTGAAGGCAGCACCAGTGTCTGGTGAGTCTCACATGCCCTGAGAGTGTTTGCTCTGAAATCCTTTCCCGGTGTGCTGGCATTTCTCTGAGGCTATGGATGAGATGACAGAGTCCAAGCCTCCTCCATGAACTTTCTTTCCCCTTCCTATCGCCTGCCCTGCCGCCTGGCTGTCCAGGATTGGCGAGTTCTGATTGGGAACGGTGCCAGGGGTGCTCTGCTTCTGTTTGCTGTGTACATAAAATTCACTCTCGATATAAAGAAATTGAAATATACATGTTTTGTCTTTTTAATTGACTACGTTTTGCTATATTTAGTCAGCAAACAAAATTATATTTAAAACCTTGTTTCCTGTTAATTAGATCAGGTATTACCAGATTCCAGCATGTGGAAACTGCAGCTATATTTCATATTAATTTAATATCTAAAATTAATATATATATTTTTTAAATAGAAAGGCATGTAACCAAGACCAGGCTCAAAAGGGTTTTCATTGGTTGAGCAAAATATAATCAGGCCCAAGACCTCCTAACTGTTAGGAGAGTTGTTTCCCTCTTTAAATAAATTGCTACATACAATTTGTGAAACAGTTCTCAGTGTTTTATTAATGTCAATTTTGCTGTACTCTGGTAATAAACTCAGATTTCACCTTTGCACTTTTTTTTCAAATAAATGAGTGAATGTGTATTTATTAGTACAGTTGCTCCAAATAACAAGTGTCAGTGGGCCGCATTTATCTTTTTTTACCACGGCATATGCGTGTGTGTTTGTGTTTGTGTGTGCACAAATGTGTGTGTGTGTGTATAAACATATTTAGTATAAAAGCAAAAGGTTAAAGGGTCGTTATAGCTGCCGGAGTTAACACACACTTTCAACTAACAAAAACACTGAAATTCCACAGTTATAGCTATTTCAAGTAACAATAACTCATGCCCTAAAGCATGGGTACTCACAAACTTTCTCTCGGGGGGCCAAATTTACAGTTTGGTTTGTGTGCGAGGGCCGCACCGGTGGGGGCGGGGTTAGTGGGGTAGTGGGCGGGGCTACAGCAACAAAAAAAACTGACCATGAGGTTGATCACAGGTCCCTGCAGCAGACGCCTTCGTCCACTGAGCCACCAGACCCGGCATACACACATCTCTCTCTCTCTCTCTTCCTCTCCCTCTCCCTCTCTCTCCCTTTCACTCCCTTTCCCTCCCTCTCCCTCCTCTCACTCCCTCCTCTCCCTCCTCTCCCTCCCTCTCACTCCTTCTCACTCCCTCTCCCTCCCTCCCTTTCCCTCCCTATCACTCCCTCCCTCTCCCTCCCTTTCACTCCCTCCCTCTCCCTCCCTCTCCCTCCCTCCCTCTCACTCCATCTCACTCCCTTTCACTCACTATCCGTTTCCGTCCCTTTCCTTCCCTCTCACTCCCTATCCGTCTTCCTCCCTTTCCCTCCCTTTCCCTCCCTCCCTCTCACTCCCTTTCCCTCCCTCTCACTCCATCTCCGTCTCCCTCCCCCTCACTCCCTCTCTGTCTCCATCTCCCTCCCTGTCCCTCCCTCTCACTCCCTTTCCCTCTCCGTCTCCCTCTCTTCCCCCTCTCACTCCCTCTCCGTCTCACTCCCTTTCCCTTTCCCTCCCTCTCACTCCCTCTCCGTCTCACTCCCTTTCCCCCTCTCACTCCCTCTCCGTCTCACTCCCTTTCCCTCCCTCTTACTCCCTCTCCGTCTCCCTCCCTCTCTTTCCCTCCCTCTCACTCCCTCTCCGTCTCCCTCCCTCTCTTCCCCTCCCTTTCCATCCCTCTCACTCCCTCTGTCCCCCTCTGTCATCTCACCCTGCCTGTGTGTCAGCCCAGGTACACACACACACACACGCACAGCCGCCCCGAGCACTTCACAGGTCTTTAAAAGACCATTTACTTGTTAATGAGGCTTTGATGTATTTCACCTCTTTTTAGGCCCCTGCAGCTCCACTCTGGCTATCGCTAGGATCACCCGGCCCCCACAGAGCAGCAGAGTCTCTTGCGCTGCTGCAGACACTCTTTAAAAAAAATTAAAACAGGGGTAGATGTCTCAAGGTCCGTGGGCCGCCACAGAAGGCTTGCCGGGCCGCTGGAGGCCCACGGGCCGTACTATGAGTACCCGTGCCCTAAAGTAACTAAATATAAATCAAGCCCCCCCTCTTCCCCTTATGCACAGTTTTGTTATCAGTGGTGTTATACCTGACAGCCTTTGGTGTGGTCTTCCCCAAATATTTTTCCTTCTCCCCAACTCTTTGCTCACTCCTTTAAACATGAGAAAATGACTTACACGCCATTAAGCACATTCAATGTACTTATAAGTCCCTAGTAAAGTGGTATCACAGCTTCCCAGGGACTGTAAATGACATGCTACTAGTGGACCTGCAGCACTTATTATGCCACCCACTATAGTAGCCCTTTAAAAGATGTCTCATGTTTGCCATTGCATCCTGTATGGAGTTTTTCATCTAGCAAAATGAAGCTTTTGCCAGGCCTAAACCACCCTTTTTAATGCATATACTTCCCCCCTCACCTCATGGTGGGCCCCAAAAACCCCATGGCGCATCATGTACTGTATTTAAAGGTAGTATTTGTGTTTTAAGTTTGATGTTTTGTATGTCCTGGTAGTGAAAAACTCCCAAATTGAGTTTTTCAACTACCGCAAGGCCTACTCTCCCATAGGATAACATTGAGTTCCCTTACTACATTCAATAAGTGCTAACTTTTGATGAGGAATAGGTAGAAATGTCAAGTTTGATCTCAAAACAATTGTAATTCAAAATCCTGTTTAAAAGTGAAGTAGGATTTTGTCACAGTTCTGAAAAGGTAACTTTTAAGGAGTTTGGCATGTTCTTGTCCTAAGCATTTGGTGCCTGCAGCCTGTGTCCTAAGTCACATGACTGTAGATAGTTGGCTATTGGCCTTTGTGTATTTGTCCCAGGCATCTAGACAAAGGAAGACTAGTGTTGGAAAGATGGGCCAGCCTACCAGGATGGGAGGAGAGGAGCTGTTTCCTGCCCCACTTATATTTTAAAGAGCTGCCTCCAGCACACTCACAAATAATTTGACATGAGCCCTTTGTTACCTAATACCTTTTTGAGCCTGGGCAGGGTATGGAAGAGCCCACAAGTTTCTCCCACTTCAAAGGCTTGCACAAGGTATAAATACTGGACCCTAACACCAACTCTCCAGCACACTACTGGCTCTGCAGAAGACTCCAGAAGGACTGCTTTGTTCCCCAGAGGGCTGACCTGCTGTTAGAGGCTTGCTTGGACCCCAGATGGCTGCCCTGCTGCTACCAGAGCACTGCCCTGCTGCTAGAGGCCTGCCTGGATCCTCAGAGGTCTGTCATGGTGCTTGAAGCCAGCCCTGCAGAAGGAGAACTGGACCATCGCCTTGTTCCCAGGAAGGCCTGGGTGACTCCAAAGGTCAGTTGTGTGACCTTCTGTTCTGAGCTACAGGGACGCAACATGCTCCAGAGGCCTCCCTGCAACTGCCCAGCTGAACTGCTACAACTGGACCTGCAACTGGGCCTGCCTGAACCCTGCTTGCCTCCAGTAGAGTGAATAGGTGCATCCCTAGGTCCTGGATCCTTGGTAGATAACAGAGTCCTGAAGTCCTTGGCTCTTCATGACTGAGAAGGGGCCCATTCACACTGAGACTGCCACCTTTGATGACTTTCAATGCAAAACTTTGTGAGCTCTGCTCTCCACCCTACAGCGACCAGCATTGACAACCATCAATGTGATATCTGCTTGGCGAGCTATAGGAATGATAGCCCGCAGTGACCGCTAAAATAGATCACCGGCAATGAGCATCTGTGACACCCAAACAGATCTTCATGCTATAGTGATGACAGTCCACAACACCAGGCCTGCTCTTTGCCCTACAGTGCCGACCATCTGTGATGGTCACCCTGCTCCTTACACCATATTTTGAGAAGGTAGCTTTTTCAGTAGGACTGACCTGGTCCCTGTATCTGGCTTGCCCTCCATCATGGTTTCCTGAACCTGTAACTTTTCCCCGGTCAAACATGGCTAGATTGCCCCGAGTGGTGCTTTTTGCTTTTAGTCTCTATACTTACCTAAACTTTTGAAATTGCAAAGCTCTGGCTCTACTGATTGGATTTGCGTCATTGTGGTCCGAAATTATTTATCAAAATGTTGCTTTATTTTTCTAAATTGGTTAAGAATTTTTCTTGTGTTGTGATGGCACTTTATTACTATTTGAGTGCTACATAAATACTTTACACATTCCTTCTAAGTTAAGCCTGACTATTTTTGTGTCAAGCTACTAGAGGGTTAGGTACAGGTTATTCTAGTGACTTTTTGTGGTTCACCCTGACAGGAACTGTAGTTGTTGCTTGAGAAGGGATCACACCGCCTCACAATGAAAAACCAAATTCAGTACAAATGGACTTTGGCCAGACTTTGCACCCAGCCCTATGTGGGTGCCCAATCCCCAACTCCACTTCGGCAGTGAACGGCATAGGCTTCGCCGCAGGCTAGGACCTGCACCCAACCAACCACCAACGGGTGCACAAAACCCTCTTTTTTAAATATACAAATATAAAAGGAGGGCTTACTGGATATATCAGGAGGTGAGCACATCAACATAGATACAGCAAATCTAGGGGTTGAATCCGATTTGATAAAATCCCCTACGAATAGCCGTATGGAGCATTTTTCCCGTACGAATCGTACACTTTCAATGTCCCTGTACGTATGATGAAGTACGATCCGAACCCAAAGCAGATCTCCGTACAAATCGTACGAAAGACCATACGAGTTATGAATATGTACAAATCGCATTCGGAACACGCAGTAAGCGACGTCCGTACGGATTGAAGCAGCTTTTTCCGACCTAGCAAGTACAAATCGTTACGACAGCACTCCGTACGACTCTTTTTCTACGGGAGTTTAAAATGTCCGGAAAAGCAGATTTCGACTCGAACCGCGTGCGAAATGGACCCCCCCCGGGTACGCGAGTACACCCCATCATTGCAGGGGTACGGTGCGTAGGTGTACGGTGCATCAAGGTACGGTGCGTAGGTGTACGGTGCATTGGGGTATGGTGCGTAGGGGTACAGAGCATAGAGATACGGTGCGTATCCCCATGATTGCAGGGGTACGGTGCATATGTGAACCTGTGGCTCTCCGTACGAATTGCTCATACAACGTTTTCTATACGAATTGCGTTCTCGGTCCCCGGTCCGGATCGTACTTGTTGGGTCGTACGGCATGTTTACGATTCGTACGGTTCACTTTCAGGGACCGTATCGCACGGATTTTCCCTTGCGGTTCGCAACGATTCGACTTATTTTTTCCTACGGATCGTACTACGCGATTCGGACGGATTTGTACGATTCGTACGGAAACGGCTACGAATTGGAATCGTCGTACGGAATAGTTGTACGGATTAGTTTCCCGAATCGGAATCGACCCCCTAATGTCTTTGTCAAATAGTCATAAATAATTGTAATAAAAATGTATATTTTATAAATAGTAAAATTATAATAACAAAATGATACTTATTGTCATAAATATTTTAAATAAATGATTTTGAAAAAACAATCATAAACATGTCTTTGTGTCTTTTTTAACACTTTTCTAACCACAAAATGCAGCCACAGAACCAACCACAGGGGGTCCATATACTCCAGCTACAGATAATACAATTTCAGCTCAGAGTATTTTAAAAATAATGGTAATGACTCCTGAGGTCAAAGATTCAATAACCCAGGAGATTTACTGTGATTTCTTTTTTTAATGTGGCCGGGGGGCAGCTGCCCTCCTTGCAGCCCTCCACAACATTAAAATAAATGCTTTGTGGTGCTCCTTCCCCCACTAGGGGCACCAAGAGGATCACAAAATATAATTTAAAAGCACTCATAGGACACTATTGGGCACTGCTTGCCCGGAGAAGTGAATGATAAATGAGTGCCTCCTCCCACTCATTTATTATTGCTTTGTTTGTTTTTTGAAAATTCTTATGGTATCCTGGTCCCACCTGTGGCAAATGCACTTTATGTAGACATTGTGAATGGGGGAAGCTCCAAGTCCACCACGGCCCCTGCCAGCTCCCCAGCCAGCATGGGAAAAATTAATTTTAGGAGCCCCTTCTCGGCTTCAACTTGATGGATCACTCCAAAACCTTCCAGGAAGAAGCTGAGGTGGATAAGACTTAAAAAATTTTTTTTCACAAAGATTCATCAAATGGCTCCAAAGTTATTTGCAAACCAAAAAATACATTTTCTATGGACACCACCAAGTACGATTTATATAAAATTATATCTGAAAGGTGCATGCATGTGAAATTATGAATAGTAAATCTATACGTAACGGTATATAATTACCTCTTAGATATTTTGGTTGTCAATATTTTTACTATGGTATTCTTGCAGAACAATATTTCTGTAGTCGATATTGCTCCCTACATACTGGGATGCTCTCCACATAAGGAGCTTGGCTGTCAACCTGCAGCACCGCCACCGCTGTGCTGGCAGGAGGACCACCAAGCCTGTAGTGTTGCCGTCACCAGATTATGAGTGTAATACAGGGCGCGCTGCGCTGCAGCGGTCTCACGGCGGTGGCTGTGTTAGGCCCATCGGAGAGCCTTAACAGCAGACCGCCACCATGAAAGCGCCTGCAGCACATTCCTGCACAGTGTGGCATGCATGCCACACTGTACAGGAACAGTGGTGCAATTCCAGGGGGCCCGACATGTGCCACCCCCTGCATGCACATCCAGGCCCAGAAGTGGCAGAGGGCCCTGAAATGGGCAGTGGAAAGCCAACTCAGAATATTCTCAGAGGTGTGGCAGAGGCGCCGCCAGCATATTCCTGCCACTTTCCACTGCACGACTGTTGTAGAATCCTGGATCTCAGCATATGTATCAATCATGTGGCAGTCCAACTGCCACATTCAGAATACTGCAAGTGGATCCGCAGGGGTGGGGGTGATTGTGATAAGGCCCTAATTATCTATCATGTAAAATTGAGAGCAGAATCCAGACAGTGTTTTCAAAATTCCTGCTTCCCTCTGGAATTTGACCTAGTCAAAAAACAGTTATTATTCCAAAATACGTACATCTATAACTCTGTAATCTCTTGTTTTGCCACAAGCAATTTTGATATGTTTCCCCAAGTGCTCATGATCACCATGGCAATTGGAGGGATGTAGTTCCTTACACTGCCTGTCCATCAGCAGGCTCTAGAATGCCAGCTTTGAAGATCTTTCTGTAAATTAACAATGAGGACAAGTAGATCAGGAGGAAAGTATTGTGGGTTGTCAAGGCAAGATTAACATCTAGATATGTGATGTAATGGGACTGCTGTTTAAATGACAAAGATTCTTTCACTAGCTCCGTGACACTTTCGGAGACGACCAATCAATCAATCAATGACACTTATAAAGCGCGCTACATACCCGTAGGGTCTCAAGGCGCTGGGGGGGGTGCCGCTACTGCTCGAACAGCCAGGTCTTCAGCTTCTTCCTGAAGGAGAGGTGGTCTTGGGTCAGGCGCAGGTCGGGAGGGAGGGAGTTCCAGGTCTTGGCGGCCAGGTAGGAGAAGGACCTTCCTCCTGTAGTCGCTCGTCGGATGCGGGGGACGGCGGCGAGGGCGTGGTTGGCTGATCGGAGGTGGCGTTTGGGAGCGTAGAAGTTGAGTCGGCTGTTGAGGTAGCTCGGGCCTTGGTCGTGTAGGGCTTTGTGTGCGTGGGTGAGGAGGCGGAAGGTGATTCTTTTGTTGACGGGGAGCCAGTGAAGGTCTCTCAGATGTCCGGAGATGTGGCTGGTTCGTGGGATGTCGAGGATGAGTCTGGCTGAGGCGTTCTGGATCCGCTGGAGTCTCTTCTGGAGCTTGGCGGTGGTGCCGGCGTAGAGGGCGTTGCCGTAGTCCAGTCGGCTGGTGACGAGGGCCTGGGTGACGGTCTTCCTGGTCTCGGTGGGGATCCACCAGAAGATCTTCCGTAGCATGCGTAGGATGTTGAAGCACGCCGAGGAGACGTTGTTGACTTGCCTGGTCATGGAGAGGGAGGAGTCCAGGATGAAGCCCAGGTTGCGTGCGTGGTCTGTCGGTTTGGGTGCGGTGCCCAGGGCGGGAGGCCACCAGGAGTCGTCCCAGGCGGAGGGCGAGGAGCCCAGGATGAGGACCTCCGTCTTGTCCGAGTTCAGTTTCAGGCGGCTGGTCGTCATCCACTCGGCCACCTCTTTCATCCCTTCGTGCAGGTTGGCTCTGGCGGCGGCGGGGTCGTTGGTCAGGGAGAGGATCAGCTGGGTGTCGTCGGCGTAGGAGATTATGCTGAGGTTGTGTTTGCGTACGATGGCCGCGAGGGGGCTCATGTAGACGTTGAAGAGGGTGGGGCTCAGAGATGATCCTTGAGGGACGCCGCAGATGACTTCGGAGGCCTCTGACTTGAACGGTGGTAGGCGGACTCTCTGTGTTCTTCCGTCGAGGAAGGAGATGATCCATTCCAGCGCCTTGTCCTGGATTCCGATGTTGCTGAGGCGCCGTACTAGGGTGCGGTGGCAGACCGTGTCGAATGCCGCGGAGAGGTCTAGGAGGATGAGGGCCACTGTTTCTCCATTGTCCATCAGGGCTCGGATGTCATCGGTGGCGGCGATGAGGGCGGTCTCGGTGCTGTGATTGGCTCGGAAGCCGGACTGTGAGGGGTCGAGGGATCCGTTCGTCTCGAGGAAGGCGGCCATCTGCTTGTTGACGGTCTTCTCGATGACTTTAGCTGGAAACGGGAGGAGCGAGATGGGGCGGTAGTTCTTGAGGTCGGTGGGGTCTGCTGTTGGTTTCTTGAGTAGAGCGCTGAGTTCGGCGTGTTTCCAGCTCTCAGGGAAGATGGTGGTGTCGAAGGCTGTGTTGATGATGTCTCGCAAGTGGGGTGCGATGACAGCGTCGGCCTTGTTGAAGACGTGGTGAGGGCAGGGGTCGGTCGGTGATCCGGAGTGGATGGAGTTCATCGTGCGGATGGTGTCTTCGGTGCTGATCGGGGTCCAGGCGTGGAGGGTGGTGGTGGGGGGTGGTTGTTCGGTCATGGTGTGCGTTGGTTGGTTGTTGAAGCTGTTGTGTATGTCCGCGATCTTGTTGTGGAAGTATGAGGCGAGGGAGTTGCAGAGGTCTTGCGATGGGGTGATGTCGTTGTTTCCTGCGCTGGGGTTGGAAAGCTCTTTCACGATGTTGAAGAGTTCCTTGCAGTTGTGTGCGTTGTTGTCCAACCGGTCCTTGAAAGCTGTTTTCTTGGCAGCGCGGATCAGCTGGTGGTGTTTCCGGGTGGCAAGTTTGAAGGAGGTCCTGTTGTCCGGTGTCGGTTCCCTTCTCCAGACTTTCTCGAGGGCTCGGCAGTTCTTCTTGGAGCTCTTGAGTTCGTCGGTGAACCATGGGGCCTTCTTGCTGCCGGGTCTGCTAGGCGGGGTCTTCAGTGGGGCGAGTTCGTCAGCGCAGTTGCTTATCCACTTCGTGAGGTTGTCGGCGGCCTGGCTGGGGTTCGCTGAGCTGGCAGGAGGGTGCTGGCTCAGGGAGGTGGCGAGCTGGTTCGCTGTGATCTTGTTCCAGCTTCTGCGGGCGGCCTGTTGCTGGTGTTGGTGGGTCGTCGTTCTCTTGAAGGTGAAGTGGACGCAGCTGTGGTCCGTCCATTGAAGCTCTGTGGCGTGACTGAAGTCGATGTCTGTGCTGGAAGAGAAGACTGCGTCGAGTGTGTGTCCGGCGAGGTGGGTGGGGGTGGACACCAGTTGCTTGAGTCCAAGGTTGGCGAGGTTGCCGAGCAGGGTGCTGGTGTTGCGGTCGTTGTTGTTCTCCAGATGGAAGTTGAGGTCTCCCAGGAGGATGTAGTCAGCGGAGGGGAGGGCATGCGGGCTGACGAAGTCGGCGATGTCCTCGCTGAATTGAGTGCGTGGTCCCGGAGGTCGGTAGATCAGTGTGCCTCTGAGGGTGGTGTTCGGGTTGGTGTGGATCTGGAAATGCAGGTGTTCGGCGCTGGTCAGGGTGTTGTCGGTGCTGGTCGTGAGACGGATGGTGTTCCTGTGGATGATGGCGATGCCTCCTCCCCTCTGGTTGGCGTTTCGGTCCCTCCGGACGATCTTGTAGCCCTCTGGGATAGCGATGGCGACGTCGGGAGCTGAAGAGGTGTTCATCCAGGTCTCCGTGAGGAAGGCAACGTCAGGGGCTGTGGTGTCTAGAAGGTTCCAGAGTTCGATGGCGTGTCTGTGGACGGAGCGGGTGTTGAGCAAGCACAAAATCATAAATTTCTTTGAAGTCTTCCACTTTGTCAAAGGGGATAGGGAGTGATGATTGTGGGCCTCTCAAGGAATATAAAATGTCATCAGCAGAGAGACCTTGAATTCATCCCAACTGAGTTTCTCCTCCTTTATTTTGGGGCTCCATGTTAACGGCTTTTCCAATGGCTCTATGTCGGCGAGTAAAGGTGAAAGATGACACCCCTGCCAAAGCCAAAATGGACATGAATACAGAAGAACGTTCACCCAAACCATCTCCCATGATGCTTGTTAGCTTGAAAACTCTAATTTCCTGAAATTAGGGATAGGCTCAACACTCAAAGAAATGTCTCCATCTATGGTCAATACTGTAGTTTGCCATTTGGTGTGACCAACATTGTTAACAATACGAAGGTCTTGATAATGCTGTCACTTCCTTGCCTGTTGCATATAAATGTTGGTTGGTTGAGTGTATTAAGTTTAATACTATCAAAGTGAGAAACTAAAATACCAGAAATATGCTCTACATCAATGTTAAGCAAATACATTGGCCTGTTGTGGGGTCCTTCCCAGGGATGGGGAGTCAGAGCTTATTCATGAAAGGAGTAACCTTCCACTATCCAAAAGAAGATTAAAATGTGTTTCATGGATGGAACCAAAGTAGGCCTCAGCTTTTTTGTGGATTGTCTGAAGGTCATGTTTGGTCTTGAGTTTTCCCCCAATTTTAGCTTTGAATAGAAATTCCTTTCAGTACTTTTTCAACCCATATATGGCTTTCTAAGATGGAAATCTGATTATGATCCAAATTAGTTGAATGAACGTCAGCAATGTAGAAGCAGATGCTTTTTATCTACAACCTCTGTCAAACATAGACAGCAGTTACATTTTCTAAATGGCTTATTCCGCAGTACGAGAACCACAATTCCTAGCCAAGTCCATGATACACACTTGTATCTTTTAGAGTGTGAGGATTACACTCTTTAACTGCTATATTCTCCCCTAGCAATAACTTTGTTTAATTCTCGGCAATGCATAATCTACCATGATTGTTGTCAAGGTCTTGACAAAAGTGCTAAGTGCTTGTACCTTTCTGTGGATTTTTTAGCATTGTGAAGATTTGTGTTGTTACGCTAGTGATACAAGTTCTCTCTTCAATTTAGCCTCTTGAACAGCACTCATTTTATAAAGGGGAGAGTCATAAATCGGCCTTTTATGACTGTTTGGTTACATCCCAGAGCATCTCCTCAATTTCTTCTTCCTATTTTCCCCCTACAATAACTTTCACATCCATTTGTTAATATCGGTGAGTACCACATGGTCTTGAAGAAGGGAAGGGAATCATTCACCATCTTTGTCTAGCTCCTGTTAATGGGCTGATGTTGTGTTACTCTGGCTATAGTTTGAAAGTGTGCTGCTAATTTTCACAACCCCTTTCAGAGGGCCACTAGGCCCACAGGGTCTACTGGGTCAAACTGTAGGGGGATGAGGCCTTTTACTGCTGATGTTTTGGTGCTGACTTACTATGGATCCTCAGCACTGTGCCAAGTATCCTTCTACACTTGATGCTATGTGTCTGATGTGAAATACCAGTATAAGGCTCCCATCGGGGGAGGTGTGGGTACAGATTAGTGAACACGACTCATAACTCAAAGAGTGTACAGAAGCCTGAATACCTCAATGTCCAGCCAAATACTTATTTTTACAATAAAACAAAGTATTTTCTACACTATTCACTGGTGGCTGCATCCAGTGAATACTCACTAGCAGGCCTTAACGGAGGCGTTCATTCCAACTCTTAGCAAATAGCCCAAAGTTGTCAGCACTGCAATGCTCCAAACCAGTGAGTCCCCTGG